>NC_067474.1:11202500-11802500 GCF_947179515.1 Apodemus sylvaticus | reverse complement strand
CTCAATTCTCTAATGTTCTCTGTAAACATTTTAAATGGAGTAGATTGGCCTGAGACAGACTGGTCCCCATGACAGGCTGCAAACTAGAAGTTCAAAAGACCAGGCCTCAGTTTCTACTTCTCAGAACTAGGCAAGTCAGATACTGGAACAACTGCAGTCTTAAGTAAAAGGGATCCTTTCCCAGCTTGTAAGAAGAGAGTTAGCCAAACTTGAGGCCAAGAGGTCAAGAGCTACCGCCTCCTAAAGAGTAGTTAGTTTAAATCATAGCATCACCCAGACCCCCAGAGATAGAATCCACCAATCAAGATACAGATCACCTACCCCTCCCTAATGTTCCTCTTTTGGGCTTTAAAATATGAATCTTCAAATTCAGTCCAGGTCCTTCAATCCCAATGGAATTGGGGCCCTGCTTGTAGAAATCTGCTCAATAATCACTCTTTGCTTTTGCACAGTATTTGAGTCTGGAGTATCATTCTTCAGTAATTTACAGATCCTAACAATTTGAATTTCCAAAACATGTCAGAGCTGATCCTGACCATGTAAGTAGTGTGATAATTATTTATAGAATCCTTGTACATCATTACTTCCTGCTATGGTAAAGGTATAGTATGGTAAAGGTATTTGCTGCTTGTATCTTATCCACTGAGAGAAACAATAACTCTGTTCCATATACATTAGAAAGCCTACAACATTTTCATTAATCAAAGCGTTCACAGGAAAATCCTTTCTTGCTGTACCTACAGGATTCTAGTGTTGCATTGCTAAAGTTACATTTAGTACAAATATTATTTTTCTAATGCTTCCCAGTGGATCATTCTTACGGAAAAAAAAAAGAAAAAAGAATATTATGCCATGAATTCTCCACAATGCTATTTGATGGGAGTCTAGATGACAGCCTTCATTACTCTGCCTTAGGTTAAGTGTTTAAGTTCTTTTTTTTAGCAAGATTTATAACTTCCATATTTAAAACCATGTAAATTTGGGGAAATTAATGATAGTATTAAAGGTTGTTTCAAAAATACATCTATTTTTCTTATTTATGATATTGTCAAGATTTGCTAGTGCTGAATAGCTACTGCTTGCACAACAAAACTAAGACGATATTGCCAAAGAAACTATAGTCTTTAGACATGGAACATACAGAAATCAAGTTGGTAATGACCAAAACCCACCTCCCTACTGGCTAATTTTCATAGTACTTAAAGGTGTCATACAGAATAGTGGGAGAGAAGAGTCGTCAATAGTTTTATACAGCTGCAAACCCTATGAGCTAATAATGACCAAGTAGTTAATGACAGTCATATCTTATCAATCCCAGAGACTGCAATGTTGTCCATTCTGTCACCATATTAGTATAATCATGGCACAATTGTTATTGAGATTGGCAAGCATTTTCTAATTCAACTTAAAGTCTAGGTTCACTCCACAGAAGGAAACCAATGTCTAATACTTTAAATGTAAGCAAAACCCAAAGCTAAGAAACTCAGAAATCCTAGAGCTGAACCTATTATTATGTTGCTAAACACTATGAGATTGTCATGTGATCCATATTTCTATACTTGTATATTACTGAAGCTCTCAAACATCAGCGAAGTTTCTCTGTGCTGTGGATGGTGGTTAATGCAGACATGAACAATAGTCAAAGTGTAGAAAATGTGGATGGGCAGACACAAATGGGTCCAATATGTCACACCCTCTCACTCTTAGTCTCAGTGGACATGGAAGAAGAGAGAGCAAGCAGAAGGATTCCAAGAACCACAGGTCAGGAAGGGACAGGGAAAAACACTGTCATCTGGTTATGACAGTACCACTATACTCATGACCTCACAGAATCTGTGGTCTTCTAGCTTCATATGTCCAGTATCAGATGAAGCCAGTCAACACTGTAGAGCAGAGTACGGAGGATTTCAGAAGCCCCCTATTCTTGACCAAGTAGTTATTGACAGTAAAATCTCATCAATCCCAGAGACTGCAAAACTAAGAAATTCCAAAGCCATATGCTGCTCTATGGTTCTCCTTGTGGAACCCAAAGAATCACAATAGATTGAAATCAGAGCATTAACAAATACAAACTCTAGGAAAATACAGCTCTTGAAAAAAACCATTTGGATCATCAGAAACTGGGTAAAGTTTTATGTGTGTGTTTAATATTTTAGTAGTGTTTTAATTAACCACATATCTATAGATATAAAATAAACATTAGAATTTACAATTATAAAGTTAAGTTCCAAAATGTCAAGAGCTGCATGTGACACTGTCACCTTAGGTCGCTGTTGCTATCTAGTCTCCCTACTACATCCAAGTCTAGAGGGGATACAGTTTCACAGCCATTTGCAAGAAAATACATGCTATTCTTTTTGATATTTAAAACATAATAAATGATGAATACCATAAAAGAAAACTCATACACTGCCATTGAAATATATACTATTTAAACTATTGGATGTAAAAATTTAGTGATAATTCTAAGAACTGAGATGTGTAGAAATTATTTAATCTTAATCCCAGTTTCTACCCTGCCTTTGACCATTTAGGTCCCAGATAAAAGACACACACAACCTTTATATTTAAAATAAGCCTCAATCGGCACAAGAGCTGGGAAAATATCAGTCCTCTATGTGTTTATGTCTATTTCCAAACCAATAATCCCATTATATAATTTTCTATGTTTCATTTGGGTTGCTCTTAACTCCAGCTAGCCAACCCACATGGCCATTATTTTATGACTTTCCCAACCCATGGGGGCTTTCAACTCTCTCCACCTTCTTCCCACCCTAGCCTTGCGATTCTCCTCTGACCCCAAGCCTGGGAACCCTAAATTCCACCTATGTCTCTTCTGCCCAGCTATTGGTTGTTGTATCTTTATTCACAAATCAGAAATAACTTGGGAATAAAGTCACATAGTGTCATTTTGGTCTACAAGTGGACTTTCTCCTCTCTGTGGCAGCCAGGTATTGGGGGCCTGGATTTAGCACTACAGTACATAGCAACAGACCAAACTCAACACTCAGAGCTCAAGCACCATTGTCGCTGACACTGGTGGTTTGCTGTTAGGCTGACTGGCCCATGTCCCTATAAAAATTCTTTTGAAAAGAAGCAAATACTCTGCTTCTTACAGTGCTTGCTTAGTTTTTAAGAATTGATCTGCTGGCATCCCTGCTGAATGGGGCTGTAGGTGTTAGTGCTGGAATCCATTTCTTTTTTTTTTCCCTTCAGTTCTAAATTGAGCACAGATGAAAAAATGTGTCTTGTATAAATGCAAGAGAAAATATGCTGTTCTTTTCACTCTCTGGGCTTGTAAGAAAACAGCGATATACAATTTATCAGTCAGCTCTCTTGGCTCCATCAACTTTTGAAAACACTCCTCTCCCTTCTTGGGAGCTATTCTTCAGTACCAGCAAATATTGCCAACCTCATAAATGAGAAAATAAATGCATTTTGAAGCAACTTTTTATACTATCATTAATTTCTCCCATTAAACATGGTTTTAAATATGAAAATTCTAGCTTTTGCTAATAAAGGGCTTAACCCAAGGCATAGTAGTGGCAATTATCTAGATTCCCATCAAATAACATTGTGGAGTATTCTTGGCATAATGTAAGATAAAAAATAGTTGCAAAGTATACAGTTTGAAGTGAAAACAAGCATGTAAATATAGTGTTGGAGATAAGATTTGTACTAAAAGAGATAAAGAGAGGCTTAATGTGAAATGTCAAAAGACAGGGAAAGGCCTCTCAGTGCAGCCCCTCACCCAGATAAACTTCTAGCTTGTGTGAAGGAAAGGCCTGAGGAGTTTGCTGCTACTAAAAGGCACAAATAAGAGAGAGATACTGCAAATGCAAGGCCTCTGCTCCACTCCAAAACAGCAGTCAAACACGACAGGTCGTCTATGTCCTTCTGGTTTTAGGGTCATGAAGGATACACTGAGGGGCTGTGAAATCTTTTGTGGTTAAAGGGAGCTACTGAGTCCAGGCACTTGGCAGGAGATTTTCCATATGGAGGCTCCACGAGCCTGTGTGTGAAATTTTGAAAGTGAAGCCTGGGTTGTATTGGAGAGCCCAGGAAGTTAGATGTTCCAGAGACATGGGATGCCGGCCAAGGAGAGCTGAATACCAAGAGCAACATCAGTAAAATAGAGAAGTGTTGTAGAGAACCAGGGAGCTGGCCTGGCCTCGCTGCCTTGAAAGGCACACATAGTGGGTTTTTCAGGTTTGAGTCCATGGCTCCTGGGGCACAATGTGCCTTCCAATTCTGAGGAACTGATATCCTCCCTCAGGCAGTGAAGCATTCAGACCACTTTGTGTTTCTCTGTATGTTCCCTTGGAAGTCAAGCAAACATGGAAGCGTGACAGGGCAATTGGTCTTAGACATTAATCTTGTGTACCCTGTATAGCTTGCAAAGGTCACTGCATCTTGGCAACTACATCTGTATTAATCCTGGCAAATATTATTATATTATACTTCTGATAAAGGTATAAAAGGTCTGATTGATCTCAACAAAATTGTCACAGCCTCGATTGTGCTGGGGCCCCTCCAACTGGCCTGATTTAATTCCTTGTAGCCCTATCAGGGACCTTGGCCTGATTGTAAATGTGCAGGTTTTTCTGTATGTGCCCTTGTTCCCAAAAAATGACACAGTCATCTCTTTGTTTATTAATAAACTTCTCATGCTATGGTTGGACAAATACTGAGCTATTCTAACCCAACTATGCTGGCCTGGCCTACTTTCCAGACACCCTTTTAAGGATTTCAGTCTTATTTCCAGCTACAGGCAAGAAGTAATTCACTCACTGTTACAGCCGCATCCTCACACAGACAAGGCTGAGCATGATCTTTCCAAACCACAGCAGTGTGTTCTTACTCAGCAGCTGTGCTCAGATGAGCAGCTTTGGACCTCTGCCCACGTTGGCTCCAGGTTGAAGGCTGTTTGTCACCTGCATTTTTGTGCTGAGTACCTTTTCCTTTCAGAAATGTTCTCACTTCCACAGTCATCTCTGAACCACAGACTTCAGCTTCATCAACATTTATCATTGAACACTTCAAATTAGTTTCTCTTTATGACCTCAGAGTTTCGTTGCTATATGACTTTATGGTACTATTTGGGTTGAAAATCTTCAACTTCATCTGGGAAGCATAGAAGGAGGTAAAAATTGAAACGGGCCAAATTAGGAGGGAAAAGAATATCAAGGATGATTGAAACTGCTATAAAAATATTTTATGTTTACTTAAGATATATATACAATACATATAAATGTAAGTGTATATACATCTAATTAAAATTAAGTTCTGCCACTTAGAGTAATAATGCCCCACAAGAGCTAAAAATTACATAAACCCCATACAACTCAGAGGCCATGCCAGCTGCCAGAACTCCAGATAGTCTGCCTGCCTGTGGACCACACACACTCTCTTGTTGTCCACCCACCCTACCCCCAATTGCTGGTCCCCTCCTCCTCACTCTGCCCTGTCTCCCAACTCCAGTGGAAACACCCTGCTCAACCAGAGACCACACCTACTGCCAAAAGTCCAGATAGGCCGCCTTCCCATGACCCACCTCACTTTCTAAATTCTCTCTTAACCCCATAGCCCCTCCTGATACCTTGTCCTAATTCTCAATTCAGACAGAGAGAACTTGCTCAACCAGAGGCCATCTAGGCCACCAGAAGTCCAGTCCCTAGTTCAAGTGGAGAACCCTGGTCAACCACAGACCACACCAGCCAGATGACCAGATAGGAAACAGAGACCAAGGAACAAAACACACATTCAACAAATCAAACTCAGAAATTGGCATCTAGGCCTATAGTGACGAAATGCCTAGATACCAGCTTAAGAACCAAGTCAAAAACAGCCAAAGTAAAACATTACTACTAGAGTCCAGTCATCCTGTTACTGCAAGTACTGAATATTCCAACACAGTCAAAGCACAAGAAAACAGTCTTAAAACCAACTTTATGAAGTGGTGGAAGCTCTTAAAGAGAAAATGAATAAATCCCTAAAAGAAAACCAAGAAAAAACCAAACAGTTGAAGGAAACAAATGAAACTGTTTAAGAACTGAAAATAAAAATAGAAGCAATAAAGAAAGCACAAACTGAGGGAATTCTGGAAATGAAAAGTCTAGGTAAGTGAGCAGGAACATAAGAGGCAGGCCTCAGCAATGGACTACAAGAGATGAAAGGGAATCTCAGGTGTTGAACACATAATAGAAGAAATAGATTCATCCATCAAAGAAACTGTTAAATCAAAAAAGTTCCTGACTCAAAAAAAAAATCCAGTAAATCTGGGACACTTGAAAATACCAAATCTAAGAATAATAGTAATAGAAGCAGGAGAAGAGTCCCAGCTCAAAACTCAAAAAATATTTTCAACAAAATATGGAAGAAAAATTTCCCAACCCACAGAAGGAGCTGCCTATAGAGGTACAAAAAGCTAACAGAAAGAACACCAAAGATTGGACCAGAAAAGAAAGTCCCCTTGTCATACAAGAACCAAAACACTAAACATACAGAACAAAGAAAGAACATTAAATGCTGCAAGGGAAAATATCCAAGTAACACCAAAAGAAAAACCTATTATAATTACGCAGGACTTCTCAATGGAGACTCTAGAAGCCAGAAGGTCTGGAAAGATGTCTTGCAGAATTTAAGAGAACACAGATGCCATCCCAGACTACTATACACAGCAAAAATGTTAATCATCAAAGATGGAGAAAACACAATATACCAACTGAAACTGTATATGGAAACTCATTCTCAAAAACCAAATTAAAAAATAACAATACATACATAAAGAAATAGATCATCGGGGACCCTCCAAAATACACCAGAGACCTTGGAGGTAAGAGACTCTCAGGACTCAAAGGAAGGGGCCTTAGATGAAATGCCTGACAATAGGGAGAGGGAACTTAAAGAGCCAACCTCCAGCAGGAAGACAGGACATCAAATGAGGGAGAGGGGGGCCATCCCACAGTCACAACTCTGACCCATAATTGTGCCTCTCTGAAAGAATTGCAGAGATGGAAATGGAGAGGAACCTGAGGAAAAGAAGGTCCAGTGACAGGCCCAAAGTGGGATCCAGCTCAAGGGGAGGTCCCAAGTCCTGTCACTATTACTGAGGCTATAGAGTGCTCACAAAAAGGGATGGAGCATCACCACACCAGAAGAAGCAATAAGCAGCTGAAAGAGTCAGATACAGATGTTTGCACCCAACCAATGGACAGAACAGCTGGCCCCTGTTATTGGATTAGGGAAGGCTGAAAGAAGCTGAGGAAAAGGGCAATCCTGTAGGAGGACTAGCAGTCTCATTTAATCAGGATCCCCGAGATTTCTCAAACACTGGACCACCAAACAGGCAACACATAACTGGTGCTGATATGAGGCCCCCAACATACATACAGTAGAGGAATTCCAGGTCTTTGTACTTTTGCTGCAATATCAGCTTCTTGTCTCTAACAGATTTATAAAAATGTATTTTGTTGCCAAGTAGGAAAACTTAAAAAAAAACTCTTAAGGATCACTTTGTACTGAACAATCTCCTTGATATTCATTATGTAATATTTGTTTCATATACTTAAAACTTGATAAAATTAATGTTTCTCTACAGCATTTACAAACAACAGAAAGGCTTGTAAAATGTTTTGAGTCACTCAGTGCCTTGGAGTTCAGGGTCCTGACTTCCTGGCTCTCACCACCACCAATATCACCATCACTATCATCAATTATACTTCACTAAATTGATACCATGCTTGCTTTCTGTTTGTGATCTTTATATCTTCATACCTTGGTGAGTATACTCCTTCACCTAGATCTTTATATCTTCATACCCTGGTGAATATACTCCTTCAGCTAGATCTTTGATTACGTGGTTATCTAGAGCAGAATGGATTTATTGTGACAACATTAGAAAAAAGGTGAAATATTCTGCATTTTTTATTATTTTTATTTTTATTATATTCAACACAATATATATTATTCTACCAATCATAAAAATGATGGACATGTTATTAAATGAACATAAAAAATTGAAGTATTTTGTTTGGTTTGGTTTGTTTGTAATAGAGCTTAAAATCTTGGCTCTTACTGTGGTATAAACCCAAAATAAGAATAATTTTTTTTAGTAAACAAAGAATATAGAAAATTTAAAAAAGTGTTTTTAAGTAAAAAAAAAAAAAGAATAATTGTTTAGACATTGGAGTTCACTGTAATAAGGCTGTACTTCAATGTCCCTAATAACTCCAAAGGATTTTGCCTCCATAGTAGCTAAGAGTTGATAGTTCTGCTGCGCCAAGGAATGAATTGTAGGCACAATTATAGCAGCCCATGAACATACAAGAAACCTACAGAACTCCACATAGACTGGACCAGAAAAGAAATTTCTCCTGTCACATAATAATCAAAACACCAAAGAAAACAAAGAAAGAATATTAAAAGCAATAAGGGGAAAAGGTCAGCTAACATATAAAGGCAGACCTATCAGAATTACACCAGAGACTAAGAAAGCCAGAAGATCCTGGGCATGTGTCATACAGACCCTAAGAGAACACAAATGCTAGAGCAGGCTACTATACCCAGCAAAATTCTCACTTACCATACATGGAGAAACCAAGACATTCCAAGACAAAACCAAATTTAAACAATATCTTTCAACAAATCCAGACCTACAAAGGATAATAGATGAAAAACACCAGCACAAGGAGGGAAACTACACCCTAGAAAAACCAGGAAAGTAATCTTTCCACAAACCCACACAAACATAATTCCACCTCTAACAACAACAAAAAACAGGAAGTAACAATAACTTTTCCTTAATATCTCTTAATAGGAAAATTAACCTTACCAACATATTCTCAGAGATTGAAATTCAAAAATATGAGGAATTGTTGACTGTCACCCAGTGGTCTCTCTAATCTGGTAGTTGGAGAAATAGGTCCAATATTGTACAATCCATATACACTTTCTGCTTGTTTATATGCCACAGTGTCTTGCTGTGTACGACATAATGGTCTTGAAATCATGCTTCTCCTATCTCAGCCTCTCTATTAGTAGGATTGTTTATTTGATGTTTTTTTTCTTTTAATATTTTTATTTTCTATATTCTTTGTTTACATTGCAAATGATTTCCCCTTTCCCGGATCCCCCCTCCCCATATGTCCCATAAACCTTCTTCTCTCCATCCATTCTCCAATCACCTCCGTCCTTTTTTTTCTCTGTCCTTGTATTCCCCTCCAATGCTAGATCAATCCTTTCCAGGATCAGGACCTTCTCCATACTTCTTCATGGGAGTTATTTGTTACTATATATACTATACTATGGTTTTCAGAACAGCTTATATATTTCAAAATTATTTATACAGCCAAAAGAAATGTAGACAAATAATTTGGAAGGTAGCTTGTAAGAGAACAACAAAGAGTAAGACTGAATGTTTTGCTTGATATTTATAATTATTGTATCAATTTTGAAGATGACCTTATAAGTTACTCTTTTTCTGAGTTGAATACTTTTCAATATCATCACATCCAATAAACCAGAATCTTACCCTCACCTAACGTCTGTGCCACCCTCCAAGTAGAATCATTGTTCATTGAATAGACCAATAGTTGATGAGTAGACCATGGATAGACCATCTTAATATAGCCACCATTTCTTAAATGATTATAACCTGTTCCTTGTGGGCTGAGAATGATGGCAACCACTCAAGTCAAATAGCTTTGTGCATAGCAGGAAATCTGTATCCAAATACTTGTGCCTACAATTCATTCCTTGGTTCAGGAGAACTGTCAACTCTTAGCTTAGCTACTATGGAAGTAAAATCCTTTGGAGATATAAGGGACATTGAGGTAGAGCCCATTACAATGAAGTCCAATGTCTAAAAAATTATTTTTTATTTAAAAACACCTTTGGTATTTTCTATATTCTTTGTTTATTAAAAATTGTTCTTTTTGTAAATATTTTTATTTTCTATATTCTTTGTTTACAATCCAAATGATTTCCCCTTTCCCAGATCCCCCCTCCCCATATGTCCCATAAACCTTCTTCTCTCCATCCATTCTCCAATCACCTCCCTCCTTTTTCTCTGTCTTTATATTCCCCTCCAATGCTAGATCAATCCTTTCCAGGATCAGGACCCTCTCCATACTTCTTCATGGGAGTCATTTGTTATGCGGTTTGTGCCTTGGGTATTCAGGGCTTCTGGGCTAATTAATATCCACTTATCAGAGACTGCATTCCATGTGTATTCTTTTGTGACTGGGTTACCTCACTTAGGATGCTATTTTCCAGATCAAACCATTTGCCTAAAAATTTTGTGAATTCATTGTTTCTAATTGCTGAGTAGTATTCCACTGTGTAAATATACCATATTTTGTGTATCCATTCCTCCTTTGAGGGACATCTGGGTTCTTTCCAGCTTCTGGCTATTATAAATAAGGCTGCTATGAACATAATGGAGCATGTGTCTTTATTGCATGCCAGTGAATCCTTTGGGTATATGCCCAGGAGAGGTATAGCAGGGTCCTCCGGAAGTGTCATGTCCAGTTTTCTGAGCAACCTCGAGACTGATTTCCAAAGTGGTTGTACCATCTTACAGCCCCACCAGCAGTGGAGGAGGGTTCCTCTTTCTCCACATCCTCGCCAACACCTGCTGTCTCTTGAGTTTTTGACCTTAGCCATTCTGACTGGTGTAAGGTGAAATCTCAGGGTTGTTTTGATTTGCATTTCCCTAATGACTAATGATGTTGAGCACTTCTTAAAGTGCCTCTCGGCCATCTGAATTTCTTCAGGTGAAAATTCTGTGTTTAGATCTGTACCCCATTTTTAATAGGGTTATTTGGTTCCCTGGGGTCTAACTTCTTGAGTTCTTTGTATATATTGGATATTAGCCCTCTATCAGATGTAGGGTTGGTGAATATCCTTTCCCAATTTGATGGTCTCTGTTTTGTCCTTTTAAAAGTGTCCTTTTCCATTTCCTTCTTCAGAGTCTTGAAGTTCTTGTCATACAGATCTTTCACATGTTTGGTAAGAGTCACCCCAAGATACTTTATACTGTTTGTGGCTATTGTGAGGAGGGTCATTTCCCTAATTTCTTTCTCAGCCTGCTTATCCTTTGAGTATAGGAAGGCCACTGATTTGCTTGTGTTGATTTTATAACCTGCCACTTTGCTGAAGTTGTTTATCAGCTGTAGGAGCTCTCTAGTGGAGTTTTCTGGGTCACTTAGGTAGACTATCATGTTGTCTGCAAATAATGATAGTTTGACTTCTTCCTTTCCAATTTGTATCCCTTTGACCTCCTTATGTTGTCGAATTGCCCGAGCTAGTACCTCAAGTACAATATTGAAAAGATAAGGAGAAAGGGGGCAGCCTTGTCTGGTCGCTGATTTCAGTGGGATTGCTTCAAGTTTCTCTCTATTTAGTTTGATGCTGGCTACCGGTTTGCTGTATATTGCTTTTACTATATTTAGGTATGGGCCTTGAATTCCTGTTCTCTCCAAGACTTTAAGCATGAAAGGATGCTGAATTTTGTCAAATGCTTTTTCAGCATCCAATGAAATGACCATGTGGTTTTGTTCTTTGAGTTTGTTTATGTAGTGGATTGCATTGATGGATTTCCGTATATTGAACCAACCCTGCATTCCCGGGATAAAGCCTACTTGATCATGGTGGATGATCGTTTTGATGTGTTCTTGGATTCGGTTGGCAAGAATTTTATTGAGTATTTTTGCATCGATGTTCATAAGGGAAATTGGTCTGAAGTTTTCTTTCTTTGTTGGATCTTTGTGTGACTTTGGTATCAGCGTAATTGTGGCTTCATAGAAGGAATTGGGTAGTGTTCCTTCTGTTTCTATTTTGTGGAATAGTTTGAAGAGTATTGGTGTTAACTCTTCTTTGAAGGTCTGATAGAATTCTGCACTGAAACCATCTGGTCCTGTGCTTCTTTTGGTTGGAAGACTTTCTATGACTCCTTCTATTTCTTTAGGCATTATGGGACTGTTTAGATGGTCTAGTTGGTCCTGATTTAATTTTGGTATTTGGAAAACATCCCATGCTCGTGGATCGGTAGAATCAATATAGTTAAAATGGCAATTTTGCCAAAAGCAATATACAGATTCAATGCAATACCCATCAAAATCCCAACTCAATTCTTCACAGAGTTAGAAAGAGCAATTATCAAATTCATCTGGAACAACAAAAAACCCAGGATAGCTAAAACTATTCTCAGCAACAAAAGAAAATATGGGGAAATCAGTATCCCTGACCTCAAGCAATACTACAGAGCAATAGTGTTAAAAACTGCATGGTATTGGTACAGTGACAGGCAGGAGGATCAATGGAACAAAATTGAAGATCCAGAAATGAACCCACACACCTATGGCCACTTGAACCTCGACAAAGAGGCTGAAAACATCCAATGGAAAAAAGATAGCCTTTTCAACAAATGGTGCTAGTTGGAGGTCAGCATGCAGAAGAATGCGAATTGATCCATCCTTGTCTCCTTGTACTAAGCTCAAATCCAATGGATCAAGGACCTCCACATAAAGCCAGACACTCTGAAGCTAATAGAAAAGAAACTGGGGAAGACTCTTGAGGGCATCGGTACAGGGAGAAAGTTTCTGAACAGAACACCAATAGCGTATGCTCTAAGAGCATGAATTGACAAATGGGACCTCATAAAATTACAAAGTTTCTGTAAGGCAAAGGACACCATCAAGAGGACAAATCAGCAACCAACAAATTGGGAAAAGATCTTCACCAATCCTACATCAGATAGAGGGCTAATATCCAATATATATAAAGAACTCAAGAAGTTAGACTCCAGAAAACCAAACAACCCTATTAAAAAATGAGGTACAGAGTTAAACAAAGAATTCTCACATGAAGAACTTCGGATGGCGGAGAAGCATCTTAAAAAATGCTCAACTTCATTAGTCATTAGGGAAATGCAAATCAAAACAACCCTGAGATTTCATCTTACACCAGTCAGAATGGCTAAGATTAAAAATTCAGGAGACAGCAGGTGTTGGAGAGGGTGTGGAGAAAGAGGAACACTTCTCCACTGCTGGTGGGGTTGCAAATTGGTACAACCACTCTGGAAATCAGTCTGGTGGTTCCTCCGAAAACTGGGCACCTCACTTCCAGAAGATCCTGCTATACCACTCCTGGGCATATACCCAGAGGATTCCCCACCATGTAATAAGGATACATGCTCTACTATGCTCATAGCAGCCCTATTTGTAATTGCCAGATGCTGGAAAGAACCCAGATATCCCTCAACAGAAGAGTGGATGCAAAAAATGTGGTATATCTACACAATGGAGTACTATTCAGCCATTAGAAACAATGAATTCATGAAATTCTTAGGCAAATGGATGGAGCTAGAGAACATCATACTAAGTGAGGTAACCCAGACTCAAAAGGTGAATTACGGTATGCACTCACTAATAAGTGGATATTAACCTAGAAACCTGGAATACCCAAAACATAATCCACACATCAAATGAGGTACAAGAAGAAAGGAGGAGTGGCCCCTGGTTCTGGAAAGACTCAGTGAAGCAGTATTTGGCAAAACCAGAACGGGGAAGTGGGAAGGGGACAGGGGAAGAGAAGGGGGCTTACGGGACTTTCGGGGAGTGGGGGGGCCTAGAAAAGGGGAAATCATTTGAAATGTAAATAAATTATATCGAATAAAAAAAATTAAAAAAAAAAAAGAGTGTCCTTTGCCTTACAGAAACTTTGTAATTTTATGAGGTCCCATTTGTCAATTCTTGATCTTAGAGCATAACCTATTGGTGATCTGTTCAGGAACTTTTCCCCTGTACCCATGTCCTCAAGGGTCTTCCCCAGTTTCTTTTCTATTAGTTTCAGTGTGTCTGGTTTTACATGGAGATCCTTGATCCACTTGGAGTGAAGTTTAGTACATGGAGATAAGAATGGATCAATTCGCATTCTTCTGCATGCTGACCTCCAATTGAACCAGCACCATTTGTTGAAAAAGCTATCTTTTTTCCACTGGATGTTTTTGGCTCCTTTGTCAAAGATCAAGTGACCATAGGTGTGTGGGTTCATTTCTGGATCTTCAATTCTATTCCATTTGTCCACTTGTCTGTCATTGTGCCAATACAATGCAGTTTTTAATACTATTGCTCTGTAGTATTGCTTGAAGACAGGGATAGTGATTCCCCCAGAATTTCTTTTGTTGTTGAGAATAGTTTTAGCTATCCTGGGTTTTTTGTTATTCCAGATGAATGTGAGAATTGCTTTTTCTAACTCTGTGAAGAACTGAGTTGGGATTTTGATGGGGATTGCATTGAATCTGTAGATTGCTTTTGGCAAGATGGCCATTTTAACTATATTAATCCTGCCGATCCACGAGCATGGCAGATTTTTCCATTTTCTGAGGTCTTCTTCGATTTCCTTCTTCAGAGACCTGAAGTTCTTGTCATATAGATCTTTCACTTTTTTGGTTAGAGTCACACCAAGATACTTTATATTGTTTGTGGCTATTGTGAAGGGTGTTATTTCCCTAACTTCTTTCTCAGCCTGCTTATCCTTTGAGTATAGGAAGGCAACTGATTTGCTTGAGCTGATTTTATAACCAGCCACTCTGCTGAAGTTGTTTATCAGCTGTAGGAGTTCTCTGGTGGAGGTTTTCGGGTCACTTAAGTAGACTATCATGTCATCTGCAAATAGTGATAATTTGACTTCTTCCTTTCCAATTTGTAGCCCCTTGACCTCCTTATGTTGTCTAATTGCTCTAGCTAGAACTTCAAGTACTAGATTGAAAAGATATGGAGAGAGGGGACAGCCTTGTCTAGTCCCTGATTTTAGTGGGATTACTTCAAGTTTCTCTCCATTTAGTTTGATGTTGGCTACCAGTGTCTTAGGCCCATACCTAAACATCGTTAAAGCAAGAAAATTATTCTTATTTTAGGTTTATACTACAGTAAGAGCCAAGATTTTAAGCTTTACTAAACACAAAACAAACAAAAAGACTTTGTGTTGTTATGTTCATTTAATAACATGTCCATTGTTTTTATGATTGGTAGAAAAATAAATATAAATAATATGAAAATAATAAAAAATAATATAAAAATAAAAATTAAAAATTATTGAAAAATGCAGAATATTTTACCTTTTTTTCTAATGTTACCAAAATAAATCGCTTCTGCTCTAGATAACCATGTAATCAAAGATCTAGGTGAAGGAGTATACTCACCAGGGTATGAAGATATAAAGATCACAAACAGAAAGCAAGCATGGTATTGATTTAGTGAAGTATAATTGATGATAGTGATGGTGATGATGGTGGTGGTGAGAGCCAGGAACTCCAAGGCACTGAGTGTCTCAAAACATTCTACAAGTTTTTCTTTGTAAATGCTATAGAGAAACATTAATTTTTATCAAGTTTTAAGTATATGAAACAAATATTACATAATAAATATCAAGGAGATTGTTCAGTACAAAGTGATCCTTAAAGTTTCCATACTTGGCAATGGAATACATTTTTACAAATCTGTTAGAGACAAGAAGCTGATATTCCAGCAAAATAGAGATAGGAAAGTAACTTGAAAAGAGTTATGGGACAAATTATGGAATTTAAGATAAGAATTGAAGTTCATCTAAAAGAGTTCATCTATTTTTCATGAAATGGAGTGATTGCCTCTTTAATTTTATAACAATGCCATAAAGCATAACTTTATTACAATTACATAAATTATATTATGTAAATATTGCAATTAAGCCTTGGAAACACATTTTGATACTACATTATTATTTTGTCATTAAAATTTATGGTTCTAATGCTTTAATAACCTACTTGAACATTAGTTTTGACACTATCATGTTAATTATTATTTTGTTTGTTAAAGTGAACTTTTTAACAAGTTAGTCTGATGTATTTCTGCTACAATCTTTCATAGATATTGAAAAATAAAGTAACTTCCCACATTGTGGTTTGTGGTGGTTTGAATATGCTTGGCCAAGGGAGCGGCACTATTGAGAGGTGTAGCCTTGTTGGAGTAGGTGTGGCCTTGTTGAAATAGGTGTGATACTTTGGGCATAAGTTTTAAGACTCTCCTCCTAGCTGCCTAGAAGCCTGTCTTCAGCTATCTAGCTACCTTAGGAACAAGAGGTGGGGCTCTCAGTTCCTCCATCCCCACTTTTGGTGGATGCTGCCTTGCTCCTCACTTGATGGTAATGGACTGAACCTCTGAACATGTAATCCAGCCCCAGTTAAATGTCATTCTTATAAGAGTTGTCTTGGTCATGGTTTCTGTTCACAGCAGTAGAACCCTAATTAAGATATGGTCTATAATTATTTACTTTCCCATGTGCACACATTGCTGTATGTTAATGGCAATAGCTACAATGTACTATTTAAATATGTATTCATGGCAATTTGGTATTCAAGGACAGCATGGAAAGTCAAAACATACACTGAGATACTTTTAAATACAGGAATTTAGATTCTTATGTCTACAGACTGGGACTGCAGCTCAGTGGTAATCCCAGAACACCTGGGCTCCTAAGTCTTATATTCCAAATTTCAATATTACTTCTTAAGAAATGCTAAAAAAAAAAAAGAAAGAAAGAAAGAAAGAAAAGAAATGCTAGGAAGCCATTGCTACTAGTCAATACCTGTCATCCACGTTGAATTTGTGTCCTCGGCTTATAGTGAAGTGTAAAGATTCAGAACTGGTTTTTATTGAACACACATTTTTCAACTACATATTTATGTCTTAAAAGAGTACATATTTGTAAAATTCTAAATGCTAGTGCTCATTTTGACAGAGTTTCCAAACTTAGCCACTGTATATATTTCTCATTCCAATTTTGAATTGACAAGCCAGACATATACAAACAACATTACAAAGGAATAAGCATGAAAAAGCAATATATTTTGATATATTTAATCATAATCTCTTTCTTATCATTCCTTAGGAAGTAACATTACTACTGATTCTTTTTTATTAAATTCAGAATATAAAGCTGTAAAGTGTGGCCCAGCTATTTTATCAAGTTAAGAGGAAAACCCCAAGTATATCAGGAATATACACTGTCAGCAGTGCATTCTAAACCTCTAAACCCAACCCTATAATTGGGACCTTGACAGAGACTGCACATATGTCTGCCTCTCTAGCAGGACTTCTAGAAAGAAATGTTCAGTTTTCCCACCAAGCTTCATCACGCCACACGTTTACTGCCTCCTTAATCAACACTCCTTTCCCCCATACATTTAATAAGGCCCAAACATGTAGTTCTTTTTCCTTAAATATGGGACAAAGAGAGTCCTGATTTATACCATTTACCATGGCTTAATAATAATTACCTCATTTTAAAGTGTCATAATTTGGAGAGTAAATTATACACATATCCTCATCTTTCCTAAAATGCTTTTTCTTAGCAAATCCTGAAAGAGTGACCTAAAAGAGCTTCTCAGTGCTACTCCATTTGTTAATGACGCAAGCCTGTTCTTGACCTGTGTTAACTCAACGTCCAACCTGTAGCATCCACTTTGATCAGATGGAATTCTCTTTCCTCTAGAACATTCCACAGGAACTTATCAGACAAGAGAATTAAGACAGGATAAAAATGACTCAACATTGTTATATGTATGTGTGAAATTGTCCAAGAATAAAAAAAAAAATTAAGGTGCCATGGACCCCTTGCTGTAGCGCCACCTCTGCTTATTTTATGTGTATCCAATAAGTTCAGAAATGTACTTCTTCCTGTCTCTCACTGGTTAGGTAATTCCCAGGAGTGTCTGCATTCTGGAGTCTCTCCTATCAATGTGATTATTGTGATTAGACTCTTCTTAATATTCATGACTCAAAACAAATGCCAGTTCTTCAAGCCCTTTTCTTATGGTGTGCCTCCCCTTCTGAAATACACAGAGTGTACTGAAGTGAATTTGAATTGTACTTCTTAACTACATTAAACAAGAGCTAACAGTGGATTAATAAAGAACACAATTTAATAAAGCCTACTTCAATTGATAAATGTCATCACTGCAGTAAGGAGTGAGATGATATTTCGAAATGTCTTTTCTCGTGCATAAATGTAATGTTAAAATCTCTATGGCTTTTATTCCTATATCAAAAGCAGCAATGTAGTCTTATATTAACTTGTGTAAAAAGTGATAAATTTTATAATAAATTACTGCAAGTGGAACTATTTATTCCTCATTAAAATTCATACTGTTCCCTCATTTAATAGGGTGGTTTAGTGAATGTTAATCACAATATATATCCTTTTGTAGTTAAAACAAAAAGTTACCCAGGAGAAGAGAAGAAAGGAGGAGGAAGGTAGGCAACAAGGAAAAGGGGAGGTAAAGGAAGAAAAGACAGGAGGAGGAAGTAGGGAGAACAAGGAGAGAGAATGGAAAGAAGGAAGAGGTATGGTTAGAGGACTGGGGAAAAAGAGGGGAAGAATGAGGAGAAGGAGGGAGGAGGGGAAGGGGGGATGAAAAGGAGGGGGGGATGAAGAGGGACTTTCCTTAATAAAATACTCCATCTTTCTTTACCCTTTAATTGAGAACAATTTCTTCTCACACAATATATTATGATTATGGTTTCCCCTTCCCCTGCTTCTCCTAGTTTTGCATTACCCCCTCTTTTTTCCAAATCCACTTCCAATCTTCTAGTAGGAAACAAGTTTCTAAGGCATAATAACAACATAAAATATAAGATAAAACAAAAACTATTAGTTTGGAGTAGGACAAAACAAACAGAAGAAAACGAGAGTCCAAGAAAAGGCACACGAAACAGATATAAATACAGAGACCTACTTGTGTTCACACTCATTAATCACATAAAAACCCCAAACTGGAAGCCATTGCCAGGAATCAGAGTTGGCCTGGAGAGGCATCTATCGGGAGTTTTTCTTGCTAGAGCCTGTGGCTCCTGGGGCACTGTATGCCTTTCAGTTCCTAAGAAATCAGGGGCTCTCCCAGACCGTGAAGCATTCAGGCCGCTTCTGTATCTGTGTTCCCTAAAAGTCAGTGAAGCAGAGAGAGGCTTGACAAGACCGTTGGTCTCAGACATTAATCTTGTGTACTCTGTGTAGTTTGCAAATGTCATTGAATACTAGAAACTACAATTGTTTTGATCCTGGCAACCACAATTATATTTTGATTCTGATAAAGGTATAAAAAGTCTGATTGCTTGCAATAAGCTTGTCTCAGCCTCAGTTTTGCTAAGACCCCTCCGTGCTGGCCTGGTTTTCATTTCTCACTAACCATAGTCAGGTCACCCTGGCTTGGCACTGGCACTTATAATCCATTAATATATACACTAAGGACATGTACAGTGAAAAAGAAGAAATGAAGGTATTTTCCCCAATGAGACTCCTCTGGATAAAACAAAATTTTCATTTGCAAATGGTTATCAAATAGAGATAGCTTAGGAATAGAACATGTGTCCATTTCAACTTGCAGCTCCAGGATCCCGTCTGGTAAAGACCCATGCCAGCCCTGTGCATGGTGCCTTAGCCTTTGTGAATTCATATGTACTTCAATCATACCTCCTTTTTTTGCTGTCTTCAATCCCATATGACTCTTACACTCTTTCCACCTCCTCTTCCAGAGGTTCCCTGAGCTCTGAACAGAGGGATCTGATAGAGATATCCTGTTTAGGGGTGTGTGTTCCAAAGTCTCTTATTCTCTGCATAATGTCTGGCTGTGGGTCTCTGAAATGAAAACTTCTGTGATGATGGCTAAGCAAGGCACTGAACTATGAGAATAGCAGAATGTCAATAAGAGTCATTTTATTGCTGTTTTTTGGTTTGGTTGGTTGGTTGGTTTAGAACAGTAGTATTTGGTTTTACACTAAGGCCTCTATCCAATCTCAAGTTTTTAGACATCCAAGAAGATTCAGATTTGTGTTCCATCTTGTGGAGTGGGTCTTATAAGAAATCAGATATTGGTTGGTTACCCTCACAAGATTTGTACCACCATTGCACAAGAATATCTTGCAAACAGAACAGCCTTATAGATCTAAGGGTTTGCAGCTGGGTTAGGGTTTTACATGTCTCCTTTGGTAACACGCAGAATACATCCTAGTACCCAAGCATGCTAACATGTAAGGGTTAAGGCTTTATTAACCTTGGTTTCTCCACAGATTGTGTAGATGTTCTTTGGCAATGATACCTTCTAGTCAGCTTCTGAAGAGCAAAATATATTTTTGGCCAAGTCTGGTTGTTTGGGGCTCCACTGAGACCTCTTTGGCCAACATCTCAATTAGATGTAATGGAATCCCAATATTGGAAGCTTCATTTGTTACACTAGATGTCCAGACAGGGCTTTAACTCCCCCATTATTTGCTGATTTAATTTTTTAGAACCCCTTCATGGCAGGTATCAGGCATGCACATGGTCTACAGACATGCATTCAGGCGAAACACCTCCATATATGTGTATATTTTAGGATCTTTCTACTAAATTATTTTTCCATACTACCCCTCAAGTTGGCCTTAATTGGCTTCCTTCCCATATACCATCCCACACCCCTCACTTCTTTTCTCCCACACACTTGACCCTCCTGTTCCAGGTTTTCTAATCCACCTGTTACTATCTTTCAGTCTGTCCCCCTCTAGTCTGTTACTCTATACCTAACCTCTGTAGTTCCACAGATTGTAGCATGGTTATCATTGACTTAACAGCTAAGGTCTACTTATAAGTGAATAGATAACATATCTCTGCTTTTGGGTCTGAATCAAGGTCTGGATCAGGATGCTTTTTTCTAGTTCCATTCATTT
This sequence comes from Apodemus sylvaticus, assembly GCF_947179515.1. NCBI lineage: Eukaryota > Metazoa > Chordata > Mammalia > Rodentia > Muridae > Apodemus > Apodemus sylvaticus. The sequence continues at coordinate 11,781,759 of NC_067474.1, read as the reverse complement.
TATTTTTGTTAACTTCTGAGTAATACTCCACTGTGTAAATGTACCATATTTTCTTTATTCATTTATCCTTCTGTCAAAGGAAATCTAGGTTGTTTCTAGTTTCAGGCTATTATGAATAAAGCAGCAATGAATATGGTTGAGCAAAGGTGTCTGTGCTAGGATGCTCCTTCCTTTGGGTTTATGACAAGAGTGGTATAGTTGGGTCATGAAGTAGACTGAGTCACATCTTCCTGGTAAAACTCCAAACTGATTTCCAGAGTGGCTGTACAAGTTTACACTCCCAGCAGCAAACTTATTCCACATACCTACAATCATGGGTGTCACTTATTTTATTGATTTAGCAATTCTGATAGGTGTGAAATGAAATTTCAAACTAGTTTGGATTTGCATTTCCCTAATAGGTAGGGATATTGGACATATCTTTAAGTCTTTCTCAGGCATTTCAGTTTCCTCTATTGTGAATTCTCTGTTTAGATCTGTAGGTTATTTTAAATTCAGTTATTTGATTTCTTAATGTCCAGTTTTTTTGAGTTTTTCATATATTTGAGGTCTTAGTTTTCTAGCTAATGTGTATATAGTAGAAATCTTTTCCCATTCTGCAGCCTGTTGATTTATCCTAACAACCGTGTCCTATGCCATACAGAAGCATTTCAATTTTATAAGGTTATACTCACTAATTTTTCCTGCGCCACTGTTGTCTGTTCAGAAAAACTTTTCCTGTGCTGATTAGTTCAATATTATTTTCCACTTTTCTTCAATTATATTCAATGTATGTTCAGGTCCTTGTGAGTTTTTACAGTGTGATAAATATGTATCTATTTACATACTTTTGCATGTAGCCATGGAGTTTGACCAGCACCATTTGTTGAAGTTGGTATTTTGTTCTAGTGTCCAGAAGCCTTCTGAACTGGAATAGGTTAAATGGTGACAGAGTTAGATACAGGTGTAACTTTAAAGACTGATGGTTTCCATAGATTCTAGCTCTCTAACTGTACTGAATGATTGTTGATAACTCCTAAGAGGTCCTAAAAACTTTTCTTGTTCATTCTGAGAGTCAAAAGCCCCTTGTGTAGGCAATTAACACCTGTAGCTTAAAGGCAGGGGATTAAGTAATATAGCACAGCTCTAACCCCCAGCCTGATAGTTGAAGTCACAGGAAGAAAAAGGGGATACTTTGAAAAGTGAAGTTCTTCAGTTCCCCATAAATTTTCTACAAAATTTCTCTCTAAAAGGTTCTCCAAAAAGTTCTCTAAGAAAGTTCTCTCTTGTTCTCTAAAAAGTTCTCTGCTTTCTTCTTCTCCCAATCTTACTCTTTCCTCCTGTTCTGATGTCACAATTATGCAAATATGCACTTATTCTCAGTACTATTACTCCCAATGCTATGCCTTTACTTCTAAGTTCTTCTTGAGTTCAGTTCTATCTAAAAAGTTTCTTCCTCTCTCTTTGTCCTCAGCACATATACATCTTTCAGAATACATGATCACATGGTAAAAAAAGTTCACCACAAGTTTACACATAAATTCAAATCGTAAATTGAATAAGAAGTTTACATAAGAATGTTTACATGTGTATCCATTAAGAGTAATTATCTGACTAAACATTCATTATCTGCACAAGCTCAGTTGGTTCATAGAAAGTTAAAAACCATAATTTTTGTGAATAAGTTATAAATGAAGCTTTATAGTTAAACCTGGTTAATATTTTATCCTCTGTCCTTTAGTTCAGTGAGGTAAATCCTTACAGTAAATTCTTAGTTCCATTTTTATGACCTTTATTTGTTTTACAACCTCTTGGAATGTTTTCTAAGTTGTAGATGTCTTCTTGCTACTTCAGAAGCAATTAACTCCTGACACTTGAAGACACTAACAGAGTTCTCAATACAGTTTTGACATCATAAATTACTTAATGGAAGCCCTATTATAAAAGTTTAAAATTACTAATATAATTTCAGGAATTCTTATAGGATCATCATTAAAATTAAGAAATCATGTTTGTCTATACAGCATCACTATATGATAGTACATCTTTGCCCTGCAGAAATCTACTCAAAAGTGTAGGTTAACCTAGTGATTGCTATATATATATTTAAAAATAATGGGGAAAGCATATTAATATCAGGAATCTTTGTTAAAATGAAATTATTCTTAGCCTTGCTTAGGGAAGCAATTCCCTCTAGCACTTTCAATAGGTTGCTAGCTATTGCCCGAATTTGATTTTATCATGTAATGTCTTATATTCTTCATCTATTGTGATTGGATGTTTTTCTGGAAATAGTAAGCTGGACTGGCATCTGTGGTCTCTTAAAGTCTGTAGACTATCTGCCCAGGTCCTTCTAGATTTTAGAGTCTCCATTGATTACTTGGGTATTATTCCAATAAATCTGCCAATAATCAGATGGATTCCAGGGCTGGGATAGCAGAATGTGTAAGGAGAAATGTTGTGGACAAGCTCTATGGCAATCCACTAGAGACAGATAGATTGGGGATAGGTTACAACACATAGTCTGCTACAAAGTTGGGGGAGAGACATGGGGACTTGTATTTAGGAGAAATGAGGAAGAGGGAGAGCTCCATAGTTAGACTACATTTTCTTGGCTTGAGTAAAGTATTCTATCTTTTGATGGTTCCTATAATATGCACATCACAGAGGAGTGATAGCCTTGTGTCAGATAGGCTTGAAAAGTGTGAGAGGAGAAGTGTGATGATATGACCTGTACTGGAGCATACCTGTAGGTCAGTTTACCGCAGAGCTATTATCTTCTCCTGTCAGTTCTGGGCTGTGAAGCATGTTACTTTCACTGAGCTAGTAGGAGTAATATGAAGCATTGCTCTAAAGGAAGTAATCAGACTCATAGAATCTATAGATTCAGTACAAAGTAAATATTCATTTCTCTTTGGTATCCTTGGATCTCTGTGAATTTAGGTGTTCTCTGAACTGAATTTTGTATTATTTTTTATTTAAAATTCTAGTTTAAAGGCAGAGAATCCACTATTGTTAGTATAATTCAGTACAATTACTACATCATTCTAATGTTTGATTCTGATCTAATATCAGAATTGTGAAAGTGTCTGAATTTTGTAGAAAATATCATGTAACTTTGAAAGAATTCCTTCTCTGGTATCTTAATTATGGTTTTATTGCTGTGAACAGACACCATGACCAAGGCAACTCTTATAAGGAACAACATTTAATTAGGGCTGGCTTATAGGTTCAGAGTTTCAGTCCATTATCATCAAGGCAGGAGCATGGCAGCATCCAGGCAGGCATGGTGCTGGAGGAGCTGAGAGTTCCACATCTTGTTCTGAAGGTAAATAGAAGACTGGTTCCCACATGGATAGGAAAAGGGCCTCAAATCCCACCCCCACAGTGACACACTTCCTCCAAGAAATAATAGTGCCACTTCCAGGGCCAAGCACATTCAATCCATTACATTCTATTGCCTGACACCCATAGGTTTGTTTAAACACATGAGTCTGTGGGGGCCATACCTAGGTATAATAGTCCAACATCAAAAGTCCTGATAGTCTATAATAGTCTACACTTGATCTTAGCCAAAAGGCCGAGAAGCGATATAATAGTCTAAATAATAATAAAAGTCCGAAGTTCAAAGTCTCTTGTGATGTTCATCCAGTCACTTAACTGTAATCCCCTATAAAAGCAAAATCAAAAAGCATATTACATATGTCCATCATAACAGGACATTACCATTCCAAAATGTCATAGAGAGGAAATACTAGAACAAAGCAAAAGCAAAAGCAAAAAATAAAAAATAAATTAAAAAAAAAAAAACTTGCTGGGCAAACTCCAAACTCTGCATCACCATGTTTGGTGTAAAGGGGATCTTTATATCTCCAACTCCTTTCATCTTTGCTGGCTGCAACAAACATTTTTCTTCTGGGCTGGTTCCTTCTCTACCCTGTTAGCAGATTTTTCTCAACAGGTATTACAGGGCTCTGTCATCTCTAAGAACATCTTGGGGTTTCCAAGACAAGCTCAACTTCACAGATTCTTGTTCCAATATCTGAATCTATGCACAATCTTCTAGGCTTCTTAAAAGGACTTAAGTTACATCTCCAGCTTTGCACTCTGTAGCACTCTAGGTCCTGGCTGACTCCACTCCACTGCTGCTCCTGCTCTTCGTGATCATCCCATGGTACTGAAATTTCCAATATTCTGGAGTCTTCCACTACAACTAGGCTTTACCAATAGCCTCTCAGAGGTTCCATTATGGTGCTAAGCCTCAACTTCTTTGCATGACCCCTTCAGTCCTGGGCCATTAACTGCAACTGAGTTTCAATAATTACTTTCCCTGGCCTCTCACAGTGACAAACCTCAACTACTCTCCATAACTCCTTCATGCCTCCAAAACCAGTACCCCTGGGTGATTCTTACATATTGCCAAGTCCAGCAGAAGCATGGGGCACAACCTTCGCTATCTCTGGAACACAACTTCTTCATGCTCTCAGAAAACACTTCCCAGAAAATTTCAACTCAGTGATGCTGGTTTCTTCTTAATCACCACTAATTTCTCAGTTCCACTTAGCAAGCATTAATTGGCCCAGTAGTTTCTTTCTACTCTTGATTCTAAAGCCAGAGCCACATGGTCAACGCTACCAAATTCTGCTGCTTATTGGAGATGAAACATGGCCCCCTCACTCTATTACATTATCACCAACTTTCTATTTCTTTTTTTTTAACAAGTGTTGATGACCAACTTTAATGATACATATCAGTTTCAGAAACATATGCAACATTACCAGGGTTCCATTGTCCCAGATGTTATTTCATTCGTACATTATATTGGTATTTACAAAGCCTTTCAAATTCAAGAACACAAAACAAAACAGCTTAATTTTTTTAAAACTACAATACTTTTAAAATGTAAACAGTTCATTTTTACATTATTGTAAAAAAGAAGACTCCTTAATGTGGCTTATTTTTAAGTGAGCAAAGCCTGGTGCTCATGGATAACAGTTTTTGGTTTCTAACTCCTTCACTGCCTAAGCTTGACTGTCCTTGAACTTCCTCTGTACACTGACTTTTGAACCCAGAGATCTCCAGATCTCCAGAGATGGCTCTGTTTCCTGAATGCTGGTATTAAGGTGTGTTCAACAATACCTGGACCTAAGCATTTTCTATTTGAAATTTGCTCTGTATCAGGCTGGCCTTGAACTCAGAAATCTGCTTACCTCTATCTCCTAGGATTAAAGGTGTGTACTATCATTCATGAACTTGCTTCAAGGTTACTACTATTCAATCTGTTTGTCTCCTAGAACATACGATTCAGCTCCATTCTACTTCCTGGTACCACAGTTCAAATCACCCTCAGCAACAAAGTCTTCCAAATTGCTACTAGGATAGCCCATTAAGCCCCATTTAAAACCATCCCATTGCTTACCAAAGTCCCCAAATCCACATTCCTCCAAACGAAAGCATGATCAGGTCTGTCACAGTAATCCTGGTACCAAGTTCTGTCTTAGTTAGGGTTTTGTTGCTATGAAGAGCTACCATGACCAAAGCAACTCTTATAAAGGAAAGTATTTAATTTGGGCTGGCTTACAGGTTTAGAAGTTCCATCCATAATCATCAAGGCAGGATCATGGCAGTGTCCAGGCAGGCATGGTGCTGGAGGAGCTGAGAGTTCTACATCTTCACTGAAAGGAGGCCAGTAGCAAACTGTTTTCAGGCAGCTGGGAGGAGGGTCTCAAAGCCCATCACCACAGTGACACACTGCCTCAAAAAAAAGCCATACCCATTTCAACAAGGACACATCTCCTAAGAGTGCCACTCTCTGGGGCAAGCATATTCAATCCACCACAGATGGTAATAGCCTTTATTTGGTGTGGGGGTGGGAGTTGAGGGCCTCCTTGGCCTACAACACTCATATAAGCAATCCTAAAAAGCCAAAGCAATGGGATTCTCAACAACTTTATAGCTTCTGAGAACATACATTTTTAACCTTTGTTCACTCTTTAACATGTACAGGTACAGACTGTGGTAGAGTATTCAGAGTAACTTTGGTGGAAACCTTTTGTGCCTTACACAATTGTAAAGCTCCCAAATCTCACAGCTGTACCTGGCTTCTGCACCCTTTATTAACCAATATAATAATTTCTTGTTCCATTAGGTACACTTATATGTCTCTCAAAAGAGTTATAAAGAAGTTTAAAATATTCATGTTAGGATTATGTCATAAATACAATTTAAAATGTTCATACAGGCTACGTACAAAGACTAAACAAGGTCCTAGGCCATAATCCATGACAAAGAGTGGGGTTACAAATATTTTACCTTAGTGAAATATTCTGGAAGTTCATTGGCATCCATTCCCTGCAAGCAATAACAATAACAATAGACAGAACCATTTCATGTCATGTCAGAACATACTAACAGTATTTTAGTGTCTTCTTCATTGAGATATTTCAAAGGAGGCCTCTGTGCACTTACCCACTCCTAATGATCACGTGGGGCTGGCTTAAGCTGTTTAGTCAGACCCAAAGCTAAGGTAGCACTGCTTTATCTACTTGACAACCCCTGCTGTGCTGGCCCAGTTTTCCCTAGTCACAAGTTTAGTTTGTGCTCACCTGCCAGTCCAGGCAGAACTTCTGCAATGCCCAGAGCTATGAGACACACTGGCTGGTATTGCACTGCAGCTGCAGCCATTTTATTTATCTCCACAGGCCACGTTGCCTGTGGAAAGAGGCCCAGGCTGGGCAAACGAGATAAATGGACATGGCATATTCAGGGGGAAAGGCTGCCCATGCTAGATCAAGCTTAATACTTTTTACCTGTACTGCTCTAGCTCATGTGATGTTTTGGGGAAATACAGGTTTATTACTTATGATATGGGGGAGGTACAGGAATTGAAGACAGATAGCTCCAGTATCCACTCAAGCCCATGTATTTGAGAAGTGATTGTTCCACATTTCCATGTGATAGCCTAGACAACCCTGAGTAGAATATTTAAGAACCCAGGAGGAGTAGAAGGCAGGAAATCATCAAACTCAGGGCCAAAATCAATCAAGTAGAAACAAAGAGAACCATACAAAGAATCAACAAAACCAGGAGCTGGTTCTTTGAGAAAATCAACAAGACAGATAAACCCTTAGCCAGACTAACCAAAGGACACAAAGACAGTATCCAGATTAACAAACTTAGAAATGAAAAGGGAGATATAACAACAGAAACTGAGGAAATTCAAAAAATCATTAGATCCTACTACAAAAGCCTATACTCAACACAACTGGAGAATCTGGAGGAAATGGACAGTTTCCTAGACAGATATCCGACACCAAAACTAAATCAGGATCAAATAGATCATCTAAACAGTCCCATAACACCCGAAGAAATAAAAAGGGTCATAGAAAGTCTCCCAACCAAAAAAAGCATGGGACCAGATGGCTTCAGTGCAGAATTCTATCAGACCTTCATAGAAGACCTAACACCAATACTCTTCAAACTATTCCACAAAATAGAAACAGAAGGAACTCTACCCAACTCGTTCTATGAAGCCACAATTATGCTGATACCAAAACCACACAAAGATCCAACAAAGAAAGAGAACTTCAGGCCAATTTCTCTTATGAATATTGATGCAAAAATACTTAATAAAATTCTCGCCAACGGAATCCAACAACACATCGAAATGATCATCCACCATGATCAAGTAGGCTTCATCCCCAGGATGCAGGGATGGAAATCCATCAATGCTATCCACTACATAAACAAACTCAAAGAACAAAAAACATATGATCATCTCATTAGATGCAGAAAAAGCATTTGACAAAATTCAGCATCCTTTCATGCTAAAAGTCTTGGAAAGAACAGGAATTCAAGGCCCATACCTAAACATCGTTAAAGCAATATACAGCAAACCAGTAGCCAACATCAAACTAAATGGAGAGAAACTTGAAACAATCCCACTAAAATCAGGAACTAGACAAGCCTGTCCTCTCTCTCCATATCTTTTCAATATAGTACTTGAAGTTCTAGCTAGAGCAATCAGACAACATAAGGAGGTCAAGGGGATACAAATTGGAAAGGAAGAAGTCAAATTATCACTAAGTGCAGATGACATGATAGTCTACTTAAGTGACCCGAAAACCTCCACCAGAGAACTCCTACAGCTGATAAACAACTTCAGCAAAGTGGCTGGTTATAAAATCAACTCAAGCAAATCAGTTGCCTTCCTATACTCAAAGGATAAGCAGGCTGAGAAAGAAGTCGATGAAATGACCCCCTTCACAATAGCCACAAACAATATAAAGTATCTTGGTGTGACTCTAACCAAACAAGTGAAAGATCTATGTGACAAGAACTTCACGTCTCTGAGGAAGGAAATCGAAGAAGTCCTCAGACAATGGAAAAATCTGCCATGCTCGTGGATCGGCAGGATTACTATAGTTAAAATGGCCATCTTGCCAAAAGCGATCTACAGATTCAATGCAATCTCCATCAAAATCCCAACTCAGTTCTTCACAGAGTTAGAAAAAGCAATTCTCAAATTCATCTTGAATAACAAAAAACCCAGGATAGCTAAAACTATTCTCAACAACAAAAGAAATTCTGGGGGAATCACTATCCCTGACTTCAAGCAATACTACAGAGCAATAGTGTTAAAAACTACATGGTATTGGCACAGTGACAGACAAGTGGACCAATGGAATAGAATTGAAGATCCAGAAATGAATCCACACACCTATGGTCACTTGATCTTTGACAAAGGAGACGAAAACATCCAGTGGAAAAAAGATGTGTGTGTGTGTGTGTGTGTGTGTGTGTGTGTGTGTGTGTGTGTGTGAAGAGCCAGAACTAGTTATTCTTTCCTCATCGCATGGTACCAATAATGTAATAATGATTCATTGTTAGAAGAGACGAATATAATAAGGATCAGACTTGCTCATAAATGCATTCTTTTGATTATAATTATAGCAGAAACAATATAAATTAGAATAAAACTGTATACAAAAATGTCTTTGAATGCCTGAGAAGAAACAGTTCATCATAAAAACTGTTGCAAATGTTTGCTTGGCTAAACAGTGTTTGAAAGTTGGTACAATTTTTTTTTCATATTTCTTATACTACTGTGACCTGTACTGTTTTTAGACTGACCTTACACAGTTGTCAAGAATGAAGAAACAACGCACACACATAAAAGCTGGGATTGGGTATGTCATGCACTCTGTGAGAAATACCACCAGCAACCTGCTACAGCCAGCCCAATTGTGAGCATCACAGGGACCAGGAAAAGAGAGTCATGGTACAGATACACAAGACTCCAAGTTTACTTCAAACATAAACAATTTTTTTATTTTTCCACTGCTGTTTATATAATGTTTGGGCAGCTGTTAGCGAGCACAATATTTTCCACAATATCAAAATTCTTAACTGATTTCCCAGTACTCTTAGTCATTTCAGTTTCAAAAGCTAATGTTTTTTGCATAAATTCTGGATGAAGTAGCCTTATGAGTATGTCTAGATGACTTTTGCTACAATTTCAATGTCAGCTTTCAACAAGTACATTGCTGTTGTTGGACCCAAAGCATTTCTGTGGTAGGGAGATGTAGGTATAAACAGTAAGTAAGGTCACACTTGCAGTTCTTGCTCTGTGGAGTTTCCTGCTGTATCGCCTCCCTTTGGTGTGTTTTTTATATGCAAATTATTGATGAATGCCATTTGTGGATCATTGCTAGCACATCTTCCCCTCACCAGAAGCCTTTCTTTTTAGTAAACAGAAGCTGGTCAAATTCTGAGTCATATATTACCTTCAAATCTGGCTTTGATTGTAACAGATGCCTATATTTCTACTTTGCATGTTTATTTTATTTAACACAACTATGCATATTTATGGATGCATGGTGATGCTTACATATATGTCCACAAATTAGATATTTAGTATGCTCATCTCCCTGGATTCCTATAATCTTTGTCTTATGAGGAAATTCAAAATTCTTGTTTCCACTTATTTTGAAGTCTACAATCAAATGATATTAACTACAGTGTACACAACACCAAAATTTATTCTTTTTACCTAATTGTGATATTTCACTTGTTAGCAGATCTCTACATTCTGGTTTCATTTTAGAATAAATATGTTTTTTATCTTTTGTCAAATTTTATTGCTCCTGTTCTGATCTTCAAATCTACTGGGAAAGACCAAAGACTTAACCCAAATTTACACTAAAATTAAATGAATACATTTTGATAAGGGCTTCTCAGAAATGGTTTTAGGTTTCTTTTTCCAAGTTTGGGTCTAGCCCTTCCCCTAAAACAATACCATCAAAACTGCCATTTTGGGGCTGGCTTTATTGCTTAACAGTAATCTGACTGGAGCTTTGATGGAGCAGTGCCTAAAGCTTGCACTGTGTCCCAAGTGCTCCTGTACCTTTATTTGCAATGTTTTCATGTTCTCTAGAGTCCTGGGCAATACTATCTCCCATGCGACTAGGGCCATCATTGTTTTACATTTTTCTCCCAATTGAAAGATTTTTCAAGGAAGGAAGTGGAGGTTCCTGAACTTCAGGAGATATATAGTTTCTCCATCTATGGTGATTGAGAGTTTTGCTGGGTATAATAGTTTTGGCTGGCATTTGTGTTCTCTTAGAGTCTGCATGAGATCTGCCCAGGATCTTCTAGCTTTCATAGTCTCAGGTGAGAAGTCTGCTGTGATTCTGATAGGTCTTCCTTTATATGTTACTTGGCCTTTTTCTCTTACTGCCTTTAATATTCTTTCTTTGTTTAGAACATTTGGTGTTTTGATTATTATGTGACAGGAGGTATTTCTGTTCTGGTCCAGTCTGTTTGGAGTTCTGTAGGCTTCTTGTATATTCATGGGCTTCTCTCTCCTTAGGTTAGGGAAGTTTTCTTCCATAATTTTATTGAAGATATTTGCTGGCCTTTTAAGTTGTAAATCTTCACTCTGATCTATGCCTATAATCCTTAGGTTTGGTCTTCTCATTGTGTCCTGGATTTCCTGGATGTTTTGGGTTACAAGCTTTTTGCATTTTGCATTTTCTTTAACTGTTGAGTCCATGGTTTCTATGGTATCTTCAGCATCTGAGATTCTTTCTTCTATCTCCTGTATTCTGTTGTTGATATTTGCATCTCTATCCCCTGATTTCTTCCCAAGGTTTTCTATCTCCAAAGTTGTCTCCCTTTGAGTTTTCTTAGTTGTTTTGACTTCTGATTTTAGATCCTGGATGGTTTTGCTTAGCTCCTTCACTTGCTTGTTTGTGCTTTCCTGTAATTCTTTAAGAGATTTTTGTGTTTCCTCTTTCATGACCTCAGCCTGTTGACCAAAGTTCTCCTGTATTTCTTTAAGTGATTTTTGTGTTTCCTCCTTATTGGCTTTTGTATTCTCCTGAATTTCTTTCAATGATTTTTGTGTTTCCCTTGTAAGGGCTTCTAACTTTTGATCCATTTTCTCCTGAATTTCTTTCAGTATGTCCTTCATGTGTTCCTCTACCAGCATCATGACCAGTGATTTTAAATCCAAATCTTGTTTTTCTAGTGTGATGGGGTATCCAGGACATGCTGTTAAAGGAGAATTGGTTTCAGATGCTGCCATATTGCCTTGATTTCTGTTAGTGATATTCCTGCATTTGCCTTTTGCCATCTAGTTCTCACTGGTGTTAGTTGGTCTTGTCAATGCTGGACTCACCAGTGCAAGCTGCCTCTTCCCAGGTGGCCTCTGGTGCACAGCTGACCTCCTGCACTGCCTGGAGACAGAGTGCTGTGGCCCAGGCTATTCAGATCCCGAAGCAGACACCCAAAGGCTCCCGCCGGGGTCTGCTAGACTGGAACTTAAGCTCCGTGCTGCTGGAGCAAGCTGTGTGCTCCCAGTCTGCCTCCGGGTCCACACCAGGCCTCTTGCACTTCCTGGAGACGGAGTGCTGTGGCCCAAGCTGTTCTGATCCCTAAGCAGACACGTGAAGGCTCAGGCAGGGGCCTGCTGGACTCACCAAAGCACACTGACTCCTCCCAGCCGGCCTCCCCGGTGCCCCTCTGGTCTCTTGCAGGACCTGGATATGTGGTGTTGCAGCCCATACTGTTCTGGATCCCGAAGGGGAGCCAGGATAGATTTTTTTATATGATGATTTTTGTTCTGAAATGTTTAAATAAAAAACAATGTATGTTTAACAAATAAAATATATTTGATAAATAAGTGGATATTAACCTAGAAAACTGGAATACCCAAAACATAATCCACACATCAAATGAGGTACAAGAAGAAAGGAGGAGTGGCCCCTGGTTCTGGAAAGACTCAGTGAAACAGTATTCGGCAAAACCAGAACGGGGAAGTGGGAAGGGGTGGGTGGGAGGACAGGGGAAGAGAAGGGGGCTTACGGGACTTTCGGGGAGTGGGGGGGCTAGAAAAGGGAAATCATTTGAAATGTAAATAAATTATATCGAATAAAAAAAATCAGAAAAAAAAAGATTTATAAATTTCTAAAGTCTATGCAGATAAACACTAACAGACTTAGAGATAAATGTCTACTTCCCTTAGAAGTCTTTGCTAGCTTTGTTAAACTTTAACTATTTGGATAAATTGAGTCATACAAGAAACTATAATAGTCTGTAATGGTGTGCTATGAAAGAATCAAAAATAAAATATAATAAGGTTTCAATCTTCCTATGGGCTATATTTATGGTTTTATAAAACCATAAGAAGTCTTTGCTAGCTTTGTTAAACTTTAACTATTTGGATAAATTGAGTCATACAAGAAAGTATAATAGTCTGTAATGGTGTGCTATGTAAGAATCAAAAATAAAATAAAATAAGGTTTCAATCTTCCTATGGGCTATATTTATGATATAAAGTTTTATTTTGATACTAAGAGAGCTTCATTTCAAATATTATAATTTTTAAGGCTAAAACTTACCAGGATTAAAACTGTAAAATCCTAATCTTATTAAGTCTGTTAACTTCTTATAAACAATTGATGATAATTAGGACCTACAAGTTGATGTAAAGTCATGTTATAAATGATCACATTCTTTAATATGCTCAAAAGTATATTTGTAATCATGCTAAGTACATATGTAATTCATTTTCAAGGACAAGCTTTATTTAACCTTCTGTTTATGTTTTCTAGACTAAGCATAAAGCATGTAACTAAAACAAGCAAAGTCTGTTTAGCTCAGATACCCTTAACAGACAATGGTCCTCAAAAATGTCAGAGATCTGATGAATGTGGCATTTAAATGTTTAATGGAAAAAAAAGCTTACTGTGACAGACAAACCCAGCTCCTAGTGGTGACCACAAGGTCTCCAAAGAAGATGATGGGACACTCAGACTCCATTGGGATGTGGTAACACTAACCACTGGCCACATCTGCTGCAAATGACTTGCCTGTTGCCAAGACCTGACCCAAACTGTGGATAAGCAAGACACTAGAGAGGTGATTGCCCCACTTTGTAAAGAAGTTAAGGTCAGTCCCCCAAGCTCCTCCTCCACAGGAAAGCCTCTCAGAAGTTCTGGGTCTGGTATTGAAGGCTGCCTTTAGGTCCAACAAAGCCATGGGCACCACAGGAGTCTGGTGTTGTGACTATCTAGTAATGGGCAGTCTCTGTTATTTTAACTAATACTTTTGAATTATACCTCCTACAATGTATCCTTCTCAGTTCTCTAATGGCACTTATGACTAAATGAACTCTGTTCATTAGCAAACTGCTCCTTTCCCCCACGGCTACACCACCCACCTTGCTAATTCAAGTCATATGCAAAAATAAGGCCTTGCTTTTTCTGGAGCTACTGGGTCTCCTGCTGAGAAAAACAGACAGGTTTGCCTTGCTAACAGGCTTCATATTAAAGGATAAACAGCTTTTAGATGTAACTTTTTACTGTTCTTTATTTATTCCAAGAAGGAGGAAGAACAAAGTATGGATGCTTGGGTCCTTTGTAGAAAAAGGAGCAAGATACTCACAGAAGGAGATACAGAGACAAAGGGTGGAGCAGAGTCTAAAGGAAAGACCATCCAGAGACTGCCCCACCCAGGGATCAATCCCACATACAGTTACAAAACCCAGACACTATTGTGGATGCCCACAAGTAATGGCAGACAGGAGCCAGATATAGCCATCATCTAGGAGGCTCTGCTAGTGCTTTACACATACTGAGGGGGACACTCTCAGCCAGCCATTGGACTGAGCACAGGGTCCCCAATGAGGAGCTAGAGAAAGGACTCAAGGAGCTGAAGGGGTTTGTAGCGCCACAGGAGCAACAACAATATGAGCCACCCAGTATTCCCAGAGCTCCCAAGGATAAAATCATCAACCAAAGAATACACATGGAGTTATCCATGGCTCCAGACACATAGGCAGCAGAGGACAGTCTTGTTAGACACCAAAGGGAAGAGAGTCCCTTGGTCCTGGAAAGACTTGATGCTGTACTGTAGAGGAATATCAGGACAGGGAAGTGATGGTGGTGGGTGTTGATTGGGTGGGGAAGGGGAGATGGCTTATGAAATTTTGGGGGAATGGGGGAACCAGGAAACGGGACAACATTTGAAATTTAAATAAAGAATACATCTAATAAAAAAAGAACTTGCTTTGCAATGTCTCAGCAATAGCCTATCATGTCTCTGATAAATGATTAAATGCAAAGAAAAAGGTTTAAAGTTTTTGTTAGTTCTGAGGGGCTAAGAAAATGTTCTAAGATATATAAAATTTCTGAAGAATAGAAAGCTTAAGTAAGTTCTGAGGGTCTAAAGAAGTATATAAATGCATATTGTAGAGGTATAATAAAATTACTTAAGGTACATGAAAATGAAAAATATTTTAAATCTTTCCCCTTTTATGCTATTGTTTGTACTAAGATTTCAAAGAATCAGAATTTTAACACAGATCAATGGAGTTCTGATAAGCTGGAAGTGCACAGAGTGTTAGCATTCTGTCTAAACTCCACCCCACAATTACCTGGCAACAGTCAGGTAGGCCTGACCCACTATAAAAGGGGCTGCTTGTCCCCTCCTCCCCTTGTCTCTTGCTCCCTCTTACTCTCTTGCTCCCACTCTCTCCCCATTCCTTTAGCCCCTTTCCAAAACCACAAAACTGATTTCCAGAGTGGTAGTACAAGTTTGCCCTCCTACCAGCAATGGAGGAGCATTAATCTTGCTCCATATTCTCACCAAGATATAGTATCTCTTAAGTTTTTCATCTTGGCTATTCTGATGGATGTAAGGTAGAATCTCAAAGTCATTTTGGTTTGCATTTCTCTAATGATTGAAGGTATTTGCAACCCCATAGGAAGAACAACAATATCAACCCACCAGATCCCCCAGAGCTCCCAGAGACTAAACCACCAACCAAAGAGAACATATGGAGGAATCCATGGCTCCAGCTGTATATGTAGCAGAGGATGGTCTTATTTGGCATCAATCAGAGAAGAGGCCCTGCATTCTTCTGCATGCTTACTTCCAATTGAACCAGCACCATTTGTTGAAAAGGCTATCTTTTTTTCACTGGATGTTTTCAGCTCCATTGCCGAAGATCAAGTGACCAAAGGTATGTGGGTTCATTTCTGGGTCTTCAATCCTATTCCATTGATCCACTTGCCTGTCGTTGTACCAATACCATGCAGTTTTTATCACTATTGCTGTGTAGTAATGTTTGAGATTTGGGATAATTATTCCCCCAGAAGTTCTTTTACTGTTGAGAATAGTTTTAGCTATCCTGGGTTTTTTGTTATTCCTGATGGATTTGAGAATTGCTCTTTCTAACTCTATGAAGAACTAAATTGGGATTTTGATGGGGACTGCGTTGAATCTGTAGATTGCTTCTGGCAAGATGGCCATTTTAACTATATTAATCCTGCCAATCCACAAACATGGCAGATTTTGCCATTTTCTGAGGTCTTCTTCGATTTCATTCTTCAGAGACCTGAAGTTCTTGTCATATAGATTTTTAACTTGTTTGGTTAGAGTCACACCAAGATACTTTATATTGTTTGTGGCTATTGTGAAAGGTGTCAGTGTCATTTCCCTAATTTCTTTCTCAATCTGCTTGTCCTTTGAGTATAGGAAGGCTACTGATTTGCTTGAGTTGATTTTGTAACCAGTCACTTTGCTGAAGCTGTTTATCAGCTGTAGGAGTTTTCTAGTGGAGTTTTTTGGGTCACTTAAGTATATCTGCAAATAGTGATAGTTTGACTTCTTCCTTTCCAATTTGTATCCCTTTGACCTCCTTATGTTATCTAATTGCTCTAGCTAGGACTTCAAGAACTATATTGAAAAGATATGGAGAGAGGGGGCAGCCTTGTCTAGTCCCTGATTTTAGTGGGATTGCTTCAAGTTTCTCTCCATTTAGTTTGATGTTGGCTACCGGTTTGCTGTATATTGCTTTTATTATGTTTACATATTGGCCTTGAATTCCTGTTATTTCCAAGACTTTTAGCATGAAAGGATGCTGAATTTTCTCAAATACTTTTTCAGCATCTAATGAAATGACTATGTGGGGTTTTTTGTTTATGTAGTGGATAGCATTGATGGATTGAACCATCCCTGCATCCCTGGGATGAAGCCTACTTGATCATGGTGGATGATCGTTTTGATGTGTTCTTGGATTTGGTGGGCAAGAATTTTATTGAGTATTTTTGCATTGATATTCATAAGGGAAATTGGTCTGAAGTTCTCTTTCTTTGTTGTATCTTTGTGTGGTTGTGATATCAGCGTAATTGTGGCTTTGTAGAACGAGTTGGGTAGTGTTCCTTCTGTTTCTATTTTGTGGAATAGTTTGAAGAGTATTGGTGTTAAGTCTTCTTTGAAGGTCTGATGGAATTCTGTACTAAAACCATCTGGTCCTGTGCTCTTTTTGGTTGGCAGACTTTCTATGACCCCTTCTATTTCTTTAGGGGTTATGGGACCGTTTAGATGGTCTATTTGATCCTAATTTAATTTTGGTAATTGGTATCTCTAAGAAATTGTCCATTTCCTCCAGATTTTCCAGTTGTGTTGAGTATAGACTTTTATAGTAGGATCTGATTTTTTTTTAATTTCCTCAGTTTCTATTGTAATATCTCCCTTTTCATTTCTAATTTTGTTAATTTGGATACTGTCTCTGTGCCCTTTGGTTAGTCTGGCTAAGGGTTTATCTATCTTGCTGATTTTTTCCAAGAACCAGCTCCTGGTTTTGTTGATGCTTTATATGGTCTTCTTTGTTTCTACTTGATTGATTTCAGCCCTAAGTTTGATGATTTCCTGTCTTCTTCACACCCTGGGTGAATTAGCTTCTTTTTGTTCCAGGGCTTTCAGTTTTGCCATTAAGCCTCTAGTGTATGCTCTCTCCATTTTCTTTTTGGAGCCACTTGGGGCTATGAGTTTTCTTCTTAGCACTGCTTTCATTGTGTGCCATTTGGGTATGTTGTACCGTCATTTTCATTACATTCTAAAAAGCCTTTGATTTCTTTCTTTATTTCTTCCTTGACCAAGGTATCATTGAGTAGAGTATTGTTCAATTTTGATATGTATGTGGGTTTTCTGTTGTTTTGTTGCTATTGAAGACCACGTTTACTCCATAATGATCTGATAGGAGGCATGGGATTATTTCAATCTTCTTATATTTGTTGAGGTCTGTCTTGTGACCAATTATATAATCAATTTTGGAGAAGGCACCATGAGCTGCTGTGATAAAGGTATATTCTTTTGCTTTAGGATGAAATGTGCCTGTTATATCCAATTGGTCTGAAGCTTCAATTAGTTTCACTGTGTCCCTGTTTAGTTTCTGTTTTCCTGATCGATCCATTGAGGAGAGTGGGGTGTTGAAGTCACCCACAATTATTGTGTTAGGTGCAATGTGTGCTTTGAGCTTTAGTAAAGTTTGTTTTATGAATGAGGGTGCCCTTGCATTTGGAGCATAGATGTTCAGAATTGAAAGTTCTTCTTGGTGGATTTTTCCTTTAACCAGCAAGAAGTGTCTTTCTGTCTCTCTTTTGATGACTTTAGGTTGAAATCAATTTTATCTGATATTAGAATGGCAACTCCGGCTTGTTTCCTGAGACCATTTGCCTGTAGAATTGTCTTCCAGCCTTTTACTCTAAGGTAATTTTTGTCTTTGACACTGAGGTGTGTTTCCTGTATGCAGCAAAATGTAGGGTCCTGTTTCCTTATCCAGTCTGTTAGTCTATGTCTTTTTTATTGGGGAATTGAGCCCATTGATATTAAGAGATATTAAGGAATAGTGATTATTGCTTCCTGTCATTTTTTAATGTTATTTTTATATTTGAGTAGTTATCTTCTTTTGGGTTTGATGAAAGAAGGTTACTATCTTGCTTTTTCCAGGGTATAGTTTCCGTCCTTATATTGGTGTTTTCCCCCATTATCCTTTGTAGGGCTGGGTTTGTGGAAAGATATTGTGTAAATTTGGTTTTGTCATGGAATATCTTGGTTTCTCCATCTATAGTGATTGAGAGTTTTGCTGGGTATAGAAGTCTTGGCTGGCATTTGTGTTCTCTTAGGATCTGCATGAGATCTGCCCAGGATCTTCTAGCTTTCATGGTCTCTGGTGAGAAGTCTGGTATGATTCTGATAGGTCTTCCTTTATATGTTACTTGCCCTTTTTCTCTTACTGCCTTTAGTATTCTTTTTTTGTTTAGTACATTTGGGGTTTTGATTATTATGTGAAGAGAGGTATTTCTGTTCTGGTCCAGTCTGTTTGGAGTTCTGTAGGATTCTTGTGTATTCATGGGTATCTCTCTCTTTAGGTTAGGGAAGTTTTCTTCCATAATTTTGTTGAAGATATTTGCTGGCCCTTTAAGTTGTAAATCTTCACTCTCATATTTGCCTATAATCCTTGGGTTTGGTCTTCTCACTGTGTCCTGGATTTCCTGGATGTTTTGGGTTACAAGCTTTTCACATTTTGCATTTTCTTTGACTGTTGAGTCCATGGTTTCTATGGTATCTTAGGCATCTGAGATTCTTTCGTCTATCTCTTGTATTCTGTTGTTGATATTTGCATCTATGGCCCCTGACTTCTTCCCAAGGTTTTCTATCTACAAAGTTGTCTCCCTTTGCGATTTCTTAGTTGTTTCTTCTGTTTTTAGATCCTGGATGGTTTTGCTCAACTCCTTCAATTGCTTGTTTGTGTTTTCCTGTAAATCTTTAAGAGGTTTTTGTGTTTCCTCTTTCATGACTTCTGCCTGTTGACCAAAGTTCTCCTGTATTTCTTTAAGTGATTTGTGCATTTCCTCCTTATTGTCTTCTACCTTTTGACCCATATTCTCCTGAATTTCTTTAAATGATTTTTGTGTTTCCCTTGTAACGGCTTCTAGCTTTTGATCATTTTTCTCCTGGATTTCTTTAAGAGATTTATTTATATCCTTCATGTGTTCCTCTAACAGCATCATGACCAGTGATTTTAAATCCAAATCTTGTTTTTCTGGTGTGTTGGGGTATCCAGGACTTGCTGTTGTTGGAGAATTGGGGTCAGATGCTTCCATATTGCCTTATTTCTGTTATTGACGTTCCTACGTTTGCCTTTAGCCATCTAGTTCTCACTGGTGTTAGTTGGTCTTGTTGTCACTGGCTGGTGCTTCAACCTCCTATGAGCCTCTAAGGCCATTTCCATGACACTGGATGACTGGGTTTCCCCTGGCACAGATTGCTGATGTGCTGCCCTCTCTTGTGTGCTGTTGAAGCCCTGCTGTGTCTTACCCCAAGCAATGTTATACTTGGGTTGTCTCAGTGAACCTGGTGCTTCCCATCTGCTCGGTCATGGAGCAAAGATGGTGGTGGGGAGTCCCTCCAAATGCTGATCCCCATGTAGGTCACAGGACCCACGACCAGCTGGTACACAGATGAACTGCTTATCTGCCCAGGTCGTGGGTGCAGGCAGACCCCGGGAGGTTTGTGCCCCCAGAGATCTTAAACTCAGGATATCTCGGTACCTAGTGCTGCTTTTCTGCCCTGGCAAGCAGGGAAGATAGCAGCAAGGAGTCACTCCCTCTGCTGATCTCTAGGTAGGACACAGGCCCCAGGACAGGTGGGCTGGCAGATGAACTGCCTATGTGCTCAGGTCCTGGGCACAGGCAGCCCCCTGGTGGTTTACACCACCAGAGATCTTTTTTTTTTTTTTTTTTTTTTTTTTTTTTTTTTATTCGATATAATTTATTTACATTTCAAATGATTTCCCCTTTTCTAGCCCCCCCACTCCCCAAAAGTCCCGCAAGCCCCCTTCTCTTCCCCTGTCCTCCCACCCACCCCTTCCCACTTCCCCGTTCTGGTTTTGCTGAATACTGTTTCACTGAGTCTTTCCAGAACCAGGGGCCACTCCTCCTTTCTTCTTGTACCTCATTTGATGTGTGGATTATGTTTTGGGTATTCCAGTTTTCTAGGTTAATATCCACTTATTAGTGAGTGCATACCATGATTCACCTTTTGAGTCTGGGTTACCTCACTTAGTATGATATTCTCTAGCTCCATCCATTTGCCTAAGAATTTCATGAATTCATTGTTTCTAATGGCTGAATAGTACTCCATTGTGTAGATATACCACATTTTTTGCATCCACTCTTCTGTTGAGGGATACCTGGGTTCTTTCCAGCATCTGGCAATTACAAATAGGGCTGCTATGAACATAGTAGAACATGTATCCTTATTACATGGTGGGGAGTCTTCTGGGTATATGCCCAGGAGTGGTATAGCAGGATCTTCTGGAAGTAAGGTGCCCAGTTTTCGGAGGAACCGCCAGACTGATTTCCAGAGTGGTTGTACCAATTTGCAACCCCACCAGCAGTGGAGGAGTGTTCCTCTTTCTCCACACCCTCTCCAACACCTGCTGTCTCCTGAATTTTTAATCTTAGCCATTCTGACTGGTGTAAGATGAAATCTTAGGGTTGTTTTGATTTGCATTTCCCTAATGACTAATGAAGTTGAGCATTTTTTAAGATGCTTCTCCGCCATCCGAAGTTCTTCAGGTGAGAATTCTTTGTTTAACTCTGTACCCCATTTTTTAATAGGGTTGTTTGGTTTTCTGGATATCTCACTACCTGATGCTGCCTTTCTGCTCTAGCAGGCAGCAAAGATGGTGGTGGGGAGTCACTCCCTGTGCTGATCCCCATGTAGGGCACAGGCCCCATGACAGGCTGGCACACAGACAAACTGCCTATCTGCCCAGGTCCTGGGAGCAGGCAGACCTCTGGCAGTTTGCGCCCTCAGAGATCTTAAATTCAGGATATCTCAATACCTGGTGCTGCCTTTCTGCTCAGTCAGACAGTGAAGATGGTGGCAGGGAATCTCCCTTTCTGCTTTTAATTTGCTTTCTTTTGTGTGTGTGTGTGTGCATTTGGTGTTTTGACTATTATGTGATGGGAGGAATTTTTTTCTTTTTTTTTTTATTCGATATAATTTTTTATTTACATTTCAAGTGATTTCCCCTTTTCTAGCCCTCCACTCCCCGAAAGTCCCGTAAGCCCCCTTCTCTCCTCCTGTCCTCCCACCCACCCCTTCCCACTTCCCCATTCTGGTTTTACCAAATACTGCTTCACTGAGTCTTTCCAGAACAAGGGGCCACTCCTCCTTTCTTCTTGTACCTCATTTGATGTGTGGATTATGTTTTGGGTATTCCAGTTTTCTAGGTTAATATCCACTTATTAGTGAGTGCATACCATGATTCACCTTTTGAGTCTGGGTTACCTCACTTATGATGTTCTCTAGCTCCATCCATTTGCCTAAGACCAGTCTATTTGGAGTTCTCTAGACTTCTTGTATGTTCATGGGCATCTTCAATTTTCTTTTGGTTAGGAAAGTTTTCTTCTATAATTTTGTTGAAGATACTTACTGGCCCTTTTAGTTGGGAATCTTCATTCTTCTATACCTATTATCCTTAGGTTTCATCTTCTCATTGTGTCTTGAATTTCCTGGATGTTTTGGGTTAGGAGCATTTGCTATTTGCATTTTCTTTGACTGTTGTGTCAATGTTTTCTATGGTATCTTCTGCACCTGAGATTCTCTCTTCACTTATATTCTGTTGGTGATGCTTGTACCTATGATTCCTGATCTCTTTCCTAAGTT
This sequence comes from Apodemus sylvaticus, assembly GCF_947179515.1. Taxonomy (NCBI): domain Eukaryota; kingdom Metazoa; phylum Chordata; class Mammalia; order Rodentia; family Muridae; genus Apodemus; species Apodemus sylvaticus. The sequence goes on along the minus strand of NC_067474.1, from coordinate 11,759,754 downwards.
TTCTATCTCCAGAGTTTTCTCCCTTTGTTATTATTTTTGTATGTTTCTACTTCCATTTTTAGATCCTAGATGGTTTTGCTTAATTTCTTCACCTGTTCAGTTTTCTTTTCCTGCAATTCTTAAAGGGATTTTTGTGTTTCCTCTTTACAGGTTTCTATCTGTTTACCTGTGTTCTCCTGTATTTCTTCAAGGGAGTTATTTACGTACATCTTAAAGTCCTCTATCATCATCATCATGAAAAGGGATTTTAAATCTGAATCTTGCTTTTCTGGTTTGATGGGGTATCCAGGACTTCCTATGGTGGAAGCACTGCGTTCTGATGATGCCAAGTAACCTTGGTTTTTGTTGCTTATGTTCTTATTCTTGCCTCTAGCCATCTGGTTATCTCTAGTGCTACCTACCCTTGCTGTCTCTGACTGGAGCCTGTTCCTTCTGTGATCCTGGTTTTATCAGAACTCCTCAAAGTCCAGTTGTCTCTCTGATCCTGTGATTCTGGGATGCTGTGATCCTGAGATTCTGGGTATGTCAGAACTCCTGGGAGTCAAGAAGATCCTGAAATCCTGGTGTGACCAAGCTAAGACCCTGTGATCCTGGGTGTGTTAGAATACCTGGGTGTGAAGCTTCCTTCTGGATTTTGTGGGACTGGGAGCAGAGTTAGTGCCGAAGGTCGGCCCAGGACACTGGCTCAGACTGGAAGGAACCTGTGCAACTGGCTGGGTGGGGGCTTCCTGCATCCCTGTATCCCACAGGTCCCAGTTACTCCCAGTGTTGAGGCAGATGTTGTGGCCTCCTCACCTATGATCCTGGACATGTTAGAGCACCTGAGAGTCGAGCTTTTTCTGGGTGTTGTGGGACAGAGTATGGAACTAGTGCCCAAGGTCTGCTCATTGCACCAGCTCAGACTGAAAGGATGGAATACCATTTTTAAAAAGTATCTTTAAAGAAGAATATTATGAATTCTGCAGGCAAATGGATGGAACTAGTAAAAATTATCCTGAGTAAGATAACCCAGACCCAAAGAGACATGCAGGGAATGTACTCATTTATAAGTGGATGTGAGCCATAAGGTACAGAATAAACATGATATTACACACACACACACACACACACACACACACACACACACACGCCAAATAACAAGGTGAGCCTAAAGGAAGATGCTTGAATATCACTCAGAAGGTGAAGTAAAATAGAGATCGGAAGTGGGCAAAGGGGGGGTACATGGGTGGAAGTGTGGATGGCAAGGGTAATAGGGTAGGGAGTGAATCAGATATAGGGAAAGCAGGAAAGAGAGAATGGAAATAGGCTGTAGGGATGGGGGAATGGGGGAAGCATTTCCAAGATGTGCCAAAGACTAGACACAGAGAGGGCTCCAGGAAGTGTATGGGGGTGGGCTCTGAGACTCCTAGCAGTGGGAGATAGAGAGCCTGAAGTGACCTTGAGCAAGAGGTGGAGGAGGCCCCAAGAGATCTATGGGGCAACTCTAGCTGAAACTCCCTCAGTGGAGGATATAGATCCTGAAGTGCCACTTCCTATACCTAGGCAGGGCTCCCAGTGGAGGGATAAGGACATCAACTCATCCACAAAAATCTTTGACCCAAAATGTGTCCTGCATAACAGATGTTCAGGGACAAAGATGAAGAAGAGACTGGGGGAATGGCCAACAATTGACTGTCCCAAATTAAGACCCATACCACTGGCAAAAACCAATACCTAATACTATTAACAATACTCTGGTTTGCTTATAGACAGGAGTCTAGCATAGCTGTCCTCTGAGAGGTCCACCCAACAGAGGTGCAACAATGTAAACAGATGCAGAGACCCACAGCCAAACATTAAATGGAGCTCAGGTAGTCTTGTGGAAGAGTTGAGAGAAGGATTGTGGAACCCAAAGGGGAGAGTGACTCCACAAGAAGACCAACAAAGTCAACTAACCTGGACCCTTGAGGCTCCCAGAGACTGAACCACCAACCAAAGAGCAAGCATAAGCTGAACTTAGGCCCCTACACATATATAACATCATGTGGGTCCCCCAACAACTGAAGCAAGGGTTTAACCCGACTCTGTTGCCTTACTGTGGATCCCATTACAGTAACTTGGCTGCTTTGGAACTTAGCTGCCTTGTCTAGCCGCCATGGAAGAGGATATGCCTAGTCCTGCAGTGACTAGATGTACCAGGATGAATTTATACACAGGGTGGGAGAATGATAGGGAGGCTTTGGAAAGGAGCTGTGTGAGAAAGGGGACCAGGAGGAAATTGGGGGCTATGATCAGGATTTAAATTAATAAATTAATTAGTGAAGAAAAAGAGTGACCAGTGAAAAATAAGAACAGAAATGGAAGAAACATTCCTGGCTAATAATGAACCCCCAAAGAGGTAAGGGCTATTCCTCCACAAAAGACATAGACTATCTCACAAAATCTTAAGGGCAAAATATGAGAAACCTTTCAGGCTTTTGTTTTGGGGAGTCCATGAAACTCCCAAAGCAATATAGGCTATTCTGCTGTCCTTGGTTGCTTCCTAGTATTTAAATACAATCCTGTTGTGAAAGAAAAAAAAAAACAAATTTTGTACACATGGATAGGGATTGATCTGTGTCTGACTCCTGCTTAGGATTAGCTTCATAGTACTAGATAGTTCTGAGAAAATTTCCAAGAAGAAAACAACAACAATCATCCTACCCAGTTATAATACCTAAAAACCACAACAATCACCAACATGGAAAGAGATACAATAGAGTCACATTCATCTAGGACATAACCAGCAGCTGTATAACTGGATTTAAGCCTCTCTCAATAGAAGAAAGTTGATGTCTCATATTGAAAAATCTTACCAACTATTCAAAACTGGTGAGGCCATGAAACCTAGTGAAAAACCTACAATGACTACTTTCTGAAATCAGTATAATTTCTTACTGTCTCCTCAGTAGTTATTCTTATGCCCCACAGATAACTATAGTTCTCATAACTTATCAATAAAGCCTCTTTTTGCATGAGAATGAGATCATTCCAGAAGATAAACAACATGCAAGAAAAACTGACTATGTTGTGTTTAGCTCATGTTGACCCATCTGTAACACAAGTGTACACCTAAGGGTAAAGAAACATTGTCGAGAAGGGATAGAGAGATTCTAAGAACCAGCAGACCAGGATATCTACTCTGAGATAGTATCTTCTATATATGACACAGAAGGTATACCCATGAAATCTCAAACACATGGATGCCTAAACAAGACCTGAACAATAATGACACCACTTAGCATATCAGTGTGGATAAGGTAAATCTCACAAGGTCCTACCCTAGATGAAAAGTTGCAGGCACTTAATATCTGCTGAGAGAAGGAGAATCAGACATTCAGAGATGAGATTCTAATTCATTGTCCAATACAAAATGGACAGTGAGTCTGAAAGCATAGATAGATAGATAGATAGATAGATAGATAGATAGATAGATAGATAGATAGATAGTGATACAGAGATATGCAACACTAAACAGACTCAGGATGTATTCATATATCAGGCACATGCACACACACGCACACACATTAAAGGTACCATAAATTAATAAAAAAAGTAGGTAGAAGTTAACATGGGAAAGATATAAAGGAAAGGAAGAATGATATAAATACAGTAAAAATATATGAAATTATAAAGTAAACTTATGGAAAATTGTGAAATTGATATCATTTTAGTTCTTTCATTTATAAATACACATTAGAAGTACAAATATATGAATAAATATAATATTTCTAATTTTAAAATTAGAAAATTAAAACATAAAAGATAAATATTTGCAATTCATTCTATGAAGTTTCAAAAACACTTATACCTAAACCAAACAAGGGAAGAGAACTTCAAACCAATTTCCCTAATGAACACTGATGCAAAAATACTGAATAAAATTCTGGCCAACCGAATCTAAGAACACATCAAAACAATAATTCACCAAGATCAAGTAGGCTTCATCCCAGGTATGCAGGGATGGATCAATATACAGAAATCTATCAATGTAATACACTACATAAATAAACTCAAAGAAAAAAAAACCAAATGATCATTTCATTAGATGCTGAAAAGGCAATGACAAAATTCAGCATCTCTTCATGTTAAAAGTCTTGGAAAGCTCAGGAATTCAAGGCCCATACCTCAACAGAGTAACAATAATATACAGCAAAGTAGTAGCCAACATCAAACTAAATGGAGAGAAACTTGAAGCAATCCCACTAAAATCAGGAACCAGACAAGGCTGCCCACTCTCTTCCTATCTATTCAATATAGTACTTGAAGTCCTAGCCAGAGCAATCAGGCAGCAAAAGTAGGTCAAAGGTATACAAATTGGAAAAGAAGAAGTCAAAATATCACTATTTGCAGATGAGATGATGGTTAACAAGCTAAGAAAGAAATTAGGGTAATGACACCCTTCACAATAGTCACAAATAATATTATTTACCTTGATGTGACTCTGGCCAAGCAAGTGAAAGATCTGTATGACAAGAGCTTCAAGCCTCTGAAAAAAGAAATCGAAGATCTCAGAAGATGGAAAAATCTCCCATGATCAAGGATTGGCAGGATTAATATTGTAAAAATGGCATTTTGCCAAAAGCAATCTACAGATTCATTGCAATCCCCATCAAAATTCCAAATCAATTCCTCATAGAGTTAGAAAGAGCAATCTGCAATTTCATTTGGAATAACAAAAACCCAGGATACTGAAAACTATTGTATATAACAAAAGATTTTTCTGGGGGAATCATTATCCCTGACCACATACAGACCATACAGACCATACAGACCATACAGAGAAATAGTGATAAAAACTGTATGGTATTGGTACAGAGACAGGCAGGAAGAACAATGGAATAGAATTGAAGACCCAGAAATGAACCACACACCTATGGTCACTTGATATTTGACAAATGAGCCAAAAACATCCAGTGGGAAAAAAAGACACTATTTTTAACAAATGGTGCTAGATCAACTGGAGGTCAGCATTCAGAAAAATGCAAATTGACCCATTCTTATCTCCTTGTACAAAACTCAAGACCAAGTGGATCAAGGATCTTCACATAAAACCAGATACACTGAAGCTTATAGAGGAGAAAGTGGGGAAGAATCTTGAACACATGGACCCAGGAGAAATGTTCCTGAACAGTACACCAATGGCTTATGTTCTAAGAACAAGAATCAACAAATGGGACCTCATAAAACTGCAAAGCTTCTGTAAGGCAAAGGAAACTGTCAATAGGACAAAATGGCAACCAACAGATTGGGAAAAGATCTTTACCAAGTCTACATCCAATAGAGGGCTAATATCCAATGTATACAAAGAACTCAAGAAGTTAGAATCCAGAGAATCAAATAACCCTATTAAAAATGGGGTACAGAGCTAAACAGAGAATTCTCAACTGAGCAAACTCTTGAATGTTCAGCATCTTTAGTTATCTTGCATCAAATCAAAACAAATCAAAACAACCCTGAGATTCTACCTCATACCAGTCAGAATGGCTAAGATGAAAAACTCAGGGGACAGCACATGCTGGAGAGGATGTGGGGAAAGAGGAACACTTCTCCATTGCTGGTGGGATTGCAAGCTGGTAAAACCATTCTGAAAATCTGTTTAGTGGTTCCTCAAAAAATTAGACATAGTGCTACCTGAGGACCCAGCTATACCAAGCCTGGGCATATACCCAGGAGATGCTCCAACATGTAATAAGGACACATGCTCCACTATGCAGCCTTATTTTTAATAGCCAGAAGCTGGAAAGAACCCAGATGTCCTTCAACAGAGGAATGGATAGAGAAAATGTGGTATATTTAACCAATGGAGTACTATTCAGCTATTAAAAACAATTCTAAAAAAGAATTCATGAAATTCTTAGGCAAATGGATAGCATTAGAAACTGTCATCCTGAGTGAGGTAACCCAATCACAAAAGAACACACATGGTATGCACTCACTAATAAGTGGATATTAGCCCAAAAGCTCAAAATAAACAAGTTACAATTTACAGACCACAGGAAGCTCAAGAAGAAGGAAGACCAAAGTGGGAGTGCTTTGGTTTCTCTGAGAAAGGGATCAAAATACTCACAGGAGCAATTATGGAGACAAAGTGTGGAGCAGAGACTGAAGGAAAGGCTACCCAGAGACTGTCCTACCTGGGGTTTCATCCTATAAACAGTCACCAAACCCCAACACTACTATGGATGACAAGAAGTGCATGCCGAAAGGAGCCTGTTATTGTCTCCAGAGGGGCCCTGACAGAGCCTTACAGATACAGAAACAGATGCTAGCAGCTGTTAGACTGAGTGGGGCTGGGGGGTAATGGCAGAGTTGGAGGGAGTACTGGAGGAGCTAAAGGGTTTTGTAGCCTCATGGAAAGAACGATTATTTTGGCCAATCAAACCTAACAGGGCTCCCAGGGAGCCATCACCCAAGGGGTACATATGGTTCCAGCCACAAATGTGGTGGAGGAATACCTTGTTGGGCATCAGTGGGAGGAGAGGTCCTTGGTCCTATGAAGGCTCAATAGATGCCCCAGCCTGGGAAAATCGAGGGGCAGTTAGGTGGGAGTGAGGAAGGGGCATCTTCTTGGAGGTGGGGTGTGGGAGAATGGGTTGGGGGAAAAGCCAGGAAAGGGTTTAACATTTGAAATGTAAATGAAGAATATATTCAATGAAAAAATTGTAAAAGGAAAAAACACTGAATGTTTATAAATCTGCGCACATGTAAAAATGTGACTAATTTTATATTAAGCTTAATGATTTATGAAATGGAGAAATTCTTTGAAGGATAATATTATGAAATAAAATCAAGCTTAAGTATATACAGATGTCCACATCTCACAAAAACAAAAGCAAGAATAAAACATCAACCTAAATAATATTTCAAGTATATACACAGCAGTCTATTTCTTACAGAAAGACTGTAAGCCTTCCTCTAGTTTCTGATTAGCCCTGGGAATTAAATTGGTATATATAAAACCAACATATATAAATTTTTACACAGACAAGGAATTCTCATAGGAAAAAAACAGAACAATGGTGCCTGAACCTCATGTTTTACAAACTGTATCAGAAAGATAGTTGTGGGAATGTAAATGAAATATGTGGGGAGATTAGAGACCATGATGGTTTGAATGAGATGCTTACCATAGTCTTAGGCATTTAACTCTTGGTCCTCAGTTGATCGTACTGTTTGAGTAAGTTCAGAAGGCATGGTTGTGCTGGAGGAAGAAGGTCACTGGGATCACACAATTTAAAGATCTGCCATGTGGAGGTGACCCTCTTGGCTATCTTGCTTGTGGTTCAAGATGTGAGTTCTCAGCTTGTTCCTCCAGAAACTGTGCCTGCCTGCTCCACACTTCTACACTGTGACAGCGATGGGTTCTGTCCCTCTGGGGTCATAAGCTCAGATAAACCCTTCCTGGTCATGGTGTTTTCACTCATACAAATGGTGTTGTTTTAATGGACTTTGTTTTCTATCCTCAGCTACACATCTCTAGTAATAAAATTATGTTACTTTTATTATTTTCAAAACTAAACATAAGTCTTCATTTTGAAGTAACTGAAAAAAAGTTGTGGAAAGAGGAATAAAGAAGAAAATTGTTTTCATTTTCTGGTGTTATGGTTATCTTTCTAGTTATCCCCGGGAACATGATTTTTTGAAAATAATAAGGCAATCTAGCATTATCATGGACTGCTATCATAGCATTTTCATACCTTATGATGCAAATGTTAACTATATATTAACATTAAACTCTTTAAAAGCATTAAAAAATCTAATATTATATAATAAAAACAAAACTTTGCAAGAAAAATTGTAGATAAGAACATTTTTATACTGAAAACTACATAACACTAAAAAGGCATATTAAAATTGCAATGTTCACTCAAAGTATCATTTTCCCTCAATTTACTGGTAGAGAAATTTTAAAGAAAATTTTAGTAGATGGTTTCCAAAAAGTAAGCAACAGATTCATGAAACACCACATTTTGTGACACTTTCACATTACAAGCTTACACTTACATACTTACATACACTTACATACACTGCATTTCTCACAGCCTGTTACAGAGAGTTTATAGCCAGTGTCTGCCCATTGCTGTATAGAAACACCCCCAAACATTCAATATTTACAGAAAAGTCTGTTTTCTCTCTGTTTTAGAAGTTTTCATTTGTAATTGCCTGACTGTGCTTCTGGCACAAGTCAGGGTTTCCCCACTGCCTACAGGGCATGCCAGGGAAAAAATCTGCTCAAGACAGGGAAGGAGAGGAAACGCCAAGGCCTGCAATCAGGCAAAGGACATACCTCCAATAACTGAACTTCTTCCTATTGTCCCCATTCTTTCAAGGTTCTATCATTTCTCAGTAGAACTTTACTCAGGACTGCCTCTTCCCCAACAGAGACCTTGGGAAACGTTTTAAATGAAATTAGAATGGGAAGGAATGGCTAATAAAATACATAGGCAGCTCATTGAGAAAATACATCGAAAATACATCGAATTTTCTTTCAGTAAAATATAATGAGAGAATAAAAATATCCTTATAGCTTATATCTTAGTTCTATTTTCTGTTGATCTGATCAAATAAACTTAAGGAAGAGTTTATTTTAGCTCAAAGTTTAACTTAAAGTCAATTATCCAGGAAGTCAAGTCAGAGGAAACAAAGCCTGTCCTATGCCTAAGGTTACCAGAGCGATGAGCACATTCAAGTTGTGCAGATACCCTTTCCACTGACTCAGTGCAAGACTTCAGCCACCAGACAACACCACCTATAGTAGGCATGTTAAAATTCTTCATTTAAATCAAGATAATCAATTAAATTAATTTCAAATATAATCAAGATAATCCCCATAGGCATGGCCAGATAACCATCTCCCAGATGATTCTGGATCCTTTAAAGTTAACAATTACCACCATTACATCTCCACCCCTTGGCATCTTGACACCCAACTAAATCACTTTTAAGCCATAACCTTGACTAACTCTTGACCCTATAGGCTGATGACCATGTTACAATATTAAAAAACTAATAATAAAAACATTCTTAAAACATAGAATATCGACTGTAAATTTGCTTAGTGTAAAGAGAAAAACCAAGAGCACAGAAATAAATAATCACATCTAAGCAAAAGCAAAATCCATCTGGAGAAACAAAAAATTCTAGAGTGCACACTTCCGCAACACATATACTAAAATTGAATAATACAGAGATTAGCATGGCCCCTGAACAAGGATGAGTATGACATGCAAATTCATGAAACATTCCTTATTTTCTCTGAAAGGCTTTACACAGGATCTGAAGGAAACAGATGCAGAGACCCACAGCCAAACCTCAGGCAGAGGAGGGAAGAAGCCAGATGGGTGAAGGATACCATAAGAAAACCTACAGACTCATCTAACCTTGGCCAATAGGGGCTCACAGAGTCTGACCCAGCAACCCAAGAGCATACCCTCTACACATATGCAGCAGATGTGCAGCTTGCTCTTCATATGGTACCCCTAACTACTGGAGCAGGGGCCATCTCTGTCTCTGTTGCCTGCCTCAGACCTCCTTTACCCTAACTGGGATGCCTTGTCTAGGTTCACTAGGAGAAGATGTACCTAGTCCTATAGTCCTTTGGCAACTTGATATGCCAAAGAGGGTTGATGTCCACGGTAGTCCTCTCCTTCTCTGAGGAGAAAGGATTGGGGAAGGAGTAGGAATTAGGAGGAACTGGAAGGAGAGGAGGGAAAGAAAGCTGCAATTGTGATGTAAAGTAAATACATTAATTTTAAAACTTCTAGGGCTCCATATTCATCATTTGATACTTATAATGTTATTAAGTGAGCTCTGAATTTATGGGTATCCATCCCCTTCAACTCTGCTGCAATCAACACACACAGAGTCTCTCCTGGGTCAGTTACATTTCGTGTTCTCAACTCTCTAATTTCCTTAAAGCAGGTCCTGATATCTCCAGGTTCCAGTTTCCCGGGATCTCTATTGTAAGAGATCTCCACCTTCACACCCTCATATAATATCTGTTTAAGTCCTCCCATCAACGTTTCAAATCACAACACTCATTGCCTAGACTTGCCTTTTCTCTAAAACTATCATGAAGAGGCCCTGACCCGCCCATATCCAGTTTTTTATACCTGTAAACCCAGCATAACTGTCAGGGGTAAAAGAATGAAAGAAAAAGAACCCAGCCTCTCCGGCCTTTACAAGTACTTTCTTAGTATCAGCCTAAATGTTCTCTCCCCTTCAAGTTTACTCTGAGAAACAAATTAGTCCATTGTTTTTAAACTCAATTTCATTCATGTTTTCAGGACATAGGAAGAACAAAGTCAGATTCTGTCAAGAGCCATCTAGGAAAGGCTTAAGGCTAGCAGGTATTCTTCCTGAGATGGTTCCACCATGGACTGTGAACTATGATGAATGAGTCCTTTCAGTCAAGGCACAAAGAACAACATTTTCAGGATTTGATTCTTGCTACAGATATGCCTTTCTGCTCATTATTAAATTAATACAATAATCCCTGGGCACATATTTTACAGACCAGCGAAGAGGTCCTGTCTTGTAGTAATGCTATACAGACAAAAAGATGATTTCTTAATTCCTTATGATGATTCTACAAGAATTACTAAAATTATACTAGTAATTATTAAGCCCTTTATAAAATATTAAGCCATCTCTGATGTGTGAGAACGACAATTAGAACTCTGCCAGTATTCATAGTGTCACAAATTAATATTTTCTGAGATAGAAAGCAGACATTTACAATTTAGGAGCTGTAAAACAATTAACCAAAGGCCATAAAATGTAACAAATGATTTGTTGTAGGTTTAAGGACAGAAGATAAAATATTGACTGGTTTATATACAAAGCTTCATTGTTAACTTAGACATGAGAATTATAGTTTATAATTTTCAATGAACCTGTGGAGCTAGTGACAGAAATGTCTAGTTAAATAGCAAGACTTATTTTATTAAACTAATACAGTTTATTTTAAAATATACAACTAAGTATTGACATTTTTAAGTCATAAAAATAATTTTTAATAGTAAAATGCCTTTTAAATATACATTATATCTTCTGAAGCTAAAAGTAATAAACACTCAACCAGTTTATAAAATCTATTTCAAATATTAAGCATGATAGAAGTAGAAGAAAATCCCTTTCTTCTACTCTGAAGTCCTCTAAGAAAGGAAATTGTGACAAGTTTCTGATTAGACAGAAATCATTCCATCTCGAAGGGAAAATACTCAGAGTAACTGTGGCTTCTTAGAATGAATTGGGTAGTGTTCCTTCTGTTTCTATTTTGTAGAATAATTTGAAAAGTATTGGTATTAGGTCTTTTAAGATCTGATAGAATTCTGCACTAAAACCATCTGGTCTTGGGCTCTTTTTGGTTGGGAGACTTTTAATGATTGCTTCTATTTCTTTAGGGGTTATGGGACTGTTTAGATGGTTTATCTGATCCTGATTTAACTTAGGTGTTTGGTATCTCTCTAGAAAATTGTCCATTTCATCCAGATTTTCCAGTTTTGGTGAATATAGGCTTTTGTAGTAGGATCTAATGATTTTTTTTTAATTTCCTTGGTTTCTGATGTTATGTCCCCTTTTCATTTCTGATTTTGTTAATTTGGATATTGACTCTGTGCCCTCTGGTCAGTCTGGATAGGTGTTTATCTCTCTTGTTGATTTTCTCAAAGAACAAGCTCTTGGTTTTGTTGACTATTTGTATAGTTCTTTTGGTTTCTACTTCAGTCCTGAGTTTGATTATTTCCTGCCATCTACTTCTCTTGGGTGTGTTTGCTTCTTTTTGTTCTAGAGTTTTCAGGTGTGCTGTTAAGCTGCTTGTGTATGCTCTCTCCAGTTTCTTTTTGGAGGCACTCAGAGCTATGAGTTTTCCTCTTAACACTGCTTTCATTATGTCCATAAGTTTGGGTATGTTGTGCCTTCATTTTCATTAAATTCTAAAAAGTCTTTAGTTTCTTTCTCTATTTCTTACTTAACCAAGCTGTCATTGAGTATTGTTCAGTTTCCATGCGTATGCTGTTCTTGTTACTGAAGACCAGTCTGTGGGGATCTGATAGCACACATGAGGTCATTTCAATCTTGTATCTGTTGAGGCTTGGTTTGTGACAAATTATATGTTCAGTTTTAGAGAAGGTAGCATGAGGTGCTACAAAGAAGGTATATTCTTTTGTTTTAGGATAAAATGTTCTATAGATATCTCTTAAATCCATTTGGTTCATAACTTCTGTTAGTTTCACTGTGTCTCTGTTTAGTTTGTGTTTCATTGATGAGAGTGAGGTGTTGAAGTCTCCAACTATTATTGTGTGAGGTGCAATGTGTGCTTTGAGCTTTAGTAAAGTTTCTTTTATGACTGTTGGTGCCATTGCATTTGGAGCATAGATGTTCAGAATTGAGAGTTCTTCTTGGTAGATTTTTCGGTTGACAAGTATGAAGTATCCTTTTTTATCTTTTTTGATAACTTTTGGTTAAAGTTTCATTTTTAGCTCATAGTTCATGGTATAGCCTCTGTAAAACCAATGCTGCATAGAAATAAAGCAGCTAGTCACATGGTATCTGTCAACAAAAGAAAGAAAGGAATACATGCATGATAATTAGTTCCCTTTTTCCTTTAGAGTAAGGAACCCTATGTATGGATTGTCACCAACCACAGTGGATGAATCATTCCACTTCAACTAAACAAATCAAGATAATTTCCCACAGGCATGTCCAGAGTCCTAACTATCAGGTGATTCTAGATTCTTCCAAGTTGACAAATGGCAATAACTGTTCAAGCAAACCTCACACTTTAACTCTGATTAACTCTAAACCTAAAACCTTTCAGGACAAAAACAGAACTGTTTTATGACATTAAAGTAGAAAACTCTTTATGATATAAAATGGCAAGTCTGAACTATGAATAAAATTTTATAGAATAAATACAAAAATTTTAAATGTACTGAAGTTCACATTGAGTATAAATAGGAAGCAAATCAAGAATTACATCTGTAAATCATCAATGTTAGTAAGGGGTTCTCTAGAAGACACATTAAAAATATCATACAATTTAAGAATATAAACTAGATTAACATATTTTCCATGACACGGAAATATGACAGTCATCATAAGCATATGTCAAGATTCTATCTGGTGTTAGAGAACCATGATGAAATTTATGAGGAGGCATCAATAGCCATATGCTACTTATGGATAGTGGTTAATGTAGAAAAATGGCCAGTCAAGGTATGTACCCAATAATTTTCAAATACACTGCATTTGAAATTATGTAACCTTTGGAAAATAATTTTGGAGTTTTTTCTGATAGATCAAATTTATATTTATCACACTTTCTATTAAGCATCTTCCTATTTACATTGAAAGCAAATCGCAAATCCATATAGATACCCACATACATGTTCACAGAAGCTTCTTTTCTTTTGAGCTAATAGAATGAGCATATATGTTTCAAAATATATGTATTTATTTTAAATATGGAATATGCAGAGATCAGTGTTGACAAACTATTTTTCAATCAAAGCAATGAATTATAACTATAATTATTTATGTTAAGTCAAAATGTTAGAAAAAAAGATGGTTTAATTTTATGTGAAATTCTACAAAGGCAGCATTGTAATGATAGAAAAATAGACCCATATTTATAAGATTTGGCAGTGTAGAGACATGAGCATACTTTCTCAAAAATGTATGTTTTTTTCAAACCTAAGTTGAATGACATTAGGCCATTGTCCATACTCATAAAAATGATGGCCTGTCCTCATAGTAACAGAAATACCTTACTACACCCTGAATTCCATTACATTTAATTCCCTAAAATGTGTATTCTAGTAAAGATTATTTATAAAATAAAGAGTATGTTTGTTTTTATTAAATCACTATGGGGAATGGGTTAGATGGCTTCATGGCTAAGAACACTGCCTGCTCTTCCAAAGGTCCTGATTTCAATTGCCAACAACCATGTGGTGGCTCATGGCAATCTATAAAGGAATCTGATGCCCTCTTCTGGCATGCAGGTGTATATGTAGTCAAAGCACTGATATGTTTTTTAAAATATATACATAAATAATTTTTTAATTATAGTAGGATGAAAATCAGTGAATTTGAAATTATTTTTAAGACAGAAATCAGTAAAAATAAAGTTTTTACCTCCTATAGCTGCTTTCATCAAAAATTCCACTCAGTTGTACCATGAAGCTTCATCAGCAATTCTCCATGTTGGCTGTGGTGAAGACCTACTTCCTATAATGTATGCTTTAAAAGGAAAATAAAAGTTCTTTTAGAATTTCATACAGTGTCCTTTGGCTATATCCATACTCTTCCCAAATACATGTACAGCTACTACCCTTCTGTACCAACCCAACTTTGTCTTCTTCTGTTCCTTACTTATAAAATTTAAATTGTGCTATCCCTATATTCTAAGAAATATGTTCTTTCACTGGAGCATGGTAGACTTAGCACACACACACACACACACACACATACACACACACCTTACAAAGAAAACTGACTCTTCCTCTCCTAGTTGTTGTCAATTGGCTATAGCTCCTCTGTTAGTGGTAGAATTTCAAGCCCAACTCACTTCTCCATACTGAGATTTTGTCTGGCTTGAATTTGCTTAGGTTTTATGTACATTGTCACGAAAGATATGAGTTCCTATTTGCAACCTGCTGTGTCTAAAATACATTACTTCCTTGTTATCTACTACTACTTCTGCAATAATCCTGAGCTATGGAAGGAGAGGGTGGAGTGTAGATGATCCACTAGGTTTGAACATACTCTGCAGTCTTATTCATTGCACTCTGTCTTTGTGTTAGTCAACTTCTATTAAAGATAGAAGCTTTTCTGGTGAGAATTAAAAGAATCATTAATTCATGAGTATAATAATAATTCATTACAAGTCAGTTTAAATCCATTCAGGATTTTAAAAAGTCTTAAAGGAAGCATCTCTCATTAATTCTTGTACTGTCCTTGAGACATTGGATACAGTTATGAGACTTTTGCAGAATGTAGAATGGTTTGGTAGATGTCCCAGAAGTTACCTTATCATCTCCTCTGGCCTTAGTGGGAAAGAGTATGAAAATGCAAAGTCCCTGCAATCATTTTAGATGCTCTGTACAAAAAAATAAAATGTCCAAGAAAGTTGTTAGAAAACTTCCTGTACCTTCAAAATTACAATTTAATGATTCAGGAGATTCTAAAATTTCATTCTACTGAAAATAATGCAAGCAGCAAAAAATAGAGAAGCAATCAGTAAAGATAGCTCTAATTATGGTCTATTACTTTATTTAGGGAGAAAGAGTTTGTTTCTCTGCCATGATTTTCTGTTTTAAGAAAATGGAAAACTGAACAACAATAAGTTCATGTTAAGCAATATGCTTTATTTTGTTTGTACATACAAAAATCAAACCACCCAACATATTATACATCATTCATTTCCCCCATCTTATCAAAATTCTATTGTTTCTCAAGTGATGCTGTTTCTCTCTTCTTCTAGGAAAACTAAATCACTGCACTTTGTCAACCCATTTTTTTCATTCATATAATAATGAGTGCTCACCAACTGCCAGCCACTATGAAGCTAAATAATTTGTTTTGGCCTGGTTTTATGCACCTTATGGCCTGAGACCAAGGCTGGCACATGAATGAAATGCAAAAACTTTCTTATCTCAGTATAGCTGTTCTGAACAGTGTAACTGAATGAGGTGGTACACACTTTAATTTTTTCTGAGATGTCACAAAAGCTTACCTGAACATATAGTACTATTGAGTCACATCTCTGAGGAGAATACATTTCAAGGCTTTATATCTAGCTGCTTCACACAAATCCTTTCTATCACAAAGGAAATAATACTTGTAAGTGTTTACAAAGATAACCGTGCTTGTTATGCTGTGGCGCTGCAGGCATATGAAGACTGTGTGTTTGTAGGGAGAACAGTGCACACACCTATAGGACTGCTTCAGATTATGCCAAAATATAGTTCTAATCATAGGATTGCAACATAAAAAATCACTAGATCCTATAGGTAGCTAAAGAGAAAATAGATGCCACCAAGGCTTTTGTGTTCTTTCCCTGAAACATCTTACTCTTCTCATGCATGGCAAAGAGAATGATGCACACAGGTGAATAGACAACTCAAGTCTAATATTTCCAAACAGAATACAATAGCATCTAATTGGTTATACAAAGCAGTGCTACAAGGCTGGGGTGATTAATAGTTTTCAAAGTTATAGAGCATTCTTCATTATGAAATATGATAAAAAAATATATAACCAAAGTTTTGGTCAAATCAGATAATTAACTGTAGAAAAATTATGCAAGAAAAAGCCAAAAATAGATTCACAAAACATTTACTATAATCAGCCACACCATTAAATACAGGTGCTTGCTGTGAAAATGGCTTTTTTAAATGCCAATTCAATCTAGCAAGAACATGAATTACTCTTAAAATAATATTTTTAAAAACATATTTAGAATTAATATTCCATCGTGCTGGTACAATTATTTAAGTTACCACCAGGAGTAAAATAAAGTTGTGCTGTAAGCCATAGCAGGAGAAACATTTGTCACATATACTATTTTTTCTAACAACTGAGAAAATTACAGTCTTTCAGAAAGAATATTTTTATGGCATTCCAACAACTGTCTCCACAGGAAGCTGCTTAAAGAATTTGGAAGAGTTTAATAAGTAGCTCAAAGGACAAGGTTGTCTCTGTTGCATGCTTTTCAAGTAGCTACAATAGCCATGTTTAACACTCATCATAATTGCAAAGCATACTAAATACAAACTCTTACTGAACTTGCAATAGAATGTTGAGTCCAATCTTGATGATTTTCTTGAATAATTTCAAAGTTTTCACTAAGTAGATAGTTAAAATCCACAGAACTAGTGAAGTTTATTTTCAGTGCATCTGTTTGAATAACACTGTGCATTGAGAGTATGAGACAAACATTGTTTTTTATTCTTTAATCTTTTTTTTTACAGCCAGTCATTATTTCCCTCCTGGTCCACCCTCTGACTGTTCCTCATCCCATTCCTCCTCCCCCTTCTCCAAGAGGATGTCCTCACTCTCTTCCTCCACCCCCAACAAACATCCCCATCTCTGTGGCCTCAAGTCTCTTAAGGGTTAGATGCATCTTCTCTCACTGAAGCTGACCAGGCAGTCCTCTGTTGTACATGTGTTGAGGGCCCCATATCAGTTGGTGTGTATGCTGCCTGGTTGGTGGTTCAATATCTGAGAGTTCCCTGGGGTCCAGGTTAGTTGAGATTGCTGGTCTTCCTATGGGGTTGCCCTCCTCAGCTTCTTCCAGACCTTCCATAATTCAACCCCAGAAGTCCCCAGCTTCTGTCCATCTGTCCCACTTTCAGCTGCTTATTAGGCCTCTCAGAGGGCAGCAGCCATGCTAGGCCCTATCTGTAAAAACACCATAGGGCCAGTACTAGTGTCAGACTTTGGAGCCCCCCGCCCCCACTTGGAGTTGAATCCCAAGTTGGGCCTGTCACTGAACCTCCTTTTCCTTAGTCTCTTCTCCATTTTTGTCCCTGCAGTTGTTTTAGACAGGGACAATTCTGGGTCAGAGTTTTTGACTATAGAATGGTAACCCCATCTCTCCACTTGATGCATTGTCTTGCTACTGGAGATGGACTCTACAAGGTCCCTCTTCCCACTGTAGGGCTAAGATTAGGGAAAAAGAATCTTCACAAACCCCACACCTGATAGAGGGCTAATATCAAAATTATATGAGTTCAAGAAGCTAACCTCCACAAAACCAAACATCCTAATCAAAAAATGTGGTATAGAACTAAACAAAGAATTCACAACAGAGGAATCTCAAATGGCTAAGAAGCACTTAAAAAAAATGTTCAAAGTCCTTAGTCTTCAGGGAAATACAAATCAAAATGACCCTGAGATTTCACCTTACACCAATCAGAATGGCTAAGATAAAAAACTCAGGTGACAGCACATGTTGGTGAGAATATGGAAAAAGAAGAATACTCCTCCATTGCCGGTGCGATTGCAAACGTGTACAATCACTCTGGAAACCAATCTGGAGGTTCCTAAGAAAACTGAAAATAGATCTACCTGAAAACAGTGCTATATCACTTGTATTGGCTGGTTTTGTGTGTCAACTTGACACAGGCTGGAGTTATCATAGAGAAGGGAGCTTCAATTAGGGAAGTGCCTCCATGAGATCCATCTGTGGGGCGTTTTCTCAATTAGTGATCAAGGGAGGAGGGGCCCTTGTGGGTGGTACCATCTCTGTGCTGGTATTCTTGGGTTCTGTAAGAAAGCAAGCTGAGCAAGCTAGGGGAAGCAAGACAGTAAGTAACATCACTCCACAGCCTCTGCATCAGCTCCTGCTTCCTGCCCTGCTTGAGTCCCAGTCCTGACTTCCTTTGGTGATCAACAGCAATGTGGAAAGTATACGCTGAAAAAACCCTTTCCTCCCCAACTTGCTTCTCGGTTATGATGTTTGTGCAAGAATAGAAACCCTGACTAAGATACCACTCTTAGGCATATACCCAAAACATGCTCCACCATACCACGGGGGCACATGTTCCACTATGTTCATAGCAGCCTTATTTATGATATCCAGAAGATGGAAATAACCCAGATGCCCCACAACAGAAGAAGGGGTTCTTCACTGGGGCAGAGAAGCCGCTGATCTGTTGCCCTGGCTGCAGTAGATCCCCTGGGAGGCCTTCAGATTTTTGGGTGTTCAGTGGAGCAGTCAAGCTGTTGTCCAACTGCTCTCAGTGCAGTGGGTCCTCAACTGTCTTTTGTGTAAGGGTCCTCAACTGCTCTCAGTGCAGTGGTCCTCTAGAATGGGTCAGGATATGGTGTGTCTTCCCTGAAGCAGACCAGATAGGAGTCTGCCCCAGCAGAAAAGACTGGGGAAAAGGGGAAAAGGGGGAGTGGTATTCAGGAGGGCAAGGGTTTTGGTAGGTGATAGGTTCCGAGTCCACTGGGCTCCCAGAGGCAACTCTGGAGTCCCAGTATTTCTTTTTTTTTAATTTTTTTATTTTCTATATTCTTTGTTTACCTTCCAAATGATTTCCCCTTTCCCATTCCCCCCCTCCCCATAAGTCCCATAAGCCCTCTTCCCTCTGCCCATTCCCCAATCAACCCCCTCCCACTTCTCTGTCCTGGTAATCCCTTACATTGCTGCATCAAGCCTTTCCAGAACCAGGGCCCTCTCCTTCCTTCTTCTTCTAACAACTCTTCAATCAGTCATCTCTCCTTAAGGCTGCTCAGTGGTTTGGAAGCTGAATCCTAGTACTCTCAAACTGTAATGTACGGAGTTCTATTTCAATATCTGCAAGTCTGAAATATAAACAGGTTAAAATTTCAGCATTCATATGTATGTCTTAAATGCAGATTATAGTGGGATTATATTTTACTTTCTGTTAAGACTATTAACAGACAGTTAAAAGGTCAAGATCAGAGTAATAAGAAAAAATATCAACTTGCATTTGATAAACAAATAGTCTAGGGAAAATGTAATTTAATTAAAATAAAAGTCATTTTATTTTATTCTTCAACAATGTTTCTATTAGCAAACAGACAGCCACCCCAAAGTACTGTGAAGGGGATATTTAAAATTATGAAAACACATACCTGGAACATATAAGGATTTACATGTCAGGACTATATATTATATAAGAAAATATTTCCCAAATATTATATAAATTTAAGATGGGTAACCACCACAGGTATTTTTTGGAAAAGGGTAATGAACCACTTTCATAAGACATGAAATGAATATGCACTTAGGAACTTTCATGTGAAGCTGTTAAGTCATTGCTTCAAAATAAACATGTAAACAGCACAAATTTACTACAAAGAAAGAATTTTAAGATAAGCTGAAAACATATTCAAACTGATTTTCCACAGGTAGTAAAGAAATCAATTAAAATCTTATCAGAGAGGAGAGAATTCTCCCGCCTGTTGGTTTTGTGTAACTTGAAGAACAACATTATCAATTAACCAGACCCCCCCCCCAGAGCTCCCAGGGACTACGCCATCAACCAGGGGGTCCACATGGCTCTAACTGCATATGTAGCAGAGGATTGCCTTGCCGGGCATCAATGGGAGGAGAGGTCCTTGGTCCTATGAAGGCTTGATAGATTCCCCAGTGTAGGCAAATCAAGGTGGGAGTAGGGTAGGTGGAGGAACACCCTCATAGAAGTAGGGGAAGAGAGGATGGGATAGGGGCTATCCTGGAGTGGGGGAAACTGGGAAAGGGAATAACATTTGAAATGTAAATAAAGATTATATCCAATTTTTAAAAAAGGAAAAGAAAAAAGAAAAAAAAAGTAAAGCCTCCCAGGGTTGTGGAAAGAGCTACATCTGATGGACCTGGAAGTTACACTCAACACAGTTCAGGTTTCTGCTGAGACTCAAAACCAATTTAACAAGTAACATGTAAATAGGGTGAATGTAGACTGAATTTCCTCAGTTCAAATCATGAATGAATGACTTAAAAAACTCAAAATGAATGACTTAAAAGATGCCCTACGGGGTGATCAGCATTTGGAGTGACTCCCCGCCACAATCTTCTCTCCCTGAAGGAACAGAGGGGCATCACCAGGTACTGAAATATCCTGAGTTTAAGATCTCTGGGGGATGCAAACCACCAGGGGTCTGCCTGCGCCCAGGACATGGGCAGATCAGCAGTTCGTCTGTGTGCCAGCTAGTTGTGGGTCCTGTGCCCTACTTGATGATCAGCACTTGAAGTGACTCCCCACCACCATCTTCGCTCCATGACAGAGCAGACAGGCATCACCAGGTACTGAGATATCCTGAGTTTAAGATATCTGGGGGCGCAAACTGCTGGGGGTCTGCCTGCACCCAGGACCTGGGCAGATCAGCACTTCATCTGTGTGCCAGCTGCTTGTGGGTCCTGTGCCCTACATGGTGATCAGAATTTGGAGTTACTCCCTGCTGCCACCTTCATTCCATGACAGAGCAGATGGGGAGCACCAGGTTCACTGAGACAACCCAAGTATAACACTACTTGGGGCAAGACACAGCAGGACTCTACAGAACACAAGAGGAGGTCAGCACATCAGCAATCTGTGCCAGGGGAAAGCCAGTCATCAAGTGTTGCAGAAATAGCCTTATCGGCTCACAGGAGGTTGAAGCACCAGTCAGTGACAAGACCAACTAACACCAGTGAGAACTAGATGGCGAAAGGCAAATGTAGGAATGTTAATAACAGAAATCAAGGCAATATGGCAGCATCCAAACCCAATTCTCCAACAACAGCAAGTTCTGGATACCCCCAACACACCAGAAAAACAAGATTTAGATTTAAAATCACTGGTCATGATGCTGTTAGAGGAACACATGAAGGACATAAATAAATCTCTAAAAAATTCAGGCGAAAATGGATCAAAAGTCAGAAGCCCTTACAAGAGAAACACAAAACTCATGTAAAGAAATTCAAGAGATTTGGGTCAAAAGGTAGAAGCCAATAAGGAAGAAGTGCAAAAATCACTTAAAGAAATACAGGAGAACTTTGGTCAACAGGCAGAAGTCATGAAAGAGGAAACAAAAATCTCTTAAAGAATTACAGGAAAACACAAACAAGCAAGTGAAGGAGCTGAGCAAAACCATCCAGAATCCAAAAAGCAAAGTAAAAACAACTAAGAAATCGCAAAGGGAGAAAACTTTGGAGATAGAAAACCTTGGGAAGAAATCAGGGGCCATAGATGCAAATATCAACAACAGAACACAAGAGATAGAAGAAAGAATCTCATATGCTGAAGATACCATAGAAACCATGGATTCAACAGTCAAAGAAAATGCAAAAAGCTTGTAAACTAAAACATCCAGGAAATCCAGGGCACAATGAGGAGACCAAACCTAAGGATTATAGGCATAGATTAGAGTGAAGATTTACAACTGAAAGGGCCAGCAAATATCTTCAACAAAATTATGGAAGAAAACTTCCCTAACCTAAAGAGAGAGATGCCCTTGAATATATAAGAAGCCTAGAAATCTCCAAACAGTCTGGACCAGAGTAGAAATACCTACCTTCACATAAAAATCAAAACCCTAAATGTACTAAACAAAGAAAGAATATTAAAGGCAGTAAGAGAAAAAGGCCAAGTAACATATAAAGGAAGACCTATCAGAATTGCACCAGATTTCTCACCAGAGACCATGAAAGCTAGAAGATCCTGGGCAGATCTCATGCAGACTCTAAGACAAATGCCAGCCAAGACTACTATATCCAGCAAAACTCTCAATCACAATAGGTGGAGAAACCAAGATATTCCATGACAAAACCAAATTTACACAATATCTTTCCACAAACCCAGCCCTACAAAGGATAATAGGGGGGAAACACCAATACAAGGAGGGAAACTATACCCTGGAAAAAGCAAACTAGTAACCTTCTTTCATCAAACCCAAAAAAAGATAACCAATCAAATATAAAAATAACATAAAAAATGACAGGAAGCAATAATTACTATTTCTTAATATCTCTTAACATCAATGGACTCAATTCCCCAATAAAGAGACATATACTAACAGACTGGATACGTAAACAGGACCCTACATTTTGCTGTATACAGGAAACACACCTCAGTGTCAAAGACAAAAACTACCTTAGAGTAAAATTCTGGAACCATTTGAGAAGCAAATGGTATCAGGAAACAAGCCAGAGTAGCCATTCTAATATCAGATAAAATTGACTTTCAACCTAAATTCATCAAAAGAAACATGGAAGGAAACTTCTTGCTGGTCAAAGGAAAAATCCACCAATAAGAAGAATTCACAATTCTGAACATCTATGCTCAAATGCAAAGGCACCCTCATTCATAAAAGAAACTTTACTAAAGCTCAAAGCACACATTGCACCTAACACAATAATTGTGGGTGACTTCAACACCCCACTCTCCTCAATGGACTGATCAGGAAAACAGAAACTAAACAGGACACAGTGAAACTAATTGAAGCTTTGGACCAATTGGATTTAACAGATATATATAGAACATTTCATCCTAAAGCAAAAGAATATACCTTTTTCTCAGCACCTCATGGTACCCTCTCCAAAATCAATTATATAATTCGTCACAAGACAGACCTCAACAAATATAAGAAGATCAAAATAATCCCATGCCTCCTATCAAATCTCTATGGAGTAAAAGTGGTCTTCAATGGCAACAAAAACAACAGAAAGCCCACATACACATGGAAACTGAACAATATTCTACTCAATGATACCTTGGTCAAGGAAGAAATAAAGAAAGAAATTAAAGACTTTTTAGAACTTAAAGAAAATGAAGGCACAACATACGCAAATCTATGGGACACAATGAAAGCAGTGCTAAGAGGAAAACTCATAGCTTTGAGTGCCTCCAAAAAGAAACAACTTCAGCAAAGTGGCTGGTTACAAAATCAACTTAAGCAAATTAGTAGCCTTTATATACTCAAAGGATAAGCAGACTGAGAAACAAATTAGGGAAATGACACCCTTCACAATAGCCACAAACAACATAAAATATCTTGGGGTGACTCTAACCAAACAAGTAAAAGACCTATATGACAAGAACTTCAGATCTCTGAAGAAGGAAATCGAAGAAGACCTCAGAAAATGGAAAAATCTTCCATGCTCGTGGATTGGCAGGATTAATATAGTTAAAATGGCCATCTTGACAAAAGCAATCTACAGATTCAACGCAATCCCCATCAAAATCCCAACTCAGTTTTTCATAGAGTTATAAAGAGCAATTCTTAAATTCATCTGGAATAACAAAAAACCCAGGATAGCTAAAACTATTCTCAACAGTAAAAGAACTTCTGGGGGAATCAGTATCCCTGACCTCAAACATTACTACAGAGAAATAGTGATAAAAACTGCATGGTATTGGTACAATGACAGGCAAGTGGATCAATGGAATAGGATTGAAGACCCAAAAATGAACCCACACACCTATGGTCACTTGATCTTCAACAAAGGAGCTGAAAACCTCCAGTGGAAAAAGATAGCCTTTTCAACAAATGGTGCTGGTTCAATTGGAGGTCAGCATACAGAAGAAGGCAAATTGATCCATTCTTATCACCTTGTACTAAGCTCAATTCCAAGTGGATCAAAGACTTCCACATAAAACCTGACACATTGAAACTAATAGAAAAGAAACTGGGGAAGACTCTTGAGGACATGGGCACAGGGGGAAAGTTCCTGAACAGAACACCAATAGCTTATGCTCTAAGATCAAGAATTGACAAATGGGAACTCATAAAATTACAAAGTTTCTGTAAGGCAAAGGACACTGTTAAAAGGACAAAAACATCAACCAACAGATTGGGAAAGGATCTTCACCAACCCTAAACCTGACAGAGGGCTAATATCCAATATCTACAAAGAACTCAAGAAGTTAGACTCCAGAGAGCCAAATAACCCTATTAAAAAATGGGGTACAGAGCTAAACAAAGAATTTTCACCTGAAGAACTTTGGATAGCTGAGAGGCACCTTAAGAAATGTTCAACATCGTTAATTATTAGGGAAATGCAAATCAAAACAATCCTGAGATTTTACCTCACACCAATCAGAATGGCTACGGTTAAAAACTCAGGAGACAACAGGTGTTGGGGAGGATGTGGAGAAAGAGGAACACTCCTCCACTGCTGGTGGGATTGCAAGATGGTACAACCACTTTAGAAATCAGTCTGGCGCTTCCTCAGAAAACTGGACATGACACTTCCAGAGGACCCTGCTATACCACTCCTGAGCATATACCCAGAGGATTCCCCAGCATGCAATAAAGACACATGCTCCACTATGTTCATTGCAGCCGTATTTATAATAGCCAGAAGCTGGAAAACACCCAGATGTCCCTCAATGGAGGAATGGATACAGAAAATGTGGTATATTTACACAATGGAATACTACTCAGCAATTAAAAGTAATGAATTCATAAAATTCTTAGGCAAATGGATGGAAGTGGAAAATATCATCCTAAGTGAGGTAACTCAGTCACAAAAAAATACACATGGAATGCAATCACTGATAAGTGGATATTAATTAGCCCAGAAGCTCTGAATTCTGAAGACACAATTAGCATATCAAATGATTCCCATGAAGAAGGAAGGAGAGGGCCCTGGTTCTGAAAAGAGTTGATCTAGCATTGTAGGGGAGTACCAGGACAGGGAAATGGGAGGGTGATTGGGAAATGGGCTGAGGGAGGGAAGAGGGATTATGAGACAGATTGGGGGGGGGGGGGATCTGGGAAAGGGGAAAGCATTTGGAATGTAAACAAAGAATATAGAAAATAAATAAAATTAAAAAGAAGTACAGTGCCTCATATTTGTACACTAGATTTTGACAGGATCAGTCAGGAGGACCTCTAATTGCAAGCCAGCATGGGCAATGTAGGAGAATGTGCATCAAGAGGGTGGAGAGTAGACTTGAGAACAGACTGAGATGGCTTTGTGGAAAACAAAACCGATACACATTTTCAATGATGCTTTAAGGCAGCTTAGGTTCAGTTACAAAAAAAAGAAAGAAAGAAAGAAAGAAAGAAAGAAAGAAAGAAAGAAAGAAAGAAAGAAAGAAAGAAAGAAAGAAAGAAAGAAAGAAAGAAAGAAAGAAAGAAAGAAAGAAAGAAAGAAAGAAAGAAAGAGAAAAGAAAAACCAAATTCTAGAATCCTCCTAATGTGGATCTCTTCCCCTCTCCTCCACAAACTCTAAGTTACTCTTACCCAATCTACAAGTTTACAGTAGAGCATTACTGACAGCCAAGCTTGTTTAATGACCTGCTGACGTGGTAATGACACACACTGGATTCACCATAAAATAAACAAGATATAAACCTATGTATGGGGCTTTTGTATTATTTTTAAAGATAAACATAAGAAGCAGAAGGAAAGCCATGGATGACATGTAAGACTGTACTCTGCCAGTCTTAAGTTGATGAAGGAAAAGAGAAAATTTCATGTGTTT
The DNA here is from genome assembly GCF_947179515.1 of Apodemus sylvaticus. Taxonomy (NCBI): domain Eukaryota; kingdom Metazoa; phylum Chordata; class Mammalia; order Rodentia; family Muridae; genus Apodemus; species Apodemus sylvaticus. The sequence goes on along the minus strand of NC_067474.1, from coordinate 11,733,784 downwards.
GGGAATTAACAGTTTTTTTGTGAGCTAAGTCAGCTCTGCCATTCTGGGATAACTTGGTCAGAGAACAAGCCAAAGTGCTCTCACGACTTGGCATTTATTTAGGGCTCTTTGTTTCTTACAATATGAACTGAAATGTTGATGCGGTAATTGACTCTGGAAAATACTGTATCAATTATTTCAGACCGGAGGTCATGTTCACACTTAGGAAAATGAAAATAGTCAATTCTCTTTATGAGCTACTTTACTTGAATGATGTACATTTAGTTCTGTTGAGAAAGGAAAGGACAAAAGGGAGAGCAATATAATTGCATATAGTTGGACAGCCTTAAGGTATAATCCCTAAAGATGATATTCAATTGTATCACATTCAATAAATGGAGAAGATGAAGGAAAAAACTATAATTAAGGATAAAAGTGAATAATTCAAACACTGAGATCTGTATGGCCAGTAACAACTTACTAAGATTGTATATGGCACAGGAGCATGGTTTAAACTTACCCTTTGGAGTAAGTTACACAGTTGCTTTTTGTTGTGGAAGATCCAATATTAAGGGCTAAAGGAAGAATAAATGCTGGCACCATAAAGCACTGACAGCATTTAAGGGAAGCAGGTACCTTCAGGGAAAGGCTCCTCTGAAAATATTCCTTTAAACTGCCTTTCCTTTATTTTCAGCTAAAATTTCATGGTAGAAGCTGAGCATTCCCCAAGGCCTCCTCCTGTCAATCACTTTAGTCTTTTTTTTTTTTTTAACATTTATAGCAGCTTTATTTACAATAGCCAAAAGCTGGGACGCACCCAGATGTCCTTCAACAGAGAAGTGGGTACAGAAAATGTGGTACATTTACACGATGGAGTACTACTCAGCTATTAAAAATAATGAATTCATGAAATTCTTCAATTTCTTCCTTCAAAGACCTAAAGTTCTTGTCATACAGATCTTTCACTTGCTTGTTTAAAGTCACACCAAGGTATGTAATATTATTTGTAACTATTGTGAAGGGTGTCATTTCCTTAATTGCTTTCTCAGCCCCTTTATCCTTTGAGCAAAGGAAGGCCACTGATTTGTTTGAGTTAATTTTATATTCAGCTACTTTGCTGAAGTTGTTGATCAGGTTTAGGAGTTCTGTGGTGGAGTTTTGGGGTCACAAGTTACTATATCATCTACAAATAGTGATATTTTGATGTCTTCCATTCCAATTTATATACCTTTGACTTCCTTTTGTTGTCTAATTGCTCTGGCTAGGACTTCAAGTACTATATTGAATAAGTAGGGAGAGAGTGGACAGCCTTATCTAGTCCCTGATTTTAGTGGGATTGCTTCAAGTTTCTCTCCATTTAGTTTGATGTTGGTTACTGGTTTGCTTTATATTGCTTTTACTTTGTTTAGGTATGGGTCTTGAATTCCTGATGTTTCCAAGACTTTTATCATGAAGGATGTTGGATTTTGTCAACTGCTTTCTCAGCATCTAATGAAAAGATCATGGGGGGTTTTGTTGAGTTTGTTTATATAATGGATTACATTAATGGATTTCCACATATTGAAACACCCTTACATCCCTGAGATGAAGCTACTTGATCATCATGAATGATCATTTTGATGTATTCTTGGATTTGGATTTCAAGAATTTTATTGAGTATTTTTGCATCAATATTTATAAGGGAAATTCTGAAGTTCCCTTTCTTTGTTGGGTCTTTGTGTGGTTTAGGTACCCCAGTAATTGTGGCTTCATAAAACAAATTGGGTAGTGTTCCAGATGTTTCTATTTCATGAAATAGTTTGAAGAGTATTGGTATTAGGTCTTCTTTGAAGGTCTGATAGAACTCTGCATTGAACCCATCTGGTCCTGGGCTGTTTTTGGTTGGGAGACTATTAATGAATGCTTCTATATCTTTTGGGGTTAGGGGACTGTTTAGATGGTTTATCTGATCCTGATTTATCTTTGGTACCTGATATCTGTCTAGAAAATTGTCCATTTCATCAAGATTTTCCAGTTTTTGTTGAGTTTTATAGGATCTGATGATTTATTGGTCTTCTTCCATTTCTGTTGTTATTTCTGCCTTTTCATTTCTGATTTTTTTAATTTGAATACTTTCTGTGCCCTCTAATTAGTCTGACTAAGGGTTTATCTATCTTGTTGATTTTCTCAAAGAACTAGCTCCTAGTTTGGTTGATTCTTTGTATAATCCTTTTTGTTTCTACTTGGTTTATTTCAGCCCTGAGTTTGATAATTTCCTATAATCTGCTCCTCTTGGGTGTATTTGCTTCTTTTTGTTCTAGAGCTTTCAGATCTGTTAAGCTGCTAGTGTATGCTCTCCCTAGTTTCTTTTTGGAGGCACTCAGGGTTATGAGTTTTTCTCTTAGCACTGCTTTCATTGTGTCTCATAAGTTGGGTATGTTGTGCTTTCGTTTTCATTAAATTCTAAAAAGTCTTTAATTTCTTTCTTTATTTCTTCATTGACCAAGTTATCATTGAGTAGAGTATTCTTTAGCTTGCATGTGTATGTGGGCTTTCTATTATTTTTGTTAATAAAGATCAGCCTTAGTCCATGGTTATCTGATAGGATGCATGGGATTTTTTTCAATCATCTTGTGTCTGTTGAGGCCTGTTTTGTGACCAAGTATATGGTCAGTTTTGGAGAAGGTACCATGAGGTTCTGAGAAGAAGGTATATTCTTTCATTTTAGGATAAATTCATTTAGAATTTTATTCATTAGGATAAAATGTTCTATAGATGCTAAATTCATTTGGTTCATAACTTCTGTTAGTTTTACTGTGTCTCTGTTTAGTTTATGTTCCATGATCTGTCCATTGATGAGAGTGGAGTATTAAAGCCTCCCGCTATAATTGTGTGAGGTGCAATGTATGCTTTGAGATTTAGTAAAGTTTCTTTTATGACTGTTTGTGTCCTTGCATTTGGAGCATAGTTGATCAGAATTGAGAGTTCTTCTTGGTAGATTTTTCCTTTGATGTGTATGAAGTGTCCTTCCTTATCTTTTTTGATAACTTTAGGTTAAAAGTCAATTTTATTCTATATTCTATATTAGAAAGAGCAACTTGCAAATTCATCTGGAATTACAAAAGACCCAGGATAGCGAAAACTATTCTCAACAATAATGGAACTTCTGGAGGAATAACCATCGCTAACCTCAAGCAGTACTACAGAGCAATCGTGATAAAAACTACATGGTACAGTGACAGGCAGGTAGATCAATGGAATATAATTGAAGACCCAGAAATGAACTCACACACCTATGGTCACTTGATCTTTGACAAAGGAGCTAAAACCATATAGTGGAAAAAAGACAGCATTTTCAGCAAATGGTGCTGGTTCAACTGGTGGTCAACATGTAAAAGAATGCAAATTGATCCATACTTATCTTCCTGTACAAAGCTCATGTCCAAGTGGATCAAGGACCTCCACATAAAACCAGATACACTGAAACTCATAAAAATGAAAGTGGGGAAGAGCCTCAAACACACAGACACAGGGAAAAATTTTCTAAACAGAACACCAATAGCTTATGCTCTAAGATGAAGAAATGACAAATGGGACTTCATAAAATGCAAAGCTTCTGTTGTAGGACTTTTCCTGTCCAATCATATTAGGGCATTGGAAGGCCTGTTATTGGACAGGAAAAGGGAGGCAGCGCTAGGAGTTGGAGAGTCAGAGTTCTCAGAGAATGGAGGAGAACGGAGATGACTTCAGACATAGACCTGCATGGCATTTACTAGCCACAAATAGCTATGATTTTATAAGGTTAGAAATATTGGGATAAAGCTTTGATTATTATCAATTGGCTCTAAAATTATTGTATTGACATGATGTAAATTGTAATGTTATTTATACATAAATGTGATTGATTAATTATGCATTAAGAGTCTTGATTCTACTGGGTAATTAGGTGGTGAGGATACAGATCGTGAGGTGTGTGTGTCATTGTGTGGTAGCAAGAGAAACTCAGGGCCTCCTGCAGGAGAGATGGTGGGCAGAGGGCACTGTGGCCCAGAGTGAGCTCTGAGGTTCACCTGGTTGCCTTGCAGGCACTAGTGAAGAAACACATCAGCTCTCTTTTCTAACATTTCCTGCAACAGGTGGTGAACCAACACACTAGCTGGGCACAAATCCACCAGAAATTTTAGATTATTGGCCTGAGATTTAGAGTTTTATTTATTTTTTATTTTGTTAAGTGAGTTAACTGGGTGTGGCTAAAAATTAGTCATGTGACTCAAGCAGGAAAGTTGAAACAAAGAAACTACAGGCAGCCCTGAGGTCCGCTGCTGTGGGGAATGTATGCTGCTCTGAGTCAGAGAGCTATAGAATAGAAGTTGCCTACTTCTTGGGGCAGAGATTGATTGAACTGTAAATTTATAAAATTGAGATTATTTGTTTTTTGAATAGATTTATATTGTCTGAAATGTAGATGAAATTCCCCCACGTGATTCAGACAAAATCTGACTCCAGAGTAGAGAGTACAGTGATAATCATTGCCTGCTTTGAACAGGTATTGATAGAATATGTCTGTGGCTCTGGCCAGAGAGTCAAACAGAAAGATGGTATAGATTATTTAACCAGCCAGAGGAAGCTCGTATTCTGCTACCGTGGTCTACGCGTGAATCTTGAGTGTCTTTTCCTGCTTGGCAACATAGAAAATGCCTAATATAGGCTCTTAGTTTGTTTCATTTGTTTTAGATTGTTTTGATTTTCAAAATAGGTATGACTTTGAGTTTCATGGTTATATTATTCCTCTGGGAGAGAGGTTTAAATAAAGGGTTTTCTGATTACTGTCTCAAGGATATGCTGATTTAGGAAAAAGGTTTTGTCTTTGTGTTTTTGGAAAAGGTGATTGAGATATTTACACCTTCCCAAGTTATATGGATCAGACATGATGAAGGGAGACCTCCAGAGGACTAGAGTCCAGAGAATCAAACAAAATATATATCTTGATTATACTAAAATTTTGTTTTGAGATTTATATATTACAGAATATACAGCCTTGGTGAATTTCCTCATCAGACATACTGAACTGACCTGCTTGAACTCCAGATGTCCTGGACTTTAGCAGGATCCAGTCAAGACACAGACATGAGAGACTAATCAATCCTATTTTCTCTATCCTTTTCTCCCCCTTCATATATCTCAACCCTCATATTCAGCTTGAAGAAGTTATGAAGAGTCATCAAACCAGTTCCCTGGGCTTTGGGGCTAGAAAGGGTTATTAATAGGTTGTCTTTCTAAGGAATGTAGCAATGGTCATATTTGAAACAGGGAGAAAATAGCTAGAATTGATTATACAGCCATAATCTCATTTGGTAGAAATCTGTATAATTGTTACTAAGTTCAAGTCATAAGTTCTTATTTTGGTACAGAATTCATTTTGATGCAAAATCAAGGTTTTCATTGGTATAAATTTCTTCTATTGATACTAAAAGGTTGTAAGTACAGGGGTTAGACCCAGTCCTTCTATTGCTGTTATTATAAAGAGATCTGAGATGTTTAAGCCTGTGAGCTTAGAGCCAAATAGCAAATTCATGACTCTGATTTTATAGTTAGGGAATTTTCAAGATTTTAATTAGAAATAGCTGAGAGTAGTTAACAGACAACTATCGAGATTACTTTACATACATAGTTGGTTTTCAAAAACGTCAGAAATCCACAGAATGTGACATTTAATGTTATTTATTCCCTTGTTGAGATACATCTGCTCCTAACAGCTCTCCATTCATGGACTAAAAGAAGCAGCTGAGTATCTCTACCTCCAGGTGAAGTACATTTTGGCTAGGTGGCCACTGGGCAGAAAGCGCCATCTCTCCTGTAGACCTGTACCATCCTTAACACAAGTTAGAGGTTAAGACAGTTCAGTTCTGCCGAGACAGAATAAGCTAGTCCTTAATAATTCCTGTTCTTCAAGGTCTGTCAGAATATCCTTGGCCTGAAGGCTGAAGATGGATGCTCCAACTTTCTGACTTACTGGGGCTGTATAGGTAGGCAGCTGTCTCTACAAAGTGGCTAGTTCTTGAAGCTATGTTAGACTTCTAATATTTTCAGTTAATATCAGTCATTCCTAGATTTTTGATAGAATTGAAGACTTATAGTCTCGTAGCCAACCCAGGCTATTTACTTAGAAAGGAACAGATTAGAGAGGATAGTTTTCAGATGATATACAATCTAAAGACCAGGATATGTCAGGTGCATAAATAGAGTCTTTTAGGATAGAGGAGAGTATTCAACTTTATTGGCAATGTTGGACTGTGTGTTAGGTCTATCTTATACCTTAGATTTTACAAAATGGTAATACTTGTGCTTAATTTATATTTGGAGAGAAAGTCTGATTTTTTTAACTAAACAGAAAGGGTGAAATGTTGCAGGATTTTCCCTGTCCAATCACATTAGGGCAGTGGAAGGCCTGTGATTGGACAGGAAAAGGAAGGCAGAGCTAGGAACTGGGAGTCACAGGGGTCACAGTAGAAGAGAGAAGAACCAAGATGGCTTTGGAAATGGACCTGCATGGCATTTACAAGTCACAAATAGCTATGTTTTTATAAGGTTAGAAATATTGGGATAAAGCTTTTATCATTATCAATTGGCTCTAAAATAAATGTATTAACTTCTTGTAAATTGTAATATTATTTATATTAATTAAAAAGAGTTTTGATTTATTTGATTGCTAGAATGTGGGTCTGGTGATTACAGAGGTTTATGGTGGAGAGGGAACACAGTTGAGAAGCTGTGAGAGCTAGCTAGGAGAGAATAGCTCCACATAGGAATGCACTGAGCGGGCCCTGCTGGGACATGGTGTTGTGGCGTGGCTGGGTAGGAGAGAATTCAAGTTCTTTTTTAATATTTCCCGAAACAAGCTTCTGTAAGGCAAAGGACATTGTCAATAGAACAAAAAGGCAACCAACAGATTGAGAAAAGTTCTTTACCAATCCTATATCCAATAGAGGGCTAAAATCCAATATATACAAAGAACTCAAGTAGTTAGACTCCAGAGAGTCAAATAACACTATTAAAAATGGGATACAGGGCTAAACAGAGAATGCTCAACTGAAGAATACCAAATATCTAAGAAGCACCTAAAGAAATGTTCAACATCCTTAGTCATCAGGGAAATGCAAAACAAAATAACCCTAAGGTTCCACCTCACACCAGTCAGGATGGTTAAGATCAAAAACTCAGGTGACAGCAGATGCTGGTGAGGATGTGGAGAAAGAGGAACACTCCTCCACTGCAGGTGGGATTGCAAGCTGGTACAACCACTCTGGAAATCAGTTTGGTGGTTCCTCAGAAAATTGGACATAGTACTACCAGAGGACATAGCTAAACCACTCCTGGGCATATACCCAGAAGATGCTCCAACATGTAATAAGGACACATGCTCCACTATGTTTACAGAAGGCTTGTTTATAATAACCAGAATCTGGAAAGAACCCAGATGTCCCTCAACAGAGGAATGGATACAAAAAATGTGGTACATTTACACAATGGAATACTACTCAGCTATTAAAAACAATGACTTAATGAAATTCTTAAGCAAATGGATAGAACTAGAAAATATCATCCTGAGTCAATTAACCCCATCACAAAAGAACACACAAAGTATGTACTCACTGATAAGTGGATATTAGCCCAGAACCTAGGAATACCCAAGATACAATTCACAGACCACATGAAGCTCAAGAAGGAAGACCAAACTGTGGATGCTGCAGTCTTTCTTAGAAGGGGGATTAAAATACACATGGGAGGAGATACAGAGACAGTGCAGAACAGAGACTGAAGGAAAGGCCATCCAGAGATTGCCCCACCTAAGCATCCATCCCATATACAGTTACCAAAACCAGACACTATTGTGAATGCCAATAAGTGCTTGCTGACAGGAGCCTGATATAGCTGTCTCTTGAGAGGCTCTGCCAGTGCCTGACAAATACAGAGGGGGATGCTCTCAGCCAACCATTGGACTGAGTACAGGGTCCCCAATGGAGGAGTTTGAGAAAAGACCAAGAAGCTGAAGGCGTTTGTAGCCCCATAGGAGAAACAACCAGTTTTCCCAGAGCACCCGGGGAATAAACCATCAACCCAGGAGTATATATGGACGAACCCATTGCTCCAACAGTGTATGTAGCAGAAGATGGCCTTGTTGGACATCAATGAGAGGAGGGGCCCTTGGTCCTGTGAAGACTTGATGCCCTGGTGTAGGAAAATGCCAGGACACCTCTTTAATGGCTTCTAGCTATTACCTGTGTTCTCCCGTATTTCTTTTAGGAGGTTATTTATGTCCTTCTTGAAGTCCTCTATCATTATCATAAGATGTGATTTTAAATCAGTCTTGTTTTTCTGGTGTGTTGTGATATCCAGGGCTTGCTGTGGTGGGAGAACTGGGTTCTGATAATGCCAAGTAGCCTTTGTTTCTGTTGGTTTTGTTCTTGCCCTTGCCCTTGCCTCTCACCATCTGGTTATCTCTGGTGTTAGCTGGTCTTGCTGTCTCGGACTGTGGCTTGTCCCTTCTGCAAGCCTGTGTGTCAATACTCCTGGGAGACCAGTTCTCTCCAGAAGGAATTTGGGTATGGAGAGCTGTGGCATAGGGTCAGCTCTAAAGTACAGACAGAAACTGGAAGGATCCTATCCCCAGCTCTTCCTTGGTTCTTGTGTCTTGATGGCTCAGAGTGGGTCCCTCCTAGGTCAGTATTTTAGCAGAAGTGGTGGTCTTACCTGTGCTCACATGTGTGTCAGTACTCCTGAAAGACCAGCTCTCTCCTGGCAGTATTTGGGTATGAAGCACTGTGGCACAGGATCAGCTCCAGGTGCGGGTGGAAACTGGAAGTTATTCCCCCTTCTAAGAAGGACCAAAGCACCCTCCCTTGGATAATCCTTCTTGAGCTTCATGTGGTCTGTGAATTGTATCTTTGTTATTCCAAGCTTTGGGGCATATCAGTGAGTGCATACCATCTGTGTTCTTTTGTGATTGGATTATCTCACTCAGGATGATATTTACTAGTTCATCCATTTGCCTAAGAATTTCATGAATTCATTATTTTTAATAGCTGTGTATACTCCATTCTGTGAATGTACCACACTTTCTGTATCCATTCCTCTGTTGAAGAACATCTGGCCACTTCCATTCCTTCCACCCCTTCTGCCACCTGGACCTTTCTGCTGTAGCAGACTCTTGGTTGCTCTGCTCCAGTGAAGACACCATCTTCTGATCTATCTTAGAGAACCCACTGCACTCAGCAGAGCAGTTGGTAAGAACCCCCTCCCACCTCCAGAGTCCCAGAGTTGCTGCTGGGGGCCTGGCGGACTCGCTGCCCACCAACCACCAAACTCATGCCCTCCCGAATACCACTCCCCTTCCAATTCTTCTGCCCCTCCTGAGTACTGAAGAAGGTGAGGGGTAGGACAGCTCTCTAGCTCTGATGACCTCCTGACCAGTTCTTGTGCCTGCTTTGAGTACAGCAGGCAGGGAAGGGAGGGGCTATCCCTCATTCATGTCACCATATGGTAGACAAGGAGCAGCACCAGTTCTCCAAAGCACGTGCTTTCTGAGCTGACTTGTCCACACCCCTGACACCAGGGTCAGCTCTACTGTGCTGGCCAGGCAAGGTGCATGGCTAGCTCCCCTGAGTGCTGCTACTGGTGAGGGGCAGAGTCATCTCTCTATCTATGTGCTGCTGAGTAGAATGTCTATTCTTTTGATGTTTGGGTAGAATATTCCATAGACATTGTTAAGTCAATTGGATATATGATATCGATTAGTTCTGATGATTCTCCATTATTTTTCATCCAAATCCTCTATATTAGAGAAAGAAGGGTATTTAAGTCAAGTCACTTCATTAATAGATTGATATTTATCTGTGTCTTTAATTCCAGTCATAGGGTTGTTTGTATGTTTGTTTTGATGAAATTGGGAACCTCTTGAGTTTCATGAATACATATTTAAGATAGTGGCATTTTCTTCATTAACTGACTCCTTTATTTAAACGACGGGCCCTTTTATCTCTTCTGATTAGTTTTAATTTAAGGTCTATTTTGTCAGACATTAAAACATCAATGCCTGCTTGCATGCTGGTCTCATTTGATTGGAGTACTTTTATCTATTCTTTTATTCTGAAGCTTTGCCTATCTTTAAAATGAATATTTGTAGGATTTTATTGGTTTACCCATTTGGCCAGTCTGTGTCTTTTGTTTGGAGAATTGAAGTCACTGACATTTAAAGTTATTAACAGAATGTGGTATTAGCTGTGGTCATTGTGTTGTTGATTTTTGGTATTCTTGTCTATGTTTTAATAATTATGACCTCAATTTTTTCCACAGTCTCACCGCTATGCTTATTCTCACCTCAGTCTAAGATAAGGCTTCCTGTATTTCCTTAGGCTTGCATTCTTTAATACAAATTTTTAGATTATTTATGCCCCGGAAATTTTCTGCTTTAATCATGAAAGATAATTGTGCTAAATATATTTTTTTGTTGGTTGGTTAGATGTTATAGTCTTTCGGGACTGTGCTTCGGGCTCTTCTGACTTGCAAAGTTTCCATTGAGAAATTAGCTCTTATTCAAATGGTTTTTCATTTGTAAGTATGTAAAAATCACATTTATATCCTCAGATGGACTGTGAGATGGGAGCCATACCCAAGCTGGCTAAGCCCAGAGCATTTCTTTCTCTGTTCTAACTATCCCAAACCTAGGCCTGGAAGCTTCTAGCCTCTGTACAATAGAATCTTCCAAGCTGACTGATTCAATCTGGCTTCTCTCAACTTCTCAACAACTGCTCTGCTTGACCTCATACTAACTTTGGCAATGTGTTCTAATCTTCTGGATCTTTCTCATTCTCATGTTTCTGTCTTCACCTGAGTCTGACTTGTTCTGTCTTTGTAAAAACCATCCCAGTAAAACTTCCACAAACACCACAACACCCTCTCTTCCTGTGCTTCTCTTAAGTAGCTTCTCTTTCCTGTGTTGTTCTCATAAGGACTGGTCACATCCTATCTCTGACAAATTCTGTCAAATCTTCTCTGATTCATCACTTTGTTGGCCCCACAATTAGATGTCACTTTCAAACATGTCTGCTTTCATCTATAAACTAACCTTACCTTCATTGTTAGGGATTTAATGTGTTTGCTAAGGGTGTGTCTGTATTCTAGGTACATCATACTATATGTATTCCAAAGCATGTCTGTATTCCTGCTGGATCATATAGATCCAGATCTTTGGATGTGATCCCTTGCCAAAGCAGCCACATTGCTGGGTTAAAATTTCTCCACATATGTGACTTGAAGTATTTTTGCCTTGTAACTTTCAACACACTTTTTTTGTTATATATACTTAGTATTTTAACTATGATATTCTACTGGGTTTTCTTTTCTAGACTTGTCTTTTCAGGGTTCTGCATGCTTTTTGTATTAGAAAGTTTCTTCTATGACCTTGTTGAAGTATCTGCTCTGTGCCCTTGACTTGAGGTTATTCCTCCTCATCTTTACCTATAATTCAAAAATTTGTTTTTGGGTTTTGGGGTTTTTTTTTTATGATGTCTTATTTTTCCCTATGTTTTTCTTTCTTTTTCCTAATTTTTAATGTCACTTGCTTATTTGGTCTATATCCTTTACTTTCTCTCAAGATCTGATATCTGTATTTTGCTTAATTCATTCTACTCATAAGGCTTTCAGTTGGGTTTTCTTGTTGGTTTCTTGAGTTTTTCTTTTTTTTTTTTTAATTTTATTGCAAAGGCCATGCTAATTCCCTTAGTAGGATTTGCTGATTAGCCTGAAATGAGTTCCACAGTAAACAATGTGGTTTAGCTCATAGACATCTAGTTTTTACTTAGGTAAATAATAGACTTTTGCAAAAGAAAGTCAATGAATTGAAAGTTTAATTTTACAGTTGGTGCCATTTTTATATTCATGACATGTACACTTAATTTAAGAATAATTTATCAAAGCAAATAGCTTTTAAAAAAAAACTTGTCTAGAAAGGACAGACTGCCCTCCCAGAAGAATGGGGAATGGTTGAATCATCAGAGGAGAATTTGTCTTCGTCAGCATCTGGTAATCACTTTCCTTCCTTAGCTTCACAGCTCTAATATATAGTGTCTTCATTGCATCCTTTCTTTTCCTTGGTCTGCAAGCAAATGTCTGTCCTCCTTTTTAAATGATTGAATCCCAGATTACAGATAGTGCACACCCAGTTAATTCAGCACAATGGTCCCATCTCAAAGCCCGGAACTGAACTGAGGGGCCAAACATCTCAGTTAAGGTAAGAACAGTGCCTCCTGGATATCCACAACAGGACAATGCTCCAGGAAGATAAAGCGAGTGTTGGGCATTGGTTTTAATGCTTTGCAGTATTTCTGCTCCCAAAAGCCACTCTTCCAGATCTGACGGTCCCTGCCCCCAGCTGGCTTTGATTGCTAAGAAAGAACTGTCATACATCCAGTGGGTGGGCAGGGAGATGGGGCAGGACTTTTTGATTTTAGGCAAGGAAGCCAGGGAGAGAGGAAGAGGAGAGATCTTCATGATGGGAAAGGAGAAAGAGGAAACTTAGTATGTAAGAATCCAGGAAAGTTGCCCTAGGAGCTACATCCCCAATTAGGTCTGAGGTAGCAGAGATGGAATGTTGATTTTAGAAGATGTTAACTCAAGAATATTGGAGGGAAATGTTTGCAAGCCAAGGGGTGATTTAGAAATTGTGTCATTGAGCTAGTCCAGGCACATCAAAATTAGCAGGTGTGTGTGTGTGTGTGTGTGTGTGTGTGTGTGTGTGTGTCTTTCATTTGCAAGTCCAACCAGGAGTCAAAGCTAGTTAACTAATTCACCATTACAAACGAGTGTGGGTTTTTTTTTCCGTTTTCTTTTTTTTTATTGATATATTTTTTATTTACATTTCAAATGATTTCCCCTTTTCTGGGTCCCCACTCCCCACAAGTCCCATAAGCCCTCTTCCGTCCCCTTGTTCTTCCATCCACTCCTTCCCACTTCCCAGTTCTGGAATTCCCCTATACTCTTGCACTGAGTCTTTCCAGAACCAGGGGCCACTCCTCCATTCTTTTTGGACATCATTTAATTTGTGGATTATGTCCTGGGTATTCAAAGTTTCTAGGCTAATATCAACTTATCAGTGAGTGCATACCATGATTGATCTTTTGAGACTGGGTTACCTCACTTAGTATGATGTTCTCCAGATCCATCCATTTGTCTAAGGATTTCATTAATTCATTGTTTCTAATGGCTGAATAGTACTCCATTGTGTAAATATACCACATTTTTTGTATCCATTCCTCCGTTGAAGGACACCTAGGTTCTTTCCAGCTTCTGGCTACTACAAATAGGGCTGCTATGAACATAGTGGAGCATGTGTCCTTATTGCATGCTTAAGAATCCTCTGGATATATGCCCAGGAGTGGTATAACAGGGTCCTCAGGAAGTGACATGCCCAGTTTTCTGAGGAACTGCCAGACTGATTTCCAAAGTGGTTGCACCATCTTGCAATCACACCAGCAGTGGAGGAGTGTACCTCTTTCTCCACATCCTCGCCAACACCTGCTGTCTCCTGAGTTTTTGACCTTAGCCATTCTGACTGGTATGAGGTGAAATCTCAGGGTTGTTTTGATTTGCATTTCCCTAATGATTAATGATGTTGAACATTTCTTAAGGTGTTTCTCAGCTCTCCGAAGTTCTTCATGTGAAAATTCTTTGTTTAGCTCCGTACCCCACTTTTTAATGGGGTTATTTGGTTCTCTGGGTTCTACTTTGTTGAGTTCTTTGTATATATTAGATATTAGCCCTCTGTCAGATTTAGGGTTGGTGAAGATCCTTTCCCAATCTGTTGGTTGACGTTTTGTCCTTTTGACGGTGTCCTTTGCCTTACAGAAACTCTGTAGTTTTATGAGGTCCCATTTGTCAATTCTTGATCTTAGAGCATAAGCTATTGGTGTTCTATTCAGGAACTTTTCTCCTGTGCCCATGTCCTCCAGGGTCTTCCCCAGTTTCTTTTCGATTAGTTTCAGTGTGTCAGGTTTTATGTGGAGGTCCTTGATCCATTTGGAGTTGAGCTTGGTACAAGGAGATAAGAATGGATCGATGCGCATTCTTCTGCATGCTGACCTCCAATTGAACCAGCACCATTTGTTGAAAAGACTATCTTTTTTCCACTGGATACTTTCAGCTCCTTTGTCGAAGACCAAGTGACCATAGGTGTGTTGGTTCATTTCTGGGTCTTCAATCCTATTCCATTGATCTGCTTGCCTGATATTGTACCAATACCATGCAGTTTTTATCACTATTGCTCTGTAGTAGAGTTTAAAGTCTGGGATACTGAATCCCCCTGAAGTTCTTTTACTGTTGAGAATAGTTTTAGCTATCCTGGGTTCTTCGTTATTCCAGATGAACTTGAGAATTGCTCTTTCTAGCTCTATGAAGAACTGGGTTGGAATTTTTATGGGGATAGCATTGAATCTGTAGATTGCCTTTGGCAAGATGGCCATTTTAACTATATTAATCCTGCCAATCCACGAGCATGGATTTTCCATTTTCTGAGGTCTTCTTCGATTTCCTTCTTCAGAGATCTGAAGTTCTTGTCATATAGGTCTTTCACTTGTGTGGTTAGAGTCACCCCAAGATACTTTATGCTGTTTGTAGCTATTGTGAAGGGGGTCATTTCCCTAATTTCTTTCTCAGTCTGCTTATCCTTTGAATATATAAAGGCTACTGATTTGCTTGTGTTGACTTTGTAGCCAGCCACTTTGCTGAAGTTGTTTATCAGCTGTAGGAGTTCTCTAGTAGAGTTTTTAGGGTCACTTAATTATACTATCATATCATCTGCAAATAGTGATAGTTTGACTCTTCCTTTCCAATTTGTATCCCTTTGACTTCCTTATGTTGTCTAATTGCTCTAGCTAGGACTTCAAGAACTATATTGAAAAGATATGGAGAGAGGGGACAACCTTGTCTACTCCCTGATTTTAGTGGGAGTGCTTCAAGTTTCTCTCCATTTAGTTTGATGTTGGCTACCGGTTTGCTCTATATTGCTTTTACTATGTTTAGATATGGGCCTTGAATTCCTGTCCTTTCCAAGACTTTTAGCATGAAAGGATGCTGAATTTTGTCAAATGCTTTTTCAGCATCTAATGAAATGATCATGTGGTTTTTTTCTTTGAGTTTGTTTATGTAGTGGATAGCATTTATGGATTTCCTTATATTGAACCATCCCTGCATCCCTGGGATGAAGCCTACTTGATCATGGTGGATGATCGGTTTTATGTGTTCTTGGATTCGGTGGGCAAGAATTTTATTTAGTATTTTTGCATCGATATTCATAAGGGAAATTGGCCAGAAATTCTCTTTTTTAGTTGGATCTTTGTGTGGTTTTGGTATCAGCGTAATAGTGGCTTCGAAGAAGGAGTTGGGTAGTGTTCCTTCTGTTTCTATTTGGTGGAAAAGTTTGAAGAGTATTGGTGTTAAGTCTTCTTTGAAGGTCTGATAGAATTCTGCACTGAAACCATCTGATCCTGTGCTTTTTTTGGTCGGAAGCCTATCTATGACCCCTTCTATTTCTTTAGGGGTTATGGGTCTGTTTAGATGGCCTATTTGATCCTGGTTTAATTTTGGTAATTGGTATCTGTCTAAGAAAATGTCCATTTCCTCCAGATTCTCCAGTTATGTTGAGAACAGGTTTTTGTAGTAGAATCTGATGATTTTTTGAATTTCCTCGGTTTCTGTTGTAATATCTCCGTTTTCATTTCTAATTTTGTTAATTTGGATACTTTCTCTGTGCCCTTTGGTTAGTCTAGCTAAGGGTTTATCTATCTTGTTGATTTTTTTCAAAGAACCAGCTTTTGGTCTTATTGGTTCTTTGTATGGTTCTCTTGGTTTCTACTTGATTGATTTCAGCCCTGAGTTTGATGATTTCCTGTCTTCTTCTCCTCCTGGGTGAATTAGCTTCTTCTTGTTCCAGGGCTTTCAGTTGTTCCGTTAATCTTCTAGTGTATGCTCTCTCGAATTTCTTTTGGAGGCACTCTAAGCTATGAGTTTTCCTCTTAGCACTACTTTCATTGTGTCCCATAGATTTGTGTATGTTGTGCCTTCATTTTCATTAAATTCTAAGAAATCTTTGATTTCTTTCTTTATTTCTTCCTTGACCAAGGTATTATTGAGTAGAGTATTGTTCAGTTTCCATGTGTATGTGGGCTTTCTGTTGTTTTTACTGTTACTAAAGACCACTTTTACTCCATAGTGATCTGATAGGAGGCATGGGATTATTTCAATCTTCTTATATTTGTTGAGGTCTGTCTTGTGACCAACTATATGATCTATTTTGGAGAAGGTACCATGAGGTGCTGAGAAAAAGGTATATTCTTTTGCTTTGGGGTGAAAAGTTCTATATATATCTGTTAAATCCAATTGGTTCAAAGCTTCAATTAGTTTCATTGTCTCCCTGTTTAGTTTCTGTTTTCCTGATCGGTCCATTGGTGAGAGTGGAGTGTTGAAGTCACCCACAATTATTGTGTTAGGTGCAATGTGTACTTTGAGCTTTAGTAAAGTTTCTTTTATGAATGAGGGCGCCCTTGTGTTTGGGGGCGTAGATGTTCAGGATTGAGACTTCTTCTTGTTGGATTTCTCCTTTGACCAGCAAGTAGTGACCTTCCATGTCTCTTTTGATGACATTAGGTTGGAAGTCAATTTTATCTGAAATTAGAATGGCAACTCCAGCTTGTTTCCTGGGACCATTTGCTTGTAGAATTGTCTTCCAGCCTTTTACTCTAAGGTAGTTTTTGTCTTTGACACTGAGGTGTGTTTCCTGTATGCAGCAAAATGTAGGGTCCTGTTTACGTAACCAGTCTGTTAGTCTATGCCTTTTTATTGGGGAATTGAGTCCATTGATGTTAAGAGATATCAAGGAGTAGTGGTTATTGCTTCCTATCATTTTTGATTATAATTTTATACGTGTGTGATTATCTTCTTTGGGTTTGATGAAAGAAGCTTAATATCCTGCTCTTTCCAGGGTATAGTTTCCCTCATTGTAATGGTGTTTTCCCCCTATTATCCTTTGTAGGGCTGGGTTTGTAGAAAGATATTGTGTAAATTTGGTTTTGTCATGGAATATCTTGGTTTCTCCATCTATAGTAATTGAGAGTTTACTCAATTACCCGGCAGGCTGGCAGACAAAACCCGCCTATGTGATCAGTTCCTGAGTGCAGACAGATCCCTGGCGGTTTGCACCACCAGAAATCTAAAGCTCAGGGTGATACAGTACCTAGTGATCCTTTTTTGTCCCGGCAGGCAGCAAATATGGCCGCAGGACTTCTCTCCTTCCACAGCTCCCATTTGTTGAGTTTTTCACTTCAATCTTCAATTCCACTTGAGTCCTCTTTGTTGTTTCTATCTCTACTGAGTCCTGTTTTCAAGTTCTGGACTTTCCTTGACAGTTCTATCTGCCTTATGCTTGTAAGTTCTTGGGCATTACTCAAGCATAAGTTTATTCTCTTTAAATTTTCTCCTTGATTTCATTGAGCTGGGTTTTTTCTGTCTTGTTTAAATTAAATTCTTGGAAGCTTTTTATGATTGTTCTCTTAGATTTTTTGTCCTGGTGTCCTGGTGTACATCTAGGTAATTCACATTATAAAGCATCCCTACAAGACTGGAAAGAAGATACTGGCTTGATCTTTCAGATCTTTCAGATTATTGATATCATTGTGATGTGATGTGATATGGTCATGTGGGTTGCCATTATTGGTTTTAAGGATGGGGAGAAGAGAGGATGTGGGAATGATTTGGACCTAGGGAATTTGGCTTAGGTAGAATACAGTCAGATGGATACAGGGTACTGGGCTGTGTGTGTGTGTGTGTGTGTGTGTGTGTGTGTGTGTGTGTATGTGTGCTTCCTGTTTCAAGATGAGAATGTGAGGGTAGATATATCTTTGAGGAAAAATTGGATATGATGTGGAGGAGTCCTTTAGTGTCTATGATAGGTAGAGAAGAGTGGCCCACGCCCAGAGCTCTCCTGCACTGAAGATAAGGAAAGCCAGACTAGGCTAATATACTGGTTTTATGACCCAGGATAAATTTGGTAAATTATGGAAAAGATGAAGAGGTGAAGATGTCATGGTATTTACCAGACTAGACCCTGGAGGAGGACTTGGGAAGTCTGACTACACTTCAGACTGGGTGATGCAAAGTATTCCCTGGGCAGATAGATGCAGGCAGGCAGTCTCCACAGAAGCATAGATGTAGGTTATGGCACATAACATTACACCTATGGATCCAAATGGCACTTTCATTTCAAAGTAATGAGTAGAATTTCCTAGACTCTTGGAGAATAATGCTTATTCAATGCAACATGGGGTGCCCAGCCATTGGGCCAATCATTCACTTAAGGTTACATTGGCCAGGCTGTGTCAGAACCTTATACACTGCAGCTGACCTCAAGGATAAATGCAATCTCAGCTACTTTAGTCATTTAGTATTAAATGAATGGCATATAACCTTGAAACTACATGGATATACAAAGCTTAATATTTCTTCTATGGAGATAAGACTTCACTAATATGAATCATGGAATTAAAAATACTAAAAGGCCTAGGAATCATGGTCCCCTCAGATAGGTCTAACTTAATTGAAATAGGATCTTTTTAAATATCAATAACTAACTGCAAATTACAAGCCTTTTTGAGTAACATTACTGATTCCTTTAATTAAATACACCAGAGTAAACAAGACAAAAAGAATCAGGACTCTAATGAAGTTTCTACTGCTCCTGCTAGGAGCATAAAACCTCCTCAAGAAAACAAAGTCAACAAGGACCTTCAGACAGTAAATTAGTCTGTCTGTCCTGCCATCCTATTCATTCATCATTAGACGAGAACTCTTCTGATGGTTTGAGCTTCTCACGTTTTAACTTTGGTTAAGTTTGAAATCCTAATCAGTGAAATTGCAATATGACAAGCAACTTGCCCTCCTTTTGAGAAGTCCATCTGCCTGACCATCTTGGTCACTGTCATTCACAGACTGTAATTCTATATTTTCAGGGCTATGTAACTTGCAAATGTCAATGTTTGTTCAGAGTTTATATAATAATTACATATGTTTTAAAATGTTTTTACAATTGGAAGAAAATAACCTATAGTAGATTACTCAGATGATATATGAACTATTTGCTTTAATAACAAGAGAGTATCAATACCCAATCAAGTGTCACCAGTTTTTCTCAGCTGTTGCCAGTGTTCTGACTTTCTGAGGAAGCTGAGTCCCTTGCTTCATCAGCTCCTAGCAGTACACCAGGCAGTTCACATAATGGCCGTGGGTTTTAGCTTGCCTGTATCTACTCACCCTCACCTGCACAAAGATGTGATTGCCTAGATTGAGGATGATATCAATGCTCGCAATCAAGAACCTAATTTTAATGTTGAACCTTCTGGGTCTGACATTTTTTTTGCAAGCTCCCTGGCCATTGTTAACATTGAGAGCTTCATCTGCAGTGTTGCGGCTGGCGAACTGCTCTGACTACTGGTTCCACGCCAGCAGTCATTCCTGATCCCTCCACCACCACTGCCACAGCTGAGAAGAAGTGGTAAGGAAAAAACAATGATTTTGGTGATGACATTGGTCCTTTAATAAAAAGCTAAAACTGGAAGAAAAAGGTGTCTCCATCCAGCCACAAGAAGATTCAGAATATAGACTTTATTCCATTCCCTCTAAAGAATGATTTTTAAAATATATATATATATATATATATATCTTGGGGAAATTTTTAGCCACTGAAAGGGACACCTACAAAAGCAGAGTCCTATACTAAGGCACCTTCAGTTTCCTTTCTTTATTTTTAATTAAAATCTCATGACTCAAGCTGAGCATGCCTTTAGCCAATCCTGTCAATCATTTCAATTTTTTGTATTAGCTTCTTGAGCTGTTAGTTCTTCTTTGAAGTTCTGGTAGAATTGTACAGTAAATACATCTGGCATGCCCTTCCAGACTGTATCTTCCACCCAAGCAGATCACCAGATTGTCTGCTCCTTTGAAGACACCACAGTCCGAAGACCTCCCAGGAGTTCCACTACATGCAGAGCAACAGACCCCAGTGTCTGAAAACCTCCCAGGAGTTTCACTGCATGCAGGGCAATAGACCCGACAGTTCTAAGAACTCCCAGGAGTTTCACTGTATGAAGGGAAACTAACCCCACAGTCTGAAGGCCTCCCAGGAGAACAGCTACACTCAGGGCAACAGACTGACTGCTCCTCTGAAGACCCAAAAGTTTAAAAACCTCCCAGGAGATCTGCTACACACAGGATCATGAGCTTGTCTGCTTCTCCGAAGACCCCACAGACTGATGGTCTTCCAGGAGATATGCTGCATGCAGGGCAACAAATCAGCAGCTTGTCTGCCCCTCTGAAGAACCCCACAGTCTGAAGGCCTCACAAGAGATCTGCTATAGCCAGGGCCACAGGAATACTAGGAAACCACCTGTAGCAACACAGGAACACAGGCAGGCTCCAGACAGAGACACCCAGACGAGATAAGACCAGAGATAACCAGATGGCAAGAGGCATGCACAAGACAACAGAATATACTTCGGCATCATCAGAACTCAGTTCTCCTACCACAGCAAACCCTGGATACAACAACACATTTGAAAATCAGGAAGCTTTTCATACTATCTCATAAAGATAATAAAATCTTTTAAGGAGGATATAAATAACTCACTGAAAGAAATACAGGAAAACACATGTAAACAGGTAGAAGGCCTCAAAGAGGAAACAAATCCCTTAAGGAAATACAGGCAGGCCCTTCTATCACCCGGTCCTTTCTTCTGAGGCAGATTCTTGGCTGTTCTGCTCCAGTGGAGACACCATATCCTGATCCATCCTAAAGAACCCACTGTACTCAGAGCAGTTGAGAAACCTCTGCACTCAGAGCAGTTGAGAACCAGCTACACACAGAACAGTTGACCCAACAGTCTGAAGGCCTCTCAGGAGATCTACTGCAGTCAGGACAACAGATCAGAATGTTCTCTACCACTGTAAAGAACTTCCCTTCCAAAGGTGGTCTTCTACAGCCAGGGCTGTAGGCCTACCAGGAGAACTGAAGCAACTCGGGCAAAAGAGGCAGACTCCAGACAATCATCCAGACCAAAAAGCACCAGGGATATCCAGATGGTGAAAGGCAAGCACTAGGCCAAGAGCAATAGAAAACAATATAGGTAGGCATCATCAGAACCCAGTTCTCCCATGACAGCAAGCCCTGAATACAAAAACACACCTGAAAAACAGGAAGCTTATCTAAAATCCTTTCTCATAAAGACAATACAGTCCTTTAAGGAGGATATCAAAAGCTCATTGAAAGAAATACAGGAAAGCAGAGGTAAACAGGTAAAGAAATTGAATAAAGTGATTCAAGAACTTAAAGAAGAAGTAGAAACAAAGAAAACACAAATGGAGGCAAACCTGGAAATGGAAAACCTGGGAAAGAAGTCAGGAGTTACAGATGTAAGTATCTCCAACAGAATACAAGAGATAGAAGAGAGAATCTCAGGTGCAAAGATACCATAGAAAACACTGACACAACAGTCAATGAAAACACAAAATGCATAAAGCTTGTAACCCAAAACATCCAGGAAATGCAGGACACGATGAGAAGACCAAACCTAAGGATTATAGGTATATAAAAGAGTGAAGATTTACAACTTAAAGGGTCAGTAAAATCTTTAACAAAATTATAGAAGAAAACTTCCCTAACCTAAAGGAAAAGATGCCCATGAACACACAAGAAGCCTATAGAAATTCAAACAGATTGGACAAAAACAGAAATTCCTCCCATTACATAATAATCAAAACACCAAATGCACTAAACAAAGAAAGAATATTAAAAGTAGTAAGGGAAAAAGGCTAAGTAACATATAAAGGCAGACCTATCAGAATTACACCAGACTTCTCACCAGAAACTTTGAAAGCTAGAAGATCCTGGGTAGATGTCATACAGGTTCTAAGAGAACATAAATGCTAGCCCAGTCCACTATACCTAGAAAAACTCTCAATTACCATGAAAAACAGAATATTCCATGACAAAACCAAAATTTACACAATATCTTTCTACAAACCCAGCTCTACAAAGGATAATGAGTGGAAAGTACCAACACAAGGAGGGAAAATACACCCTAGAAAAAGCATTAACGCAATGTTTCAACAAATCCAAAAGAAGATATCTACACAAAGATAATTCAACATTTAACAACAAGAATAACAGGAAGAAACAATCACTTTTCCTTAATATCCCTTAACATGAATGGACTCAATTCTCCAATAAAAAGACATAGACTAACAGACTGGATACATATACAGGACGCAACATTTTTGGTGCATACAAGAAAGACACCTCAGTGACAAAGACAGTCATTGCCTCAAAGTAAAAAGTTGGAAAACAATTTTCCAAGCAATGGTCCCAAGAAACAAGTTGGAGTAGCCATTCATACATCAAATAAAATCAACTTTCAACCAAAAGTTGTCAAAAAATGATAAGGAAGGACACTTCATAGTGGTCAAAGGAAAAATATTCCAAGATGAACTTTCAATTCTGAACATCTATGTTCCAAATGCAAGGACACCCACATTCATAAAAGAAACTTTACTAAAGCTCAAAGCACACATTGCACCCCACACACTAATAGTGGGAGACTTCAACACCTCACTCTCAGCAATGGTCAAATCATGGAAACAGAAACTAAAACGTGACACAGTGAAACTAAGAGAAGTTATGAACCAAATGGATCTAACAGATATTTATAGAACATTTCATCCTAAAGCAAAAGAATATATCTTCTCAGCATTTCATGGTACCTTCTCCAAAACTGACCATTTAATTAGTCACAAAACAGGCCTCAATGGATACAGGAATATTGAAAGAATCCCATGTACCCTATCATATCACCATGGTCAAAAGCTGGTCTTAAGTTCCAATAAAAACAACAGAAAACACACATACACATGGAAGCTGAACAACATTCTATTCAATGATAACTTGGCCAAGGAAGAAAGAAAGAAAGAAATTAAAGACTTTGTAAAATTTAATGAAAATGAAGACACATCATACCAAAACTTATGAGACACAATGAAAGCATTGCTAAGAGGAAAACTCATAGCTTTAAGTGCCTCCACAAAGAAAATGGAGAGAGCTTACACTAGTGGCTTGACAGCACACCTGAAAGCTCTAGCACAAAAAGAAGCAATTACACCCAAGAGAAGTAGACATCAGGAAATAATCAACTCAGGGCTGAAATCAACCAAATAGAACCAAAAAGAACTAAATGAAGAACAAACAAAACCAGGTGCTGGTTCTTTGAGAAAATCAACAAGATAGATAAATCCTTAACCAGACTAACCAGAGAGCACAGAGATAGTAAACAAATTAATAAAATCAGAGATGAAAAGGGGACATAAGAACAAAAACTGTGAAAATTCAAAACAATCATCATATCCTACTACAAAAGCTTATACTCAACAAAATTGGAAAATATGGACAAAATGGACAATTTTCTAGACATATACAAGGTGCCAAAGTTAAAACAGGATCAGATAAACCATGTAAATAGTGCCATAATCCCTGAGGAAATAGAAGCAGTCATTAATAGTCTCCCAATCAAAAAAAAAAAAAATCTCAGGATTAGATGACTTTGGTGGAGAATTCTATCAGATTGTCAAAGAAGACCTAATACCAATACTCTTCAAACTAGTCCACAAAATAGAAACACAAGGAACACTACCCAATTCATTCTATGAAGCCACAATTGTGTTTATACCTAAAGTAAACAAAGACCAAAGAAGGAAAGAGAACTTCAGACCAATTTCCCTTATGAATATTGATGCAAAAATACTCAATAAATTCTTGCCAACCAAATACAAGCATACATCAAAACGATCATTTGTGATGATCAAGTAGGCTTCTTCCCAGAATGCAGGGATGGCTCGATATATGGAAATCCTTCAATGTATTCCACTACATAAACAAACTCAAAGAAAAAAACATATGATCATTTCATCTAATGATCATAGATGAAATGATCATATGTTTTCATTTGACAAAATTCAGCATACCTTCATGTTAAAAGTCTTGGAAAGATCAGGAATTCAAGGACCATTGATTTAACATAGTAAAATCAATATACAGCAAACCAGTAGCCAACATCAAACTAAATGGAGAGAAACTTGAAGCAATCCCACTAAAATCGGGGACCAGACAAGGCTTCAATATAGTACTTGAAGTCCTAGTCAGAGCAATTAGACAACAAAAGGAGGTCAAAGGTATACAAATTAGAAAGGAAGAAGTCAAAATATCACTATTTGCAGATGATATGATTGTATACATAAGCAACTCCCAATATTTCCACCAGAGAACTCCTAAAGTGTATAAACATCTTCAGCAAAGTGGCTGGATATAAATAACTCAAACAAATCAGTAACCTTCCTGTACTCAAAGGATAAACAAGCTGAGAAAGAAATTAGGGAAATGACACCCTTCATAATAGTCACAAATAATATTACAAAGCTTGGTATGAATCTAACCGAGCAAGTGAAAGATCTGTATGACAAGAATTTCAAATCTCTGAAGAAATAAATCAAAGATCTCAGAAGTTGGAAAGATCTCTCATGCTCATGGATTGACAGGATCAATATAATAAAAATGGGCATCTTGCCAAAAACAATCTACAGATTCAATGCAATCCCCATTAAAATTCCAAATCAATTCTTCATAGAGCTATAAAGAGCAATCTGCAAATTCACTTGGAATAACAAAAAACCAAGAATAGCAAAAACTATTCTCAACAACAAAAGAACTTCTGGGGGAATCACCATTTCTGACTACAAGTTCTACTACAAAGCAATAGTGATAAAAACTGCATGGTATTGGTACAGAGACAGGCAGGAAGATCAACGAAATAGAATTGAAGACCCAGAAATGAACCTACACACCTATGGTCACTTGATATTTGACAAAGGAAAAATGATAGCATTTTTAACAAATGGTGCTGGATCAACTGAAGGCCAGCATGCAGAAAAATGCAAATAGACCCATTCTTATCTCCTTGTACAAAGCTCAAGTCCAAGTGAATCAAGGACCTGAACATAAAACCAGATACACTGAAGCTTAGAGAGGAAAAAGTGGGGAAGAACCTTGAATACATTGGCACAAGGGAAAATTTCCTGAACAGAACACCAATGGCTTATGCTCTAAGAACAAGAATCGACAAATGGGACCTCATAAAATGTCAAAGCTTCTGTAAGGTAGACACTGTCAATAGCACAAAACAGCAACCAACAGATTGAGAAAAGATCTTTACCAATCATATACCCTATAGAGGGGTAATATCCAATGTATACAAAGAACTCAAGAAGTTAGACTCCAGAGAGCCAAATAACCCTATTAAAAAATGAGGTACAGAGCTAAAAAGAGAATTCTCAACTGAGAAAACTCTGCTGTAAAGCACCTGAAAAAAATGTTCAACATCCTTAGTTATCTTCTTCCTCATAGCAGTCAGACAGAACTGCTAAGATGAAAAACCCAGGGAACAGCAAATGCTGGCAAGGATGTGGAGAATGAGGAACACTCCTCTATTGCTGGTGGGATTGCAAGCTGTTAAAACCACTCTGGAAATCAGTTTGGTGGTTCCTCAGAAAATTAGACATAGCACTACCTGCGGACCCAGCTATACCACTCCTGGACATATACCCAGAAGATGCTCCAACATATAATAAGGACACATGCTCCATTATGTCATAGCAGCCTTATTTATAATAGCTAGAAGCTGGGAAGAACCCGGATATCCTTAAACAGAGGAATGAATACAGAAAGTGTGGTATATCTACACAGTGGAGTACTACACGGCTATTAAAAACAATGAATTCATGAAATGCTTAGGCAAATGGATGAAACTAGAAAGTGTCATCCTGAGTGAGATAACCCAATCACAAAAGAACATACATGGTATGCACTCACTGATAAGTGGATATTAGCCCAAAAGCTCAGAATAAACAAGATACAATTCACAGACCACATGAAGCTAAGAAAAAGGAAGACCAAAGACTTTGATTTTTCTGAGAAAGGGAGCAAAATACACACAGGAGCAATTATGGAGACAAAGTGTGGGGCAGAGTCTAAAGGCAAGGCCATCCAGAGATTGTCCTACCTGGGGATTCATCCTATAAACTGTCACCAAATCCCAGCACTATTGTAGATGCCAAGAAGTGTTTGCCAAAAGGACCCTGATATAGCTGCCTCCTGAGGGGCCCTGCCAGAGCCTTACAGATACAGAAGCAGACACTAGCAGCCAACCATTGGACTGAGTGTGGGGTCCCCAATGGAGGTGTTGGAGGGAGTACTGGAGGAGCTGAAGGGGTTTGCAGCCTCATGGGAAGAATGATGATGTAGGCCAGCCGGAACCCCCAGAGTTTCCAGAGACTAAGCCATCAACCAAGTGGTACACATGGTTCTAGCCGCACTTGTGTCAGAGGAATGCCTTGTCGGGCATTGGTGGGAGGAGAGGTCCTTGGTCCTATGAAAGCTGGATAGATTACTCAGCATGGAGAAATCAAAGGGGGATATGTGTGAGTGGGTTGGGGGGAGGGGCATCCTCATGGAGGCAAGGGGAGGGAGGATGGGTTGGGGATTTTTCTGGGAGGGGAGAAACCAGAAAAGGGAATAACATTTGAAATGTAACTCAATTCATTATTGAAGAATATATTCAATACAAAAGAAAGAAAAAATAAAAAGGAAATACAGGCAGGCCTCAGCCCCAGAACTAGCTGGGGTCATGCTACAATGTTGTCTAACTGTCTCTTTTCTTGTTAATCCTCTCTCATGCCCTGGAGAACCTGTTGACTGACTGAACTGGCTTGGTCACAAGGCACTATTTTTTAGGGACTGTTTTGTCAGAGGAGATACTTTTGAAAGACTGAAACTTCTAACTGATAGTATTTTACCTAAAGACCTATGAGCATTTTTTTTAACTTTTTTCCTTTATATTTCTGAAAAGTGTCACACCTGAAAATGTCACATCTGGCTCAGATGATAAGAAGAATAGGTGAAGCTTGCTGAACAAATGGAGAATGAAATTTGCAGTCTTGAATATGTCTATGGATGCGGATGTGGCTTTATTTCACCAAGAATTTAAGGCTCCTGACACATTCTCCTGGAGGAGCTGGGTGTTTACATGCACATCTTACAGCTGCTTTCCACAGTGGATGATAGAGTACACGCGATCGATCATGCAGTGTCCTAATACTGGAAAAGACACGTGGAGTTTACTTTTTGACCTGGTGTGCCATGAATTCTGCCAGCCTGATGACCCACCCATCATACTGCAGCAACAGAAGACAGTGCTAGCCTTTGTATTCTCAGTGCTGCCTGCCATCAGTGACTCACTAGCTGAACAGGAGCACCTGAAGATAGAAGAAGGGGATCTTCCTCTAATTTACAGCCTAATTCAGGTATTAGAAAATATGGAACATTGTCAGAAGGAACCAGAGAACCCCTCAGTGTCTGATACAGAAGAACCTACAATCTGTGGTTCCACCCAAGATGACTTCCATATGAAGATCTTGAAGAACATTTTATGTGAATTCCTTTCTAATATTTTTCAAGTGTTAGCAAGGGAAACCATGGCTCAGGGACTGAAGGAGCGTCAGTTAAATAAAGAGAAATGTTCCTATGCCTTTCAGAGCCTCCTGCCCCTCACAGCCCCACAGTGGAAGACTGTTGAAGTCAGATGTGAGATTGATGAGGCTCTTGCTGACAGTCTAGAAGGCAGCTTCCCAAGGGTGAAGGCACAGACTGAAGAACCAAGTTGGAGCCTGAAGTTAGCATCTGGATCATGGTTTAAATAAACATTGTATCAGACCTTGATTGTGTAGTCTGCCCTGAAGCCCGTCTCTTCCCACATGTATTTGTACTAGACGCTGATTTACCACCATCATCTGTCTCCCCTCTACATTGAATGTATGTTACTGATGTTTAGTTGAGGTGGAGGAAGTCCAAGCCATTCCTATTCAAGTCACCATATATGTCAAAGCAAAGGTTCTTTTTCTCCAATACTGAATTGTAAGGATTGTCTTCATAACCATTACAAAAAAAAGGAAATACAGTAAAACACAATCGAACAGGTGAAGGAATTGAACAAAGTGGTCCGAGCCCTAAAAGTGGGAGTAGAAATAATAAAGAAAACACAAATGGAGGCAAACCTGGAAAGGGAAAGCCTAGGAAAGAGGTCAGGAATTACAGATGTAAGCATCACCAGAATACAAAAGATAGAAGAGAGAATCTCAGGTGTAGAAGATACCTTAGAAGATATTGAAACAACTGTCAAAGAAAACTCAAAACACAAAAAACTCCTAACCCAAAACATCCAGGAAACAATGAAAAGACCAAACCTAATAATAATAGGAATAGAGGAGCATGAAGACTCCAACCTCAAAAGACCCAAAAACATCTTCAAGAAAATGATAGAAGAACATTTTCCCATGGCAGTAAATGTACAAGAAGCCTATAGAATACCAAATGGACCAGAAAAGAAAATCCTCTTGTCACATAATAATCAAAACACTAAATGCACAGAACAAAGAAAGAATATTAAAAGCTGTAAGAGCAAAAGGCCAAGTAACATATAAAGGCAGACTTATGAGAATTACACCAGACTTTTCAACAGAGACACTAAAAGCCATAAGAGCCTATACCCAGCAAAACTCCCAATCAACATGAATGGAGAAACCAAAATATCCCAGGGTAAAACCAAATTGAAACAATATCAATCTACCAATCCAGCCCTACAGAGGATTCTAGGAGAAAAATTCCAACACAAGGAGGGTATCAACATCAAAGAAAAACAAGATATTAATCATCTCACAACAAAGCCAAAAGGAGAGAATCACATACACATGATGTCACCTACAATAACAAACATAATGGGAACTGGCAATCTTTTGTCTTTAATATCTACCAATCTAGGACTCAATTCCCCTATAAAAAGACCCTGGATATGCAAACAGGGTCCAGCATTACAAGAAACACACTTCATCAATAGCAAAGACAAACAGAGTAAAAGGCTGGAAAAAAGTCTTCCAAGTAAATGGTCCTAAGAAACAAGCTGGAATTACCATCCTAATATCCAACAAAATAGGCTATCTACCAAAAGTTATCAAGCAAGATGGGAAAGGAAACTTCATATTCGTCAGAGGAAAAACCCTCCAAGAGAAAGTCTCATTTCTGAACATCAATGCCCCAATGCAAGGGAACCACATTCATTTACTAAAGCTCAAAACACACATTGAACCGTATACTATAATTGATATTAGGTCTTTTTGGTCTCCAAAATTGACCATATTAAAAAAAAAAAAAAAAAACAAGCCTCAACCAAATCAAGAAGATTGAAATAATTCCATGCATGCTATCAGATCACCATTGACTAAGGTTAGACTTCAATAACAACAAAAGGAGAAGGAAGCAATCACAAGGAGGAGGGAGGGAGGGACCTGGGAGGGAAAGTGGACAGGAGTTTGGGGGAAGAGAGGAACATGATCTGGTATTGGGTAGGAGAAAAGAACTGAAGCCCTGAGGATCAGAAGAAAGAATGGAACCAGGAAACCTCAGGTGGTAGAAGGTTGGGGGGGACCCTCCAGAATGTACCAGAGACCTGGAGGTAAGAGACTCTCAGGACTCAAAGGGAGGGACCTTAGATGAAATGCCCTACAGTGGGGAGAGGGAACTTGTAGAGCCCACATCCAGCAGAAACACAGGGCATCAAGTGAGGGATGGGGTTGCCATCCCACAGTCAAAACCCTGACCCATATTTTTTCCTGTCTAAAAGAATTGCAGGGATGGAAATGAAGAGGAGCCTGAGGAGAAGAAGGTCCAGTGATAGGACCAAAGTGCGATCCAGCTCAAAAGGAGGTCCCAAGGCCTGACACTGTTACTGAGGTTATGGAGTGCTCACAAAAAGGGACCTAGCATGACTGCACTCCGAAAGACCCAACAAGCAGCTGAAAGAGTCAGATGCAGATATTGGCACCCAATCAATGGACAGAAACCATTGACCCCTATCGTTGAATTAGGGAAAAGTTGGAAGAAGCTGAGGAGGAAGGGGACCCTGTAGGAAGACTAGCAGTCTCTCTCTATTAACCTGGAACCCCAAGATTTCTCAAACACTGGACCACCAACCAGGCAGCATACACCAGCTGATATGAGGCCCCCAACACATACACAGCAGAGGACTGCTAGGTCTGGGTTTAGTCAGTGAAGATGCACCTAACATTCAAGAGACTGGAGGTCCTAGGGAGTTTAGAGGTCTGGTGGGATGGGTGGTGGGACGTCCTCATGGAGACAGGGTGTGGAGAGGAGGGATGGGATGTGGAACAGTCAGAGGGTGGGCTGGAAGGGCAATAAAATCTGGAGTGTAAAATAAACAAATAGAAAGAAGGAAAGAAGGAAGGAAGGAAGGAAGGAAAGAAGGAAGGAAGGAAGGAAGGAAGGAAGGAAGGAAGGAAGGAAGGAAGGAAGGAAGGAAGGAAGGAAGGAAGGAAAAACAACAGAAAAAACAACAGAAATCCCACAGAAACTAAACAACTCTCTAATCAGTGATAGCTTGGTCAGGGAATAAATAAAAAAAAAATAAAGAAATTCAATGAAAATGATGACACAGCTTACACAAACTTGTGGGACACAATGGAAGCAGTGCTAAAAGGAAAACTCATAGCACTAAGTGCCCTGGTATGGAAATTGGAGAGATACTACAGTAGCAACTTAACAGCACACCTGAGAGCTCTAGAACAAAGAGAAGCAAACACACCCTAAAGGAGTAGCAGGCTGGAAATAGTCAAACAAATAGAAACAAAGAGAACTACCCAACAATCAACAAAACAAAAGCTGGTTCTTTGAGAGAATCAGCAAGACAGATAAACCCCTAGCCAACCTAGTTAAAGGGCCAAGAGACAGTATCCAAATTAACAAAATCAGGAATGAAAACGGAGATATAATAACAGAAACTAAAAATTCAAACTATCATCAGATCCTACTACAAAAGCCTATACTCAACAAAACTGGAAAATCTAGATAAAATGAATGATTTTCTACTCAGATACCATGTACTAAAGTTAAATTAAGAGAAGGTAAACTATCTATCTAAACAGGGCAAAAACCTGCCAACCAAAAGAAGCTCAGTGCCAGATGACTTTAATGCAGAATTCTATCAGACCTTCAAAGAAGTGCTCATACCAACACTCCTCAAACTATTCCATAAAATAGAAACAGAATGAACACTACCTAATGCACCTAATTCATTCTATGAAGCCACAATTACTCCGATACCTAAACTGCACAAGGACCCATCAGAAAAAGGGAACTTCAAGCCTATTTCGCTTGTGAGTGTGAATGCAAAAATACCCAATAAAATTCCTGCAAACCGAATCCAAGAACACATCAAAACCATCATTTACTATAATCAGGTAATATTCATCCAAGGGATGCAAGTTTGGTTCAATATACAAAAGTCCATTAACAAAATCCACTATACAAACAAACTCAAAGAAAAAATCACATGATCATCACAGTAGATGCTGAAAAAGCATTCGACAAAATACAACAGCCCTTCATGGTAAAAGTATTGGAAAGATCAGAAACTCAAGGCCCACACCAAAACATAGTAAAAGCAACACACAGCAAACCATCAGCCAATATCAAATTAAATGGAGAGATACTTGAAGCAATCCCACTAAAATCAGGGACAAGATAAGGATGCCCACTCTCTCCATACCTTTTGAATATAGTATTCAAAGTTCTAGCTAGAACAATAAAACAACAAATTGAGATCTAGGGGATACAAATTGGCAAAGAAGAAGTCAAGATACCACTATCTGCTAATGATATGATAGTATACATAAGCAACTCCAAAAATTCTACCAGAGAACTTCTCCAGCTGATAAAAAACTTCTGCAAAGTGGCTGGATATAAAATTAACTCAAACAAATCAGTAGCCTTCCTTTATACAAATCATAAACAGGCTGAAAACAAAATTAGGGAAATGACACCATTCACAATAGCCACAAATAATATAAAATATCTTGGATATCTTGGGGTAACTCTAACCAAACAAGTTAAAGATCTGCATAGCAAGAACTTTAAGTCCCTCAAGAAAAAAAATAATGAAGCCCTCAGAAAATGGAGAGGTTGTCTATGCTTGTGGAATGGTAAAAATAACTTTGTAAAAATGGCCATCCTACCAAAAGCAAGCCACAAATTCAATCCAATCCCCATCGAAATTCCAACACAATTCTTCAAAGACATGGAAAGAACAATTTTCAATTTCATATGGAAAAGCAAAAAAACCTAGGATAGTGAAAATTTCTTAATAATAAAAGAACTTCTGGGGGAATCACCTGACCTCAAGCTATACTGCAGAGCAATAGTGATAAAAAAAAAAAAAACTGCATGGTATTGGTACAGAAACAGACAGATGATCGATGGAATAGTATTGAAGACCCAGAAATAAAACTACACATTTATGGACACTTGATCTTTGACAAAGAAGTGAAAAATGTACAATGGATAAAAGAAAGCATCTTCAATAAGTGGTGCTGATCTAATGTCTGCCTGAGTGTAGAAAAATTAAAATAGATCCATGTATGTCAGCTTACACAAAGCTCAAGTCCAAGTGGATCAAGAACCCCAATGTAAAACCAGATATGTTGAATCTGTAGAAAAAGTAGAAAAGAGCCTCAAACTCATTGGCAAGAGGTGGAATTTCTTAAAAAGAACTCCAATGTCTCAAGCTCTAAGATCAAGAATTGATAAATGGGACCTCATAAAACTGAAAAGCTTTTCTAAGGCAAAGGACATAGTCCATAGGACAAATCAACAACCTACAGATTGAGATAAAAAATTTTCACTAACCCCACATCCAGTAGAGGGCTAATATTCAAAATATATAAAGAAAACAAGAAGCTAACCACCATAAAAAAAAACCAAACAGCCCAATTAAAAATGGGGTATAGAACTAAAGAGAGAATTCACAACAGAGAAATCTTGAATGGCTGAGAAGCACCTAAAGAAATGTTCAAAGTCCTTAGTGATCAGGGAATTGCAAATCAAAACTACCCTGAGATTCCATCTTATACCAATGGTGGAATGACGAAGATCAAAAACTCAGGTGACAGCACATATTGGCAAGGATGTGAAGAAAGAACACTCCTCCATTGTTGGCGGGATTGAAAACTGGTAAAATCAGTCTGGAAATCATCTAGATGTTCCTCAGAAAATTAGAAATAGAATCTACCTGAAGATACAGCTATGCCATAGGGGCATGTGTTCCACTATGTTCATAGTGGCCTTATTTGTGATAACCAGAATATGGAAACAACCCAGATGCCCCACAACAGAAGAATGGTCACAGAAAATGTGGTTCATTTACACAATGGAATACTACTCAGCTATTAAGAACAATGACATCATGAAATGGATGGAACTAGAAAATATCTTCCTGAATGAGGTAACTCAGACCCAAAAGGACAAGCATGGTATGTTCTCACTAACAAGTAGATGTTAAAAAGTACAGAGTACCCAAGATACAATCCACAGAACTCAAAAAGAGAATCGAGCCTTCACAAGACCAATGGCCTCTCCTCTCATTGATGTCTGAAATGGTCATCCTCTGCTACATATGTACCTGGAGCCATGGGCCCCTCCATGTGTACTCTTTGGTTGGTGGTTTAGTCCCTGGGAACTTTGAGGATACTGGTTGGTACATATTATGGTTCTTCCTGCAGGACTGCAAACCTCTTCAGCTCCTTGGGTCCTCTCTCTAGCTGCTCCATGAGGGACCCTACACTCATTCTATTGCTTGGCTGTGAGACATGGGTGTTTTGATTCACTTTCCAATAAGGATCAAAGTATCCACACTTTGGTCTTCCTTCATCTTGAGCTTCATGTGGTCTGTGAGTTGTACCTTGGGTATTCCAAGCTTTTGGGCTAATATCCAGTTATTGATATTAGAATGGCCACTCCAGCTTGTTTCTTGAGACCATTTGCTTGGAAAATTGTTTTTCCAGCCTTTTACTAAGAGGGAGTATCTTCTTTGTCACTGAGGTGGGTTTCTTGTATGCAGCAAAATGTTTGGTCCTATTTACATATCCAGTCTGTTAGTCTATGTCTTTTTATTGGGGAATTGAGCCCATTGTTATTAATAGATATTAAGGAAAGGTGATTGTTGCTTTCTGTTATTTTTGTTGTTGGAGAGGTGAAATTATGTTTGTGTGGCTATCTTCTTTTTGGTTTGTTAAAAGATTACTTTCTTGCTTTTTCTAGGGTGTAATTTCCTTGTGTTGGAGTTTTCAATTTATTATCCTTTGTAGTGCTGGATTTGTGGAAAGATATTATATAAATTTGGTTTTATCATGGAATATCTTGGTTTCTCCATCTATATTACTTGAGAATTTTGCTGATTATAGTAACCTGGACTGGCATTTGTGTTCTCTTAAAGTCTGTATGAGATCTGCCCAGGATCTTGGCTTTTATAGTCTCTGGTGAGAAGTCTGGTGTAATTCTGATAGGTTTGCCTTTATATGTTACTTGACCTTTTTCCCTTTCTGTTTTTAATATTCTTTTTTTGTTTTGTGCATTTGGTAGTTTGATTATTATGTAACAGGAGGAATTTCTTTTCTGGTCCAATCTATTTGGAGGCCTCTTGTATGTCCATTGGTATCTCTTTCTTTAAGTTGGGGAAGTTTTCTTCTACAATTTTGTTGAAGATATTTACTAGCCCTTCAAGTTGAGAATCTTTGCTTTCTTCTATACCTATTATCATTAGGTTTGCCCTTCTCGTTGTATCCTGGATTTCCTGTATGTTTTGGGTCAGAAGATCTTTTGCACTTTGCATTTTCTTTGACTGTTGTGATCAATGTTTTCTATGGTATCTTCTGCACCTGAGATACTCTCTTCTGTCTCTTGTATTGTGTTGGTGATGTTTGCGTCTATGATTCCTGATCTATTTCCTAGGTTTTCTATCTCTAGAGTTGTCTTACTTTGTAATTTCTTCATTGTTTCTATTTCCATTTTTAGATCCTGGATGGTTTTGTTCAATTTCTTCACCTGTTTGGTTGTGTTTTCCTGTAATTCTTTAAGGGATTTTTGTGTTTCCTCTTTAAGGGCTGCTACCTGTTTACCTGTGTTCTCCTATATTTCTTTAAGGGAGTTTTTTATGTCCTTCTTAAAGTCCTCTATCAACATCATGAGATGTGATTTTAAATCCAAATCTTTCTTTTCCAGTGTGATGGGGTGTCTGGGACTTGCTCTGGTGGGAGAACTAGGTTTTGATGATGCCAAGTAGCCTTGGTTTCTGTTGGTAAGGTTCTTGGACTTGCCTTTCGCCATCTGGTTATCTCTGGTTTAGTTGACCTTGCTGTCTCTGGCTGGAGCTTGTCCTTCCTGTGGGCCTGTAAGCCTGTGTCAGCACTCCTGGGAGACCAGCTCTCTTCTGGCAGGACCTGTGTACCAAGGGCTGTGGAATAGCCCCAGCTCCCAGGTGCAGATGGAAACCAAAAGGATCCTGTCCCAGTGCTCCACCATTCCTGTGCCCTGTGTGCTCCTGGCCAGTCTCACTCCAGACAGTTATTGGAGAGAAAGTAGAGATCACACCTCAGAGCTTGGGAGTAAGAGCACTCTTGGGAGATTAGCTCTCTCCTGACAGGACCCATGCACAGAGTACTGTGGAACAGCCCCAGCTCCCTGGTGCAGATGGCGACTGGAAGACTTTAGTAAGTCTCCACCCATGACACTATACTTGAGGCATATAAAATTAATTATTTGAATATAAATGTAAACAGTGAATTAATCTATTTCTTTACCTTTGCTAGTCCCTAATAACCACACAGAGAACATGATTTATTTCAAGCTGCACCTCAATACCTAGGTAGTAATGATCTATCTTAACCTCCTGTCCTAATCTAGCTACCTCCCAGTTCCAACCCCATGATACTTACATATTACTATTGATCTGGTTCTTAGGGCTTCAGGTGTTTTTTTCATGGTGCTTTCATGGACCCTC
This sequence comes from Apodemus sylvaticus, assembly GCF_947179515.1. Classification (NCBI taxonomy): domain Eukaryota; kingdom Metazoa; phylum Chordata; class Mammalia; order Rodentia; family Muridae; genus Apodemus; species Apodemus sylvaticus. The sequence continues at coordinate 11,697,728 of NC_067474.1, read as the reverse complement.
TCCTCATGGAAGAACTGAATCTCCCTCCCTCTCTCTTTCCTTCCCCTGGCTGGTGGAAGTTTCTGCCCTATTCTTTCTTCTGTTCAGCCACTTGAGTGATCAGCATTGACAAGCCAGAGAATAAATGGTAATAATTGTTAATACAAACTTGAGATAGGATATTTTAGGCATAAGCATTGAAACACCATGTCTGGAAAAAAGCAAGAAATAAAGGTAGAGAAATCAGAATTTGAATAACACAAGTATAATCTTTAAAGACAACAATGCAACAAAAATTTTATGCCTACAGAGGTACACATATTGCCCAATAGACATCTAAAGTGCTTGGTGGAAGAAAACACAGAAAAGCCTGATATTATATCATCTTCCTTAAAAATTAACTGCACTCTCTATAGTCCAACCCGGTGTCATGCTTTAGAATAAATGTATCACACCTTTTCAGGTGTTGACCAAACATTTTTCTGTTTTTCCAAGATTCCAAGGTTCCAACAATCAGTACAGAAAAATGCTCTTGGCACTCATAGCTCCTCCCATTGGTTCTCAACCTTCCTGATGCTGTGACTGTTTAATATAGCTTCTCATGGTGACCCCAATCATAAAAATATTTTGTTGCTACTTCATAACTGTAGCTTTGCTATGTTATGAAATATAATATAAGTATCCATGTTTTCCAATGGTCTTAGGCAACCCCTTTGAAGAGTGGTTTGACCACACACACACAAAGGAGTCAAACCCACAGTTTGAGAACCACTGGCTTAGCCTAATAACTGCTTCTGTTTCCAAGGGGGCACCCTGGTAACCAACTATTACCCATTTAAACTTGATATTGTTTCATTGCTCTTCTTTCCTTTGTGCAGATAGAAATGTGACTGGAGACTCTTTGGAATGAACCAGTCGTAGCTTGGCCTTCCCTGAACTGTAGATCTGACACTGGCTTTCGGGAAGCACACCATTCAAGATGCTCTTCCCTTCATGATAGTCTTTTGGAACAGCAGGCTTCATACACATCTGGCCTATCAAGCATTCTCTCAGCATGGAGTCATAAGCAATCCAATGATGGATCTGATCTGTTGCTTTCATTAGTTCATCTTCTTCACAGAGGTGATTCTCCTTATACATGCTGGCATTATAAATAAGCCTCAGGCATATCCAACAAGCATCTTTCTGTTGTTTCTTGAGTTCTTATTCAATTACTTCAATTAACGTCACTTTCATCATGTTTAGATTTTTGCTCAATCAAATCCATAAGACTTCTGCTCTATTTTGAAGGCATGTTGGCACACCCTTAGGAAACAATGTAATGCTGGATCCAGGAGCAGGGAAGACTAGGAAGGAACTCTAACATCTTGAGCACCCAGCCCAGCCATAGCTGGGTTCCACCATGGGACCGCACTTCTGTAAGGACCCCTGCAGCCAGCAATACCTGCTTCAATTTTGCCACAGACCCCACAATTCTTTGAAAAACTAAATTAGTGATCATAGTATTTTTAGTTTGTTTACCCTTACAGAACTTTTATTTCTCCTTCAACTGTCCCAGATAATTTTCCTGGATATTATAATTTGATTTGGGAGCTGTACTGTGTAAAACATTAGAATTCATTTTTCCCACATATTTTGACTTTAAAAGTTTCTATTGAATAAGTTGTTATTCTGATTGGTCTTATATGACTTGTTCCCTCTGTCACACAACTTTCAATATCATTTATTTATTCAGCCTTTTAAGGATTATATTTGTATATGTTATATGGTATTGTATAATATTGTATAGTATTTTAATTTTATTACAATAGTATTTTAACTATACAATGACTCAGAGAGCGTCTTTCTTTTCTTTTCTTTTTTTTCTTTACTGTTTGGTGTTTTGAATGGGCATCTTTTGCTTCATATTTGGGAAATTTTCTTCTATGACTTGATTGAAACTATTTTCTTTCCCTTTTGCATGGAATTCCCCTTAAAATTCAAAATTCAGATTTTGTCTTCTCATCATATACCAAAGCTTCTCCATAATCTATTTATTTCTTTAGGGCATCATTGACCTTGTCTGAACTGATTCCTTTACCTTGCTTTCCATCCCTGATATTCTGTTTTCCATATGACTCATTGCCTTGGTGACTCTTTCCTTTGAGTTTCTTATTTGACTGTGCTTTTCACTTACAATATCATCCTAGTTTTGACTTATATTCTTTATTTTAATATCTTAATGATTTTTATTGAATAATAACTGACTGATAATAGAGACTTTGAAAGCCAGCCTGGATTAGGAAGATATATTACAAAATGTAAAAGAGAATAACTATCAACTTATTTTTATACTCATCTAAACTATCATTTATTCTTTCAGTTTTGTGGTTTTATTACATTCCATGAGGGTCTGTGAGCATATTATGCAGTTGTTATTTTTAATTCTTTTTGTTGAATTTCATCTATACAACTCTTATTGGGTACTACTCCTATGAGACTGAAAATTTTGGAAACATGGTGTAGTTTTTTTCACATTGTTTCTAAAGTAAGACTTGTGTACCTAGAGTTAGATTACTGGTTGAGCTTTTCTTATTAAAATCATATGTCTTCTTTCAGTGCAAGTATTTTCAATATTCGGGAAAGGACTAAATAATAGTCGTTTTTAGGTATTGTCCCATCTATGGAATTAATATTCAGGGATCAGATACTATTGTCCTTCCCTAAATGTCAAATAGTGTCTGGTTAAAAGTTACTAGGCATAGATCAACACACTATGCAAATAGAATAACATTTATTCACACAATAATTGACCCATAAATAATCATTAGTTTTTAGATATTAGAGTACTTTTAGTGCTTTGTGCACTAGTATATCAGCAATCATGTATATTAATAGAAAACTGAACAAAGAAAAAAAGATTAAGTTCACAATGAGGTTATTAGCATCATGTTGGTTGAAGTAAGGAAAGGGAAAAGACTTTTGTAGGTAGAGAAAGATATAGTCATGAATGTCTATTCTGGTTACCTAGAAGGTAAAAACAGTGGTTTAACAGTTAATGTACAAAATTGATAAATGTGACATAAAAAAATAACCAGTTATGAATCTAACATATTAAAGTCTTAGAAAAAGAACTCAAAATACCTGAGGACTAAATAAATAAAACAAACAAAATTTGCAACCAAGTAGATAATCGTATGCATAGACAGAGAAGCTGGAAAACACTTCCAGTTCCTCACACAAATATCCCCAATATTCTATGGAATCTGAGAAAGAAGAGAATGTCTTAAAAAAAATCCCTCAGTACATGTCATCATTTTCTCTAGTCCTATCTAATATATACAAAGAAATCAAGAAGGTAGAACCCAGAGAACCAAATAACCCCATTAAAAAGTGGGGTATGGAGCTAAACAAAGAATTTTCACATGAAGAACTTCGGAGGGCTGAGAAACACCTTAAGAAATGTTCAACATCATTAATCATTAGGGAAATGCAAATCAAAACAACCCTGAGATTTCACCTCATACCAGTCAGAATGGCTAAGGTCAAAAACTCAGGAGGCAGCATGTGTTGGCGAGGATGTGGAGAAAGAGGCACACTCCTCCACTGCTGGTGGGATTGCAAGATGGTGCAACCACTTTGGAAATCAGTCTGGCGGTTCCTCAGAAAACTGGGCATGTCACTTCCTGAGGACCCTGTTATACCACTCCTGGGTATATACCCAGAGGATTCCCCAGCATGCAATAAGGACACATGCTCCACTATGTTCATAGCAGCCCTATTTGTAGTAGCCAGAAGCTGGAAAGAACCCAGGTGTCCTTCAACGGAGGAATGGATACAAAAAATGTGGTATATTTACACAATGGAGTACTATTCAGCCATTAGAAACAATAAATTCATGAAATTCTTAGACAAATGGATGGAGCTGGAGAACATCATACTAAGTGAGGTAACACAGTCTCAAAAGATCAATCATGGTATTCACTCACTGATAAGTGGATATTGGCCTAGAAACTTTGAATACCCAAGACATAATCCACATATTAAATGATGTCCAAAAAGAATGGAGGAGTGGCCCCTGGTTCTGGAAAGACTCAGTGCAAGAGTATAGGGGAATTCCAGAACAGGGAAGTGGGAAGGGGTAGATGGAGGAACAGGGGGAGGGAAGAGGGCTTATGGGACTTGTGGGGAGTGGGGACCCAGAAAAGGGGAAATCATTTGAAATGTAAATAAAAAATATATATCAATAAAGAAAAAAAAGAGTACTGGTTATTTTTCCAGAGGACTTGAATTTGATTCCCAGCCCCTAAATGGGAGTTCACAACTGTCTGCAATTCCACTTCCAGTGGATAAAACACATATAATAATAATAATAATAATAGCAACAATAACATAACCTATGGGCTGAGCACATAGATCAGTCAGTAAAGCATTTTCTGGGTAAGGTGGTAGGAGCTTGTAATTCTAGAATTAAGCTAGAAACAGGCAGATCTCTGAGCATCTGAGCTCTCTGGACAACCAACTCTTCAATCTACAGGCTACTAAGACATTCTCTGTGAAAAACCAAGGTTAGCATTGGCTGTGAATGCTCTCTGGCTTCTAGATGATGCGTAAATAAGTCCATACAGATGTACTTGCACAAACATGCATCCCCACACATGCACACACATGCACACAGTAAGCATGCATGTACAGATATGTTGAGTATACAGACCCATTCACCTCTAATGAAAGACAGTCAATTTGTATGGTTTTGGTTTATTTTTTACACTTTGAAGTGCATTTAAAAAGGTTTACACAGAATCTGGAGATTAGGGATTTTCCCAACATTTCTATTTTTAATATTTGATTTTAAGCAAATTACCTATAGCATATATTTAGAATACAATGGCAGTTTTACTATTATGTATAGATGTATGGAATCTTTATTTCTGAATTTGAAATTCTCTATAAGATTTATTTTCATTAAAAAAGTGGTATATTTTATTTTCTTGACTTGATAAATTGGTCCGGAGTTTGTATAGGTTTAATCATGCTGGTTTAAACTTGCATTTTTCTAGGGATATTTTAATTTTCAAATGAATGCAAAAACCGTATTTTTAGTAATATATAGAATTGGTCCTTTTACATGCTTTTTTGCACTTGAGCAGAATCCAAAAGTTCATTTCCATCTGCTCTAAATGTGTCCAGTGCCATTAGCTGTGAATTGTTCCTCATTATCAAGTCAATATTGTCCAAAGTATCAGAGAGTTGGTTTGCAGAGATAGGAGAAACCTCACTGAAGGAATTGTGAATAAAAAGTCAGGGTGCCTTGGGTATTACACAATCCGCCACGTAAAGAAGTTACTATGGAGGCCAGCCTTCCCTAGGAATGTGCACAGGATACGTGGTTCTGGATAGGTTTGATATTTTGCTATTTTAGGTTTTACAACACAAACCTCTTATGAAATTTACTGCTTATAGATAGACCTATAAGTCTGAGACTAAATTTCTTTGTTTTGTGTATGTTCTTCTGATATTAAAGACATTTTTGTATACAATGACCAATCTATTTTGTCTTTCGCTATTTGTTTTAACATACAAACCCTTAGTACTAGTTCCCACCACTGACTAATGCAAAGAAAAAATGACTCAGAAATAAGAGTCTGATTAGATGTTTCTCTAAAAAAGAGACACAAATATCTAGTAAATACCCAAGAGGGTAACAATGAACATCATCAAGAATTAGGAAAGTACAGTCCACAGCCACACCCATGAAAGTGCAATACTGATAACTAGCATTGAAGAGTGTGTGGCGAGCTGGCAATCGCGCACACTGAGAAGAATCCAGGATGCCCAGGATCCAGCCCACAGCATCTGTGTCACTCAGCAGTTCCCCCTCAACATCACAGACTCAGGAGAACGGAAGACAGAATCAGACAAACACCTGCCCACAGCCAAGAAGTAGAACCAGCACAAATGACCGTCTTCTGTAAAGTAGGTTAGTCGTGTTAGATACAATCATGTAAGGGAATGAACCATGAACAGAAGTAAGTGGTATACATGTTACAGTGTGAAAAGACCCAAAAGAGTGAACAATAAATTACAAGGTCTGCCCTATAATTCTATCTTTTCGGATTTCCACGTGGGCAAAGTAGTGGAAATAGAAAGTATATTTGTTGCTATAGAGATATGACAAGGTTGCTAATCATAAATTTTAATGGGCTTGGTGCTATTCCACGGATCATAAAAATGAATGAAATGGATTGTGATTGCTGAGTGACTCTTTGAATATATCTATAAACATAGAATTGTATACTTTAACAGGGTTGGATTGTATAGTTTGTAAATTATATTGTAAAAGACCTATAATAAATGTATGTGTTATAAACCTATGAAAAGCTTTAAAAAGAAAACAAACACTTATTGCAGTATATTTTTTTGGAGTTACTTAATTCTGACATACTTTTTATTTTTCTATTCACTGGTTTATTTCCTCTATTCATTGTTTCATCCTGAAAACACTACTGTGAATTTTGGGCTTCTGCTCTTATTTTCAGTAATCACTAACATTTCTCTAACATATCCATTTATTGAATCTTCTGAAATAATAAAAACTGCCTTTTTGAGATAGTCAAATTTGATAATTTGGTCTTCGGCACTTCATACTTCAATACGACGTTTTTATTTTGTCAGTGTATAAGTCCTAACATGAGATGGCTTTTATACATTTTTTTCTATTTTAATGTTTGTTATTTTTGATCATCCCTCATCTTTGCTCATGAAGAGAGAGGATCTGTATCATTGCCCTCAGGCGATTCCTAGAAGAGGAAGCAGCAGTGCTGGACTCTAGCCCCGCCTCTGCTCTCTCTCGCCCCACCTCTGCCCTCTCTCGCCCTGCCTCTGACCTCTCTAGCCCCACCTCTGCCCTCTCTCGCCCTGCCTCTTGCCCTCTCTAGCCCCACCTCTGCCTTCTCTTGCCCTGCCTCTGACCTCTCTAGCCCCACCTCTGACCTCTCTAGCCCCACCTCTGCTTTCTCTTGCCCCGCCTCTGCCCTCTCTCGCCCCATCTCTGCCCTCTCTAGCCCCACCTCTGACCTCTCTAGCCCCACCTCTGCCTTCTCTTGCCCCGCCTCTGACCTCTCTAGCCCCACCTCTGACCTATCTAGCCCCACCTCTGACCTCTCTAGCTCCACCTCTGCCTTCTCTTGCCCCGCCTCTGCCCTCTCTAGCCCCACCTCTGCCCTCTCTAGCCCCACCTCTGACCTCTCTAGCCCCACCTCTGCCTTCTCTTGCCCCCCCTCTGCCCTCTCTAGCCCCACCTCTGCCCTCTCTCACCCCACCTCTGACCTATCTAGCCACACCTCTGCCCTCTCTAGCCCCACCTCTGACCTCTCTAGCCCCACCTATGCCCTCTCTAGCCCCACCTCTGACCTCTCTAGCCCCACCTCTGCCCTCTCTCGCCCCGCCTCTGACCTATCTAGCCCCACCTCTGCCCTCTCTAGCCCCACCTCTGACCTCTCTAGCCCCACATATGCCCTCTCTAGCCCCACCTCTGACCTCTCTAGCCCCACCTCTGCCCTCTCTCGCCCCGCCTCTGCCCTCTCTCCCCCCCCTGCCTGTAAAGCGCAGCCTCCAACCTCTCTAGGCCTCAGTCAATGAATGTTTCTGCAGTTTACTTCTTCATGTCAATGTTTCATTCTTTCCTTCCACTGTTAGTTCCCATAATTTCTCTACTTTTAATTACTTTCTTCCTCACACACAGTACAACCTGTTATTTATTTATATGTCTTTCATCCCATTCATTTCCCATCATTTTCTCACTTATCTGAAGAGTATAAACAATGCCATTAAATACTAATCACTATAATTGCTTAGGTTAAAGGTATTTTATGTTATCAAAGTTTCCATTTACTTCACAGAAAGAGAATAAAGACAATAGAAATAACACAATTTGTCAGCTTGGTAGCACACGCCCTTAATCCTAGCACTTAGGAGACCGAGGCAAGCAGAAGTTTCAGGCCAGCCAGAGCTACATGTCTCAGAAAACTTAGAGGGGGGGGACACAGACAGACAGAGAGACAGACAGACACAGAGATTCTTCTTGAAAAACCAAAGGAAAAAAGAAAAAGAAAGGAAAGAAAGAGTACAATTTAAAACCACATAATAGGATATAAACCTAATGTGGGATGCAAAATGAGGTGGCGTTTACAAAACCTTTGACTTGATGGTCAGACAGTCACAGGGTGTCTTGAGACCTAGGACAAATGTATGGGTTAAAAAATTGTTAGAAATCTTCTACATGGGCTCTGTCATAACATTAGTAATAAATTTTCTGTGTAGTGACCTGTGTTTCAGAAGTCTTCGTACCGTGTGGTTGGAATCTGGGAGCTCAGCAGTTGTAGACTTGGTAGTTGTTGATTGATACCACATGAGTATCACTTAGAGCGCAGTGAGTCAATATCTTAAGGCTGGCATTTTCATAGAACAAAGTGTGTTGATAAGTTAGACCACATAAAATTCCAATCTCTGTTTATGTTCAGCATGCTGCTAGATGTAAAAAGGGTTGAGTTAAATTATGAGAAAACAAGTAGTCCAAATTTGTTCATCTTCTCTGTGTGGCATAGCAGTCTGTACGAATAACATAATGACATCAAACACACCTTTCAACATAGAGTATGATTTTAACATGGAGAAAATGATTGATTTTAAAGAAAAAATCGTGATCTAAGGATGCATTTTAGTTATAGTGTTTAGAATAATTTCAATAGTATGTTCTGTTGTTGCTATAAATGTTTTTGCAAAAAGTCCTTTATATTTATAAACTTGTAAAATTTGTAAATAGAAATATAAACTCTTCCAAAGAGTTTCAAACAAACCAAACACATTTGTCAAACACATAAATATGTAACTTTTCCAACCTGCTTTCAAACACAATTATTTAACATCAGAAAAAAGAAAGTTTCAAAGCTAGGTTCTTAGAAAAAAAGAAAAAAGTATTTCTATGACTGACAGAATGGATCCGTGGATACAGGGATAAGTAGTCACTGCTGAAATGTGTGTGTTTATATAACCTTTTTTATCTTGTGAGGAATAGTTGTTCAACTTAAGGGCTAGGCATACTGAAGTCAGTACAAAATCTTTATGAGGCAATATTGTGAAATTCAGTCATGCTGTACACAATCATAAAACATATCCAGACACATCCATTTTTGTGAATATAGAAGTAATGCTCCATTTTTTAAACTTTTATTGATTCACTGTGGATTTCACATCATGCATCCCAGTTCCACTCATCTCCCCACCCTCCATAGCTGCCCTCCACCATTGCAACCTTCCTCCAAAAGAAAAAAGTTCATAGTGGAGGCTGTTGTTTGTCACAGTGTGTCACACAGTATATTCTTTTGCTCAAACATCTTTACTTGCAAATGTTTACTGAACTGAGTCATTGATCTGGTTCAAGGCCTCTGAATTCTACTACACGATCAATACTGGATCCTCACCAAGACTCTCTCGGAAATCCTGTTGCTGCCCTCAGTCACAGAGATCTGCAGCTTTGGTTCTATAGGGCCTGTCCTTTCACATGTTCCTGCAGTTCATAGGTGGTGTACATGTTGGAGTGGGCCAACTCAAAGGATCTGGGCCTTGGTGTTAGCTGAATTGGTCAGCCTGCCAGCTCACCTGCACCTTCCTCATCAGGACCAAGTCTCTGGTTTTTCCCAAGCACAGGGTAGACCAGCTCTCCCTCACTCATGCCACAAGGACAGCTTTACAGTGGTATATCCATGACAGGGCAGGGCAAGCAGAGAGGGGTGGGAGATGAGGGGGTGGTGCTCTATTTGTTTTTTTTTTTTTATAATGCATAGCATTTTACTACAGAAAACACAAATATAACAAATATACATATTCTGGATAGCTCAGAGACTCCTAATTCAATCTATTCACTTAACACAAAATGTTAAAGGGCGTGAGCTTCCTCAGTACAGCGTACTGTTTCATTCCAGCAATGGTCTCACTGAAGACCACTGCAAAGTCAACCCAAACGTTAGAACTTTTTGAGATATAAATCAAACCAATGACAGGATAAATTTAGAATTCTAATTTCCTATGAGCAAATCATTGTTTCTGCCAAAGTCAAATGTGGTTAGAAAAAGCAAAACATTGGGGAACCCACATTTCCTTTGTGGTCATTGTAAAAGTTCAGCAGAAGAAGGCAGCACAGAGTTTTTTGTGACCCCCTGTGGGTTGTTGGAGCCGGGAGAGCCTGGGAAGCTGGATGTTGGTAGCGTGGCAGCTGCATTGTCCAGGAAAGAGTTACGAGATGGGTGGTTGCCATGGCTGCTCACCAAAATGAATAGATTGAAACCAAACTGTCCAGTAAAAAAAGCTGATGATGCCTCTTACTACAATTATCAAGATAAAAACAATTTAACCATTAATCCTTTTACACTGTTAATGATTCTCTACTATGCTTGCAGACAGGGACAAGTTGTCCTCTGACAGGCTTCACCCAGCAGCTGCCGCAGACAGACACAGACACCCACAGCCAAACAGCAGATGGTGCTTGGGGACTCTTACTTAAGAATAGGAGGAAGGATTACAGGCCCCAAACATGACAGGAAACTCCACAAGAAGACCAACAAAGTCAACCAACCTGGACCTTTGGGACTCTCCGAGTATGAACTATCAACCAAAGAACATACACAGGCTGGACCTAGGCCTCCCCACTCATATGTAGCAGATGTGTAGCTTGGCCTCCATGCGGAACAACTGGAACAGTGGCTATCCATGCCAAAAGCTGTCGCCTGAACATGGGATATGTTCTCATAACTGGGCTGCCTTGTCTGGCCTCAGTGGGAGAGAAAGCGCCTAGACTCACAAAGACATGAAATGCCAAGGTCGGGGATACTCATGAGGCCCTGACTTGCTCAGAGGAGAAGGGGATGAGCATGGGGGAGGACTGTGGGAGAGCTGACTGGGAGGAGGGCGGTGAGCAGGATGTAAAGTGAATTAGTAAATAATAATAATAATGAAATTTTTAAAAAAATTATTGCCCACGTTGGATGTGAGAAATGTGTGCCGGTGGACACACAGAAGAGGCCTGTAGATGTAAAGAAAGCACGGCTGAAAGGACAGCATAGACCTGAAATACCATTCCTCAGAAGGCAGCCAGGGACCCTGTCCAAGAACAAAGCAACGAAAATGGAAATGGAATGAAAGAAAGAGTGAAAGGGAAGAGTTAACAGACGAAAATAAAGGAGAAGAGAGGGAAAGAAACAAAGACTGTAAACATGTTAGAACACAGACACCGGGGGACCACAGGATCTCACGGCTGCACGCGGGGTCCGCGCCTTCCTTGGCTGTATAGCTGTGGCTAGGGACAGGAATCAGAACAGAAAGCTATCTAAAGTAGATAATGCCTGAGACAAAATGGGCATGACTGAGCTTTATCGAGCTGGAGTCCCGGAGCTGAGGGCATTTTAGGGCATTTACCAGAGCAGGATGAGCTTCAAGGGAATAAGGCCAGTATGAGAACAAGCTTATGAACCGGTTTTCTGCCTGAAAAGCAACTGAAATTTGTTGCAGGGTATTTGATCACACTGTGAACCCCAAAATTGTGTTATTTACGGGGGAAAAATGTTTTTAGTTGTTGTGTGGCTCAGCCTTAGCACAGACTTTAATCCAAGCGTTTCTGCTTTAATATTGTAAACAGGATTAAACAAAGTAAACAATAGGTCAAGAGCAGAGGCAGGAAAAGCAACCAGCTAACAGGAAGTAAACACAGGATCATTAAGAAACAGCCATAGAAAATCAGTAGAAGTGAGGAGAATGGCTAGAGAGACACACAGGAAGTGGAAGGGAGGGACATTAGGTTTGAAGGACAGTGTAGGAAAAGGAAAGATGGCTTCTAGGACATCAGCTGAAGAGAAAGGTCAGCTGGGTGCTTTCTCTGCCTCTCTGAGCTAGCAGACTTTTACCTGAGTCTTCACTGGTAAATTTGAATGACAGAGAGAGAGAGAGAGAGAGAGAGAGAGAGAGAGAGAGAGAGAGAGAGAGAGAGAGAGAGAGAGAGAAAGAAAGAAAGAAAGAAAGAAAGAAAGAAAGAAAGAAAGAAAGAAAGAAAGAAAGAAAGAAAGAAAGAAAGAAAGAAAGAAAGAAAGAAAGAAAGAAAGGAAAAGAAGACAGGAGAGGAGAGGGGAGGATTAGGGGACAATACACTATAGAGCCAGGGATAAGCAAGATTGGGTCAGGGAACAGGGAGAGGTCAACATCTGTAGCCAGCCTGCCTGGTTCCCTGGAAGTAGAGGCCTGTAGGTTAGCAGGAGTACCTGCTGGAGTTGGAGACTGAGATAGAGCAACTGTGAGATGGTAAGTTAGAAGGAGAAAGTCTGTGGGAAAATGAAGGCTGCAACAAATGTTCTTTTGCAGAGCTGGGGATGAGACTGGGGGGGTAGACTTGGAAGAGAGGAGGATATGGGGAAAGCCTTCTGTTAGTGTCTTTAGTTAGGATTCCTGTTGCTATGGTGAAACACCACGACAAAGTAACTTGAGAAGGAAAGGGTTTATAGGGTTACACTTCTGTATTGTTGGTCAGCACTGAAGGAACACAGGACAGAAAATGTAACAGGGCAGGAACCTGGAATCCAAAGCTGATGCGGAGACCATGGTGGGGTGCTGCTTACGGTTTGGCTCTCAATGGCGGGCTCAGCCAGCTTCTTATAAAAGCCTGACTACCAGCTGAGAGGTGCCCCTCCCATATTAAATCACATAATCCACTAATAACTAAGAAGTTGTCCAACAGGCCTGCCATAGCCCAGTCTTACTGAAGCCTTTTCTCAGTTGAGGTTCCTCCTTTCCAATGACTAGATGGGGTCAAGTTGACATAAGACGAGCCTGCAGTTAGCTTGCCTCTCTCTCTCTCTCTCTCTCTCTCTCTCTCTCTCTCTCTCTCTCTCTCTCTCTCTCTCTCTCTCTCATATGAGCACACTGTAGCTGTCTTCAGACACACTGGAAGAGGGCATCAGATCCCATTACAGATGGTTGTGAGCCACAATGTGGTTGCTGGGAATTGAACTCAGGAGCTCTGAAAGAGCAGTCGGTGCTTTTAACCGCTGAGCCATCTCTCCAGCCCCAAGATTTCTCTATAATGCTAGTTATTTCTTCAAAAATTACAGCTGTTTTCTTAGCACTGCCTTGTATACAATTTTAAATATGTTCCCTTAAGTACCCAGTGGCATACTTTGTATCTTATTGTTGGTCTAACTGCAGATCAAATAAAAATGGTATGCAGTAACAATAACATGGCCTAATGCAGCTCTGTGTTGAACTTTGCCCAACCAAATCAATTAGTCAGTTATACTAGAACTCTGCTTCACTCTAGTTCTGAGGATCCCGCTGAATGCAGCCAGATTCTCTTCCAGGATATAACATGAATGGCATGTAGTCCAAATTCTGATTCAGTCCTTGCTCTCTGGAAATTCTCAAGTTGGACCTCTCCTCTGCATCTCTGTTGACATCTGAGCTCCAGACTCCCACAGGAATGACCCATTAAGCTTACCACATTCTAAGGCTTTTGCAGACCAAAGTTCCAAACAGTTCTGTACTCCCACAAACCAGATCCAAGTACCAAATGGATAGATTTCTTTTAGCTCTGTTTGTTTGTTTGTTTGTTTGTTTGTTTTCTTTTGAGACAAAGTTTCTCTGTGCAGCCCTGGCTGTTCTGGAACTCACTCTGTAGACCAGACCAGCCTTAAACTCTTTTGTGTGTCTATTATTTTCTCATTGCTATGACTGAACAAAATACTTGACCTGACGCAAATTAAGAAAGAAATGGTGTATTTTGGTTCATGGCTGAAAAGGGTTGCATTTTATCAGGTAGGAGCAACATGGCAGCAGGATCAAGGGCTGGCCACTCATGCTGGCTAGACATGCTACTCATGGTGCAGCCAGCATGCGGAGCATAGGCAGGAACTGGGACTTCAGCATCAAGCCTCCTGCACTGTTCCTTCATTCATCTAGGCTATACTTATTGAAAGCTCTGCAACATTTCCAAATGTGTCCTGAGCTGGGGACAAGTTTTCAAACACATGAAACATAGAAATATTGCATATTCAGACCACAGCAGTATATTATCAATGAAGCTGCTGTAAACACTTTTATGTATGCATTTTAAAGTGATTATTTATTCCTTTTAAACATAAACCCGGGGCCTAAAATTCTTGTTTACTGAGCAGGCCGCTTTGACCTTTAGTGGAAGAGTTTTCTAAAACAACAGAATCAATTTACACATTACCACCTATGTATGAAAATCCTGCATGTTTGTCAACTCTTGGTGTTGACAATAGTGTTAGCTGTAATAATTCTGGTTGATGTGTTTTATTCCCTCATGAGGCTATTACCACGGAAACACCATTGCTTGTACTTCTTGATCATTTAAATATCTCCTTTGATAAATTGCCCATTCAAATATTTCTTCCATTAAAAAGTAGTTTGTCTTTTTTCTAAATTAATTTTGAAGTATAGTTTAGGAGGAGAGAGAGGAGAGAGAGAGAGAACGAGAGAGAGAGAGAGAGAGAGAGAGAGAGAGAGAGAGAGAGAGAGAGAGAGAGAGAGATTATGAAGGAGAACAAATGAGAATAAAAACCTGTGAGAAAGGATTTCTGGGGAGCTAATCTGGGTGTTCTTAAATTTCTCAAGAGAGAAAGAACTGTCTTAAGCTGAGAATTGTCCTTTTTTAAAAAATAGAAATAATTCAGTCCTTTATTTTTCAAAACTTATCATTAAACAATGGTATATTGGTATGCTGAACTTCTATATAGCAATTAAAATGACAACACTCCCAAATCCTCCCCCTCGGCAGGAAACCATCTTCAGAGAGCAGCAACAGCCTCTTCGCCTTCTTGCTCATTTCTTTTTTTTATTAGATATATTCTTTATTTACATTTCAAATAATTTCCCCTTTCCTGGCCCCCCCCCCAAAAGTCGCATAAGCCCTCTTCCCTCCCCCATTCCCCAATCAATCCCCTCCCACTTCTCTGTCCTAGTATTCCCCTACACTACTGCATGGAGCCTTCCCAGGACCAGGGGCCTCTCCTCCCTTTGATGTCCAACAAGGCCATCCTCTGCTGGTTATGCATCTGGAGCCATGGGTCCCTCCATGTGTACTCTTTAGTTCGTGGTTTAGTCCCTGGGAGCTCTGGGGGTACTGGGTGGTTCGTATTGTTGTTCCTCCTATGGTGCTGAAAACCCCTTCAGCTCCTTGGGTCCTTTCTCTAGCTCCCCATTGGGGACCCTGTGCTCAGTTCAATGGCTGGCTGAGAATGTCCCCCTCTGTATTTGTCATGTACTAGCAGAGCCTCCCAGGTGACAGCTATATCCAGCTCCAGTCAGCAAGCACTTGTGGGTATCAATAATAGTGTCTGGGTTTTGTAACTATATATGGGATGGATTGCCACACAATGGAATACTCCTCAGCTATTAAAAACAATGAGTTCATGAAATTCTTAGGCAAATGGGTGGAACTGGAAAATATCATCCTAAGTGAGGTAACCCAATCACAAAAGAATACACATGGTATGCACTCACTGATAAGTAGATATTAATTAGCCCAGAAGCTTGGAATACCCAAGACACAATTCACAGATCAAATGTGCCCAAGAAGAAGGAAGAACAAAGTATGGATGCTCTGGTCCTTCTTAGAAGAGGGAACAAAATACCCACAGAAGGAGACACAGAGACAAAGTGTGGAGCAGAGTCTGAGAGAAAGCTCATTTCTTTATATTTACTCCTATTGGTATAAACTTTAGTAGAGTGTGGGAAAGACGTTCATGTTCAGAATAAATTTCATTTTATTTTTTCCCTTTTTTTCATTTTCACTTTATTTTATTTTTTTAATTCTTCTCCCATACAGTATGTTCCAACTGCAGTTTCCCCTCCCTCCACCTCTCAGTCTCCATCCCCATCTCCCCCTCCAGATCCACTCCTCTTCCGTTTCTCCTCAGAAAAGAGCAGACCTTCCAGGGATCTCAACAAAACATGGCATAACATGTTACAATAAGATTAGAGACAAATTATTATCAGGACTAGGTGAGGCAACCCAGTCAGAGGAAAACTGTCTCTTCACAGCAATAGCACCTGACCAAGACAATAACTAAGTTGATTTTTTTTCTATTTTATTTATCTATTTCTATTTAGATTTAGCTATATAGATTTATTTCTGTTTTCTGGGCTATCTATTCAGCCTCCAGCTCCTGGTCATCCCAGCAGTGTTAGGCATGGGTGCTCCCGTTTTTGATGTGGGCCTCAAATTAGACCAGCCATTGGTTGGACGCTACTACAAGTTCTGCACCTCCATTGCCCATGCACATCTTGCAGACAGGATAGATTGCAGGTCAAAGATTTTGTGGCTTGGTTGGTGCTCCAGTCCCACCACTGGAAGTGACCTGGTTACAGAAGATGGCCTTCTCAGGCTCCATATCCCTTATTACAAAGAATCCTTGCTAAGTACGTGTTCAGACATGGTCACTGCTGCTCTATTCAGAATAGCTGGGTAATGGGAATAACCTACACGTCCATCAACTAGTGAAAGAATAATTTAAAATGTGGTACATACACATTAGGGAATTCTATTCAACTGTAAATAAAAATGAAATCACGAACTTTGTAGGCAGCTGGGTGTAAGTATAAAACATCATATTGAATGAGTTTGCATAGACCCGCAACTATAAATGTTGCATATTCTCTCTCATCTGGGGTTCCCAACTCCAAATCTTCCAGTTAAGTTTGCAACCTGAAATAAAGCCATAAAACAGTGAAGTAGAAAACAACCAATGAGAGATGGCACCAGAGAAGGGAAAAGTGGAGTACAAATTATCTGAATGGGGAAATGAGGGGCCTTTGAGTTGTAGGAAAGAGGATGACACAGAAGGAGGATAGATAACATCTGATTACATAATAAGGAAACAAACTATTAACTATCTACCTAAAAGTCTACAATTGATTTAAGAAGGTTTAAACCAATACAAGCGTAGTTTAAACAAAATGCCCCCATCTGAGATGACACTGATCTACTCAGGAATCACTCAGGATGATATTTTCTAGTTCCATCCACTTGCCTGCAAAATTCATAATGTCCCCATTAATAGCTGAGCAGTATTCCACTGTGTAAATGAGCCACATTTTCTGTATCCAGTCTTCTGTTGTAGGACATCTGGGTTGTTTCCAGCTTCTGGCTATCACAAATAAGGCTGCTATGAACATAGTGGAGCATGTACCCTGTGGCATGGTGGGGCATCTTTTGGGTATATGCCCAGGAGTGGTATAGCTGGGTCCTCAAGTAATACTATGTCCAATTTTCTGAGGAATCGACAGACTGATTTCCACAGTGGTTGTACCAGTTTGCAATCCCACCGGCAATGGAGGAGTGTTCCTCATTCTCCACATCCTTACCAGCACCTGCTGTCACCTGAGTTTTTTATCTTAGCCATTCTGCTTAGTGTAAGGTGGAATCTCAGGGTTGTTTTGATTTGCATTTCCCTGATGACTAGGGACTTTGATCATTTCTTTAAGTGCTTCTCAGTCATTCAAGATCCCTGTGTTGTGAATAGTTCTATATCCCTTTTTTTTTTATATTAAGTTGTTTGGGTTTTGTGGTGGTTAGTTTCTTGAGTCCTTTATATATTTAGGATATTAGCTCTCTCTCAGATGTGGGTTAGTAAAGATTTTTTTTCCCAGTCTGTATGTTACCGAATTGTCCTACTTACTATGCCCTTTACCTTACAGCTTTTCAGTTTCATTAGGTCCCATTTATCAATTCTTGATCTTAGAGCCTGAGCCACTGGAGTTGTTTACAAAATCCCACACCCACTCCCCCACCCCCCCCACCCCCCACCATCCCCCACCCCGGTGCCAATGAGTTCGAGGTTCTTTCTCACTTTCTCTTCTATTAGAATCAGTGTATCTGGTTTTATGTTGAGAAATCTTTTAAAATGGGAAGATCCACTTCTATTCAGGATCTTTAAGGTGGGAAGACACACCTTTGATTTGGGCCATACCTTCTGCTGGTCACCTGTATAAAAGACATAGAAAGACCAAGGGTTTATTTTGTTTTTTGCTTTTGTTTTGTTTTTTGTTTTGTTTTGTTTTGTTTTGTTTTTGCATGCTTGTTCTGACTCTCACTAACAAATCCATTCCTCCACTAGCATTAGTGCCTAATTCCTCAGGACTGTGGCATGCACTGAATACCAGCTGGGACATTCGGTATCATGGACTGAACAAGTTCTATATTCTTGGACCTTCTATTGGTAGACAGCTATTGTTGCACTAATTAAACCACAGCCTTTAAGCCATTTCAATAAATCCTTTCTCTATCTTTCTCTCTCTCTCTCTTTCTTTGAATTTTGTCTTTTCAATTAGACTAATAGCCTCTGCACTATAGTCATCTTGTCTCTCTGTGACACCTGGTGTTCCACTGCATTACACATTCACTAAGTATTTATTGAGTCATGATTAATACAAACTAGAAGTGGGAGGGAAGTGAAATATTCTACTGTGTTCATTTTCAAGGCAGCAAAAACAAAATGTTGCCACAAAAGCTCACAAAAACAGCTGCAATGTGTAGTTCATATCTATGGTTAACCTGGGAGCTATAATCTAAGAAAAATTTGTACAAAAATGTTCTTAACATTTATTTGCTCAGAAAAATTTGAGAAACCAAGATGTGAATGGTATTGATAATGTCTGCTAAATTGTCTGTTATTAAATATATTGCCAAGGGACTAAATCCTTTGTTGCATAGTGTAAGAAATGGTTTTTAACAAGATGCTGAGGGTAGAGAAATAAGGGATAGGACATTGATGACGTGCCCTTTGTTAAAACAGCCACTGCCTTTTCCCTTACTAAAAGGCAACACGAATTAATAAGCACTAAATAGTTCACATTATATAATTTCTAACTGAAGGATGCACTGATACCTCATTTTCCCAGCACTCATATGAAACAATTTACTAAACTGCCCCCAAAGAAACTCTGTTTTAGTAAAAGCTTAGAGAACTATCTCTCCACAGGAGCATTTCCAACAAGTCAGTTATGATACAGAAATAATCTAACCTTCCAAGCCTGACACATGAGGACAGTGGGGATGAGTACCATGCCCCTCCTCCCCCCTTCCTGCTGTCTCCAGAAACAAGCATTCCACCACACATCTGTTAGCCACACAAGAAAGGATGCAGCCAGATGTGACTGGCTCACCTCCCTCTCCAGGTCCAGCCATCTCCAATCCCTTCATGTCTCTCTATTGCATCTTTCCTACCAACTGCTATCCCTCTGCATGGTCAAACCTCAATGCTTCCTCCCCTGAACTCCTGCTGCCATCTCCTCTCTGAATCTCCTCTGCCTCAGTGTCCCAGGGTGTGCCACCACCAATCTACAGCCATGATTTTTTTTTCACTCTGCCAGCCCCTCAATGCCTATAGTTTCCAGAAGGCAGGGATGCTGTATTTTGCAACTTGCATCCTTACAACTCAGCACAATTTCTACCACACAGTTGAAAATTTTTGAATCAAAAGGTACCATGAGTGTTCCTCACACATGCACACACATGCACACACACACTCACACACACACACACACACATAATTAAAAATGAAATAAAAAATTAAATATATATTCTTGATCCAGTTTTATTCCACCCTCTCCTGTTTCAGTTATAGATGTCTTCTGAACCTCAGATATTTATGTTCAATCACAGTCATCTGATGAATGAATGAATGAATGAATGAGTGAGTGAGTGAGTGAAAATGTGCCTCCAGTTCTCCTGCGCTCCTGCCTCTATTCCTACATCACTTTAGCCAGACTTCCCTATCAACACAATTCTAGGCTCATTTCTTCTTCCTGATACTTATGTTACATCAAAACCTAATATTGCCCTGCATAGTGGTGCATTACTTTAATCCTAGGACTAAGTAGGGACAGACAGGAGGATTTCTGTGAGTTCTACATAGCAAGGCCTGGGACAGCATGGAGAGACCCTGTCTCCAAACAAAGAAACAAACAAAACAGGGGGCCAAAGGATGCTGAGTCCACATTTCTAATACTCTTACACCTTTTCCCCATATTTTCATCTTCTAAAATACAGAAATGAGAAAATATAGCATGCATTCAAGATCAGGGTAAAAGTCATGGAACAGCTGTGAGGCAGAGAGGTGTGAGATGAATTACGAGTTTTCATATATTGTGCTTCACTCCAAGTCACTTAACAAATAAATAGCTCATAAGAAGGGGAGGGAGGGAGAGGGAGAGAAGGAGGGTCACTGTTAAGACAGTGGCAATCCTACTTAAACCTAAGACACTTAGTTCCCAAGGGCAAAAGTGGGTTTCTGCGCCCATGCCTAAGATAGTGCTGAGGTCCTCTGAGAGAGGACCAGAGGATACGCACTGGCCTCCTCAGAGGGCAGCTGGGCCTCAACAACTCTGAGGGCAGGCTGCTCTCAGAGAGCCCAAATGCACACCTCCTGAGATCCAGCCCCCTCTAGTTGACATGAGCAGGCACAGAAAGCATAGACTATTACTACACAGATGAAGCCCATCTAGCAAATTTTATGAGAGAGAACAATCTAAAAAGAACTTTAATAAAAAATATAATGACAATTTTGGGGTAGGTTTATTTAAAGGAAAGAAATGTTTTGGCACATAAAAAACCTATACTTCTGGACTGAACTTTAAAACACCACTGCAGCCAGGTGTACTGGCTCATGCATTTAACCCTAGCACTCCGGAGGCAGAGGCAAGTGCATCTACGTGAGTTGAGTCCAGTCTGGTCTACCTCACAAGTTCCAGGACAGCCAGGGCTGTTACACAGAGAAATCTTGTCTCGAAAAAAAAATATTAAAAACAACAAACAAGCAAAAAACACTACTGCTAAAAACCCAAGTAGTAACAACGGAACTAAACAGGATCCAGAAGATCAGATAGAGAGAAGCTACCACACGAAGAAACCCAAACAAAGGAGGCAGGCCCAGGAAGGCCATAAGAAAGCAGCTCTGAGGAAGACACATCCAGACAAAGGTAAGGTTTCCAGAGAGAAGAAAAAAACAAGATGTCACAATAAAGTAAATTTTCTTATTTTCTAAGCTAAACGTTGCAGGAGGCCAGGCAGGATTAATGAAAACTTTAGGCACTTTCTGTAGAAATGTTTGAGCTTCAAAGATGGGGTTGGGGACAAAAAAGCATATAAACTTTTAGAAATGGATCAGTTATCTTAAATGAAAATTAAGAGATGAGGCTGCTGTGGGAAATATTAAAATTGGGCACCATCCCTTGCTACTGCCCAGCTACTGTCTGCGGTCTCGGTATCCCCGCCTCTGTGGCTAGCCCCAGGCGCTGGTCTTCCCTGCTCCAGATGCCCCTGTCTCAGAGTCACTTGTACCTTCCCAGCCACCCACCCCCTGCAGCGACCTCTCACTAAACCCCTTTACCCAGTAAATCAAAACTCTTAAAGCTTATAGTTACCAGCCAGTTTTATATATCAATAAATTCTCAATTCACAAGATGTCCACACAATAAATTTAGAGTCAATTGATAATGATACACGCTGCCCACCTAGATCAGACAGGTTATCCTAATTATCTATCCTTTTATGATATTCATAGCTACCTGTAGCTATATAAAGCCACGTGGATAAGGTTCATCCTCTCCATCCATCTCTCATCCACCTCCTCCATCTCCTCCCTTCCTGTTCCTGTCCCTGTCTGTCTGTGAAACTCTTAGCTCCTCTTCCCTATTCCCTGCCCAATCACAGGCTTCTTGTTGCATTAATATTTAAATTAATTAGAGGAAATTGTGTTACAGAGGCAATACTCAGTCAGTAAGGAGCTTGCCACCCAAGGGTGGAGTCTAAGTTCTGACCCCAGCATCACAGGGTGCATATTAGCCAGAGCTGGAGCATGGAGTCAGAAGTCCTGGGATATAGTGACCAGTCACATAGCCAAAGCAGCAAGTTTCAAATCCAGTGAAAGATGTAATTGAGATTTTTTGGAAAGAAGCTGCCTCTGCAAAGACTGATCAGAACTGCAGTGGTGGGCAAAGTAGTGTTGCAGGTACAGGGCATGCTTATAACTTATCTCCAGCTAGCTTACGCGCCCTAAATAGCCTTTCCTTGTCAACTTCTGTGTCCAAACTGTCATCCTGGGACTAATAGATCAAAACACCTGCAATTTAATTTAGAAGACTACTAGCATTTTCCAACCCAAATGTTAACAATGTAGGATACCATCTGTAACCTGTAGTGGAGATTCCTCATCTTGCTGTAACCATAGCAGAGAAGCCAGATCCAAGAGGTGGAGGTTCGCAGTCTCTCTGTCTCTGTCTTGCTCACACACACACACACACACACACACACATCCCTGTACATATGCGTGTTCCTGCATGCATACACAAAATAGTCAGAAATATGCTGTCGCATTTCTCACTGGCAGCATTAGAATCCAAGGGAGGAAAGGGATGGAGGCCTGTGATCCAGATACTAAGTCACTCACTCTGGGGAAGGCATAGGTGTAATGATACACACCGTGCATACTACACAAAGCCATACATGTGCAAGAAAGGCTGCACTGTGCAAATGGCTGGGCAAGTGTGATCCTTTGCACAGCTTTGCTCTGTAAACTGCTGGCCCTCTCCGTGCTCCAGTCTGCTTCTTGCCTTAGACGTGAATCTTGTTCTAATAACATGTTCCCACTTCCACTACAATCCACCCATCTCGGCCAACTTCTTACTCCAGGACACAAGAACCTGGAACCCCTCCAGGGGCACCCACTGAACTCAGATATCAGTAATGAGAGACATTTGAAAGAATAGGATTATGATTCAAGAATTCTCTATCTGGTCAAAACACCATTTGTGTGGATGTGGAGGAGTCCTGCCAGCACTGTGTGGATGTGAGGAGCACTGCCAGCACTGTGTGGATGTGGAAGAGCACTGCCAGCACTGTGTGGATGTGAGGAGCACTGACAGCACTGTGTGGATGTGAGAAGCACTGCCAGCACTGTGTGGATGTGAGGAGCACTGCCAGCACTGTGTGGATGTGAGGAGCACTGCCAGCACTGTGTGGATGTGAGGAGCACTGCAAGCACTGTGTGGATGTGAGGAGCACAGCCAGCACTGTGTGGATTTGAGGAGCACTGCCAGCACTGTGTGGATGTGGAAGAGCACTGCCAGCACTGTGTGGATGTGAGGAGCACTGCCAGCACTGTGTGGATGTGAGGAGCACTGCCAGCACTGTGTGGATGTGAGAAGCACTGCCAGCACTGTGTGGATGTGAGGAGCACTGCCAGCACTGTGTGTGGATGTGAGGAGCACTGCCAGCACTGTGTGGATGTGAGGAGCACTGCCAGCACTGTGTGGATGTGAGGAGCACTGCCAGCACTGTGTGGATGTGAGGAGCACTGCCAGCACTGTGTGGATGTGAGAAGCACTGCCAGCACTGTGTGGATGTGAGGAGCACTGCCAGCACTGTGTGGATGTGAGGAGCACTGCCAGCACTGTGTGGATGTGAGGAGCACTGCCAGCACTGTGTGGATGTGAGGAGCACTGCCAGCACTGTGTGGATGTGAGGAGCACTGCCAGCACTGTGTGGATGTGAGGAGCACTGCCAGCACTGTGTGGATGTGAGGAGCACTGCCAGCACTGTGTGTGGATGTGGAGGAGCACTGCCAGCACTGTGTGTGGATGTGAGGAGCACTGCCAGCACTGTGTGTGGATGTGAGGAGCACTGCCAGCACTGTGTGGATGTGAGGAGCACTGCCAGCACTGTGTGGATGTGAGGAGCACTGCCAGCACTGTGTGGATGTGAGGAGCACTGCCAGCACTGTGTGGATGTGAGGAGCACTGCCAGCACTGTGTGTGGATGTGGAGGAGCACTGCCAGCACTGTGTGTGGATGTGAGGAGCACTGCCAGCACTGTGTGTGGATGTGAGGAGCACTGCCAGCACTGTGTGGATGTGAGGAGCACTGCCAGCACTGTGTGGATGTGAGGAGCACTGCCAGCACTGTGTGGATGTGAGGAGCACTGCCAGCACTGTGTGGATGTGGAGGAACACTGCCAGCACTGTGTGGATGTGAGGAGTCCTGCCAGCACTGTGTGGATGTGGAGGAGCACTGCAAGCACTGTGTGGATGTGAGGAGCACTGCCAGCACTGTGTGGATGTGAGGAGCACTGCCAGCACTGTGTGGATGTGAGGAGTACTGCAAGCACTGTGTGGATGTGAGGAGCACTGCCAGCACTGTGTGGATGTGAGGAGCACTGCCAGCACTGTGTGGATGTGAGGAGCACTGCCAGCACTGTGTGGATGTGAGGAGTACTGCAAGCACTGTGTGGATGTGGAGGAGCCCTGCCAGCACTGTGTGGATGTGAGGAGCACTGCCAGCACTGTGTGGACATGGAGGAGCCCTGCCAGCACTGTGTGGATGTGAGGAGCACTGCCAGCACTGTGTGTGGATGTGGAGGAGCACTGCCAGCACTGTGTGTGGATGTGAGGAGCACTGCCAGCACTGTGTGTGGATGTGAGGAGCACTGCCCAGCACTGTGTGGATGTGAGGAGCACTGCCAGCACTGTGTGGATGTGAGGAGCACTGCCAGCACTGTGTGGATGTGGAGGAGTCCTGCCAGCACTGTGTGGATGTGGAGGAGCACTGCCAGCACTGTGTGGATGTGAGGAGCACTGCCAGCACTGTGTGGATGTGAGGAGCACTGCCAGCACTGTGTGGACATGGAGGAGCACCGCCATAACTGGTTCCCTGCCCCAGACTTCCCACCACTCTGTGGTTGAGCCAGTGATAAACCTGATTGCCTTGGGCTTATGACTCAGACCACAAAAGAAGTCAAAGATAATTCACACACATACTAAATCTAGGGACTACTAATGACTAAACTATCCAGGTAAAGACAGAAACTATCAGGGCTGGAGAGATGGTTCTACAGTTAAGAACATTGACTGTTCTTCCAGAGGTCCTGAGTTCAATTCCTAGGAACCACATGGTGACTCACAACCTTCTGTAATGGGATCTGGTGCTCTCTTCTGCTGTGTCTGCAGAGAGCAACAATGTACTCACATACATAAAATAAATAAATCTTTAAAAAAAAAAAAAGACAGAGAGAGACTGTCGATAGTCTTCTCAAAACCTAGCTACTTCAGTGTCTGGGAAGCACTACCCAAGTAGCCTGTTTGTCAGCTTTAGGTGTTCTGGAAGATGCAGCAAGATCTTTGCTAGAAGAAATGGTTAGAAAAACAGAAATGCTTTTTTGTTTCTGCAAATTGATAGAAAAGAGATTGTTTTACCTCGAGATTTTTACCTCTGTTGGTTGTCTCAGTTAGGGTTTCTATTGAAAGGACACGTAACCACAGCAACTCTTATAAAGAAAAGCAATTAATTGGGGCTGGCTTACAGGTTCAGAGGCTTGGTCCATTGTAGTCTTAGCAGGAAACATGGCAGCGCACAGGCAGACTGCTGGAGAAGAAGCTGAGAATTCCACATCAAGATCATCAGGCAGCCGGAAGAGGATGACTCTGAGACTGGCGTGTGCTTCTGAAACCTCAACGCCCACTCTCAGCAATGCACATCCTCCTGTAGGACCACACCTACTCCAAGAAGACAGTTCTCCTAATAGTACCACTCCCTGGTGGCCAAGCATTCAACTCTGTGAGCTTATGGGGGTCATTTCTAGTCAAACCATCACATTCCACTTTCTGATCCCCAAAGGCTTATAGCTATATCATAATGCATTTAGTCCAACATCAAAACTCCCCATAGTCTATAACGGCCTCATTTGCTCCTTTTCATTATATTCTGTTTAAAAGTCCAAAGTTCAAAGTCTGTTCTGAGAATGAGATCACACACTTCCAACACACAACAGTGCAGGATGTACATTACCATTCCAAAATGGAGAAAGAAGGATCACAGTGAGGAGACACTGGACCAAAGCAAGGCCAAACCCAGCTGGGCAAACTCCAATTCTGCACCTACATGTCTGATGCCAAAGTGCTCTTTGGATTTCTAACTCCTTTCAGGAGTCTAACTCCTTAGACTAAACACACTCTTTTCTCTTAGGCTTATATCACACCATTAGTAACTCCTAGTCAGGTATCATAGACCCCACCCTGCTAAGCTTCCAGTTTGTGAAAAGAAATCAAAGCTTAGGGCCAATTGTGATGACGCATGCCTTTAATCCCGGTGCTTAGAAGGCACAGACTGGTGGATACCTGAGTTTGAGTCCAGCAGGTTTACAGAGTGAGTTCCAGGGTGGCCAAGCTGGATGGGGTCTTGCTCTGAGGTCACCAGTCCTTTATTCCATTTACCCTTTATTTTCTTTACCCTGTTTACACTTCTGGGCGCTTCCTTTCTACTCAAACTGTATATTTTATGTTTTTCCTTGCTCAGCTTGCTCCTTTTCATTATAAGACTTGCACTTAATAACCATGTGACACAGTCAATACTGGACTCTTTTGAAATCTCCTCTGCCAATACAATTAATCCAAAACTCTTCAATTTAGCCATAGGCAGACTTTTCAGACAAGGGCAAAAAGCAGCCACATTCTTAGACAAAATGTCTCAATAGACAGTCTCTAGGCCACTTCTTCTCCTTCAAAGCCACTTGAGTCAGACCCCCACAGTTTAACTCACTCTCAGCACCATTGTCTTCCATGTTCCTACTAGTACATCTCATTAGGCCCCCCCTTAAAGCATTCAACTGCTTTCCAAATCCAAAGTCCCAAAGTCCACATTCCTCCAAACAAAGGCATAGTCAGGCCAATTATAGCAATACCCCAGTCTCTGGGATCACACTGGGTGTGTGTGTGTGTGTGTGTGTGTGTGTGTGTGTGTGTGTGTTTACTTTGGGAAGCCTTGTTTCCCATCCTTTAGTTTTGATCCGGTGGGTCAATCCATCTGGGGATCCAATGACCCTTTTACCTAAGGGTCATTTATCCTAAGACCATCAGAAAACACATTATATTATGAGCTACAGCAGTAACAAAATTACTCTTATGATGTATCAACAAAAATACTTGTATGTTTGGGGGTCACCACAACATATGAAATGTAGGAAAGGACTGCAGCACTAGGAAGGTAGAGAGCCTCTGCTTTAGAGCATGCTGAGTTTAATGTTCTTCCCAGATGTAAGCTATCTCTATTGCCAATTTGAAGGCAGGAAAAACTTTGCTCTTTTAATAAACAATTCCTTTAGCTGATGGTGTGTTCATTGTTGGATACTGATGTCACTAAAAAGCTTTAAGTTGTCAGAAATTAATTGCAAATGTCAGGTCAGCGCTCTCGGATGAATGACTCCTCTCTTGGAGTTGTGGTTGATTTCAGAGCAGAATGTTATAATAATAAACTAACGTGATCTGAGACAAAATCTAGTTACTCAGCACAAGCACACACAAAGACATAGAAATTTTAGTTTAGAAGACTAATTCCTGGAAAATACAGGGAAGTGTAAAACAACAAAGTATAAATGCAGGAAGCATAAATGTTATAGCAGAGAACACATAGTTCTAAATACATACAAACATGTATATACATGTACACACACACACATACATATTCAAAGTCTGGTGAAATTAAACATACAAGAGTTCCTTCCTGCCAATGGTCAAAGAGACACCTTGTTAGTAATGTTGTCTTATATCAGTCAGGGACAGAGCAGATAGCAGGCAGTCCTTTGTTGATCCTAGCTTGATGCCTGGCTTGGTGGCCAAAGCTGTTTTATGCCTGGGACACATAAAAAGCAAAGCAAAGCAAATCCAGGCAGCACAGTTCAGGAGGAGGAAGATAGAACTGCATTCAGCCACGCCACATGGTGCAACTGGGGAAAGAGACCCACAGACCTGCCCTCCACCCAAGAACAGGGCCACAGACACACAGAGCCCTGAGCCCAGCCTACCCCGACGTGGCGCTGTGTGGGAGAAGACAGACAAGCCACCCACAGACCTGTACTCCAGTGCACAGCACAGACATAGACACCCACTTGACAGAGGACGTCATCTAGGGCCCCACCAGCCACCAGAGCAGCCTGCAGTGGGAGCCACCACAATGTGTGAGTATGTGACAGACAGAGAGGAGAGAAAGCTTGAGCGTTATAAAGACAGATGGAACTGAAGACTCAAAGGCAGGAAGGCGCAGCCCGTTGAGAGTGGCCAGCCCTGCCACTTGAGGCCATGGTGAGGTCCCAGTCCAAGCAGCTGTTGAGGGCCTGTGACAACAGCAGGGGTCAGTGTTGATATCCGTGGATCATATTACCACTGGAGAACACGGAAACATCACTGGGTGGGGCAGCACTATGTGGATGTCCAGAGGCTGTGCAGAACTGGCCCAGCCCCTAACTGCCTGCTGAAGAGCTGGCTCAACTTTTCGCTAGCAACAACACTTAGGAGAGCAGGATCTGTGCCTCGCCCACACAGCACAGGGGCCCTGGTGGTGGGGTTGTGGGTGAGCCGGCCCTGAGAGCCAGTGTGGAAGAACTAACTCTGCCACTTGCCTGCCATGGGATGGCATAGGCGCAGAGGTGATGCCTCACCCTACCCCAGAGCTTCGACACCTCCACGGGGCCATAAGCAGGGAGGATCTACCCTGCCTCTCACCAGCTGCAGCACTTGCCAGACCCTGCACCTCGCCTGGACAGCACAGCCCAGCTGACCCAGGTGCTGGAGACACACATGAGCCAATCCCAAGAACAAAAACATAGGAGAGCTGACCCCAGCACTCATCTGCCCTGAGGTGGCAAGGGTGCAGTGGTGATGTCTCCCCTCCACCCACCCACCCGTGGTAATTCAGAGAGCTGGCACCGGGGTCATGAGAGCGGGGTGAGCTGGCCTTGTCCCTAACCCGCTGCAGAACTTCGGAGAGCGGGCCCTGCAGCTCACCTGAGTAGAGCTGGCCCTGGTTGACGGGTACAGATGAGCTGGCCCACACAGGATGGAAGCATGGCAGAGCTGGCCCAGCCCTCACTGGCTGCAGACCTTGGGAAAGTGGACCACACACCTAACTAGGCAGCACAGTGGAGCCTGCGCTAGAGGCACACACCGTGAGGGCATGAGAGCAGGAGAGCTGACCCTGCCTCCTGCCCTTGGGGGCCTTGGGTAGCCTAGCTTAGCCCGAGCAATGCTGGAGAGCTCCCCCTGGTGGTGCTGTTAAGGGAGAGCCAGCAGGCTGACCTGCTCAGTACCACCCAGGTCTAAATCCGGGGCTCTGATTTGGCCCACCCCAAAATCTTTATCATCTGCAAATGGTCGGGACACGACACGTGAAAGGGCCGGTCCTGCTGATCCAGTGCTGCAGGATCTTCATGACACAGGACAACAGGATAACCAGGAGGAGTCCCAGTGACGATCCAATATTGGTGGTGTTACAGAATCCAGAGATCTCAAACCAGACCTATGACTCATTACAATGAGTATTCATTCGCAAGCAAAGATGGACAGAGGGATACCCTGTGGGACAGATGTGACATACTATAGCTTCTATGATAAGGTATTTTC
The DNA here is from genome assembly GCF_947179515.1 of Apodemus sylvaticus. Lineage (NCBI taxonomy): Eukaryota > Metazoa > Chordata > Mammalia > Rodentia > Muridae > Apodemus > Apodemus sylvaticus. The sequence goes on along the minus strand of NC_067474.1, from coordinate 11,668,263 downwards.
TATGATTTAAGATTTTTTTATGCTTTTTTATTGTTTCTTTGTGTGCTTTTTATCTTGGGGAGGATACAAGGGCAAGGGGCAGATAATGGAGAGATGAGAGGGCCTCGGGTGTATGGACATGAAACTCAGAATCAACAAAAAAGTTACATATGTAAAGGCTCAGTGGTGTGGATGGTGCCCTGGGTTAGTCCTTAGCATGAAAATTCGTATGTAAGTATATGCATGTGAATATGAGTGGTACTGATAATCACAAGTATCTTGCCTTTCTACTTCCCCAATCAGAAAACAGCAAACTTAAGAGTTAAAATAAAATTTATAAAAAGAGCAATAATTAGTTATTAAGATGGAAAGCAAAGGTGCAGAGACTGGTATCAACTAAAGAAAAAAGAATCTTTGAAATAAAATAGTGACATAAAGTATTATAGTATGACTGATTTAAAATAAAGACAAAGAGGATGGGGAGATGGCTCAGTCAATGCGAAGACGGCTCTGTCAATAAGGTGTTTGCTGTCCAAGCTTGGGGTTCTGAGTTCATTCCCCAGCAATGCATTAATAACCAGACATAGTAACTTGAGTTTGTAATCAGAGCACTGGGGAGATAGAGACAGGATTGTCCCTGGGCCTTGCTGGCATCAACGGTCAATCATGCACGCATGCGCGTGAACACGGACAGACGGACGGACAGACAGACAGACAAAACTGAAATAGCACAGATGAGGAATAAAAGAGGGACACAATACAGCCCAGAACTGTCAGGGACAGAAGGACAAACAGAGGTCTGACATCAGAGACTAAACCCAGAACCCCTCCACTACTTTATGGTGGACTGGGTCCCCACTCTTTTCCTGCCCGGATGTGCTTACTTTTCCATACAGGACCATAAATCCCTTGGAAAGGACTGTATTTTATTCATTTAGTAGATATTTACTGAGCATTAGTCAGTAAATACTTCTGGCACAGCTACTGCAGTAATCATGACTAAGTCCCCGTGTTTTAAGTTTACTTTAAAAAAAAATGAGAGCCAATGAAATCACCAAGTGTTATGAACATAATAGAACGGTTAACATGATGGAGGTGTGTGGGTTCTTTAGCTAGCACAGGGGTCCAGTTTTCAAAGCAGAGTGCCATGAACCACTGCACAGCAGTGGGCTTAAGAAACGACTTCTGTGTTTACCATTTGTGTGTTTGTGGACACACGTGGTGGTCAGAGGACAGGTTATAGAAGTCAGTTCTCTCCTCCCTCAGATCAGGGTTCAGGAATCACACAGCAGGCCTGGTGGGCAGCGCCTTTGGCAGCTGAGCCATCTCAAGGTAGCAGGCAAAGAAGTGACTCATTTTAAAAATGTCTGCAATATCCAGGGAAGTTCCTCGGTCCGTCCTTTCCATATCAGACATGCGCTTCATCCCACAAAAAAATAAATGAGCTTTCTAAGTGAGAGTCACGGGTCAGGTCACATAGAAAAAATCTATCCATGACCCATGAGGAGTGCGTTCAGAGAAGAAAGTGCCTTATTAAAAACATGAAACTCGAGCACCTAAAGAATATAGGATTGTAACAAGAGGAAAAGATCAGAGAGATGAATCACAGTAAATCCTACCTGGTCAAACTCTTCATTTTCCAAATGAATAAGCTGGAGCCTGGAGCAATCCTGGAATCCAACCCCAAAGGGAAGCACCCCTAAATTCACATACATAGATAATGAGACAAAAGAGGTCAAATCTGAGAAACGCCGGGGTCACTGTTTATACATCCCACCAATGACTGCATTGTCTGCTGCACCAGAGGCTCCCAGGGCTGGAGAGGCTGAGGAGGCCTGGATGCTAAAGGATACAGTGACACCTACCTGCCACTGGGAGGTTCTCCCTTTCGCTGTCTCCCTGTGGCAAGTGAAAGCACCAAGGAAAGCAAAGTGTGGCCTACAACCACTTTCTATTTGTTTTCACTTTTCTAGGTATTCTACAAAACAGTGGGTTAATCTTTAGAAACAAACCAGCTACCAGGAGCCAACAACAAATGTTTATTAGGTTCACCATAACCTCCATGTGTTTTCAATGTTGCTGGCACAGAAAATTTAGAAGAAAAAATTGCTTGGCTAGAAATTTATCAGGATTATTATATACTCACATAGTTTTTATTATTATTATTATTATTATTATTATTATTATTATTATATAATATATGGTAATATAATGAAAACTAAATATTGTTTTCCTTTAGACAAAGTTACTGATGATTCAATTGCTGGATCTTAAGTGAATCTATGCTAAAAAATTAGAGTTGCTTTAATCATTTTTTTTTTACTATTTTTATTTTCTATATTCTTCGTTTACATTCCAAATGATTTCCCCTTTCGCAGATCCCCCCTCCCCATATGTCCCACAGACCTTCTTCTCTCCATCCATTCTCCAATCACCTCCCTCCTTTTTCTCTGTCCTTATATTCCTCTCCAATGCTAGATCAATCCTTTCCAGGATCAGGACCCTCTCCATACTTCTTCATGGGAGTCATTTGTTATGTGATTTGTGCCTTGGGTATTCAGAGCTTCTGGGCTAATTAATATCCACTTATCAGAGATTTCATTCCATGTGTATTCTTTTGTGATTGGGTTACCTCACTTAGGATGATATTTTCCAGATCAAACCATTTGCCTAAAAATTTTGTGAATTCATTGTTTCTAATTGCTGAGTAGTATTCCATTGTGTAAATATACCACATTTTCTGTATCCATTCCTCCTTTGGGGGGCATCTGGGTTCTTTCCAGCTTCTGGCTATTATAAATAAGGCTGCTATGAACATAATGGAGCAAGTGTCTTTATTGCATGCCGGGGAATCCCTTGGGCAAATGCCCAGGAGAGGTATAGCAGGGTCCTCCAGAAGTGTCATGTCCAGTTTTCTGAGGAACCGCCAGACAGATTTCCAAAGTGGTTGTACCATCTTACAGCCCCACCAGCAGTGGAGGAGTGTTCCTCTTTCTCCACATCCTCGCCAATACCTGCTGTCTCCTGAGTTTTTTACCTTAGCCATTCTGACTGGTGTAAGGTGAAATCTCAGGGTTGTTTTGATTTACATTTCCCTAATGACTAATGATGTTGAGCACTTCTTAAGGTGCCTCTCGGCCATCTGAATTTCTTCAGGTGAAAATTCTTTGTTTAGATCTGTACCCCATTTTTTAATAGGGTTATTTGGTTCCCTGGGGTCTAACTTCTTGAGTTCTTTGTATATATTGGATATTAGCCCTCTAATCTCAGCATTCAAGAAGCAGAGGCAGGCAGATCTCTTTAAGTTCAAGGCCAGTGTACACAGTGAGTTTTAATCCAGCCAAGGCTACATAATGAGATCCTCTCTCTCTCTCTCTCTCTCTCTCTCTCTCTCTCTCTCTCTCTCTCTCTCCCTCCCTCCCTCCCTCCCTTCCTCTGCTTCTCCCTTTGTCTCTCTGTCTGTCTCTGTCTGTCTCTGTCTGTCTCTCTGTCTTTGTCTCTCTCTCTCTGTTTCTCTCTCACACACACACACACACACATGTGCACAATTGATGGCTATTTGTTTATTTTGAGACAGCTAGGTATCCAAGAGTTGTCTCTCCTCTTGCACACAGACTGCAAGCATACACCACCATATTTAGGCAGTTAGGATTTCTTGCTCATTGCAATCTTGCTTTCATAAATTTAGATTTAATTAAAAATAATTACCTTATAAGTAGACCAAAATTTTCTAATTGGATACACTGAATACAAATACTTCTAAACCTCTAGAACTACAACTTTCCTTTATATACAAATCTTTCATCTATGAATTAATCTCCTTCTAGAAGTAACATCTGAAAGTTAGCACAGTTTCATTCTCTTGGGATATGGTGGTTTATGAGTAAAAACACATCATCTTACAGGCGGTGATAAGATTATGGCAAGTGCAGAAAGCTTGATTGATCAATTTTTAGAAAACAAAGATTAAGCCTTTCCAGACAGCAAAACATCCCCTTGGTCCAGGGGATGGCATTGTTAGAAGGTGTGTCCTTGTTGGAGTAGGTGTGTTACTGTGGGCGTTGGCTTAAGACCCTCATCCTAGCAGCCTTCAGATGAAGATGTAGAACTCTCAGCTCCTCCTGCACCATGCCTGCCTGGATGCTGTCACATTCCTGCCTTGATGATAATGGACTGAACCTCTGAACCTGTAACCAACCCAGCCCCAATCAAATGTTGTCCTTATAACAGTTCCCTTGGTCATGGTGTCTGTTCACAGCAGTAAAATCTATATTAAGACACTCAGATTCAGGGTTAAAACCGAAAATTTCATGTAGCTGAAAGTGCAATGTTTGGTAGCTACTCTATTTACTTCTCTACTAACTACACAAAATGTAATAGCTAGGCCTTGTTTCTTTTTAAAATAATGGACTTCTAATATAGATTTCTGACTAAAGTTAAAGGAAATGTGGTCTATGATTAAGAAGTTTTTCAAAAGGCTGGAGAGATAACTTAATGGTAAGAGCATTTGCTGTGCAAGCATGAAGACCTGAATCCAAATACTCAGAACTGACTTAGAAAGTCAGTGTGGCTTCCGGTTTCCATCTGGGCCAGGAGCTGATCCTGCATCAGGAGCTGATCCTGTGCCACAGCGCTCCATACCCAAATACCGCAGGAAGAGAGCTGGTCTCCCAGGAATGCAGACACACCTGTGAGCACAGGTAAGACCACTGCTTCTGCTCCCAGGAACCCGCCCAGAGCCCTCAGGACACAGGACCCTTCCAGTTTTCATTTGTGCCGAGAGCTGATCCTGTGCCACAGCTCTCAACACCCAAATTACTCCTGGAGAGAACTGGTCTCCCTGGAGTACTGACACATAGGCGTACATGAGGGACAAGCCACAGTCAGAGACAGCAAGACCAGCTAACAGCAGAGATAACCAGATGGCGAGAGGCAAGGGCAAGAACATAAGCAACAGAAACAAAGGCTACTTAGCATCATCAGAACCCAGTTCTCCTACCACAGTGAACCCTGGATACCCCAACACATCAGAAAAGCAAGACTCTGATTTAAAATCACACCCAATGATGATGATGATGATGATGATGATAGAGGACTTTAGGAAAGACATAGCTTTCTTAAAGAGATGCAGGAGAATGCAGGTAAACAGAAAACATAAAAATCCCTTAAAAACTACAGGAAAACACAATCAAACAGGTGCAGATCACCACCGACTAAGGCCAGTCTTCAATAACAACAGAAAGCCCATATATACACAGAAGCTGAGCAAGGCCCTACTCTTGATCAAGGAAGAAATAAAGAAAAAAAATTAAAGACTTTAGAATTTAATGAAAATGAAGGCACAACATACCCAAACTTATGGGACACAATGAAAGCAGTGCTAAGAGGAAAACTCATAGCTCTGAGTGCCTCCAAAAAGAAACTGGAGCAAACATACACTAGCAGCTTGACAGCACACCTGAAAGCTCTAGAACAAAAAGAAGCAAATAAGCAAATACACCCAAGAGGAGTAGAAGGCAGGAAATCATCAAACTCAGAGTTGAAATCAACCAAGTAGAACAAAAGAACTATGCAAAGAATCAACCAAACCAAGAGCTGGTTGGAGAAAATCAAGATAGATAGACCCTTAGCCAGACTAACCAGAGAGCACAGAGACAGTATCCAAATTAACAAAATCAGAAATGAAAAGGGAGATATAACAACAGAAACTGAGGAAACTCAAAAAAATCATCAGATCCTACTACAAAAGCCTATATTCATCAAAACTGGAAAATCTGGATGAAATGAACAATCTTCTAGACAGATACCAAATACCTAAGTTAAATCAGGATCAGATAAACCACTTAAACAGTCCCATAACCCCTAAAGACCTTTTGTGCCTCTTTGGGGTGAGGTGGGAACAAGAAACAGAAAACCTCACTTGAGAAATGTCACAAAACACAAAATCATACTAGCTGTTTTTCTGCCCTGCATCTCATTTTGCCCTTGGGCTCCAGAGATAGCTAAAATGAAATGTAGGATTGGACCAGAACAAGGGTGAAGAAGGCCACTCTGACTTACAACTTCTGAGTGACTTGAACCCAGGTGGTAAGCAGGACTGAGAATAATCATTAGTTTGCTTTGGCCACATTCAGGGAAGTGAAATTTCAGAATTCCCAGAATAGCCTCAGGATATTAATAATATTAGTAAGAGACCTGGCAGCAAACAGAAAAATAAACAAGAGGAATATTTACGAAGCCATGGCCACAACATCAGGAAACCTTGCAAGGTTCTTGATAGAACCAAGGACCGTCTAGACCCAGAGGACAGTGCCTGGGTAGGCATATGCCATACCCAGCTTAGTCTGCATTTTTAAAATATCTATTTAAGGGGGGTGGGGAAGGCAGGAAAGGATGGAAGTAACAATAATACATGTATGAAAGCAGCATACTGAAAATGATGGCTTTGCATTCTATCCGAAAATCTAGTTTTGGAAATGAAGTTGCATGCCTGAAATACTAATGCTTGGCAGAGAGGTAGGAGACCCAAGAAGTCAAGTTCTCTTCCGCTGCGTGGGACAGCTCAGCCTCAAGCTCATGTGGTCTAGACTAAAAAATTTTACTGAATCATTATTCAGTAAAAGTCTACTTATGTGATTTAAAAACCTTTTTTGGATGACATTAGATGAATATGTGCCAATCAAAATGCACACACGTTTCCTCGGTTGTCTAACCATAGTGAGTCAATTCCTAAGTCTGCCTTTTCGTCAGTAAAAGCAACAGTAGATCTTATTTATTTATTTGGTTGGTTGGTTGGTTTTTTGAGTTTCTCTGTGTAGCCCTGGCTGTCCTGGAACTCACTCAGTAGACCAGGCTGGCTTGGAACTCAAGATATCCGCCTGCCTCTGCCTACCTCAGTCCTGTTCCTTAAGTATGAAACAAAGGAAGGGCTCATAAATAAGATCTTTCTGGGCAGCGGTGGCCCACGCCTTTAATCCCAGCACTTGGGAGGCAGAGGCGGGCGGATTTCTGAGGTAAAAACCTATACAAGTTGATGGCAGTAAATAGTAAGCTGAGATTTTAACTCCCCAAGCCGCCATGACTACCGAATAAAACCTATTTGGTTGTCACTGAATCCTAGCCTTCCTTCAAGCATGTTAACACATTTACCTTTTAAACACTCCTGGATGCTATCAGAGTCTCCATCTTCCACGATTTTTCTGGCCTACATGAATATTCCTAGAATCAAACAGCGGCATGGTCAGACTTGGTGCTTTTAAGTGTACCCGTGGGATCGGTCTCCGCTCACACCTAGGGCACAGAGAACCGGCTATAACTGTAGGGAAATAATCTGTCTCGCCCCAAACACCTCTGTGATAGATTTACCCATAGACGAGTAGTATTTACACTTCCGGAAGCCACAACGCCGGCAGTTCCAAGAGTTTGAGCAGCCCGCGTCCTAACGCGACCGCCTGGGCCCCACGGCATGCTGGGAAACGTAGTCCTAACCAGGCCCTGCGCATGTGAGTCTTCAAACACCCAACATCCGGTTACGAGTCCAAGTCCCGCCTCCAAGCCCATCTGCTCTCCAATGCCGCCCTCTGCCGTTCTTTGCCTCGCCGCCTAGTTTGCGAGCCGGTTCCAGGTACCCCGGAAGTGATCTTTTCTCTTCCGGATTACGAGTCCGGACGTCCGCACGTGGTTGCCGGGTCTTGGGTCCTGCTGTAGTGGCGTTGCGGTCCCAAAGCGAGGGAGCCGAGCCGTAGCGGGAGCCATGGAGGGCCAAAGCGTGGAGGAGTTGCTGGCCAAGGCAGAGCAGCAGGAGGCGGAGAAGCTGCAGCGCATCACGGTGCACAAGGAGCTAGAGCTGGAGTTCGACCTGGGCAACCTGCTGGCTTCGGACCGCAACCCCCCGACGGTGCTGCGCCAGGCGGGACCCTCGCCGGAGGCCGAGCTGCGGGCCCTGGCGCGGGACAACACGCAGCTCCTCATCAATCAGCTGTGGCAGCTGCCGACCGAGCGCGTGGAGGAGGCGGTGGTAGCGCGCTTGCCGGAGCCCGCCACTCGCCTGCCCCGCGAGAAGCCGCTGCCGCGACCTCGGCCGCTCACCCGCTGGCAGCAGTTCGCGCGCCTGAAAGGGATCCGTCCCAAGAAGAAGACCAACCTCGTGTGGGACGAGGTGAGTGGCCAGTGGCGGCGTCGTTGGGGCTACAAGCGCGCCCGGGACGACACGAAGGAATGGCTGATCGAGGTGCCTGCGAGCGCCGACCCCATGGAGGACCAGTTCGCCAAGAGGATCCAGGCCAAGAAAGAGCGCGTGGCCAAGAACGAGCTGAACCGTCTGCGGAACCTGGCCCGCGCGCACAAGATGCAGATGCCCAGCTCGGCCGGCCTGCACCCTACGGGACACCAGAGCAAGGAGGAGCTGGGCCGCGCCATGCAAGTGGCCAAGGTCTCCACCGCCTCGGTGGGACGCTTCCAGGAGCGCCTCCCCAAGGAGAAGGCTCCCCGGGGCGCCGGCAAGAAGAGGAAGTTTCAGCCCCTCTTTGGGGACTTCGCGGCCGAGAAGAAGAACCAGTTGGAGCTCCTTCGAGTCATGAACAGCAAGAAGCCGCAGCTGGACGTGACGAGGGCCACCAACAAGCAGATGAGGGAAGAGGACCAAGAGGAGGCTGCCAGGAAGCGGCAGATGCGCCACAAGGGCAAGAGAAAGGGGCAAGGACCTGCGGGCAGGAGGAAGGGCGGCCCGCCGGGGCAGGGGGAGCGAAGGAAAGGAGGCTCGGGAGGCAAGAAGCACCCCCGGCCGCCTGCTTTCGGTGGCAAGGGTGGGAAGAGGAGAAAGTAGTGTTCTCCCCACGGACCTGTCCTGAAAAGCTAGGGCTGGACTGAGGTTAGGTTGTGCGCGGTGTAGGCTGGTTCCGGAGGTGGCCGCTTCCCTTAATGACAACTGACACTGCAGGGACAGGTTTGCCTCCCCTCGAGTCAGTGCGGGACTATGAATTAATGGAGACGCTGACTGGAAATAGGTGTATTTTGAGCACTTGAGAATTACAGAAATGATAAGGCCAGAACCAGGAATAAATCAAGGCCTGCCTTTTTATCTTGACTTTGGCTACTGGGTAAGGGTTGATCAGATTTCTGATTGGTTTCAGCGTTTTTGCATTATTTTTGTAACAAAGCTTGTATATTTATCAAAACAGGGAAGAGGGGGGAATTATATCTACCTGTGATTTGCAAGTATTGTAAAGGTACTCAGGTAGGTACCTAGAGTACCTAGTATTGCTTTTAACTTTTATTGTCGGTAGAGGCTGTATGGAAAGCCAGTAACCTGGGTACCAACATGGAGTGTGCTTGAAAAAAATGATAGCTACAATGATTATAAAAGGACCCCTTGTATTAGGAAGCACTAACTATAATATTACAAGTATAGTGCTTTTTGATGTTGGTTCAGGTGGTGCATTTGGCCAGTGAATTGCTTTCAGTGATAAATTGGAACCACATTAAGTAATGGTAATTAACCTTGTTACTCCAGAAAATAGTGGTCATTTTGTTTGTAACCGGACGCTTGGGTTTCAGTTTTTATCAAGAGCTGGGCTGGAATTCACTCTGGAGCCAAGGCTGACCTGGAACTCAAGGCCACGTGCTGAGATTATTATAAACAAGCAAGCACACCCCGCAGCAGATGTCCTGTTTCTTTCCGTACTGGATGTTTTTCCCTGTTTCCTTTTCTTAGTTTGACCTTAATAAACTTAACTTTGCATAATTAGTATTTGCATTATTATTGTAAATTATTACTAGCAATGCTAGAATTGAGGGAGGAGTGTTTTCTGTAAAGCAAGTTGGTCTCTCAGTTGCTAGCAGTCGGGAATTAATTGGATTGGAGGTTACTTTTAGTGTTTCGTTTTTAAAAGGTTACTTTTAGAAAAGGCAAGGAAAGCTCAACTTGTTTCATAACAACTAATGAAAATACTGAATTGTTAATGGCTTTGGGTAAAGTTCTAATTAGGTTAGTCCTTACTGAACTCTTCCACTGGGGAGCCCTGCCAGTTTATAGTTCTAAGTACCCATGAGAACTTTCTCAAAACCAAGCTGTTGGCAGCTAAAAGTAACCTCTAGCCCAGTTCCCAACTGCAAGCAACAGGCCTTTCAAAGATTTGCTTTGGAATTTTGGTTGGTCCGGTTTGGGGGCCTGTGTTTGTTTGTTTGTTTGTTTGTTTTAAGTTTGCGAAGGACCCTGTGGGGTTCTTGCCATTGAGATAATTTCAGAGTTGGCTGAAAAATGAGCCAAGGCTGGGTCAGGTGACCTTGCCGAGTGCGTTGGAGGCAGTCCTCCTCCCGGAGTCCAGCGGTGCCCGATTGGCTGACAGTGGGGGTGGAGCAGCCTGCGAACCCCGAGAACTGCCATGGCCGCAGCTGCACGCGCTCGCATCACACACTTGCTGAGGCACCTGCAAAGCTCAGCGTGAGTACAGGCTGCGCCAGCGATGCCTCGGGGCTTAGCAGCCCCTGCGTTGCCAAGCTGGGCAGGCGATTATAACCGGGATACTTCCAGAGTTCAGGAAAGCCACAGTATGCCCAGGCCGTGCAGGGCATGTTATGGTAGGACGGATGGTGCAGTGTGGCCCGGCTACCGTTAAGGAGATGTTCTCAGAAGCTAGCCTGCACCCACAGTGAGGCAAGTAGTGTAGCCTTTGGTGTCCTTGCTGCGATAATTAACATCGAAGTAACACGTGTATGGAGTCTATGTGCAGAAACTGCTCTCTTCTGAGAGAACAACAGCGAAAGGCCGAAGAGCATGGGCGGCTTTAGGATCCAATAAGGGGACAGGCACCTGTCGCAAGTCTCAGCAGATGGGGTGTAAACGGGAAAGACCACATAGAGAGAGTTACCCTCCCTGCCCTGGGTCCTTCCAGAAAGGCTGGGTGTGTGAGTAGTGGGTGTGAAGGCCAGAGTCAGCCAGGGAAATGGAAGCTGCTGCCGTGAGCTGGGGAGGGGACAGCCGGGCGCTGGAGAGGAGGGAGCGGTGTGGTTCCAGGACCCAGCATGGAGTCCGGGCAGGCCTTCTAGGACGCAGTAAGGCCTGCACAACAACTGTCGGAGCAGAAAAATGTAGACCCAGGGGAGAACCAAAGGATGAGCAAAGTGATGCAGACGTGAATCACTGATAGGATAGGAAGGATAGTGAGGAAATCAACCCAGGGAGACATCCTCAAGGCAAGGGTGAGCTGGGCTTGAACCTCAGCTAAGGGCTAGAAATGAGTTAGTTAGCCTTTAGAATTTACAGTAACATGAATGGGTGGGGAGAGGCAGCCATATTCCCGGCATTGGTTTCAGATGTCTTTCTTCCCCCGGCTTCTCTTGTCCTTAGAAGTTAATGCAGGGCGTGTTTGGTAAGAAAAACCGAGTAAGCCTGGGCCTGGGCCTGGGCCTGGCCTGTTCTCCTGGTGGAAGCAGGCGGCCGCTAGGTGGCAGCCTTGCCTTAGGTTTTTTTTCTTGATCTCAAGACATTCTAAGATCCTGAGAGTCACCGAGTAACCAACCACCTTTTCCTCCCTTTACCTTTTCCCTCCCTGGGTCTTTTAATTCCAGACTTGAGTTTTGGCGCGTTCGAGAGGCGGCTTTGCAGTCAAGCATTTGCCGCCACCCCGCTGTGGCAAGGTCCTCCGAGCCAGAAAGAGAAACAAATGAAAAGTAGAAACTGAAGGGGGGGGGGGGGCTGTCCAAAAAATAGCCCATGGGCAGGGAAGGGAGGGAAGTTTCCAGAAAAAAAACAAAACCGTGGGAAGTGCATGGGTGAAAGGATTCAGGAAGGAGATTGTGCCAGGTGTCCCTGCTGGACACGGGACCAGCTCTGGGGCTGAGGGGGGTCGGTGCAGGGAGGATGCAGTGGTGGATGTGAGTAGCTGATCTATCTGGAAGGCCAGTGCTCTGAGAGCTGGAGGCTAGTGCAGAACCAGTCTGAAGACAAGCCTTGAGGATGTGGGAGAATTATGTAGAATGTCCTCAGGGTTTCGAGCTGGGTGAAGAACCACTTGGTTGAGTCACAGCTCCTGACCTGTGAGGGCTGGAGCCTCACAACCCAGGCGTGCGCCCTCAGCGTGCTCCTCGGAGCTGCCCACGGGCCTTGGCTCAGCAGAGCCTCGTGAAGGGAGCTTGTGGGTGCTGAAGGGCACCCGGGCTGGATTTTGTCTTTGGCCTTATCCTTGGGTTTTTGTTGCTGCACTCTGCAACCTCAGGGCCAGAATGTCGTGTGTGAGTTACTTCAAGGCTTCTCACTTTGGGTTTTCCTGTTTGCTTTCTTTTCCCTAGATGTCAGTGCCCAACTCATTCTCACACGTACTCCCAAGGTAATAATACATTTTGAATTTTTACATCAGCTTCAGTTTTGCTTTCTCCAGCTGGCATTTGGGTAAAGTGTGGGAAAGAGACTTGAAAGGCCTGCTTGAGGCGTGAAAACAGCGGCCTCTCACTGGGGACTGGTGAGACGCGGCTCCAACCGTGCAATGGTGAGCACCATGTAGGGGCTGTGAACTGAACCCAGGTCCTCTGGAGGCAGAGCAAGCAAGCACTCTAAACCACTGAGCCATCTTTTCAGCCCCATAATATTTTCCAAAACTGAAAACACACATGACATTTTAAGGATGTTTAGGGTCTTGAGGAACAAGTCTTTTGAGGTTTAAAAAAAAAAAAAAAAACACTCTAAAAGCTAAAGTAAGGTGATTGCTAGAAGAAAAAAATCTTGTTCCTATCCATTTTTGAAATATCCAATTTCCTTATAATTAAAAATAATAACAAAAGTCTTTGGCTCCCACCTTCCTGACCCCGACTGACTCCGTGGTCCATAAAGTTCGATGTAGCTTCACCATGTCACATGATTGACACAGAAGCTGATTTTCTTCTTGGAAAGAGGTAAGCTATAAACACAGGCAGGAAAGGAAAGGTCAACCAGTGTGTGCTCCTGAGCAGTGGCTGAGGAGGAGGAGTCTAAAGGTCAGAAGAAGCGGTTCACCCTCAGGGCGGATGGGATCTCTAACCACCAGCCATGAGGTGGAGCCGGCCTTACAGCCCCGGGGAAAACAGGCACAATTTTGTTTTCACCCTTTTTGGTCTAATCTTTTTTTTTTTTTTTTTTTTTTTGGCTTTTTTCTACTTGGGGAATGACAGAAAGAAAGATAAATTATGATGATGATGATGATGTCGTCGAAGATAATGATGTCATCTTTGTTGTCGTCATCTAGTTCTGGTCTCTTTTTCTTTAATAGCAAAAAAATTGGTGGTGTGAATTATTCTGTTGACTTTTCCTTTATCTTGTGGCTGACCAGAACTGGTTATTGAGAAGTAGATTAAAAACAAAGATGGACGGGGTGGGGGAAGTGGCTCAGTGGTTAAGAGCACTAGCTATTCTTCCAAGAACCTACATTCAATTCCCCCGGGACCCCCATGGCAACTCACAACCGTCTGTGATTCCAGTTCTAGGGGAATCAGACACTCACAGACACACATGCTGGCTGACCACCAGTGTACATAAAATAAAAACAAATAAATTACTTTTTAAAAGAAAGATAAGGGCCCAAGGAGATGGTCAACCTGGTAAGGGCACTTAACTATACAAGCCCGACGGCCTGAGTTGAATCCCAGAATATTCATGAAGGTTCACCAACTCCATATACTTGACCTCTGACCTCCATGTGCATGCTCCAGGCACACAAAACAATAATAACTTTTTTAAGTATGAAATTCATTGATGGCCCCCTATTGCCCTGATATAACAACAGAAAGAAAAAAATCAGGTTTTAGTACGTTTTTGTAAATAGTGACCTATGTGTGGTATATACACACCGTAAAATGGCAAAAACATACACTTTTAGGTAAGATTTCAAGGAAGATGTTTAAGTTCAATGTGGTTTTATTTTCAAAAACAATATTTAGGTTTATCTTCTGATACATGATCTGATGGTTCTGTCTCTGCTTCTAGCCCCTGGAGTCTCCCCTTCAGGAAAAACAACAGATTACGCCTTTGAGGTAGGTTTCATTGATTCACTCTTTCTTTTATGGATGGCATGAAAAAAACGTACGTATTTGCTGAGGCATTCGTGTTCCATTTGAAATCTGTTGTTAGCTGATGGTCCCCGTCTCACTTTGATCTGGCTCTGTGCAGCAATGTGCATTGGGAAGATAGGGGAAGATAGGCAGAAAACAATAATGTTTAAAACGTCTTTCATATTAAAACGTGACAAACTCCCAGCTCTACATACTCCCAAATTATATGTTAAGCCTCTGAAAATATCTAACAAAAGAAGTCAAAGTAAAGTTTTGAAGCCAGAGTAAATGACCAACCATTCTGGTGCAATTTGCCATGCTAATTACATAATTACTTATAATTATTTGTTTAGCTCCTTGCCCCTCCTCAGTTAGGAATCATAAATTAGGTCACTGGGAGCCTTCTGCTAGCCCAAGCCCCGTCTGCAGGTACTCAGCCCCACATGATAGCTGACAGTTGAAAACTCTAATCCTGGTGGTTGCAAGGTCATTGGAGAGTAACAGAGATCCAGGCAACCCTGTTGGAACTGCTTAAATCCTCATTTAAGGAGTTATTAACCATTTAAGGAAGAAAAAAAGAAAAAGAAAAGAAAAGATCATGAATCAAACACGACATGATTGTTTGGTTTGTCCTTTGATTGAAAAGTGGCCGGTCCACGTTAGTGTGAAAGCTCCGCCTTTGCAGTAAAGCCCAGAAGACCATGCCTCTGTGTTAGTGACGGTGTCATCTGAGTGCAGCACAGGCCTCCAACAGAGCACCTCTGAGGTCTTGGTGGACAGGACACTGGATAGATGCACACGGGATCAGATAAATGGAGGGGCAGAACCACCGATGAGACACATGGGTCGGAAAGTAAAAACTGTTCATTCTGACCTGGGAACCAGGGGAAGCAGATATTCACTTTGATTGGGAACTAGGGCAAGCAGGCACTTGAAGCTAGGAGAACAAGCAAGAATTTAGTGTCTTTGGGAAAAGACAAATACAAAACTACAATAAGACTAGAGCCAAGGTTTGCTTAAAGGGGAGGGGAGGCCAAAAGGCAAGACCTGCGGAAGGCCGTTCTACAAAGCATGCTATATATTCTCTAAAGGACGTGCTACAGAGCATGCTATATATTCTCTAAAGGATGTGCTACAGAACATGCTATATATTCTCTAAACAATGAGGACTCAGGCATCTCAGAGGTTTAGAAATACACTGACCAACTCTAATACATAATTTGTTTTAATTTCAGATGGCTGTCTCAAATATTAGATATGGAGCAGGGGTTACAAAGGAAGTAGGCATGGCAAGTATTTGAGATGTCTGCAGCTTCAAAGGTGATATCCTGTAAACACACGTGTTAATAATCAAATCCTTTGTTCTTTTTTAATTATATATGTATATATGTAAATATATACATACATACATACATACATACATGTATTTCATGTCTTTATCCCCAAGTCCTTTGTGTTAAACTTGCCTAAAGGTGCTGCCGTGTTCAAGCCTAACTTCTGAACTCATTCTTATTATTTATAGGATCTACAGAACATGGGAGCTAAGAATGTTTGCTTGATGACAGACAAGAACCTCTCCCAGCTCCCTCCTGTACAAATAGTTATGGATTCCCTGTCAAAGAACGGCATCAGTTTTCAGGTTTATGATGACGTGAGGGTAGAACCTACAGATGGAAGGTAATGCCGTGGGCTTCTTGGTTACTTAAGCAGAAGCCAACAAAATGGCTGCCATCGAAGAGTCATCCCCGACCTTGTTTAACAGCGTGACAGTGTGGTTTTTGTTTTTTTAATATCGCATAATACAGCCTTTGTTTTCTTAAGCTTCATGGATGCGATTGAATTTGCCAAAAAGGGAGCCTTTGACGCCTATGTCGCTGTGGGCGGGGGCTCCACCATGGACACCTGTAAAGCGGCTAATCTGTATGCATCCAGCCCTCGCTCCGAGTTCCTTGATTATGTCAATGCCCCCATCGGCAAGGGGAAGCCAGTAACTGTGCCTCTTAAACCTCTGATCGCAGGTAAACACTGCCCGCTTGCTTCATTTTACAACTAGCAGAAAAGGCCACAGATGCCATGCCAGCTATTAATGTCGAAGTCTACATTTCCAGAACCTCTGATGTGTTCATTTTAAATCAGGGCACCTTTGGAGACCAAAATAGACAAGTTACTCATTTATAAATTCCGACCCTCATCATTGCACAGATAGACAGTTTGGATCAGTTAGAGGAAGTTTGGAATTTTAGGCCGTTGTGTCACCGTGTGGAGGGTGCAAAGATCCTCACTGACGGTTGGTAGGTCCCCGGTTGCCAGCCTTGTCTCCACATCCGTCTGCTTTGCCTTATTTCCCAGCCACCTCGAAGTTTGCAGAGAACATTTACTGTGTTTTCTCAGGGACTCAACCCTTTCTTCAGTATAATGTCTCTTCAGCTGACCTGGAGTTTTGCATTTTTCCCAGGACACGTGGCAAGCATGGATGTGTTATTTTGGATGACATCTGCTCCACAGCTGCCCAGGGCCCAAATCCTTATCAAAAGTAGCCTGAGTGTCCCACGGAGCACTTGAAGTTTTCTAGCCTTTCCTTTCCTTCCCTTTTAATTTCTATGGCTGTTAGCACACTGCTCACTACCTAGGAATAAGGAAACAGCCTCAACCTAAGTAGTCCCTGCCCCCTGCTTTTCTGCTCTATCATGAACGCCCACGGTAGGGACTTGAAGGAGTCGGTGGCAGATGAACTGCTCTGAGGTGAATGAGGACTCAGCAGGGAGAAGCAGAATTGCAGTCTGGCAAATGGAGCCCGCTGGTGAAACGGTGTCGGTACCACACAGAGAAGCGATTAGTAAAGTTTAAAAACTTGACAGAGCTACAAAACCACAGGGCCTAGCAAAACAGCTCGTTCCTGTGCCTGTTGCCAAGGGGGAATAAAGATGTCTTTTAGAGACAGGATGTGCAAGCGTTCCTACTGGAGGTGCTAGGCAACTTGATCTCGGGCTCTCGAGCCAGACTTCCCAGAGATCATCGCCACTAATATGGCAGACTTCCCACACTGGTATGATTGTCATGTACATATTAATACTGACATAGACATCAACTACAACAGAGTCATATATGCAACACAGATTGGTGTTAGTATAGATACAGACAGCATGTGAGTTAAATATGCATGCATGTTAACCATGCATGTACGTTCATTTATTCAATGTAAATTCATGAAATGCATTTTACATATACAGATAGCAGGCATATTAAATACTCATGCATGTTAACCATGCATACATGTTAATGCAGCCATGTATAGTATACAACCATGTTAATGCAGCATGTATATTATGTTAATACAGATATAGAAGCCAGGTAAATGTTAAATAGACCAATAGAACTCATGTTAAAATAGACAGATATGATATATTTTAAGCATGCATGTGCATTCAAACATCATAATGTATGTTAAACATATATATTATATATGTGTAGTTATATACATATGCATGGATGTAGATTGCATACATGCATTCTAATGTCACCACAGACATAGCATGCTGATGGGAACACTCACGGTGTGTTAACTCAAGCATGGACATCACATGAATCCTTCACAAAATATGTTACACAGACACAGGTGTCAGACTTTGCCCCTTGTTCTGAGATGGCGTTGAGGATCTCCACTGACGTCTGTTCAGACTCCTTCTAATACTGATATTGCTTTGTTCAAGTTCCCACGACCTCGGGGACCGGCAGTGAGACTACCGGGGTTGCCATTTTTGACTATGAACATCTGAAAGTAAAAACTGGTAAGAACTTTACTCCTAATTCTCTCACAGCCTTCTACCTCACTCCCTTGACCTTGGTACTGTTATTCAAAAATCAGGGAATTAAAGCAACTCAAGCACACATTTCTCTTCCCAAGAAGAAAATATATGAAAATAGGCTGGTGAGTTTCTTGTTGGCAGTTAACTGAAAAGCCTATCAAGATGCCGTGAATCTCCTTTTCACATACATTTTTAGTCATGAGCATGTATAAATGTATTCCATAGCTGTGGAATGCCTCTGGAGGCCAGAAGAAGCTGTCGGATCTCCTGGAGCTGGAGTTACAGGCAGTAGCGAGCCCCTTGACTCGTGCTGGAAATCGAACCTTGCTTCTCAGAACAAACAGTAATGTTCTTAGCCACAGAGCCATCTTCCCAGACCCCAATGCCATGAATCTTCCTTAACAGGCCATTCTCCTGCCCAGATCTCTTTGGCATTTTTTAACATTTTAAATCAATGTTATCGAAAGATGCTTGTATGTAACAAAATGCATAGTTTTCAAAGAGTCTGTTTGATGGATTTTAACAAATGCACATGGCAAATCAAGATCCTAGACATTCCATATCTCCACCCAGCCAGTCCCTCCGGCCCACCCTCTGTCTTCCGGCTTCTTAGGTATCTTGGTCCTACCTTCTCCTTGCCTGTGGTAGAAACAAGTTTGATTCAGTATACTGCTTCCAGTCTTTGTTGGCATTCAACTACACATTCAGAGTAGCTTCTTTATTTTTGTTAAATAATCCCTTGACATGGTTAACAGCAATAACAAGCAACTCTTAAGTTCCACCTTATGGTGTTTAAAAGGCTTATATACATATTTTCTCATTTTATCCTTATAGCTCCTGAGACAGGTGTTGTTGTAGTATGTATGAGTGTGTATGTAACCGCATGCATGTATGTGTGTCTGCATGTGTCTGCATGTGCATGTGGGGTGTGTGTGTGTATGTGTGTGTAGATGTGTTTATGGGTGTGGGTGGGTGTGCATGTGTGTGTAGGTGTGTATGTGTATGCGTGGGTATGGGTATGGGGGTGTGTGTACATGTGTGTGTATGTGTGTGTACGAGTGGTGTGTGTGTGTGTGTGTGTGTGTGTTTGTGTGTGTGTTTGTGTGTGTGTGTGTATGTGCGTGTATATGTGCGTGTGTGTGCATGTGTGTGGGTGTGGGGGTGTGGGTGTGCATGTGTATGGGTGTGGGGGGGGTATGTGTGTGCATGTGCATGTGGTATGCGTGTGTGTGAGTGTGTGTGTGTGTGTGTGTGTGTGTGTGTAGGGCCTAACTCCCAGTGGTTAAGTGACTTGTAACATAGCAAGGTGTAGAACAATCATCAGTGGTCTGCTGGTAAATAATATTTTGGAACTGAATGAGAAATAAGCTCTGGTTTGTAGTTCTTGTCAGTTTCTGTGTGGTCAGCACTGCCGGCTGGGCCAGTCACTTCTCCATGCAGCTGAAAGAACTACCTGAGATGACTTGTGGGATGGGGAATCAGCCCAGCACACCACCAGGTCACAGGTTCTGGCCCTAAGGAGCCTTCCACTACTTCTCACATCACTACATGAAAAGGAATCTTTTCTCACACTTTTGTTTTTAAGTAATGTCTTGTGTTTTAGGCATTGCCTCACGAGCCATCAAGCCCACCCTGGGGCTGGTCGACCCCCTGCACACTCTCCACATGCCTCGCCAGGTGGTTGCCAACAGTGGCTTCGACGTCCTCTGGTGAGTACCAGCGCCTCCTGGTACAGTCCTGGTAAGCCTGCACTGTGCAGCACAGCTCCCGTTGGCGGTCACCGTCCCCTTGCTGGGTGCAAATGTGAAGGCAGGAGATGTTGCTGATGGGACGTAGTCATCTTAGAGCCCACAGCCTGTCTCCAAAGAGGACACCCTAGACATCACCTGTGTCGGTGGAGTCACAGAGAAAGAAAGGATCGATTCAAGATGACATAAGGCATCTCCGGACCACACCACCTGCCTCTACAGCCACACAAACTAGGGAAGGCTCAGGGCTGCACCCAGGAGAGATCAGTCAAGGGGCTAGTGTCTCCAGGATGCACACCCACCATGTGTCTCCCAGCACCTCACAAAAATGGCCTCCTTGTAGCACTGCAGTGTGACACTCAGAGAGTGGGTGTCCAGTGCTTAGTAACTTGACCAGGCCCATATAGGCTCATGCGGTTTCATCTGTGATGTGTGTATCTACTGCAGACGTGTTCCTGAGCCAGACCATTAGTGCCGATCTCCTTTGAAGACCACCCAGGTCTTCCTTTCAGCAAGTCTCAAACCACCATAGTTCATCCACGTGTCACATTTTTGCTACAAAACACAAGGTGGTCCACTTAGGGCAGCATGACGCATAGGCAGTAGGCCACAGGCTCAGAGACAGCCCCTGTTCCAGTTGTTGGGGGACCCGCACGAAGTCCAAGCTGCTCATCTCCTACACATGTGCCGGGGGCCCAGGTCCAGCCTGTGCTCACTCTTTGGTGGGTAGTTCAGTCTCTGGGAGCCCCCGAGGGTCCGGGTTAGTTGGTCTTCCTTTGGGGGTCCCTCAGTCCTCCCTTATAAGGATTAGTTTTTGTTGTAAAAATAGTTATAAGAGCAAGCCTTGAAAGGGCGGAAAGAAGCGAAGCTCACTCTGTGATTTACACACTTCTCTTCAGCCACGCTCTGGAGTCATACACCGCCATTCCCTACAGCATGCGGAGCCCCTGCCCTTCCAATCCCATCCAACGACCGGCGTACCAGGGCAGCAACCCAATCAGCGACATCTGGGCAGTCCACGCACTGCGGATCGTCGCCAAATATCTGAAGAGGTATGTCAGCCTGGGGACAGAGAGATGGGACTCGCTCTCAGGTGACAAGCCTAATGCTAAATGGGCTGCTGACCAGATCAGTTACCTGTTTCCCCGGAAGAGATCCAAGGACAGGCAGGAGAAAACTGGAGCCCCTCGGTTCGCAAAGGCAAGAGTTTCAGAACCCAACAGAAGCTCCTAATGCATAAAAGGTACAGATAAAATTAAAGAAAGGTTTTCTCACTAACGACCCCAAAATAGCCAGGTGAACACCTGTAATTCCAGAACTTGGGAGTCTGACACAGGAGGGTTGCTATGCACCTGAGGGCCAGGCTGTGCTAGAGTTGACCAGGCTAACCAGGACGGCAAAGATTCAGCAGTGAAGCTGCCAGGAGGGGGATGTCTGTGAGCCTTGGCGGGAATGAGGAACACGCAGATGCTGGCTGGGTCATCTGTACCCTAAAAGCACACAGAAGCCACCCATTGAGAAAACTCACATGAATTAAAGGCAAGGAAAAAAGTATAGATACTCAGGAGACAGATCATGTAAAAGAGTTCCAGGGAGCCTCTGGAAGATTTAAGAACACAGATACAAACTGGGTATAGCCACACACAAGGAGACCCAGCCACCAGAGAGACTGAGGCACAGTGTGGGAATTTGACACCAGCCTGGGCAGGGTAACAAGACCTCAAATCTGAAAACAAAATATTTAATTAACTATTTTTATCTTTATTTATTTATTTGGTATTTTGAGACAGGGTTTCTCTGTGTAGCCCTGGCTGTCCTGGAACTTACCTTGTAGACCAGGCTGGCCTCAAACTAACAGATTGGCATGCCTCTGCCTCCCAAATTCCAGGTGGAGGTGGGGGGGCTAAAGGTGTGCACCACCACTGCCCAGCATAAGTTTCTTTATATAGAATCTATTTATTTTGGTTTTGTTTGTTTGTTTGTTTTTTAAGATAGGATTTCTTTATTTTCTTCTGTTAATTGACTATTTCTTTTTATTTTATGTGCATTGGTTTTTGCCTCTGTGTATATCTGTGTGAGGGTGTCGGAGCCCCTGCAACTGTGGCTATGGACAGTTGTGAGCTACAGTGGGGGTGCTGGGATTTGAACCTAGTTCCTCTAGAAGAGCAGCCAGTGCTGCTCTTAACCACTTAGCCATCTCTCTAGCTAAATATTTTAGACACTGACTAATCTTTAAAAAAAAATTTGTGAACTTCCTTCTCTTTTCTTTTTTTTTTTTTGTTTTTAGTTACTTCATTATATAACAAATTTATAAACTTGAAGTAGGCATTTTATTATATTTATAGTTACATTTTCAATACTTGTTTTTATTTTAATTTATTTACATTTCAAGTGTTATCCCCTTACCTGGTTTCCCGCTCTCCTGAAAAGCCCCTCTCCTATTCCCCCTCCCCATGCTTTTATGAGGGTGTTCCTCCACCCACCCACTCCCACCTCCCTGCCCTCAATTCTCCTATACTGGGGCATCTGTCAAACCTTCATAGGACCGAGGACCTCTCCTCCCATTGATGCCTGACAAGGCCGTCCTCTGCTGCATATGCAGCCAGAGCCATGTGTACTCCTTGGTCCCTGGGAGCTCTGGGGGGTCTGGTTGGTTGATATTGTTGTTCTTCCTTATGGGGTTGCAAACCCCTTCAGCTCCTTCAGTCCTTTCTCTAACTCCTCCACTGGGACCCCACACTCAGTGCAGTGGTTGGCTGCGAGCATCTGCCTCTGTATTTGTAAGGCTCTGGCAGGGCCAGAGGAGACAGCTATATCAGGCTCCTTTCAGCAAGTCTTTCTTAGCATCCACAATAGTGTCAGAGTTTGGTGACTGTATCTGGGATGAATCCCCAGTGGGACAATCTCTGGATGGTCTTTCCTTCACCTACAGCCACTTGATCTTTGACAAAGGAGCTAAAACCATCCAGTAGAAAAAAGACAGCATTTTAAACAAATGGTACTGGTTCAACTGGTGGTCAACTTGTAGAAGAATGCAAATCGATCCGTTCTTATCTCCCCGCACAAAGCCCAAGTCCAAGTGGATCAAGGACCTCTACATAAAACCAGAAACACTGAATCTAATAGAAGAGAAAGTGGGGGAAAAGCCTCGAACACATGGGCCCAGGGAAAAAGTTCCTGAACAGAACACCAATGGCTTATGCTGTAAGATCAAGAATCAACAAATGGGACCTCATTAAAAATTGCTAAGGTTCTGTAAGGCAAAGGACACCATCAATAGGACAAATGGCAATCCTTAAACTTTTTAAAGAATACAAATATATAGGTACACACATTTACAGTCATTATTTGTGAGAGGCCAAATGGGAAGAGGTTCCCGAAACAGCAAAAACATGCAGTGCAGTTTGGATCAGCATCACAGAGAGGAAGGTGACCCGGCCGGCTTAACCTGCGGTGGCCTCAGGTGACAGGGTGCGCTCTGAGAATGTGTTCTCCCTGAGTCCATCCATTGACAAATGAAGACTGAGTGAGCCCCAGGTCACCTCCCCAGAGCAGCACTCAAGGTGCAAGGTCAGGGCTCTGCCTTCCTGGCATCTTCCCATGGGTTGAGCAGCTGACAGAGTATTTATTATGTCCTCAGTGAAACCGTTGATGAGAAACATACGTTTGCCTTCCATTTTCACTTAGAAGACAAGGGGTTGTCTGGGTAACCTGCCGACTTTTTCTTCCTACTGACGGACGCTGCCTTGCCTTTCCCTGAGGCAGCTCTTCATTCAGAAGGAAACACCAGTGCTGGTGTGTGGCTCCACCCTTATCTAATCCACAGGGCTGTCAGAAACCCCGACGATCTGGAAGCAAGGTCTAATATGCACTTGGCAAGCGCTTTTGCCGGCATTGGCTTCGGAAATGCTGGTGTTCATCTGTGGTGAGTGAGCGTGCAATTCATCTTCTTAACTCGGGCCTCTGCTTCTGAGTTTTAATATATGTGATTCAGGACAAGTGGAAAATTTTAAATATGCTATGCAAAAAAGAAATCTAAGATTCCAAAAACATTTTCTTAATTTGAATTAGTTTATTGGGTCATGGGTTTCTTATAATAGCTTTTAAAATGCAATTTATGTACTATACAGTCTGCTCATTTAAGACATGTAATTCAATGGTTTTTACTCTGTGCACAAAGTCCTGTTACCGTTAGTTTTAGAACATTTTATTACCCCCAGTTTAAAAGAAAAATAAGATATCCCACATCCTCAGCTACTGTTCACCAATGCCCACATGAGCTCAGAGACCACTGAACAACTTTAGCTCTCTGTGGGATTCTCTATTTCGGGTGTGTCACAGACATGATATCGACATAAAGTCACATGATCCTCTGTGCCTGCTGTGCTTTCTCTAGATACTGTTAGAACCTTCAGTTCACTCATGCAGGGGCACCTCAGATCTTTTTATTGCCAAATAACATCCTATTGTATGGAGATACCACATTCGATTTGACCTAATATCAGTTGGTAGACATGTGTGGGTACTGATAATGCTCTGTACAAGTATTTGTGTGCACATTTTTATTTCTTTTATCTGATACAAATGAATGGAATTTCCAAATCTATGATAATTTTGTATTATTATTATTCATTTTTTTTTTTTAGAAACTACCACTCTTCTTTAGTTTTAACACCATTTTTTTTTCATTCACAGCAGTGCTGGATGAGGGTTCCCATGCCTCTGCGTCTTGCTATGTATTGTGATTTGTAAAATCTCAAGTGCAGGATCTTTCCTTAACGTTCATATACAACAGAGGAAGGAGCAGTCAGAATCTCCATTTATATCCCCAAATCAATCTTTGACTGAAACTTTATTGTCTAGGACCTTGAAATTAAAAAAAAAAAAATTAAAAAAACAGAATGTTGAGAATTAAGAGTAGTGCTATGTTAGGGTGCAGGGCAGCGGCGAGCATCGCGTTCTGTGCCACGGGAGGGTGAATTTATTATACCAAAAACTAGCAAACAAAATGTGCTAGAGCCTGAAGAGATTCATCCCCCTTAGCCCACTATTTCACTTTTAAGAATCTAGCCTAAGTAATATTCATGGTATGTACAACGGGTTTCCTTATAAAGATGTTCACTCAAGTGTAATTTATAATTGAAAATTTCGGATGCATGTTTGATTTCCAATAGTTAATACTCAACTGTAGTACTTAAAGAATAAAATAAAGTCATGTTTAAGGCAGATTAATATAGAAAAGTGTTTACAACACCAGACATTTTTAAAGATTTATTTATTTATATTTTGAATTTTTTTATTTATATCTAAGTACACTGAAGCTGTCTTCAGTCACACCAGAAAAGAGCATCAGATCTCGTTATGGATGGTTGTGAGCCACCATGTGGTTGCTGGGATTTGAACTCAGAACCTTTGGGAGAGCAGTCAGCGCTCTTACCCACTGAGCCATCTCTCTAGCCTGAGACTCAGTCTTAAAACAAATAAAGAATCTTAGGCTACAAAAGCAGTATACAGGGGCAGGAGAGATGGCTCAGTAGTTTGGAGATCATCAGCTGCTCTTCCAAATGACCCAGGTTCAATTCTCAGCACCCATGTGGTGTCTACTGCTCCTGGAACTGAAGTTCCAGGTGATCAAATGCCACCTTCTGACCTCCCAGGGCACTTATGCATGGGGCACACAGACTACATGCAGGCAAAACACACAAACACATACAGTGGAAAACAAATCTTGAAATTATGTTCAATATGATCATAAATTAAATATGCATAAAATGGCCAGAAGGAAAGAAACTGTGAATAGTTTTTATTTTGTACAAAGAACATAGACAACTATTAAAAACAATTGAAATTTTGGGACCTAGAGAGGTGGCCTAGCACTTAAGAGCACTGGCCACTCTTCAAAAGGTCTTGAGTTCAATTCCCAGCAACCACATGGTAGCTCACAGCCACCTATAATGGGATCTATATACATGCATACAGACAGAACACTCATACATGAATAAATTTTTAAAAATTAAAAAAAATGAAAATTTAAGTATTGCTAGAGAGTTGCCTTTGAAAGCTACATGAATCCTAACACTACTTGAAAGCATACTAATCAATAATTTTCTGATTCCAAGAGAGATAAAGTACATTCTAAAGTACCCAATAACTCAGGGAAGCAGTAGCTTCCAATTTATCTCATGCAAGGTGTCTGAAAACATTTGGATAAATATTAATGTAATTCATCAAAATACTTCCTTTCATGAGATCTTTTGCTGAATATGCTTGCAACCTTCCAATAGTCTATTTTATAAGAATGAGACCATTTCGCTCACATTAGCATTTCATTTGTACAATATTAATTGTGAATAGTATATATTAACTTGTTGCAATGTTCTGAACCATCTATTAAACTACAATGTTTTCCTATTTGTTCAATGTAAACAGTTCAAGAGGATATAAAGTTTCTATTTTCTGGTAAAAGCAAAACCCACTGTGAGCTGGAGACTGGCTCAATGGGTAGGGTGTTTCTGCGCAAGCATGAGGATCTGATTTTGGATCCCAGCACTCACATAAAAGTCTGAAGCTGGGCATGGATGGCCACAGTTGCCTATAGTCCAAGCACTATGAGATGCTGCCAGCCTAGCTCTAGATTCAGAACCCTGTCTCAGGACAGGGATAAAGCAAAGCAAGAATAATATAGCAAGACACCCATATCCTCTCCTGCCCTGTGCTTGCAAAGGCAAGATGCAGGCAAATAAAAGGCAGTTAAATAGGACTGATTAACCGAGCTTCTCGGGGTAGACTAGTTCTTTATAGTTCAGCACCGTTAATATACAGCGCTTGAAACAATCTGTTGATTATTTGCAGAATAGATCGCTAGCAGGTCTAGTTTGCATATTATACAATGCATAAAACTCTTTGGTCACTGGAGTCTGATCATTTCAGAGGTTTTGTTAGTGAATCCAATAAACTTGGAGTGTGTCACAGTGCATTCCCTGCATCCAAGAAGCACACCATGTAGAACCCTGTCAGTAACCATACGGTCCAGAGATGTGAGGGACACTCCTGCAACACTATCCATGTTACTGATTCTAGCATCTGTGTGTCAACAAAAGATTTTCTTTTTCTTTTCCAGCCATGGAATGTCTTACCCCATTTCAGGTTTAGTGAAGACATATAAAGCCAAGGAATACAATGTGGATCACCCTCTGGTGGTAAAAAATATTTAATAATAAATTACTCAATAATAATAATAAATTAGCTCTTATAATTATCCCAATTTCTGTAAGTATATTTGTCAGCGGGTGTGGGGATGGAACCCTGGCTGGAACCCACCCTGCTGCCAAGCTGCACCCAGCCCACCCTGAGAGTTCTTGACTGCTCACAGTACTAGTCATGCAGAGTGCTGAGGACGAACCGCCGATGTGTGCATCTCTCCACAGCCTCATGGCCTTTCTGTGGTGCTCACCTCTCCTGCAGTGTTCACCTTCACAGCCCAGATGTTTCCAGAGCGGCACCTGGAGACAGCAGAGATATTAGGTGTGAACCTTTACCCTGGCTCTGTGGGCCTCCAAGGTGGGGCATTCCCCAGGGATGAGAACAAAAGCGTTCACGGTGCAGTCACTCAGTGATAAAAGGACAGTGACTTGCCCGAAGCCCCGGACAGCACTTAAATGCCATAATTTTAGCCTTCTAAGGCTCCGTAAGTAAGCAGACCTAAGACTGACCCTATTAAGTGTGACCTATCGCTCTTTGCTCTGCGCTTGCTTCTTGAGAAAGTACTGCTTGGCACACAGCTAATGCCCTCTCTGACTTCTGCTGTGCAGTCACTCATAAAACTAATCAAGAAAGCAACAGTGACCTCTCAGTCACAGAGAAGCCTAACAGTAAACTAAAGCGATTGCAAACGCGCAACCGGCTTGGCATACTGTCGAATAAGTAATCTCTCTCCTAAGATGCCCACTGTGCCTTTTGATGCTTACAGAAATAAAACTATATTCTGGAGTAGGAGGTTAAGAAAACAAAAACAAGAACAATCTAGGTGTTTTTCTGAAACAAGAAGTCTCTTATTTTTTAGGTGACTTGAGAACCCGATTTACTTGTAGACCATCTTATCCCCCTACTTGGGTTTACGGTGGGAAGAGAAAGACCGTACCGAAAGCCCTTCATTATCCTCTTGCAGCTTGAGCCGTTAGAAAGATTACTCCCAAGGAGGCAGGAATGACCGCAGACATCCTCCCATGGGGCTGCTGCCCTGGCCCGCCCTCACACACCAGCCCTTTGTGTGAGCCCCGGGGCTCCAGGTGCTGTGCGGCGAATGTTAATGTCAGAAGCCAAGACGTGGAGCCAAGCCGGCTTCAGTTTGCACTGTGTACTGTGGGAACACGTTGGCAGTGAGACCAGGGCCTGCATCCCTTCTCCCTTTAGGGAGGGGAATCGCGGCCATGCTGGGACATAGCTCTGGCCTCTGTAGATATACGGGTGGTAGAAATTGGGGGAAGGGGTCCTAAACGGTAGACTAGATCTACTGTAAATGGGAAAAAAATCGTAGTGACCATGTTCCAGGCAGCACAGACATTGCCAGAAGACAGATCTCCTGTTAACGTGGCAGAAGAACCCAGCAGTTTTTCCTAACTGCTTAGAGACTCCAGTCCCACATCGCCGGTCAAGTATGTTAAGTCTCTATGAAATCTTGGCTTTTTCTTAGCGATCCCAGGTTATATTCTTTCCTGTCGCCTGCTTTTTGTTATTTTTTCTAAAAGTGCACCATAAGGAAGCCTGGGTGTCTGCACCGTGTGTTCTGTGGCAACCTTCCCGCGGTCGTAAAACTGTAACCCCATATCCTGCCATGCCTCTCACCTAATCCGCTCTCAGCTGCTGCCAGGCATTGCAGACGCGTCTGCCAAGCCTGGAGCACCCCTCTCCCTGTTGCTCCCATCTGGCCGTACCTGATTCTGTCTACTTTGTCCTGGAACTAGAGAGGCTCTGACCCTCACAGAAGGAAGAGGCATCAATCTGACTGCAGCGAGGAAGGGCCTCCTCTCCCTCGTAGGCCTTCATACCTCGTCCAAGGCTACCTTCATTTGCAGAATGCTAGCCTTGTGGGCAGCACAGGTGTGCCCCTTAGATAGATGATTGACAGGCCTAAGTACGGACTGGAAAAGCTGTCCCCTTCGCCTGGGCATTTGAACACTATCCTACCCAAGAACAGAACTCCATGACCCTTGCAGACTGGCATCTCTGTTATCGTTTGTGCTGTGAATCATTAAACTTCTGTCCTTACAAATCTCCAAACCTTGGCAACCTTCTTCACATGGTCAACTTCACAGGAAGCACTATTCCTTGAGCCCATGGTCTTTGTTGTGCCCAGCTGCCACTGAGACCTTTATTAAGAGGGACATCCCCTGACCTTTAGCAACGTAGTCCAATTTTTTTAAGGTACAAAGAGGAAACCCTTTCCCTAATCACATGTAACAGAGTTTTGCCATCTTAGTTCTGTATCCTTACCTAAAAGTGTTTGCAGGAGCCTTGTGTTGCTGCTAAAGAAGACATTGAATGTACACACCTCTAGGGGTCAGTAAATGCCAAGCCTTGAAAGCCAAATAAGCTATGCCCCCCTACAAATGTGCCATCCCTGAATCCTAGTGCCAGTGTCGTCCCCGGCCTCTATTCAGTACCTCCTTTCTTGGCTCTGTCATTCTGCTCCCCCACCATACAAAGGGTGAACAGGGTTGTCCTAAAGAACTAATGGCATCTGAGCCTGTCATCCGTGGGCCGCTGACTACAGAGACATCTTAGGAAACCCTAGTAGTGCCCAGTGTTTGGAGGTGGCATTGGGTACAAATTACATGTTCAGCTGATATTGTGACTGAGCTATATCTGGAAGCTACTCCCCTCTCTTCATAGTCTGAACTTTTCTTCTAGGAGCCAATATCCGCACCGCCAAGACTCAAGATGCTGGGCCTGTGTTGGCAGATGCCCTCCGAAAATTCCTATTTGACCTAAATGTTGAGGACGGCCTCGCTGCTCTTGGTTATTCCAAGGATGACATTCCTTCACTGGTAAAAGGAACACTGCCCCAGGTAAGATTCACAGCAAGGCCTTCATGCCCGCTAAACACAGAGCCGGAAGGGACCAACGCCCAGTGTGCTGGTGACCTCACAGCGTCCCTCACAGCCGCGAGAGAACCCACAGTACAAAGGCAGCCTGGCCCCTGTGCCTCTTCACTCCTCCGTAAAAGTGTGGCAAAACTGAAAGGGTCCTTTATGAAAACTTCAAGATGCAAACTGCCAAAGTGACTTGAGCTGTGGAAACCTCAGCCTTCCTTTCCCACATTTCTGCTGTCTAAGGAGTTTCCCCACCCCTCCCGTAAGACAGTGAGCGGGGCCCTTTCAAAAGGACCACTGATGCTACTATTTTCCACTATAAAACATCAGAGATTCCTGCTGTTCTATAGAAGGCAGCATAGCTTTAATGTTGAAACTGTGGCAGCTTTGCATTTGAATTATTTGGGGGGACATTGTGTATTTCACACAATCTGTGTCCTTCTGTGCCTTATGTCACTTGTTTAAACTTTGCTAAAGAATGTGAACTAAATTATCCCCACTTATAAAGTAGAATCATTACAGATGTAAAACTCCCCTTCCCAAGAACCTCGTAAAGATGTGATCTGTTTAGAGCTCTCTGGAGCTAGTACACCAGATCAGAAGGGGCCAAGACCCTGATACTGCTATTTACTATAAAGTAGGGACCTCAGATCCTTGAGCACCGATTTAGTTAGTGGCCCATACCATGCCTACCACACCCAGTGCTCTCCCCAGTCCTCCTAGTCAATATGGACAAGCGGGAAAGCAGAGATCACAGTGTACACACACACACACACACACACACACATGCACACAACACTGAGACAGCACACAGCTAGAATATCCGCTCAGGCAGGACCTTGCTTACCACAAACAGTGGTACCCTTTCCTTACCCAACTCCAGGAAAGCAAGAACTCAAGCTAGCCCCTCCTTCCCCACACCGTCACTGTACAGACCGTTGCTAACCTCATCATTCACAGAAGACATTTGTACAGATTGAGCTCACAGCTTGATATATCTACAGAAGCATGTGGGAATAGCAATGAACCAAGTACTCTGAGTTAGTGGGGGGGGGGGGGGGGGGGGGAGTAAAGTGGAAAGCAAAACTTAGGTTCCTGGGGAGGTAGACTTTCCAACTTGTAAGAAAATCATCAGCTCCCACACCTAGTCCATGGCTTCTCAGTGTACTGGTGAAATACGGCCCATGGGCTAATTGTTTCCCTGACTTAGATTCAAGCCCAGTAGATCCAGTTTTATCTATCGGTGTACATGAGTGAGAAACCCAAGTGTTTTAAGATGTAGCATAGTAGCTATGCCAACCCACAAATCTATAGTTCTAATGTGTTGAGCCAAAGTTGAGCCGTGGTAGTGACCGTTCAAGCCTCCTCAGGAAGGCGGGCACCTGTTTTACCCCTCTGTCCTCTGCCCCGCCCAGCACAGGCTAATAGACACATCAAGTGAGCTTGTGTCTGCAGCTTCTCCTAAAACTTCTGTCCAGGTGAGCGAGTGACTTGGTGGCAGTGGCTGCAGGTGTGTCCTAAGACTGGGTGAAGCAAAGACAGACACGAAAGCCTGGCCACACACTCCACAGACCTAGTGGCCACATGATCTCAATGTGGTTTCTGGTTTCATATCATTTTCTCAGGGATACTGTCTTTTCTGAAGTTTATCCCAGGACTGTGTTTAAGAATATGAATTTCTTAGGCCAGTAAGGTGATTCATCAGGTGAAGGTACCTGCGGCTAAGCCAGTTCAGTTCCTGGGACCCACATGGTAGAGAAAACTGACTCTCACAAGTTGTCCTCTGCCCACCTTGTACCATGGTGCACACATATACATACAATAAATACTATTGCAGTTTCTTAAGAATTCAACCTTACTAAGCTGTTACGGGAGCTCGGAAGAAAGCAGTGTTAAAGACAGAAGCAGACGACGGAGGCCTGGCTTGTGGAGTGCCACAGGGAAGATTGAGAGTCCCTCAAAGATGATATATTTATGTGTTTTTGTGTTAACTCCACTGTCGCTATCTTCAGACACACCAGAAGAGGGCATGGGATTCCATCACAGATGCCACCATGTGGGTGCCGGGAATTGAACTCAAGACCTCTGGAAAAGCAGTCAGTGTTCTTAACCACTGAGCCATCTCTCCAGCCCCTGGTTGATATTTTAAATTAAGACTCTGTGGTTTCTGGTCAGCTGGGACCGAATGCTCTGCTGTGATTCACAATAGACCAGCAGCATTGATGTGAACCTTGGCTTCATGGAAATAATGGATTCTGGTTAGCTCGAGCTGAAAGATCAACTGTGATTAATCAGAAGCTGGCACCGTCAGGGGAGTATTTCCTGAGAACCAGCACACAGAAGCTGTGGTCCAGAGGGGGCCAAGGCTGCATCTCAAGATGGTAGCCAAACTTGTGTGTGGTAAGAGTCTCCCGCAAGGTACTGGTGTTGGCAGCATGATAGCAAGCCAGTAAACAGTATTCCTCCATGGCCTCTGCTTCAGATCCTGCCTCCAGGTTCCTGCCCCGACTTCCCTCAGCGATAGACTGTGACCTGGGGAACTGTTGTGATGAAATTAGCCTTTCCATCCCCACACGACACAACGACAGAAAGCCCTCACTAGAACAGAAATAAGCTGCAGATGAAGAACTGGTATAGGGGGGTTTGGTTTGGTTTGGTTTGGTTTGGTTTGGTTTTTGGCAGCAGGGAACATTTTACAGGAATGTCATGGCAACCTCAGAATTTTACACATACAGTAGGCCAATCTTCGCTCATTAATAGTTACCAGATTTAATGTTGTAGGATTAGGATAAACTGGTCCCTGCAAAGAGCCTTGCCAGAACGTTATTTTTATATAGTTCTTTTTGATAAAGGCTCTTTTTTACTCGGCAGCCAGTGGTTGGTTTTCTCTAGCAGGAGCCAGGGAGGCCAGTGTGTCCTTAAGCAGACACCACAGCTTCTGCCAGTGGCAGATAATGGCGGCCCCGCACACAGCCTTCCAACTGCATGGCCCAGCTGCAGGAGTAGGCCAGAACAAGCTCATCTTCAGAGAGAGACTTTGGAAACCTCTGGAAAGAACCATTTTGCATTTCAAAACAAAACACTTCCTCACTGGGGAGAGCTGTCTGCCCAAGTGAGCACTCCCACACTTGGTAGACGGACCAGCTGAAATGCTGTTATTTTACGGATGTGCTAAAGAGAAGTATTTACTTCAGTGCCCATATCAATCAGTTGTTCTTTGGTCTTCTTGTCTGTAAATAATAGCACATTGCTCAACACATCTTCCTTCTGAGCTGATTTGGCACAGGATCAGATACATTGTTTCCATCTGTGTTTGTGCAATCACTGGGGTTGGAAATGTCAGAAAGAAAGGTAGGCTAGGCTTGAGCTCAGCTGCTCCCGAACGTCCAGAACTGCCTCTCCAAAGATGAACGGACGGATCATGGCCAAAGGCTGAGCTCGGCAGAGGACTCCTGTGGTATAATAAACTGTGGTGGGAGCCAGTACCTTCACCTCCCATTATAGCACACACTGAGATCCAGCTTTTCTTTTCAAGATAAACTAGATTAGATTAGATTAGATTAGATTAAATTAGATAGATACATTCGTACATTGATACATAGCCAGATAGAGATAGAGTGATTGATTATAATGGTATGTAGATAGGATAGACAATAGATACATAGATGATAAAATGATTGATGAATGACTATTAACAAGATCTGACAGAATATAAATTTTTGCCCTTTGTATTCATCAACATTTCCTCCCACTTTCTCCAAGATGGCATCCATCCTTCTCATTTTTATTTTTTAATTGTAGTAAAGTCATATTAATGTGGCATTTTAATAACTTTTATGTGTATAATACAATGCTATTTGGCACATCCATAGCACTATATAGTATCCATTACCCACTGTAGAACTTTTTTTAAGTATCCCAAATAGCTCTACATCCACGAAACAACATATGCCCTGTTGTCTTTCTCACAGCCCGTAGTAACTTGGGATCTATTTCCCATCTCTGAAAGTGTCAAGCACCTGGAATCATGCACCGTGCTTCTGTGGCTGGCGTAATGTGTTGACCAGGTGGTAGCATGTGTCAGAATTCTGTTCCGGTTTAAGGATAAGTAACATTTCTTTGTGTAGATAGACCACATTTTGTTTACCATTTCATGCGTGTGTTAGAACACACATTGTTCCCACCTCTGGCTGTTCTGAATGCTGGTGCACAAGTGCATGCTAGCACCCCATCCTTCAGTTTTTTGGAAGAACTAGTTATTTTGTATGATAATCATATTATTTATTTGGATTTGTTTGAGGCAGGATCTCACTATGTAGCCCAGGCTTGCCCTGACCCCCACTTCAAGTCATCAGGAAGCTGGGATTTCCAGTGAGTGCCACCACTCTCAGCCCAGTTTTTAACTTCCTAATGCTCTGGTAACTTTCCATAGAGCCTACACCACTTACATTTCTATTCACAACACGAAGGGTTCTGGTCCTCTTCATCTTCTCCAGCACTGGTTAGCTTCCATTGTTTTTATAATGGCCATCCCAGTGGTGTGGAGAGGGTTAGATTTGCACACACACACACCCCAAAGGCTAAGAATCCCCACCACCTCCTTCCATGCATACTGGCCATTCATGTATTTTTCTTTAGAGAAAATGTTTTCAAGTCTTTTGCTGATTTTTGGGTTGATCCATTTGGTATTTTGCTCTTGTGCTCTAAGAGTGATTTTTTATATTTTGGACATCAGCACATATACTGTTTGTATATTCCTTCAAGTGTTTTAGGGCTAATACCTGGAGCTTGACCACCTTCTGAAGCAGGCAACAGGCATCTGCAAGTGACATAAGAGGTTTAGATGTGATCACTGGTGGGATGGGAGGCCCGAGGAGGTGGAGAGAAACCCTGTGGGGACAATGTGGGGGGAACTCCAGGGAGGGCAGTCAGGTGACTTGTGCGACATTCCCAACCCAGACATGGCAACTAGACAAGGATGAAGAGATGGGCTAAAATCTAAATGGGATGGTGGATCAGGGTACGGTGGTGTGACCTGTAACCCCAGCACTTAGGAAGCAGGGCAGAGGCATCAGCAGTACAAGCCGGTGCTGAACAGTGAGTTTGAAGCCAGTCGGGGCTACATAGAGTCTGCCTCGATCAAACAATGGGGAGCGTGAGGCAGCGGGAGATGGGGCTCCGAGAAACAGAGCTGGGTTAGGGAGACATCAGACATCATGATATGTGGGGACTGAATCTCACGGATCCCAAGATGGCCTCAAATGTCCTTTGTAACTGACGCTTGAATTGCTGGCCTACCTGCCTCTCCTGTGCTGTGGGAGCCACCATTCCTAGTTTCTGTTGTACTGGAGAGAGAAGCCGGGGCTTCTTGCTTGCCAGGCAAGTAAGCTACCAACTTGAGTCATGTGGCAGCGCCATGATTTTGTTCTTATCGCAAAGGGAAATTATCCAGAGCTTATAAACCCCCACTGCTGTGGGGAATGGAGATCTGGCTGCTGTCAAGAGAATAACCACTAGGAGGCGATGGTGGAGCAAAAATGGAAACAGCAGCTCTCTGGTACCTCAGAGATTGTGGTGCAAGGGGTTGTAATTCATCTTGAAAGTGGGCCAAACTGATAGACTGAACTGGCAGATCAAGGAACCTGTGTGCAAAGATATCCGTGAGGCTGGGCAGCCAGCAGTCCGTCCTGCATATGTGACCTCTCAGACGCCATTATCCCCTCTCCCTAACACCTTCATTAACTCAGCAGCCAACTGTTGACAATTCATTTACAGTACGTTAAGCACCACGATGAGTCCGACCAGAGCACGAGACACACAAGGGCCTCTCTGCACCTGTGCTAGCACAGCCAATGGGGCAGACACCAAGCACCTGCTTATCACAAGAAACTAGGCCAAATGACCCATGAAAATGGAACCCGCAAGATGTCATGTTTCTCCCTTTCATCTGGGTGCCAGATAGCCATTGTCTTTTAGTCCCTTGTTTCAGAAGGATCATGGAGCCAACGAGAGAACATGTAGCCACAGGATGTTGACATCACCAACTCCACCCATAAAGATCACTGGAGACATTAAGCAAACCACTAAACTAGCCTGGAAAAGTAAATATAAAACTTTGGTCAATAGGAGGGAAGCGGATTCCTTGTTGTGTATAGCCTAAACAGTTATGTCCTACAGAAAGTTCTCTTGGATGCATCTGAACACCAAGCGGTGAAGAACGTGGTCTTGAGTTATTTTTCTTAGCCACACTGTACTGTCCTTACCAGGGACGAGACTCTGTACAGGGACAGTTGTTGACTGGCCCAGTTTGATAAGTGTGGGGGATGGTTTGTTTCTGTACATCTGAGCAGAAGACCAGGGCTGATGGCTTCCCAAAGCCTCATGAGAAAGAAGCAGTGCTTGATAAACCTGGGCTGGGAGTTAGGCCAAGCCACACAAGGACCTGGGGCAGAAAGTTTCTTTGCTCATCTGTTTTTTGAGCCAGAATCTTTCTATACATCCCAGGCTGGCCTTGAACTCATGACTCCCCTGGCCCTGCCTCTCAAGTGCTGGGTCATAGGAATGTGCCAAGACACCGAGCTATTTCTAGAGGATATTTAAAATATCTAGTCGTTGCTAATTCACATAACCACATAGCATTGACAAACTCATTGCCCAGCCCTGAATAACTCCTTTTATTTACTGTTTCAGGAAAGGGTCACAAAGCTTGCGCCCCGTGCCCAGTCAGAAGAGGATTTGTCTGCTTTGTTTGAAGCATCAATGAAACTGTACTGATTAACGCGTTAGTGGAAAGAATCACCATTGGCCCTTGCAACAGAAGTTACAAACAGCAGAAGTTGATCGGGGTTGGCCTTTGTTGTCTTATCACCACACTTAATTCACCTGTTTCTGATTTAAAGGTGATGTGATTTGAATGTTGATCCTTTGGGGGATTCCTTGGTTCTCATTACATAAAAACCCATGGGCTTTATCTGCCACTAGCATAAGTTGTGGTGTTTGGTTAAGGACACTGACCCATGGTGTCAGTGTTCCTGCACCAAACCCCATCAAATACATAAATATGCCTATGTCCAAACACTGCATGTCTAGAAATTTACCCTGAAGAAATACTAGCATTAGTGTGCAAAAAAATAATGCATATTAGGATGCACACATGGAAGTTTCTGACAGTATTTTTGGATAGTAAAAATTAAAAGAATCTAAATATTCATTACTAAATGAATCCTAATATAGTAAATGACAGAATATGGTGGTATTATTAATAAAAATGAAGTAAAACTCTTGAAAATACATCTGTTTCATAAAAGATGGTGGCAGGGAACAAGTGGCAGAAAAGTCATATAAAGAGGAGTTTGACTTAGCTTTTCAACTGTGTGTGAGTGTGTTTATATAGAGAAAAAAGTGCACATCAAAATATTAAAATATACCAGAGAAGTGAAATCAGGGGTATAATAAATTAAGGAAAAAATGTGCATTGGGTATTTTATGCTTTCCATTTTTTTAAGGTGCTGAAATTAGAATCCAGGGTCTTGCACACATTAAGCAAGTGCTCTACCTCAGCTCTGCGGTTCAAGGTAGAGTCACACTGTGTATCTTCAGTTTAAGGCTGGCCTTAAACTCTCCACATGGCCAGATCTGGTCTTGAATTTGGGGTTCTTCTGCCTCGGTCTCCCCAGCACTGGGATTATAAATGTGCACCATACCTGGGCTGCTCTCTCATCTTGTATTTTATACATACTTATTGCCTGGGTTTGTTAAAGGAAGCAGTTTTCTAATCTTAAGGGGGAAGGCAGGGTTGGGAAGGTGCTTAGTAGGTAAAGTGCTTGCCATCCATACGTGAAGCTGAGTTCAGATCCTCCCCTCATATCCATGAAATGCCGGTCATAACTTCATACATCTGTAAACTTGGCACTGTGGTGGCAAGTGAGCCGAGCAGAGCCCCTGGGCTCACTGGCCACATGCACACACACACACACATGCACCCCATCCAACACACACACCACAACCACAACCAGCAGCACAGCAGCAGCAGCAACAGCAGCAACAGCAGTTCCCTGGCTAGCCACCGAGCCAATTGGTGAGCTCCAGTTTTACTCAGAGACCCTTTCTCAAAAAAATAAAGTGAAAAGGTGGAGACCAAAACAAAGATATCCAATGTTGACCTATGTCTTCTAAGTATACATGCACATATGCACAATGTGCAGCTACTCACACAGGTGCACACACATACATCATATCTGTAGGAGGGAATGAGAGTATATCTCAATGATAGAGTGCATGCTTAGCACATGATACATACACTCATATGCACAAATGTGTGCACACACACATAGATAATTCCTATAAAACACTCTTATTCTTTATACCCAACACCCAAAGACAAGCATCAGATGATACCAACAGTATGCTAGCTAAAACTGACCATATCTAGTTAAAATTACTTCCTGCTTTCTGTAAATCAATACATGAATAGAAGCTAATATAAATGAGGCAGAGAATGGGTCAGTCTGTTAATCCAAGTAACTTTCAGTAAAATGTGTCAGTCAATGAAAGTACATTTGGCATAACAGAAGATGGAGATTCTCCCATTATCTACACCACTCTAAAGAAATGTCCAGAGCAAACAGTGATACACTGTTCTACTTGGCCTTAGACAAGTGGTTCCACGACCCCACTCAGATACTGAAATCTGAGAGTGCCCAGTTCCTTCTTACACATAAAATGGTAAATTGGTATAAATGGAGCTCACACACACACACACACACACACACACACACACGCTCACCTGTGAGTCATATGGCCCGCCATGTAACCTACGAATAGCCTTCTAGTTCCTTAAACTGCCTCGATCCCTCTACCTAACACAAAGTAACACCATGTAATTGTTGGCTGTGCTGTGCTGTGAGGGAAAGGCTAGGAAGCCTGCTGGTGTTGCTGAAGGTCTAACTTCACAAGACTCAGGCACGCAATGCCAGCGAGTGCAGGAGAGCAGAGCAGGGCAGGAGGCTCCAGCCGGGCGTGGCTACACACTTCCTGCTCCCAGCAGCCATCGGTGCACAGCCGACTCTGGTTTTCTAGGTGGAAATTTGTGACAACTTTTTCTTTAATACTTTCAATTTGGAATTGGTTGACTTCCAGATCTGGAGCCCATGAGTAATGTCTTTTCTGTACCGCTCCTTGGTGCTCCATGGTGTTATTTAGAGACTCTGGGGTGCTGGCTTCTTGTTCCTGTCACCTGGCTCTTACTTTATTTAACCAAGGCCCCTTAAGCTTGAAAATGTTTTGAATATATTTTATATATTATCTATTCTTGAATGTGAGATTCTTTTTAATTCAAGAAAGTTAATGAAAAACAATTTGAGATATAAAAATGAATTCTTTATCCTTTAAGTATTTGATGCCTTTCCTAACAGTAGCCAGATGTCTACATGTGACTCACCAGAAATGTCTGGCATTCATCTTGACAGTGACTCTGCAAAGGAAAAATGTAAAGGCCATGCATTAAGAAACAGACTTTGGAAGCCTTCCTTTTTTTTTTTTTTTTAAATCTTGAAACTCACCATTTTGATCTCTACAATTTGAAAGCATGGAAAGATAAGTGTTTTGTAAATTGCCCACAATTTTAAGTCTGACAGAAAGAACAAGGCCAGTGTCTAAATCAAATTCTTTCATGTTAGAGGTAACAAGTACATTTTTCTCATTTCAAATTTATTTTTTCTATTGATTTTTCTATTAAAAACCATTTCTAGAGTTACAGGTTCATTTACTTGGTTTTCTTGGGAAGGGAGGGATAATTAAAAGAGTCTATATAATGCTCCGCTCATGCAGTTAGCACATGCGACAATGCTTTCACTTAAGTCGCACATCTCAAGTTTACTTATGAGGTAAGCACTAATTTAAGTTAACTAAGTTAAGCCAGGTCACCGTGATTTGTTGTCACATGCCACAATAAGCAGGTTTAGCTCTTTTGCTCCTTCTCCAGAAAGGGCTGTGTTGAGTTAGGCATTGTTTGTATAGCACTGGACACAGCTGCAGGGATTTTTACGTGTTCAATGAAATAATTCTTCTCTCATAAAACTCAGACAAGCACCATATCTAAACAGAAAGTGTGTGCACAAAAACTGCTTTTCTGGCCCCTTAACCCTGAAGAAAGATTAATGGTTGTTTGGATTGGAAGCTGTGCCCGAAGGAGGCGTGTTGCCCCTGGGGAAAGAAGTCTAAGCAGGGTAGCTGTTCACCTCCAGGTCAGCACTGCACAGGCTATGATTCCCGATGCCTGCAGCCCAGCCCAGACAGCTGCCATAGTGCCTGGTCCTCTGGGAGCCATTGGCACACAAGGCCATGCCCATCAAAATGTCCCGGGGAAGCAGGTCTCCTAAGCAAGCCACGGTGGATGGGTGGGAATTAATTCTTGAGGCCCCAGCTTAATTGATGGCAGCTGCTTTGGGAGGGCCTGGTTTCTCCTGCTATTATTCCTCTGCTTTTCAACACCACTCACTCTCAGATTAAATGCAATGTCCCTTCAAATAACAATGAGCGCTTGAGAGGAGACATCCCATGTGGCATCCCTCAGGAGGCTACGCCCAGGACAGCTAACTTCAATCCTCCATTCTTTATGGCTTTAAATATTGGATTTTTAGCTGGGTGGTTTTAATCACTTTCCAATCTGTATATTTTTTTAATACCTTGGAAACTAATTAAAATACTCAGGAGAAAAGAAAAACGACCTAGAATCCCATTACCCAAACAAGGCTGTAGTCATGTGCTCTCTTTCCATGGCTTTCCCCATATTGAAGGCATACTCACCATCTCTTCTCTCAGGATATAAGATGCTTTAAGCTTTCCCATGTTTCCACATAATCTCCATGATCACTTAAGTAGCACACAATAGTTTACAGAGTGGAATTTTAGTAATTTATCCAGAAGACGGCAATTGGGGTGACTTCAAGTTTTCACTATCGTCAGAGCCGCAGCAGGATGCAGATGGTGTGTGTGTGTGTGTACCTTTGAAATGTATCAGGACCTCACCTTAGCATTGTTTCCTCACCTCTTGTTTCTCTTCAGAACAAACCCTAGCACTGTAATAAATGCTTCCAGGTTCATTCACACAGGACCACAAAAAAACCAACTGGGATTTCCCTTTTGTCAGGACAGTCTACCCTTGAAGTCTGTGGAGTTTCCAGGACACTCCTTGGACACCAAATGTCTTAAGATGCCCAAGTCCTGTGCATAGACATTACTTAGAACTCCATATTATTATAAAAAGTTATTTTGTGTTGTTTAAGAATGTCAAGAATGAGGGAAGTCTGTATATGTCCAACGCAGAGGTGGGGGGGGGGTAGGGATTGGGGTCAGAGGGAGAGGCAGAGGGAGAGGGAGAGAGACTGAGGTCTTTTGGGGCCAATTTAATTTGACTTACTGTTCCAGAACACCAATAACTACTCTAAATCTCAAAAGCAAAAGCAAAAACAAAAAGCCTCTATATCTAAGTTTTTCACACCAGACTTTTAAGGAGTCCGCTGAAAAGTTAGGGTTCTATGAACTTCTGACCATGCAGTGTTAACTCCCAGGCCTGTCTACTAAGGCATCCGGTTGGCTGGTTTGCAGGCAGTATCTTGGAACAAGCCACAGCATAGAAAACTTCCTGCCACCACTTCTGCCTCCAACTGACATCCAGTGAGCTGGAGGTAGCACCAAGTTGAGATGGCAGAAGCAGAGTTCTGGAGATGCAGGGACTAGAGCTACATCTGGCAATGGTCTTCAGGCTGGCAGAGACCTGTTGGGGTACAAGATACTATATAGCAAGAACAGTAGCATATGTGGGTGTCAGGGGAGGACTTCCCCTGTGTGTTTTTGAGTCGTGCTCCCTCAAATGTACAGGATGCATTGAGCTG
Organism: Apodemus sylvaticus; assembly: GCF_947179515.1. NCBI lineage: Eukaryota > Metazoa > Chordata > Mammalia > Rodentia > Muridae > Apodemus > Apodemus sylvaticus. Next base: position 11,626,726 of record NC_067474.1, on the reverse strand, counting down.
GAGAGATGACTATATAGCCTGAAGATTAATCTGCATAGGGCAGATTAACTCAAACCAATTTATAAAACTTACTTGAGTAAAGGGAAAGTGAATCTGTACATCATAAAATCTTCTTTTTGCTTATTTATTTATTTATCTATCATTTCATCTTCTTGGACTCTTTGGAGTGGCTCCCTAGCCAGCAGGCCTGTATTATCACAGTCATAGGCCATGGCTTTACTGGCTGAGAACAACAATCAAATGTTCTTTTCTACAAATAATTCAGGCTTGTTAGTGCAAGAGTTGCTGCCCTGTGAGAACTGAGTGAGGCAAGGAAGCATCCCAAGACCCGTCCCAGGGGTCTAAGTTACTTCTCTATGTTCTCTAAAAACCTTCTGGAATCTGTATGCGTATGTGCTCCCTTGATGGCTTTGTCAGCAACTACAGGGCAGCCAGTGTGAGCTTTACACATGTACTAAACAGAAGGAAAAACATTTGTAAGACAGATCGTTATTCTATTTATTTATTTAGAAACAGAAGCTCATCTATCCCAAGCTGGCCTCAAACCTGCTGTGCTACCAAGCATGGTGTGCACCGTCACACCTGGATTTATGTAGTAATGGGGACTAAACCTAGGGCTTCAAGCATTCTAGACAAAGCCTCTACCAACTACGCTATATCCTGAGGCCTAAACGTTTTTTCTCCCCAGTTGTTCTAGCAAGTTTGTATGGAGCTATTGTCACAGACTTGATTCGTGTTATGATAGTGAACATCTTGTCATGTGTTGACTTACCATCTCACTGTCCTTTTGGGTGAAGAGTCTCTAAAACATTCCCTTATGAATTCCTAACAAGATATGCTTGCAGGGTCAGTAATGAAAGGGAATTAATTAGAAAACTCTTAGAGACTAATACATTGAGGTTAGATTACACAAGCACTATTCCAAACACTTTCCTGCCTCAATCTTTAAACATCCTATAAATAATTCCCTTTTCCGTGTCCAGAATGGTCTTCATATAATACATATTCTTCTAAATCTTTCAGTAGAAGATGGAAACAGCTCAATGGAAGAGCATATGAGTCCCTGGGTTTGATCATCCACACTACCGACAGCAAAAAGAAGGAAGAAGAGAAAAGAAGGAAGGAAGGAAGGAAGGAAGGAAGGAAGGAAGGAAGGAAGGAAGGAAGGAAGGAAGGAAGGAAGGAAGGAAGGAAGGAAGGAAGGAGAAAAGTCAAATCTCGTTGGCTAGCTTTCTACCTAGAGAAACCAAGGAACACTGATTTGAAATGTTCTCTGAGCATCCTCTGTGTGCCTATCATCTGTCTGAGTACTTGTCTGTCTGTGTATCTGTCTGTCATGTATTATCTGCTCTATTTCTCCCTCTAATGTGTTAACTAGGGTTAAAGGACCTTGTCTTTGTCAAAGATCATCATGCTCTCTCATCATAGCCAACAGCCATAGCAGTGAGTGGGCAGTGGGTCTCTGAAGAAGAAAGATAGAATAAAATGAAACAGACTCTTAGACTAGTTTTTGTTAGGCTAAGTCTCACATCCTGAGTGAGAGAGACTTCGTGCCCAGATCCTCACCTGCTGTGTTTGAGTGCTGGAAGCAACACCTCTGTCCGTATCGTATTAGAACAAAAGGTAAGAATGTTGTAGAATTCACATCCTTAGAAACAAGGCTCCATAGTCCACTTCAGAGGCTAGGAGTTCAGCTAGGAGGACCAGAGAACAACCAGACATATGTGCAGAGAGCTGGCAAGCTAAGCCAGAGTAAGAACTGTCTAAAGAGCAAAGTTACTGACATAAAGTCTCACAACAGTCCTGACCAGTGTCCATCTCAGCAGCCCTCCTGTAACAAAACTGACCTTTCCTCCTCCTCTTCCTCCTCCTCCTCCTCCTGCTCCTGTTCCCCCTCCTCCTCTTCCTCCTCCTCCTCCTTCCCCTCCTCCTCCTCCTCCTTCAGAACCCAGTTTGAGTGTTTGTTTACTTATTTAAGCATTTCTATGGTGCTTTATTCTTGCAAATTGCTCTCAAATTCATTTCATTATGAAGAATCCCAAGTGCATTGAAGCATATAGCATATTTACAGATTTGGTTATATTTACATGTTGGTATGATACAGAGGAAAAGTCATGGGTGGTTCCTGAGACCCAGTAGCTAACATAATAGAGTTTTTTCCCTCATCGAACCTGACCCATAAAGCATGCTTACTTTCCTTGACAAAAACAGAACATTTTGTCATCCTAACCACAGATAAGATGGGGAAATACAGTAGACCAAGTAGTCCATAGGTGAATATTAATTGACAGCAGTGCATTAGAAATTAAATTTAAAGCTCAGTAGACTCTACATGACATTTGGGATGTTGATTACTCCATTTTAAGAAGCCTTCTTGGGGCTGAAGAGATGGCACGGCCATTAAGAGGGAGCACTGACAGCTGTTCCAGAAGTTCTGAGTTCAATTCCCAGCAACCACATGGTGGCTTACTGCTGTCTCTAATAGTATCCAATGCCCTCTTCTCATGTTTCAAGTCATCAACAGTGTACTCACAAAAATAAATAAATAAATCTTTTAGTAGTAGTACTACTACTAGTAGTAGTAATAGTAGGAGGAAGAGGAGGAGAAGGAGAAGAGGCAGCTGCAGCAGCCTTCTGTTTGGATATTATCAATATTTTCTTTTGCTCAAAACCCTTGTTCATTGCTAGCCATGCAGACCCTTGAAAACATCCAGTCATGAATAAACAGGTGTCTGAATAGGAACCTCACATTTCTTCTGGCTCTACAAGGTCCCAAGGCCAGGTCAGGTGGCTGTCTTTTATTCTTACCAAGGGCAGATAGTTTGCTGACCTCGTAGAATCATTAAGCAAAGGGCTTTGCCCTGAAAATTTCTTCTGGTGTCTGGAGACTGGCATTCAGCACCTCAGTTCCTAAAGCCATTTACTGACAGCAGACACACCAAAGAAAAGCAAACTTTGTCTTTCCCAGGACACAGAACAGCCAAGGCTATGCAGCAAAACCCGGTGAAAAACCAACCCAGCCAACCAAAGCAACAACAACAATAAAACAAAACAGTTTGAGTGTTTATGAATTTAAAATGGCATAATAAAGCTGTCAGTACACAGTGGATGCTACGCAGTGTTCATAGTTAAAGGGGCTCCAGAGTATTTAGGTTAAAGAAAATGGAGGCTTATTGGGTCTTCTCTTTCAAATCCCTTAATCCTTTGGGTTTAGAATGAGAGACTCAAATTTTTCTCTGGGGTCTTAATTTTTATGTGTCTTCTTATTGCATCTTTTATCTCTTCTAAAACTCTAAATCCCTCCAACATAGCTTCGCTCCTTCCCCAGCTGAACCGGCAGCAGGCTGATCTTTTTATTGGTGGGTAATGGATTTTGTCTGATTGCTGACAGGGGAACAATGAGAGGGTAAACAATTCCATTTGTGACCATGAAATCCCCCATCTGTTGAGTGCATTCATGACTGAAGAGTTCTCGGCAGAGACAGATGAATGAACCTGCCACACCGATGTTAATGACATCCGTCATACAACTGAACATGTGGCTTCATAAATCAAGGGTTAATGGCAATACCGGCTGCTCATGTCGTGAACAAGCCATCCGATTAAATGCCTAAGCATTTACCTTGACATTGGGACTGGTGACCTGACATGTTCCTGCTCTCACTAAAAAACTCTAGGAAACAGAAAAAAAAAAACATTTTTCTGGTAACACATTCAAACATTTATAGAAGTTGTGCATGCTGGTAGACCAGTTGTCTGACATGCACCTGGCTTCACCCTGCAGGATTGGCATAAACAAGAATATTGACTTAAAAGTGACTTCAAAATAAAATTTTGGTGAGAAAGAAGGTAGCAGTATAAGTGAAAACAAAAATTTGATCTTCATTAAAACTGAGTGACAGGTCCTAGGGGCTCATAATAATATAGTCTCCTCTCTGCATACATTTTGAATTAGTATCAGGAAAAATAAAATATATACAAAATGGAGATTACTGGAAAAAATGCTAACATCTGTTGTTTAATACTTTTATAGATTTTTAATAAAAAGAAAAAACTTGCTCACATAACAGTTTAAACATTTCGTAGGGCAAAGAAGTCATCACTAACAAACAGGAATTTTGCAACACATTTCACAGGCAGAAAATCAGTTCCACTGGCTGCAGTTTTCCCAGGGCCCACTCACCACCACTCACCATAGAGGTCGAATACATGGCCTTTTCCAGGAAAACAGATCAATGAGTCACAGTACCCAGCATGAGGGCTACAAGGAGTAAAACACCCAGGGTGATGACTAATCATGGCTGCTGACTTGATACACCTGAAAGAAACACCAGCCGAGGAGTGGTCTCCATAAGACTGGACCATGGCCATGTCTGTGAGGTATGTTCTTGATTGCTATTGATGTAGGAGGGTCCAGCCCACTCTGAGTGGTATCATCTCTGGCTAGGCCTGGGCAATATGAAAGAAAGGCAACTACAGAAACCGGGGAGGCAGAAAGGGAATGGGGGGAGGAGTTCTAGAAAAGGCACTAGTAGGCTACAGGTACTATAAGGATGGGAATTGGAAAAGGGGGGAGGGGGTCTTTAATTGAGGACCAAAGAGGACAGCAAATACAGAGGGAGAGGGAAGAAGGAAGGGTAGATGACACTAAGGATATTTAAAAGACAGCCATAAAGAATCATATTATTAGCCTGGCAGTGATGGCGCACGCCTGTAATCCCAGCACTTGGGAGGCACAGGCAGGTAGATTTCTGAGTTCAAGGCCAGCCTGGTCTACAGAGTGAGTTCCAGGACAATCAGGGCTACACAGAGAAACCCTTTCTTGAAGAAAAACAAAACAAAAAACAAAAACAAAAAAAGAAGGCAAAGAAAAAAATCATATTAGTCTCCATGAAATTTCATGTGTATGTGTACTCTTCACACAAGTGTACATATAGTCTAAATGAAGTTGTAGCACTAAGGTTAATAATGCCCTCCCAAAAGCCATAGTCTATCCAACAAAAATCCAAGTACCAAACATGAGAAACTTTCTTCCAAGTTCAGGGGAGTCTAAGAGACTCCCACCAAAATGCAGGTTATTGAGCCTGGTTTTTGACCTTGGTTACCTATGGAATTTGAAGGTAACTATTGTTGAAGACACCAAATGCTTCAAAAATAAGAGTTGGAGGAATTTAGCTGAAACTGACTTGGAAGCCTTCTCCATTAGAGCTAGCTCTCATTTACTGAAAGGGGCTATACAAGCTTCCAAGGGAGAAAAATGATTAATAGTCTTACCAATGTCTATGGATGCCTAAGATATCTAACAATGACCAGTACAGTAAGATATCCACAAAAGTATAATAGTAGTATCTATATCTTGGGGATAACTAACAGCTGTCTAATTAGACTTAAGGCCCACCCACTAGGATGGAATTCATGACAAAACTGTAAACCTAGCCAACTACCTATGGCTGGTGAGGTTGTGGTCTTCAGAGGAGAGCCTACTACTGCCATTTTCCTAAATCAAAATACATTTTAACTATGTTCTAAATATTTATACACAGAGAAAAGGATAGCTCTCATCTCTCATCAAAGAGAGCTTCTTTTTGCAGCAGCAGATGGAGACCATCACAAAAATCCACAATTGGTTGAAATGCAGAGAACATCTGACCATGAAGAGGGATCCCAACCCCTACTGACATATCTACAATATTTTACAGCTAAGGGTCAGGAAAGAGGAAGCAGGAAGATGTAAGAGCCAGAGGACCAAGACACCTGCTAAGAGACTACATCTTCTACATTGAATAGGGAAACTGCAGCCATGAAATCTCAACAACATGGAAACCTAAACAAATCCTGGGCAATGACAACATCAGGACAGCATCCCAAAATGGAGGTGGAAAAATTCACAAGGTCCTACCCCTAAATGAAGAGCTGCAGGAAATTAGTGACCCCCGAGAGAGAATAAGTTTTCCCACAAATGAGCCCCTCCCCACCAAACAGGATATGCAATACTAAGTGGTCGGCCCTTGCATATATAGTTAGAGCAAGTTGAATTTATATATTTATATGTATGGATACATGTAACAATAATAATTAAAGGAAAAAGAAAAAGAGATAATACCGGAAAGCAATGGGAGGGCGTGGAGGTAGAGGAGGGAAACAGTAAGAGTTGTCAACAGGATATGACCATCAGGTATTGAAGATGATAAAAGTATATTATAACCATGCATGAAACGTTGTGATGTAACCCATTATTGTGCACAATTGATAAGTGACAATAGAAACAGAAAAACAACTACAAAGAAAACACAAGTGAGCAAGCCAGAGGAACAAACCAGTAAGCTGGATCTCCTCCGTCATCTCCGCTTCAGTTGCTGCCTGTAGGCTCCTGCCTAGAACTCATGCCTTGGCGTTCCTTAATGATGGCCTGGAACCTGTAAGTCGGAACTGGGGCATCCACCAGCAAGTCTCAGAAGCCAGGAAAGCGAGAGGCTCCCAGGACCCAATGAGAATGACGTTAGCTGAAATGCCCAACAAAGGGGAGGGAGAACCTGTAGAGACCATATCCAGAGATTAGGCAAGGTCCCCAGTTGAGGGGTGGGGCCACACCACCCATCTCCAAAATTTTAACCCAGAATTGCTCCTGTCTAAAGGAAATACAAAGTGTGGAGCAGAGGCTGAAGGAAAGGCCATCCAGAGACTGCTCCACCCGGGATCCATCCCAAATACAGACACCAAACTCAGACACTATTGCAGATGCCAAGAAGTGCTTGCTGACAGGAGCCTGATATAGCTATCTCCTGAGAAGCTCTGCCAGAACCTGACAAATACAGAGGCAGATGCTTGCAGCAACCATTGGACTGAGCGTGGGGACCTCAATGGAGGAGCTAGAGAAATTACTGAAGGAGCTGAAGGGGTTTGAAACCCTATAGGAAGAACAACAATGTCAACCAACCAGACCCCTCCACCCCCACCCCAGAGCTCCCAGGGACTAAACCACCAACCAAAGAGTACACACAAAGGGACCCATGGCTCCAGCTGCATATGTAGCGGAGAATGGACTTGACAGGCATCAATGGGAGGGGAGTCCCTTGGTCCTGTGAAGGCTTGATTGCTCCGTGTAGAGGAATGCCAGGGCGGTGAGGTGGGAAGGGGAGCACCCTCATAGAAGCAGGGGGATGAGGGTGGGATGGGGATTTCTGAAGGGGAAACCAGGAGAGAGGATAACATTTGAAATGTAATTAAATAAAATACACACACACACACACACACACACACACACACACAACCCCTCTCCTCCCCAAGTTACTTTTGGTCAGTATTTTGTCAGAGCAACAGAAACCAAAGTAGAACACTTAGCCTGTCTTGAGGATTGATGCTGGCACCAAGAATGTCCAAAAAATACAAAATCCAAGAAAGTACAAAATCCAGGAGCTAATGAGGGATCAGCATTGTCCGACATGGGGCCCAATTGCTGCAGGAGCTATTGAAATGTGTTGTCTATAGGAAATACATATCAGATTCCAAAGACAGCATGAAAACTAGAGTGACTCCAAATTAACTCTTTTGTTGAAATAAAAAGTATTGCAACTACTTTATTAATGATTTTTATAATGGTTACATGGTTAAATATCTTGATATTTTTAATTGGATATCAATTCATTTTTGTCACTCTTCCTTCTCTGAACTTGTAGCTTTTTTTCTTTTCTTTTTTTTCTTTCTTTGTGGCTTTTTCTCAACGCATAGTACCTAGCACATACTAACCAAGCCTTCAAACACTAAACTACACCCTCACCTAATTCACACTCAGCTAGCTTGACGCATTACTGAGTTCACCAGTTGTGTAGTTTGAATAACTTCTGACAGCGCTAGCTAGACATCAACCTCACACCTGGGCACCTAGGCAAGCGTTCCACCACTGTACTACATTCCAGTACACTTTAAAAATAACGTTATGCATAATATTTTTAGATCTGAAGTCTATGTTCCACATGTATTTCTATTTTCATCTTTTCCCTCTTTGATTAAAATTTATACATTTGGGTTTTTTTTAATATGTGGAGAACATTCATTCTTAATTCACTAAACTTCCTTGTCCTAGAGACAACCATTTTTAACTTCATAATTAGAAATACATCCCTAGATATCATCCAAAGATCTCCAGTTTGACTTCTAAGAATTTATTGGACTGGTAGACCTGAATGTGTGTGTAAGTTAGTACTAGAAATGAGTACAGTAACATCTCAACTTCCATTATTGTATTGAGATGTAGTCAAACCAAAGCCCTGAAGAGAATGAGATAGAAGCTAGGCGTAACTGTGTGTGTTTGCTATCCATCCCAGATGTTTGGGCCATTTGAGATTGAGAGTTAAAGACCAACCTGGTAAAAGAGTAAGACCTTTCATTTAAAATTATAGAAAGATCAAAACAAGATAGATTTATTTGTACTTCATCCATGTAAGAGCCCTTAAGTTGCAAGTGTAAAAAATCCAACATAAACTGGTTTAAACATAAAGGAGATACATATTGGATAACATAAAATTTTATCAAAGTTATGCACATGCATCCACATACACACACCCATATGATAAACCACACACAAATATTAAAGTTCACTCTACCTGTTTCTTTTGACTATTTATGTGTGCATACTACAATATTTTAAGTTGGGTATGTGTTTAGTATTGGATTTCTTCTGCCCAAGCAGGTGCTCTTCCCCAGATGTTTGCAGTTTCCCTCTTTTGCTTCAGGGGTTTGTCAAGGTCATTTTTTTTTTCTTGTCTTACTTCTTACTTTGGCTTTGATGTTTAGATGGAGGCCATGCTGCACTGCCAAGAGTCTTGAACCTGGCAATTAAGCAATCACCCTGTCTGAAGAACACCTGTTTTGGTGCTCATGGAAGTGTGTGTGTGTATGTGTGTGTGTGTGTCCATCTGTCTGTCTGTCTGTCTCTCTGTCTCTGTGTCTGTCTGTCTCTGTGTCTGTCTGTCTCTGTCTTTCTGTGTGTATTTGTCTGTCTGTCTCCCTCTGTGTATGTGTGTTTGTGTGTGTGTGTATTTATCTGTCTGTCTCTGTGTGTGTGCCTGTCTGTCTGTCTAGCTGTGTGTGTGTCTGTCTGTCTGTCTCTGTGTGTGTGTGTGTCTGTCTATCTGTCTCTGTGTATATTTGTCTGTCTGTCTGTCTCTCTGTGTGTGTATCTGTCTGTCTGTCTCCCTCTGTGTGTGTGTTTGTTTGTGTGTATTTATCTGTCTGTCTGTGTGTGTGTGCCTGTAGCTGTGTGTGTGTGTGTGTGTGTGTGCAAGCTTGGCATATGGAAATCAGTGAAGGGCAGCTAGTGTCTTCCTTTATTGCTCCCTGCCTTATTCCTTTGAGACAGTCTCTCACTGAACCTGAAATTCATCAGCTCTGCTGTACTGGCTAACCAGTGAGTTCGCATGAGCTACCTGTCTCTCCCTCCAGTGTTGAGGCTGCAGGTATATGCTGTCATGCCTGGTTTCTAGATGGCTGGTATGGGTGCAAGCTCAGTATTTCACACTTGTATGGCACACACTCTGACCCACTGAGCCATCTCTCTAACCCACAATCACTTTTTTGATATGGTTTTCTCCTGGCTTCTGTTTAAAATTTTATTTTTTTTATTCACATCCTCTCTTCCCTGTTTTTCTTTCTCTTTTTTCACCTATCACTGATAGGCCTCACAGGTCGTTTATCTTACCATTTCTCTCACTCAATAGCTCATAAAACCCACAAACGTATCATCCCCAAGGCCTGATTCATAACACATGCTCAATAAATATTTGTTGAAAAATATGAATGAAAGGAACATGAATGAATTTCAAAATTTTATGCTAGGTAAAGGAAGCTAGACACAAGCAGTCCCATTCATAGGAATCTAGTTCTCTCCAGAAGTAAACCCTTAGCGACACAGTACAGACCGGGGCTTGCTGGACGCTGTGGTGAGAAAGGGCAGCGATAGTTTTATGAGTATGGGATTTTCTTTTCAGGCGATGTATGAGTTACAGCTTCATTGTTCTAACAGACTACTCAAAAGCGGCTTAAGGGAGGAAGAGGTTATTTTGGCTTGTGGTTTTCGAGGACACAGTCCTTCACAGTGGGGAAGGCACGCAACAGGAGCATGGGGTGCTGGTCACTCTGCGGTTGAAAGCCAGAGGCGGTGAAAGGAGATGCTGTGTGGTAGCCCTCCTCCTCTTCTTTATTTAATCTGGGGCCTCTTCCACGCTGCTACCCACATTTAGCACGTCTTCCCCACTAAGTTACACTCCTCTGGGATCATCCTCACACACGCTGCAGAAGTGTGTCTCCCTGGTGATTCCAAGCCTACTCAAGTTGACAATGAGTATCAATCGTCACACAAGCTACAATGTTTTGTAATGAGGTAGTAGAGACTAGCACAACATTGTGATGTACATCAAATGCATATATCAAGATGGTTGGTTTGTGTTACATGAGTCTTATTGCCATGAAAAGAAAGAAACCATTCTTACAGACTGGTAAGGCATGGTTGTGCAAGGTCTGTCTGCCACAGGACAGCCTGTGTACAATGTTAAAATTCATTCTCTCTTTACCAAGCATAGTAGTGCTTGGCTATTGCTGAGTAGGAAGCTAGAGCAGGAGGATCATCTGAGTCCAGAAACTCCAGAGCAGCCTAGGCCACACACTTAAGGGCCATCTCAAAATAAAAGTGATAATAGCAGTAGGAACCCATTCTCTTTAAAAGTCAAGAATACAACCCCATAGCAAGTAGAATGCCCACTGGCTTACCTAATGTAGCCATTTTGAACACAGCCAGATTCTCCACTAGAAGAAATTCATGCTTTAGGCTATAAACGTGGTCAGAAAGCCACGAATGGGGAATGCCTAGGCCCAGAAGAGATGCTAATGCTGTCTGTATTGCTAATGCTACCAGACTGCCTTCTAAATATTTGTCTTTGCTCTTAAAGATTAGTGCTGGCTCAGTCGTGATCAAAGAAGCTTTTTGCTCTAGGCAACAGACGTCAATAAAGAGATTCACAGATGGTCAAAATGCTAAGAATAGGTGGCTATTGAGCACTCAGCCCAAAATTGGACATCTATATCAACTGTTCTCGCTCCTCGGAACTCAGGAATCACTGCAGAAAAGCGGCAAAAAGAACGTAAGGTCCTGAGTTAGAGACAAGAACCATGAGACGCTGTCGTCCAGCTAAGGCACGAATTCACAGTAGTTCTGGTTCACGAGATCAAGCCAGTCAGCACTCTCGTGTGAGTAGGCAGGGGGTTTATGAGGATCCCCCTCTATCTAAGGCTGTCGGGGCAAGGGGAGCGCTTAGATATGTGGCTACTGCTACGCTGCCCATGGCGCAGCAACTAGTCGCATGCTTATGGGCATCAGTTCACATCGGGCATCAGTGATGGGACACTGACGATTATAAAGCATATAAAAGAACAGAACAGGACATGAAAGTGGGAAGAAAAATGGAGGTGTGGGAGGGAGGATTTGGGTTGGATTTAATTAAGATACATTGTATACTTTTATGAAATTGTTCAAAATTAAAGTTTAAAATATTCCTTTAAAATAGCCAGTAAATTTAAATTTCAGTAAACAGTAGTTTTTAGTGTAAATACACTATGCAATATTTGGAGGGCATACTTATGATTTTTAAAACTTTGTTGTTTTTCTGTAAAGCAAAATTGACCTGAGTATCTTTATACCCCAAGGAGCATCACTTTGCCTAAAAAGACTAAAACTATCCCTCTGTCTCTCAGAGGAACTGGACAGAGAATATCACACTTACTAGCATTAAATGCATTTCAAATTTCACAAAATTAGCTGGTGACGACTGCATACAGAAGCTTCTGAGAGTCCCGCAGTACGATCGTAACTCACCCAAGTCAGGGTTCTCTCTCTCTCTCTCTCTCTCTCTCTCTCTCTCTCTCTCTCTCTCTTTCTCTCTCTCTCTCCCTCTCTCTGTCCTCCCCTCTCTCTCTCTCTCTCTCTCTCTCACACACACACACACACACAGAGAGAGAGAGAGAGAGAGAGAGAGAGAGAGAGAGAGAGAGAGAAATGGTAGGTACACTACTTGCCTGGCAAACTATTTGCCAGGTTGTTGAACTCCTGTCTAAAGTGTCTGGTCACCAGCATATCATTATGTCTAGATGTTACGTGGCCCAGTGCATGTGAAACAAATAGATAGCACTATTCAGTACAGCCAGAAAGTTACACAGAGGTCACCTTTCAGCCACAGAATCCACACCTACATATCCCTTGGAACAACTGTAGAACACTGGAATTAGACAGCTGTCCAGGCATCTGGAAATGTACCAAAAGGTACTTGCGGTCACAGACTGTTGAATCACAGTTCCAGATCTTGGAGGAGGGCTCTGTCAGCAATACTGAGCTTTCCCCTGGGTACCAGAGGCTCTTAGACTATGGAAGGAAGATTTCCCTGTAGAGCTTATTCGATCAGATCACAGGCCTCCGCCCAGATTAGGAGTTTCTGCAGGGCATATTGGACAGACCTGAGATATTTGCATGTCTAACAAGTTCCCCAGAGATGTTGCTGCTTCTGTTTGGGGATGATTTGAAAACCACTGTGGCATATCCAGAGTATTTTCAAATGTATCTCTTGGTCACAGATAATTTGATTTGTTTTTGCATATGTATTTTTATATGGTTGGTTTTAAAAAGAAGATCTGAGCTCCTCTCTATTTTTGTGCACTTGAGTTATAGACTCTTATAATGCTGGGTGTGATGGTGCACACTTTTAGTCAGCGTTTAAGAAACAGAAGCAGATAGGTTTCTGTGAGCTTGAAGCCAACTTGGTCTACAGAGTGAATTCCAGACTAACCAAACTCTGCCTCAATAAATTAGATGATAGATAGATAGATAGATAGATAGATAGATAGATAGATAGATAGACGAGAAATAGATAGATGAGAGATAGATAGATGAGAGATAGATAGATAGATAGATAGATAGATAGATAGATAGATAGATAGATAGATAGATAGATAGATAGATGAGAGACAGAGAGAGGAAGAGAGGGAGGGGGAGAAGGAGAGGGGGAGAGAGAAAGAGAGAGAGAGAGAGAGAGAGAGAGAGATCTAATTTCTGCCCTGGTTCTGAAATGTGTCCTAGGACCAGCACTGCCCCACATTAGACCAGCGGAACCAGAATCTGCCTTTTTGGAAGTGCTCTGGGTGGTCCAGACAGCTGCTAGAGTCTCAGCCCAGCCTGGGTTTCAGGCTAAATGCAGTTTCAACAGAGAAAGTTTCTCCTAGCACGTTTGGTGGGTAGGCTAGATCTGTGGAGCTCTCGGGACACAAGAGAGAGGTGAAGACTATACCATGCCGGTCTCCTCATTCCCCAACAGGTAGCAAGCATTCTACAGAACGTGAGGGGAAGAAAAACTTCCTCTGCTATGACTGCCCTTGACTACAGAGATTAAATGTAAAAAAAACAAAAAAAAATTTTTTTAAAGGGCAGTAAGTAAGCACACCACGTAATCAAGGAAAGACCCCCAGTGGTGATTTCCAAGCCCTTGGAAGAGGATGCTACTTGAGAGCTGGAGCAGATCTAACTCTGTGTAGATTTATCCTGGGCAGCAATTGATGCAACTATTCATACATGTGGTATATGCTTACTGTTTACCTTTCGATTTTCTAAAGTGGCTTAGCCATTCACTCCTCCAAGGACTAGAATACCAAACCCAGGAAGACCCTAACTGCCTATATGATCACAATTCTGGGCTCTAAGCTCAGAGGTCAAACATGGACATCTATAAAGATGCAAGTACAAACTGTGTAGTAGTTTCCTTTTTAATGAGAGTGTGTCTGTGCATATGAATACCCATGCAAGCCAGTGGACAGCCTAGGGCATCGTCCTCTGCAATGCCACCTGCTTCCTTTACGACAAGATCTCCCTCTTGTCCAGAACTAACCAATTAGGCTAGACTGTCTGGCTCAGGAATCCTTCTGTGTGTACCTCCAGCGCTGGCACCGCGTGTCTTTGACACCTTGGCTTTTTATATGGACACTGGCCATCAAACTCGGGACTTCGTTATTGAACAGCAAGCACGTTAACAACTGAGCCATCTCCCCAGGCCCCTGCAGCACTGTTTCTAATTTTCAAAAACAGAAATGAGCTGTGGAATGGGGATTGCCTCAGTTCTTAGAACTCATAGGTCTCCTACTCAAAGATTGGGAATTGTCTATGTTGACATTTTTGCATGTAATATAACTCAATTTCTGTTTTTAAAAAGTTCATAACATAGACTTACAAATAAGTATAAAAATCTGCTGATATACCCACTGATCTATACAAAGAACACTCTTGGGAAGTGAAACGGTGTTACAGGAAGCAGGTTTTGATTTTTCAGTAGACCCATCTTCAGGCTCTGCATTTGATGTAGCAATCAAATGTTACTTTCATTAGTTAAAATATTTCAAAAAGTAAAAATGATTTCTTTGGGACTATGTTTTCTAAATGTGTTTTCCTATATCATCCCATTTAGTTACATATTTTGGGCTCATTAATTAGCTATAACACAATATACTCTAGTTGGTTAAGTTTGGTGTCTCTTAGATTAAACCTAATCCAATCTCCAACCCTTGGAATGAGATGTAGTTTAATTCTGCACCCTTCAAGAGTTCTTAAGATTTTAAAGATTAATTTTGTTTATGTGTGTCTATGCATGTATATACGCATGCATATGTGCATGCAGATGCCCTCACAAGTCAAAAGAATGCATTAGATGTCCTGGAGCTAGAATTACAGGCAGCTGGGAAACACCTGATGTTCCCTGGAAGCTAAACTCTAGTTCTCTGCAAAGGCAAACACTCCCAATTGCTAACCATGCGGAGCCTTCTCTCCAGACTCAGCAAACTTTCCCAATCGCTAACCACTAAGCCCTCTCTCCAGACTCACATTCTTGACTGCTGTCAGTGACAGGGTCCTCAGGTCTTCATCTGTGTGCTTTAGTGCCTGTGATCTAATAGTGTTGCTTATTAAGCTACAGTTTATCACAACCTCAAATTTCTTATTAATAAATTGCTACTGAATCAGAATCCACTATTTTTTTTTTTTACAAATACATGGCTCAGATGCTTGTTTCCTTTTTGCTAAATTTCATCTCATACATTCCAGTCAACCACTCAAGTTTGTTAATGTAATTCTGCATCTTCGATTCTATCACAGTAGACGACCCTTTAAGTTTGGCAGAATCTAACAATTTCATCACTACAAAGGCTATAAAAGATACATTCAATACATATCAACAAGTCTTCTAAACTGGAAACTTTTCTATTGAAAATGACTGCTGGTGGGGTTGCAAATTGGTACAACCACTCTGGAAATCAGTCTGGCGGTTCCTCCGAAAACTGGGCACCTCACTTCCAGAAGATCCTGCTATACCACTCCTGGGCATATACCCAGAGGATTCCCCACCATGTAATAAGGATACGTGCTCTACTATGTTCATAGCAGCCCTATTTATAATTGCCAGATGCTGGAAAGAACCCAGGTATCCCTCAACAGAAGAGTGGATGCAAAAAATGTGGTATATCTACACAATGGAGTACTATTCAGCCATTAGAAACAATGAATTCATGAAATTCTTAGGCAAATGGATGGAGCTAGAGAACATCATACTAAGTGAGGTAACCCAGACTCAAAAGGTGAATCATGGTATGCACTCACTGATAAGTGGATATTAACCTAGAAAACTGGAATACCCAAAACATAATCCACACATCAAATGAGGTACAAGAAGAACGGAGGAGTGGCCCCTGGTTCTGGAAAGACTCAGTGAAGCAGTATTCGGCAAAACCAGAACGGGGAAGTGGGAAGGGGTGGGTGGGAGGACAGGGGAAGAGAAGGGGACCTACGGGACTTTCGGGGAGTGGGGGGCTAGAAAAGGGGAAATCATTTGAAATGTAAATAAAAAATTATATCAAATAAAAAAAAAGAAAATGACTGACACCCACTTAATCTAACTTTGAAAGAGAGCTGTCGTATAAGACTGGGCACCTCAGTGAGGGCAGAGGCGAGGCGGAAATAGGCTGTACTGTCTTCCTGCCTCACCGCTGCTTCTTTATGCTTTACCTCAACCACACACCCCGCCCCCATCACACATACACAATACGCTGCCTCATGCCCAGCCAGCACCGACCCTGGCCCTCAGGTGAGTGTGTGCATGACCACACACACAAGGGTGGGTCTTACCCTCTTCAGCTAAAACTCTTTACTTGGGATTTTTATCCAGGGCCCAGAGCCCGGGAAGTCCAGTGTTACTACCATTTTCCTGTTGTGTGCATCAAAGTGTATAGATGCATGCATGCGTATAGAGGTCAGAGGACAATTTAGGGAGTCGGTTTCCACTCCCACGGTGGGATCTGGGGCATGAGCAAAGTCCTTAGACTTGCACAACAAGCATTTCCCCCCTGCATCGTCTTGCTGGCCTCATCCTAGTCTCCTTATGTTTTGATAGTCTTTGAGATAAAGTCTGTTTATGTAACTTATTCCGGCCTTGAGCTCTCTATATTACCCAGGCTGTGATCCTCTTGCCCCAGCCTCTACTGTTGGGATTGGGATTTATAAACCCAGATCATATCCCTGGAATTGAGGTTCACAGCTTTCTTCTTTCCCCAGACCAAAGCCCCATTTCAGTATGCACGAGGCAGCACGTAGGATGAGCCATTCACCTCAGCTCAATCAAATGTGGCCAGAGGGGTAAGTCCAGAGAGAGCAAACATGGCTACCCAGAGGCACCCCACCCTCTACGGTAGGTGTAATTCTCAGAGAAAGGGATAAAGTACTGAAACCTACCTAGGGAGCAAACATTTATCCAGCACAGAGATACCAGCAGACACAACTCCATGTCTAAAATGTGATAGACCGGGTTCACCCGAGGTTAAGGAAAGGCAAGTCAAGACTAAAGAATTGAACACAAAGAGGCTAGAGAGATGTTTCAGTGGTTAAGAGAACCAACTGCTTTCCTAGAAGACCAGGAATTGATTCCCAGCACCCACATAGCAGGTCACAATCACCTGTAACTCCAGTTCAGGAAATCTGTTGTCCTATGCAGGCAAAAACACTTACACATATTAAATAAATTTTTAAAAATTTATAGAACATGATTGTGCACACCTGTAATCCATACTTTAGGAAGGCTATGAGTTCGGAACCAGCCTGGGCTATAGCATCACACACAAACACACACGCATACACACAACCTATTTCAACACAAATTATCTATTTTCATCATCAAAGAAGCTAAAGTCGTCATACTTTAGTTTCTTGAGAATACCATGGTAAAATAATAAATAGCTAGAGCCATTGGTTAGTTTAGATACCCAATTACATCATATAGCTAGCTCCCTGGCTTGTAACTAATATTTAATAGAGCAGCTGTCACTGCTAATATCATTACTCTCCATCAATCTTATGATGTGAGACTGTGCAACATAATAAAAAGTAGTGGGATTGGATAAAATGTATATGATTACATATGCTTATAAAATGTATAGCAACCATGATATTTATTTGTGTCTATATTGGGAAAGATTATATGAGGAAAATATAGCATACCCATAGACTATATAATATAAAAAGAAAAGGCAATAAATACATTCCAATATAGAAGATAATAAAGTATAACTATCCAATAAATGGGTCCCTTGATGTATGCACTATCTATTGCGTGGCTATGCACACCTGTAGTGTTGTACAAAGAAACACTAAACGCTCACCTCCTGAAATGTAAGCCTTGTTGTCAATGTGGACTGAGAAAAATATGTGGTGAAAAAAAACAGTCCTTTTATTTAAAATAGAAACTTTGATGGGAGCGGAGTTAATGACAAATGAAGATCTAGTTCCCCTGGACCGGGGAAAAGCCTTTCCTTTCTGGAATGAGACCCGGGCACACTGATAGCAAAACTGACGTTTCCTCTTCTCCTCTTCTGTGAAATCCTCCAGCCAAGCTGTGCGCTAACCGAGTAGGCGAATTCACTTCGTCACTTCACAAAAGACTTCCAAATTCACTGCGGCAGACACTGCAAAATAAAATGTTAAGTACATCCTAGCTGAGGGGGAGAGACGGAGGGCTCCGTGTTCAATCAAAGGTTTGCAATAATAGGATTTATTTAAGAAAGGGAAAAAAAGACAGATGGGATTAGGAAATGTTGCTGCGGTGAGACTGTCATGAGAGGCACGGGCAGCCTGCCTTTTGTGGACCTGCACAATGATCCCAGAGCCAGACTGGCTTAGGAGACCCTGGGACTAGGGCTCCAGAGCGAGGCCACGGGCTTCCGGACACCCTGCAGGGCAGGAGGCTGAGACCATGCATCAGATCTACAGCTGCAGTGATGAGAATATTGAAGTTTTCACCACCGTGATTCCTTCCAAGGGTGAGTAATAATCGTAACAATCGCCCTTGGCGTCCCCTACTGTGGCATCTTGTGCGGGGAGGTGACCCGGTGCTGTCGGACTAGGGTACAGTAGGACGTGGTACGCTCGGGTCCCGGGGTCTGCTACTTTCTTCGTTTCGATGGCATTTGATTTCCCCCTTTTCTGAAGAGGGGCACAAGGATAAACATCAATCATAGGGAAACAATCTATTAAGGCGGGGACGAGGACAGCACAGCCTTCCTGCTTCACTTAATTCGAAACGGGCAACCGGGCAGGCTCAATGACAGGGACAATAAGTGATTGTTAAAGAGACAGCGATGGAAACAAAATTTCCAGGGCAGCCTGATAAGCTTTTTCATTGTCTCCGGGAAATAAAAATAAAAATAAAAGGCAGATTCTGAAGGGAGAATCGGCTCTTCCAAAGTCAACTCCATCTGACTTGGGAGGGGAAAGGCTCCCAGCTGGCCAAACACCCAGTAAGGCAATGAAACTGACCCCAGGTTGGCTTATCTATAGAATCCCCAGGGTCATCTCACCTGGTGCCACCAAAAGGAACTTAAAAGGGAATCTTAACTTTCTAACCTCTGGTTCCTGGCATTTGCCCTGGGAAGGGCTATGTGAGACTGCAACCGAGGCGAGTGCTGGTGATCCCGTATAGAGCATCTTGACATTGTTCTGACCCTGTAGCCCCTTGTCTTGCTGTGGCACCGACCGGCTTACCCCCTGGCTTGACTGTGATGTTTGGCTAAAATGGTTTGAACGTTTGCTGGTGCTGGGAGGCCACATGCAAACAATTCTTTTCTTCTTCCCTCCAGTGTCAGCCACTGACAGGTACCTCGCTGGGGGGTAGGCTGGGGGTGGGGATTCAGCCTGGACACAGGCAAATAGCTAAACATAAATTGGGCTCTCAACATCTACTACTGAGGGAGCGGGAGGAAAGGGGGGAGTTGGGAGTGTGCCCATGTGTAGGAGTTGAAATTCTCTCTGGAGATTTTGAAAGTCAACCCTTCTGAAGAGGCATGAGTTAGATTTGTGTGCATAGAAATGGCCTTTTCATTTACTTTATGGCTGCCTTTTGTTTCTGTGGATTTTTTTTTTTAATTTGGGGTGGGGTGGGGGCTGCGTTGCTAGTAGTGAACCAGTTGTCCATGCAAGGTGTCTTAGTCAGGGTTTCTAGTCCTGCACAAACATGATGACCAAGAAAAAAGTTGGGGAGGAAAGGGTTTATTGAGCTTACACTTCCACATTGCAGTTCATCACTAAAGGAAGTCAGGACTGGGACTCAAGCAGGTCAGGAAGCAGGAGCTGATGCAGAGGCCATGGAGGGATGTTTCTTACTGGCTTGCTTCCCCTGGCTTGCTCAGCCTGGTCTCTTATAGAACCCAAGACTCCCAGCCCAGGGATGGCACCACCCACAAGGGGCCCTCCCCCCTTGATCACTAATTGAGAAAATGACCCACAGCTGGATCTCATGGAGGCACTTCCCCAACTGAAGCTCCTGTCTCTGTGATAACTCCAGCCTGTGTCAAGTTGACACACAAACCCAGCCAGTATGCAAGGGAAGCAAGACCTGTAGACCATTGCTGAAGGGGGAAGAAAAAGCAAGCTGAAACCGGTCTACGCATAGTAGCTTACTTGGAACTCTGAGATAATTCTGCATAGTATTTATGAGAACATTTTTGGGGCAACACATGGGAACAAGTCTAGAAGGGCCCATGTGTTATAAAATCAGTGCATTCAATGGCCCTGGAGAAAGGCGGAAGGAAGATAGGAAAAGGTGAGAAGAGGTCTAACCTCACTGTCAGTCTGTTTCCACTGAGAGGAGTGTCTCATATCTGTAACCCAAGAGAGCCGAGGATTGTCGGGTCCAAGGCCAGCTGGGACACAGAGCAGCACACTGTTCTCAGGAGAGAAGAAGATGTCTCTTTCTTATAAAAAGCAAGGGAGGAAAAGTCCTTGGGAACGTGGCTCTGTCTTTTCTGTACTGTGTGGCCTTGGACTAGCTTTGTAACCTCTCCAGGAACGAGTTCCCACTTCTGTAAAAGAGAAAAGCAGGGTTTAGCTCCCAGGATCGTCATGGGGAACACATAGACTGATAGATGCAACAGCTGTGGTGGAGCTGGTACAATCACACACCATTAAACATGTCACATACAAAGTGATCTGAGTTTTCAACCTGCAAGTGTGGCCATGAATATGTTTAGTTAAAGATAAACATTTGATCCTAGATCATCCATCATTGTGCATTAAACTAAGTTTCCATAGATATTTCACTGCTGCTTTTGGGGTTTTTTTTTTGTTTTTTTTTTGTTTTTGTTTTTTTTTTGGTTTTTTTCGAGACAGGGTTTCTCTTTGTAGCCCTGGCTGTCATGGAACTCACTCTGTAAACCAGGTTGGCCTCACATTCAGAAATCCGCCTGCCTCTGCCTCCCAAGTGCTGGGACTAAAGGTGTGCACCACCCGCCTGGTTGGAGGGTTACTTTCTAGGAAGGATTATTTGCAGCTTTTGTAGAGGCCTCGGTGGGTGGAGCACATCTCTTTCCATGCCTTGCTTCACCTGGGGCCTCTCAAGAGCCTTTGAGCAGATAACGCTCTCAAATCTGAATCACCGTGTATGAAAGCAACAAATAACCCCTATTACAGGTCACCCAAAGAACTGCAGAACACAAGCTGGCTTGACTTTGTTCATCGAGATCTGAGTCGGCTGAGTGGGCCATTTCCTGGAGGCTCTGTATGCGCCATAGGCAGCAATGAATGATCAACCGTCCTAGAACAACCTCAGCAGTGCAGGCCGTATAGCCCGGATATCCCAGTGGTTGGAACCGAAAGCCTTAAGCCTGGTGTAGCAGTACATGTGTGTGATCCCAGCACTTGCCGAGTTAAGCTGGGAGAATCATGGGCACAACCACACAATAAGGCCCTGTCTCATAAAGAACACGGAGCTTTGGCTCAGTAAGCAAAGTGCCTTCCTCACAAACACAAGGAGCTGGGTTTAGAGTCCCAGAACCATGTACAAAGCTGAGTAAGAGGCGCCTGGCCAAACTCCAACAGCAGGAGGGCAGTCACCAATAGATCCTTGGAGCTCACTGGCAGCCAGGCTAGCCAAACTGACGAGCTATCAGTTGATGAGTTCAGTGAGAGATCTGTCGCAAAATTAATAATAATAATAATAAAGTGAAGATAGAAACCAATGAAGGAAAGCCATTCAGTGTCACACACTGACACACACACAACACCCACACGCTAACAAGTGTATGTGCCACACAATACACACTAACAAGGACATACACCACACCACATGCACACATGCACACACACAGCGTGGCTGCCGTTCTTCCGAGGACTGAGTGAATGTTGTGACCCTGGAAACTCGCAATGCTGTGGGAGCCATGCAGCAGGGCAACTCAGAGTGGAACTGAAGTTGATCGGGCTCAACTTGAGCCACTGGCATATCTGTTTACTACTTCTCTTTCCAATGTACGTGCCCTGGGATCAGCCTGATAGCTACACTGTTTAACTGACCTTGTAACACTGGCAATAGAAAATATTAGAGTATTTTTTCATTTATCTTAAAGATATAAACCATCAGCCAAGTCTGAAGCGGATGTGTGTCCTCTTGAATTCTAGAGACAAAAAGCCCTTTCAGGAAATATGTGTCGTGGAGACAACTCATAGTGACTTCTGAGGATATAAACTGTTTCACTCAGAAGCTGCACTAGTACTTACTTCTGACAAGTACCACAGCGAAGGGGTGGGGAGCTGGGGGCCAGCAGGAGGGAATGAGATGGGCTGGCAGCAAGGAGAGTTCCTAACCGAATCAGAAGCCGCAGCCATTACATACTGGAAGCCGTAGCCATTAGACCTGGTTCTTCCTTGTGCCTTCGTATAGCAGAAAAGTTCTGTGAACACACTATTTCCTGGGTACTTGTTGTTTGCCAGGTTCTGAGCAAGGGCTTTGTGAAGGCTGGTTCATTTACTCCTTGACAGTGTGAGTACCACTATCATCCCTGTCTGACTTGTGAGAAAACCGCCTAGCTGTCAAGGTCAGAGTCACACCCAACTGGAGGAAGCTGGAGTCCCGACTTCAGGCTTCACCGCTACAAGGGCTTTGCAGAGGATAATGGGGATCCCGCTCTAATGTCTCTCCTGTGATATGAGTTAAAAAAAGCCAGTTTAGTCCAGGCTGCTGTGGTGTATACCTTTAATCTCAGCATTCTGGAGGCAGAGGCAGGCAGACAGATCTTTGTGAGTTTGAGGCCAGCCTGGTCTACAGAGTGAGTTTCAGGGCAGCCAAGGATATACAGAGAAACCCTTTCTCAAAAACCAGAAAGAAAGAATAGAATAGAATAGAATAGAATAGAATAGAATAGAATAGAATAGAATAGAATAGAATAGAAAGAGAGAGGGAGGAGAGAGAAAGAGGGGAAGAGAGGAAGAGGAAGATGAAATCAACAACTCCTTTCTAATCAGGATGGAGACATGGTAGGATTTTGATTCCATTAGATCATAACAATATGGAAGGCATATGACTGGGGATAGGGTGACATGAAACATACAAGGCCAAACATTAAGTATATGTTCCCCTGATGTGAGGAACTTCGAGTAGTCAACCTCATAGTAATGAAAGGGAGGAACGCTAGTTACCGGGGCTGGGAACTGTGACTACTACTATAGTAAGCTCACCTCCGCCCAGCCAAGCACTGTCACTATTTAATAGATAATTGATTTATTTAAAGTTTTTTTTCTCTCCAAGATAGGGTCTCCTCTGTTAGCCCAGGCTAGCTAGAACTCACTATGTAACCAAAGGTGACTTTGACCTGCGGTCTCCATTTCTCAAGTTCTGAAATTACAGGTATGAACCAACACACCAGGTTTTATGTGGTACTGAGGATCATACTCAGAACTGCATGCATGGCAGGCAGACACTCTCACAACTAAGCTGTATATTTTCCTACTAAGCTGCTTTTAAATTATGGCAGTGTGTGTGTGTGTGTGTGTGTGTGTGTGTGTGTGTGTGTGTGTGTATGTGTGTGTGTGTGTGTGTGTGTGTGTATTGTAAATTGTAAATGTTACCATTTTACCACACAGGTGTACAGACCAGAGACAGGCGCAGTCAGAGTGCTGCACACCACTGCCACGATCCATCTGACATTTTCGTTGGCCTAAACTGAAACAGTAATGCCCCACTCTTCCAGCCTCCCTGCCCCTGGGAATGACCAGTCTACTTTGCGTCTCTCTGAAGTCAGCTGCCCCAGATACTTCATATAGGTAGACCTGAGAGCGTGGAAGAGCTCTTCTCTTGTGTCTCTTTAACCTAGCACAAGCATTTCAAGGTTCATTTATATTCTCTTTACTTTTTTAAGGCTAAGCAATGTCCAGTGTGTGGGCATCCCGTATTTGTTTATCCATTCATCTGTTGATGGGCTCTAGACTCTTGGCAACCTTTAGCTACTGTGAATGAGGCTATAGAGATTGTGTTGTAGTCAAGCCAAGTGACATTGAAAGTCCCAGTGGAATTCGACTTCTTCTCTCCCTCCCTTCCCAGTAGCCCCGCAACTGGGACAAACAGCCTCGGGTTTGTACTATAGCCTTACAGGCATTTTCTAAAACCATTTCTTTATCTCTTTCAGTGTCCAGTCCATCCAGGAGAAGAGTCAAGAGCTCTCAACACCTCTTGGCCAAGAATGTAAGGAAATGTGTTTAGTTGGTTTTGATGTTCTTTGACTGACCCCTCCGTCTCCCCTGATCTCAAGGATCAGGGGCCAAGGGATGTTTTCAGTGTCTACTGTGGTGGATTGTTCATTTAGATAAAATAACTAGCAAATATCAAGCATATGCCCAATAGTCCCCAGGAGATTTCCTCATCATGCCATTTTCCCCCAGGACAGGGAAGACTTCACCCTGTGTGTGCAGGAGATCATGATATGGATATACCATCCTGGTCTAGGCATCTGTCACATTATATATAACAGTATATATTCTCACCATTATAAAGAACCGTGAAGTACTCATACAATTCCTTGTCACACAGGGCTCCAAACAGAGTAAGCAGATAGAAGAATTAAAAAGGGATCACCCATGCACCAACCTGTCTACCCTCGGGTATTTGCATGTCTATATGTTACACATGTGATGGATGTACAGAGAGCATAAGAGCGATTCTGTTGTTCTTTGATTGCTTGCCTGAGATAGTCCTCTGTACCTCAGGCTGTCCTCAAGACCACCATGCAGCCCAAGCTGTCCTGAAAGTTGAAATACTCTTTCCTCAACCTCCAAAATGTTGGAGTCATAGGCATAACTCTTTTTAAAAATGTCTTTTGCCTACAGGTTTGTGTGGTAATGTCAAAAATTCTGAACAATTCAGAGGCTGCCAGCCTTCCACTGTCCTTTTCAGAGGCTGCCAGCCTCCACTGTCCTTTTCAGAGGCTACCAGCCTCCACTGTCCTTTTCAGAGGCTGCCAGCCTTCCACTGTCCTTTCCTGTCAGCCTCCACTGTCCTTTCCTGTCAGCCTTCCACTGTCCTTTCCTGTCAGCCCTCCACTGTCCTTTCCTGTAGCCTTCCACTGTCCTTTCCTGTCAGCCTTCCACTGTCCTTTTCTGTAGCCTCATCAACATGGACTTTCATGTTTAAATTATGCTTTGGTAGTTTTATTTATATTTTATTTTAAAAATTTATTGGATATTTTCTTCATTTACATTTCAAATGTTATCCCCTTTCCCAGCCCCCCCTCCAGAAACCCCCTATCCCATTCCCCCCTCCTTCTATGAGGGTGTTCCCCCACTCACCCACCTACCCACTCTTGCCTCCCCTACCTCTAATTTTCCTATACTGGGAAATTGAGCCTTCACAGGATCAAGGGCCTCTCTTCCCACTGATGCCCAACAAGGCCAACCTCTGCTACATATGGGGCTGGAGCCATGAGTCCCTCCCTCCATGTGTACTCCTCAGTTGGTGATTTAGTCCCTGGGAGCTCTGGGGAATCTGGTTGGTTGATATTGTTGTTCTTCCTATGGGGTTGCAAACCCCTCCAGCTCCTTCAGTCCTTTCTCTAACTCCTCCATTGGGGACCCCATGGTCAGTTCAATGGTTGCTGCAAGCATCTGCCTCTGTATTTGTTAGACTCTGGCAAAGCCTCTCAGGACACAGCTATATCAGGCTCCTGTCAGCATGCACTTCTTGGCATCCACAACAGTGTCTGGGTTTAGTGTCTGTATATGGATCCCCAGGTGGGACAGTCTCTGGATGGTCCTTCCTTCAGTCTGTGCTCCACACTTTGTCTCTGTATCTCCTCCGATAGGTATTTTGACCCCCATTCTAAGAATGACCTAAGCACCTACACTTTGGTCTTCCCTCTTCTTGAGCTTCATGTGGCCTGTGAGCTATATCTTGGGTATTCCTAGTTTTGAGCTAATATCTGCTTATCAGTGAGTGCATACAATGTGTGTTCTTTTGTGATTGGGTTACCTCACTCAGGATGATATTTTCTAGTTCCATCCATTTGCCTAAGAATTTCATGAGTTCATTGTTTTGAATAGCTGAGTAGTATTCCATTGTGTAAATGTACCATATTTTCTGTATCCATTCCTCATTGAAAGGCATCTGGGTTCTTTTCAGCTTCTAGCTATTATAAATATGACTGCTATGAACATAGTGGAGCATGTGTTCTTGTTACATGTTGGAACATCTTCTGGGAATATGCCCAGGAGTGGTATAACTGGGTCCTCGGGTAATACTATGTCCAATTTTCTGAGGAACCACCAGACTGATTTCCAGGCTTTGGCATTTTAATGAACTACCCTTATGCTGCCTACACATCCTTAGAGGTTAAAGGTGCTTTGCATCTCCCATTTTACATACACATTTCTTCATGTCAGAACTACCAATACATCTGCACCGTGTCTCAGAAGGAAGGCAATAACGGCCGCTATCACAGATTTTGCACTATTGTAGATTTTTAAGTATTGTAATTTTTTTTAAAAAATCTTTTTTCTGTTTCAAAGTCATGGGTTTTTTTTTTTTTTTGTTAAAAAGGGTTTATTTGTTGTTTCTATAAATATCCTTTAGATTTAAAAAAAATAGAAAAAGAAAAAGAAAAACAAAGAAGATCATTGATCATCCTGAATGGCGAGGAGTGGCCCATTGCGGCAAGAGCAGTGCCTTCAGCCTTGTTACCCTCCAGTTCCCAAACCAGCACGTGTCCATTACAAAAGTCCCAAACGCTGTCACTTTAGCATCACAAAGTTCCGAGACACTGTAGAACACAGTGGAAGATGCATAGATTTATTGACCACTCAACATTTTTCCCTGTGGACTTTTTATTTTTCTGCTTGCTTCTGTGTGAGTTGTGCAGCTTTATTTAAGGACTTTTGGGGACACTGTTAAGAAAGAGATGGCTCTTTCCTAAGAGAAGGAAAGAGAAGGGTCGGGAGGTCCTAACCTCACTCTAACCCCTAAGCATTAAGCACCTCCCTCAGAAGGAAGATGAAATCCGTGTTGTTCACAGATAATT
Source organism: Apodemus sylvaticus (assembly GCF_947179515.1). Lineage (NCBI taxonomy): Eukaryota > Metazoa > Chordata > Mammalia > Rodentia > Muridae > Apodemus > Apodemus sylvaticus. Next base: position 11,599,828 of record NC_067474.1, on the reverse strand, counting down.
CAGAGTTAGAAAACTTTACTTCAGGAGTTTAGGCCTTAACCAGTAGCATCCATCTTCTCCATTTATAAATTTCTGGACTTGACAGAATGGGGCAGGGCAGCTGGAGCCTGAACTCCTGCCTTGGTGAGACAGGGAGTTCTGCTCCCCTTCTCCAGGTTAGTAGCTTGAACGGACCAAAGGAAAGCCCATCTGACTCTGTTAACTAACATTGACAGTGTTCTTTGGCTCCAAATACTGATTTGCATTTCCTGTCTCTCCCTCGGCCACTCATTTTTTCCTCTACCACTTTCCTGAGTCACCCTCAGCCCTAAGGCACTTCCTCTGGCATTTTCTTCCAGATCACATAGCACAGACACTTCTCTGATGTTCTCTCTCTCCCCCCCCCTCCTCTCTGTTTCCCCCTCCCTCAGGCTCCCTCCGTTAACTTTCCCTCTCTGTTCTCTTCTTCTGTTTGATTCCCAGTCTGTTTCATTGATGTCCTAATCATTCTGATGCCTGTGGATGCCACAGAAATATCTGGACAGACTGCGCCTACCCAAGGAGTGGGTTTGTCCAGCCTTCCAGGATAATGGAACCTTTGATAATAAGCAGGGAATCTGGAAAGAGGAAAGGACAGAGAAACAGGGTTGTAAATATCACTTTGTCCCCACAGTTGATGCTTGTGTGGAGTCTCCTGGTTTGTGTGCTGAGTATTCAACTGCACTTGGATATTCTCAGCTGGGGGTAGGTGCTTCTCGGAAGCCTTCACTCAGGTGGTACAGAGTGCATTGGTTCTGTAAGAACAGCTCTGAGATCTTAAGGAAGACACAAAGCTCCCTCTGACCTCAGTTTCTCTGCATGCTAAAGTCCTGAGTTAGCTCTAACATTCCTGTCATTTCCTTCTGTCCCGAGTCATGAGTGTGCCCCACCATCCAGTTCTTGTGTGTCTGATTCCTCATCCTGACCTCTGAGCTGACAAACAGAAGTATGAATTTGGGGTGTCAGGGAATGGACCCCCAGCAATGTATTAAAGTAACACTTTAGCAGACTGGGATGGCCTAGAACAAGGAAATCCTGTAATTAAATCTTTGTTTTCCCTTTTCTACCCTATTCAGACTCCCATCTAATCTCTCTACTCAGATGCTAAGGGTGTGCTGATAGGCTGCTTTGATCTACAGCTATCAGCAGTAAGTTCTATAGACAAGAAAATAAGTCAAGCTCTCAATAGCCAGCTACTGTCCTGCTTTGAAGTATATGGCCCTAAGTGACAATCTGGACAGTATCAAGAGAGCACACACCACCCCACCACCACCACCACCACCACCACCACCACCACCACCCCACCACCACCACCAGCACCACCACCACCACAATCACCACCACCACCACAATCACCACCACCACCACCTGCACCAGACACCATCCATGCCAACTGAGCATTGAATGCTGTTCTTCCCTATTTCCTGACACACACAGTTCAGTGAAGGCCTGGAGAGGTGGCATATCTTCTTTCCCAAAGAGTACATGTGCCCTTAATTCAAAAGAGGGAAGGTACTAGTGTTTTCTCGTGGACCCCTTTGGCTTTCCCATCTGCCTTAGGTTGTCCAATACACACACACCAACACACACACACACTCACACTCACACACATATATACATTCACACACTCACTCGCATACTCACACTCACACACATACTCACACACTCACACACATATATACATTCACACACTCACTCGCATACTCACACATACTCACACACACACTCACACACACACACATACACACACCAGCTGTCACTCTTATCCTGAAGAAATGCTAAGAACCAAAATCAAAACATCAGGTTGAACTGCAGTGCAAGGTTGATAGTACCCAGCACAGATGTCTGTCACTTAATGAGGTTCAGTAAAGAAGAGTCACATTCTCAGAAATCCCTTATAACGTAAACTATGTGTACCCAGAAGGACAGGACTCAGAACTATTATTAGTCTGGCAAATCCCAATACGCTGGGTTCCATTATGGAAGAAACTACACTTAAGGAACAAAGAAGAGCAGAGGAAGCAGCTTATGTAGGGAGTAGGCACCGGCAGGTCTTCTCCACCACACACACACACACACACACACACATACACACACGCTGCATTGCACTGTGTAGACAGGAACTTTCCTCAGCCTACCTCGAAAGCCTGCAGGGAACCCAGCAAATGACCATTTCTAAAATGCCCAGAGCAGGAAAAGACAAAGATTGTCAGGCCGGTGATGAATCCTAAATGCTCAGAACACCCCCAGTACCCTCCCCCAAAGATATGACTGGGTCCTAAATGGATCTGACAAGAGTAAATGCCCTACCCCATTTAAAACCAAATTTGTGATATCCAGTTTCTAAGTAACAGGCTATGTGAGGTAAACTGAAAGAGCGACGGCTTCCCTCGTGATCCTCTATGACAAACAAGAAGATCCAATCTTCAGAACACTTTAAATCACTTGCAAACGTGGCCTGAACACAAAAAGAATCTTTGCTGATAACAGGCTTTGATTATGCCAGTGGGCATGACCCTATCTATGCTCAACTGGTCAGCACCAAACCTGGGGTGTGAGGCCTTAGACTGTGACAGAGATGGTAGAACAGCTGCCTGGCATGCACGCAGCCCTGGGTTCAATCCCCAGCCTGGTGATACACATCTGTAATCTGGGCACTCCACAGCTGGAAGCCAGAGGGTCAAAAGTTCAGAGGTATCCTCAGCTGCCTTATACTGAGTTGGAGACTATACAGACTGCATAAGGATCTGTCTAAAAACGAAAGACAGCGGAGCTTGAGCTCTGGCTTGACCCAAAATGGAGTTCCCATGTGCTCCATTGGTAATCTGAGATGAGAGCCTTTATTGTTTTAATATGCATAAACAGTCACTAACAGTAAGTATTTTATGGGTTTTGCTCATTTTTTTCTCCATTTTCTACTACTTTTTTGAATTTTATTACTTAATAAAGAGTTTAATGAGCATAGGAATTATCCCTCACTATATGTAATGCTATGTGTTATATTAAGCTATATTCTATTTTAGTATTTGTTGTTCACACACAGATTTGACCTGTCTTATCACTGAACCCAAGCCAGAGCCCTGATATTTATTCCAACAGTATCCTTAAAGAGAGTTTCCTGCGCTGGCTTGAAATACCACCCTGCTATCTTGTTTTTAAAAGCCCATTTACTTTTCTTCCGCGTCCCCCAAAACCAACACTATAGTTCTGTGTGGTGAATTGAAGGGGATCTGCCAAAGCCCAGACCGTAAGGGCTGAGCCCCTGTTCCTCCCTCACAGATGCACAGGCGCCCGCCCGCCTGGGAGCTGACACACACCGGGCCCTTGCCGAGCAGCTGTGCACAGAAGGAAGTGAGGGGGTAAAGCGGGCCTTGGGAAGGAGGGGGCACTATGGAATCCTGGAGCTCCTAATGAATGAGCCTCCTGGAGTAAAGACAACCAGAATGAATGACCCTGTGTCCTGGAAATGGGTAAAATATGCAGAATCTGCTCCCTGGCTGCCAAGATTCCCTTCATGGCTCCCGGTATTAAGATAAAATGGCTGCTATTATTTGTCTCCTGTTTTTCCATTTAAATAATTTCAATGATTTAAGTACAGCTGCCCCCCTCAGTACCCACAGGGATTGATTCCAAGACGTCCACAGATACCAACATTCACAAGTTCAAGTTCACTGTGTAAATGGCACACTACACAGTCCTCAGACACATACTCTACTTTAAATCATCTCTGGCTCACAAATTTACCTAAAGATAACTGCATGTTATGAAAACCATAGCATACCATCTGCTAGGAGATAAAGAACAACCTCTGCATGTGTTCAGTGCAGATTCAGGTTTTTTAAACACGTTTTAAGAATTTCATACACTACTTTGATCTTATCTTTTCCTTCCTCCTCCCAGCTCCTTCCAAACACACCCAACTCCAAGTTCCTTCCCTCTCTTTAAAACACACAACAACAGAACCTGGAGTCAGACTTGTGTTGGCTGACCAACTCCTGGGGGAGGCCGGCTGGAATATGCCTGATATAGTATCACTCCATTGGAGAAAACTGATTTTCCCTCTCCTCACGGCTGTCAGTTCCCGTTCCGGGTAGCCTCTGGGCTAGCTGTGCGACTCCATGCCCTCCGTGCTGCCTCTACGCTGGATCTGGCTGGAGCTCTCTATAAAATTCTTATGTTCATCTTCCCTATCACATCTGGGAAACGGTGGTTCTTACCATCTCTCTGCCCTCTTTTCTGCATAGGTAAATATAAAGTTCTATTAATTTTTTCATACCGCATGTTTTGATCATATTTACCACCACTCCTCTTTCTAAGTCCTCCCAGATTCGCCCACCTCCTAGTTTCATGTCCTTTTATAAAAACAACCTGCTAAGTCAACTTTGTGCTGGCCTCTTGCTTATGCGTGTGAGGCCATCCACTGAAGCATGGTTGGTCTACCAGAGGTGATAGCATTGAAGAAGACAAGCTCTCCCTCCAAGAGAAGCCATCGACTGTCAACAGCTCTTCAGCTATGGGGCAGGGCTCATGATCCCCTCCCCCCTTCCTGCTGCAATGGTGACTGGCTTGATCTTGGGCAGACAGCCATGGCTGGATCCTATCCAGAAAGGGCACTGCTTACTCTAGTCCTCTGACCTCTAGCTCTTACAGTCTTTCTGCCTCTCTTCCTCAAGGGTCCCTGAGTCCAGCGTCCCAGTTACTGATGTACTGTTTGTGGTTGAGTTCCAGCAGCCGATTGTAATGCAACCACCCTAGCCTTTAGCACTCTCTTCTGTCTTTCTGCTCTCTCCACTGACAAACACTCAGTGAAAATTCACTGCCTGCCACCCTGGTCCAGGCTCACCTTGCCGTGGCCATTTATTCATTCGTTACAGTTCCCTAGTGGACATGAGGTGGGTGCGGTCCCCAGGCGCTGGGGCACTCTGGAAGATGGATGACTGGGCTTTTCACCCTGCAGGTGGTGATCGAGTCCGACCTGTACCCGCCACCGAGGCCCCTGGAGCTGCTGCCTCAGCGCTGTGAGCGCAGGGACACAGGTGATCGCAGGTGGCTGCAGACTGGCCGACTGCAGACCGCCAGGCCACCAGGGGCGCAACCCAACAAAACCCCCGCCAGACCTGGTATGTGAGTCTCAGTTCCCCAGGTTGGGGGGGGGGGGGAAGGGGGGAAGGGGAGGGGGAGGGGGGAAGGACGCGGAAACCACTGAGAGCCAGTGATGAATCTGCAAAAGCCGAGCAACAGCTTATATGTGTCCTATCCTGTGGCCCTCCCTGGAGGACTTATTATTGAGCATCCAACTTTGGGGGAAGAAATACAAGGTACCTGCGGTTGGGTCTGACCTACAGCAGCAGGAACAACAACACCTTTACCTATACTGTGCTGCTGCCTCCCTCGGTGCAGTGTGAGTGAAGATGAGTGTGTGTCAGGTGCTGCAAAGGTAGCTGTTCAAAAGATGCTTATAATTTTGCCCTGAGCAAGAGCCAAGGGGACTAGGAAGACGTCCCCTTGTGTGTGTGTGTGTGTGTGTGTGTGTGTGTGTGTGTGCTGCCATCTTGAAACTGTTTTATGGCTGATGGAGGTGCAGCTCAGTGAAAGACCTTGGTTTCATCCTCAGTACCATAACCACAGTCACAACAACCATAACAACCAAACTGTACCTTTGGGGTGAAGGTGGGGGGGGGGGGGGGGGGGAGGTGAGACTCTCTGAGTAGACTGAGCTGTCCTGGAACTCACTCTTTAGACAAGGGTGGCCTCGAACTTACAGTGATATGCCTGCTCCTGCTTTCCCATGTACTGGGATTAGAAGCATGGGCTGCCATGCCCAACTAGCCAAAGTGTACCTTTTTTTTTTTAATTTGAATGACTTAGCAATATATAAAAAGAATTTAGGAGCAAACCTATTTGAAAATTAGAAACAGTGATATTACCTTGAATACTTGGGTTTTTTTTTTTTTAATGGCTTGCACCCTAAGCAATAAAAATATGATTCAGCATCTAGCTCACTGATGTTTCTAGTAATATTTTCTCTTTAACTGATAGTTTAGGCAATTTTTTTATTGAATATATTTTTTATTTACATTTCAAATGTTATTCCTTTTCCCAATTCCCCCCTCCCAGAAAACCCCCAACACATCCTCCCTCCCCCTGCCTCCATGAGGATGCCCCTCCACCCAACCCACTCCTACCTACACTCCCCCACCCACCCACCCACCCTACCCCACCCCTGATTTCCCCTCATTGGGGCATCTATTGAGCCTTCATAGGACCAAGGATCTCACCTCCCACTGATGCCCAACAAGGCATTCCTCGCCACAAATGCAGCGGAAGCCATGTGTACCCCCTTGGTTGATGGCTTAGTCCCTGGGAGTCCTGGGGGGGTCTGGTTGGCCCACATCATCCTTTTTCCCATGAGGCTGCAAACGCCTTCAGCTCCTCCAGTCCTCTCTCCAACTCCTCCATTGTGGACCCCACACTCAGTCCAATGGTTGGCTGTGAGCATCTGCCTCTGTGTCTGTAAGGCTCCCCTCAGGAGACAGCTGTATCAGGCTCCTTTTGGCAAACACTTCTTGTCATCCACAATAGTGTCAGGGTTTGGTGACTGTTTATAGGATGAATCCCCAGGTAGGACAGTCTCTGGATGGCCTTTCCTTCAGTCTCTGCCCTACACTTTGTCTAGTTTAGGCATTTTTTTCCTGTTGTGCCAACAACATAAAGTTACACATGCTATAATTCAAAAATACACAGAGAATAATGGCATATACCTTTTTGTTTGATTGGTTGGTTTTAGATTTTTTAATTTATTTATTTACACTCCATATTTTATTCCCCCAACCCATCTACCCTCTGACTGTTTCACATCCCATACCTCCTCCCCACCCCCAGTCTCCACCCAATGGACTATGGATGTCCCCACCCCTCATCCCACCTAACCTCTAAACTCCCTGGGACCTCCAGTCTCTTGAGGGTTAGGTGTATCATCTCTGAATGAACACAGACCTGGCTGCGGTCCTCTACTGTATGTGTGTTGGGGGCCTCATATCAGCTGGTGTATGCTGCCTGTTTGGTGATCCAGTGTTTGAGAGATCTCAGGGTCCAGATTAAGTGAGACTGCTGGTCCTCCTACAGGGTCGCCCTTCTCCTCAGCTTCATTCAGCCTTCCCCTAGTTCAACAGCAGGGGTCAGCTGCTTCTGTCCATTCATTGGGTGCAAATATGTGCATCTGACTCTTTCAGCTGCTTGTTGGGTCTTCTGGAGTCCAGTCATGCTGGGTCCCTTATTGTGAGCACTCCATAGCCTCAGTAATAGTGTCAGGTCCTGGGACCTCCCCTTGAGCTGGTCCCACTGTGGGCCTGTCCCTGGACTTTCTTTTCCTCAGGCTCCTCTCCATTTCTCCCTGTAATTCTTTCAGACAGGAACAATTACGGATCAGTTGTGACTGTGGGATGCCCTGCCTCCCTCGTTTGATCCCCTATCTTCCTGCTGGAGGTGGGCTCTGTAAAGTTCCCTCTCCTACTAAGGTCCCTCCCTTTTAGTCCTGAGAGTCTCTCACCTCAGATCTCAGTGCATTCTGGATGCGTCCCCCTCAACCTCCTATCTCCCGAGGTTGCCTGTTTCCTTGCTTTCTGCTCCCTCACCAAATACCAGATCAGGTTCCCCTCCCCCCACCCAACTCCCCCACCCTTTCCACTTTCCCTCCCAGGTCCCTCCCTCCCTCCCCACTTGTGATTGCTTTCTCATCCCTCCCAAGTGCACTGAGATGTCCTCACTTGGGCACTTCAGCTTGTTGACTTTTCTTTTTGAGTTCTGTGGACTGTTATCTCAGGTATTCTGTACTTTTTTGGCTAATATCCACTTATTAGTGAGTACATACCATGTATGTCTTTTTGGGTCTGAGTTACCTTACTCAGGATGATATTTTCTAGTTACATCAATTTACCTGCCAAGCTCAAGATGTCCTCATTCTTAATAGCAGAGTAGCATTCCATTCTGTAAATGAACCACATTTTCTGAATGGCATACACTTGTAATCTCAGCATCTGGGAAGCTGAGACAAGAGAAGGGTCATAAGTTCAAGGTCAGCCTCGGGCTTCGGGAGGATAGCCTACCTCAAAAACAAACAAAAACCAGGAGCTGGGAGACAGCTCAACTGATAAGTATTTGTGATACAAATATCAGGGCCTGAGTCCAATATCCAGATCCCTGCATAAAAAGCTAGGTGTGACGGTGTGATTCTAACCCAGTGCTGGAGCCAGAGATGGGAGCCAGAGGTAGGAGAAACTGAGGGCTTCCTGGCCAGCCTTATATGCAAGCTTCGGATCTCAGTGGAAGACTGTCTCAAAAACAAAGCGGACGGCATCAAAAGAAAGACACCTGAGGTTAACTTCTGCCCTTTGTATGCTGTCCTTCATGCACCCACATACACTAACATGAACACACATCTGTGTACACACAGGAAGGAAGGAAAAAAGGAAGGAAGGGAGAGAGGGGGAAGGGAGGGAGGGAAGGGAGGGAGGGAGAGGGAAAGGAGGGAAAGAGGGAAGAAGGAAGGAGGGAGGGAAGAAGGAAGGAGGGAGGGAGGGAAGGAGGGAAGAAGGAAGGAGGGAGGGAGGGAAGAAGGAAGGAGGGAGGGAGGGAAGGAGGGAGAGAAGGAGAGAAGAAGGAAGGAAGGAGGGAGGGAAGGAGGAAGGGAAGCATTAACAATTAAGCATTGACAATTTTGTGTTTTACAGGAACTGACATAATTCTCTACTGACTATGTTCTTTAACAATCTTTTCCCATTCCGTGAGCCTCCTTTTTTCCAAGATTCCTTGTGGTTGTCTGCTCTAACCGTTGCTTTTCCTCAGTGTCACACTGGGGTGCTTTGGTCGCACCCTGTGCTTAGGATCGAAGGCACCAGAAGAAAAAGCTTAGCCTTATTTTCAGCTAATACCGGTTGCATCCGTGTAAACAGACTGGAAGCATTAGAAAAGCCATGGTCTGACTTGCAAATTAAGAGGAGATAGATTTTTTTCTCTAGGTCTATGTATATACAGGTGAGTGGGTGGATGCGTGTGTGTGGAAAGAGAGAAATAAGCAGAATATTCCTCTTTGCTCCAAAAATCCCAAAGTGAATTCAGAATCCATGCTTCTCAAGCTTTTGTGGATACAAGAATCGGCTAGGGGGCTTTCCCTGGAGCAGATTTTAACCCCTAAGGACCCTGTCCCACTGATGGGTCCTGGGGTTTCATTTCTGATATGACACTGCTCTTGCAGCTACAGGGCCAACAGACTGAGTAGCAGGGGTTTAGAAAGAAGTTAACGCAGTGATTTTCAAAATGGGGTCCCTGGAACTATGTTGGAAAAACACATGTTATATTACTAGGAATTCCAAAATTAAAGCATATCAATCATTCTCTCTCTCTCTCTCTCTCTCTCTCTCTCTCTCTCTCTCACACACACACACACACACACACACACACACACACACATACACACCTCAACCATGCTGCAAGGCAGATTGTGGTTTTTCTAATCTTCCATTTGACCAACTGCCGTCACTCCCTGCCAGTTCACAGGACAGAAAAACCAACACTGTAGAAATTGTTTGACTCATGCAAGGTGACATTCCTTGGCAGTCACAAAGACAAGGTACAATATCCAGTCTCCTGGTGTAATGGTCAGTGCTGTATCACACACAGCACTAATATCTAGTGCAGGGGTCACTTTTATAGTTTTTAAAAAATAGTATCTCATAATGCAATCCAAGCTGGCCTCAAACTCATGATTCTCCTGCCTCAGCATCCCAAGAGCTAGGACTATGAGTGCATTACTATGGTTGGCTGCTTTCACAACTTTGCAGGTAGTTAGTGTCCTCTCATACTGCAAAGCCCGTCTTTATTCTGAAGACAAGAGCAATAGGTTATGAAATGGAAAGTCCGCCCAACATGTGACAGTCAGCTCATGCAGGAATGTGTTAGTCAGGTTTGGGTGGAAAAAAAATAGATTCAGCTGGGCATTGATTCAATTCCCTCAGAGCTTCCAATCTGATAGATTCCAGGATGGGTAGGAGGAGTGTTGCTGAGCCAAAGCCAAACCTTGATGTTCTCCAAGGAAAGGCTAGGCACCAGCCCATGGGTATCAATTCTTACTTCCTTCTGCATGTCTCTAGGGACCTCAGATCTAGGGCCTTCCTCTTTCTCTGAACTGTAGGACAAGGCTCTTGGGTGCTACAGACATCTCAGGTAGGAGAGGGGTAAGGAAACTTGGAGACCACAGGGATGCGATAGGTAGAACCAACTAAGACATTCTCGCAGTCTCGGATGCTGGAAAGGGACAGTGCCCACCTCCTGGGCATGGAAAACTATTTACAGCACTTTTTCCCAGAGATGAACTAGAGCACCTCAGAACCAGCTTATCAAAACAAGCTAAAAGGTGTCACCTTTTACGGAGCATGACTGTCCAGCTTCCCAGACAGTCTCCAGCTTCCTCCCTAGTGCTTCTGTAACCTCCCCACCACTAAGCTGGCAGTGTCACCCCAGAGAGCTCCTGCCTTGCCACTTTTGTAACTTACCTCAAACTTCCCAGCCGCAGATGCACCACGTCTCACATATGTGGACAATGGGGGCCTCAGCCCCCAGGCCCTCTCCCTCTCCAAAGTTCCCAGAATATCCTTCCTAAGACAGGGGGCTTCCTCTGTCATCTTTTGTTTTCCACACTGTCGTCTCTTCCTGCCCACATGCCCTTCAAGCCATGATGGCATCCCATGGCCAGCTCCCAGGACACCTTGTCCTTACCATCCTAACCCTGTAGCTCAGGGTTATTCTGCCTTACGTAACCCTGATGGCCTAGTCCATTGCATTGGAACCTTCGTTAATGCTCTTTCTGTGGATTTCTTACTCTGTGTACAGAACTCCATCTCCTTCTGAATTAGAATATGTTGTCCCTTGACCAGTGTCCCTGGGCCTTTGAGAGTCTAATAATCCCTGAAACCATCTTCACCTGGCTCTTCAGCTGCTCTTCTGTTGCTGTGATAAAACACCATGATCAAGGCAACTTGCACAAGGAAGGGTTTATTCTGGGTTTATAGTTCCAGAGGGCTAGTAACCATAAACAAGGACAGGGTGTCAGACAGCAAACATGGTGGCTAGAACATCAGATGTGCCTGAGAACTCACATCTCAAACTGAAAACAGGAAACAGAAAGAGCGAACTTAAAATAACACAAGTCTTTAGACTCCCAAAGCCCATCCCCAGCGATACGCTTCTACCAGCAAAGCTGCATCTCCTAAGCCTACCCAAACAGGGGTACCAATTGGGGACCAAATATTTAAATGCCTGTGAATATAGGAACATCTCATCCAAAGCAGCACATCTGCCTTCAGATGAATGGTTCTGTGTCACCAGTGCCTTTGTTTCCCCAACTGGAACATGTACACTATCATGGCACCTCCTCCCCTTATGGTGACGGCAGGGATCAAATGAGGTGCAGCTGTCCCCAGATCAGGCACAACTGGTTTCAAGACCCATTTAAGATTCTGCAATGCTCAACTCCCTCATGTAAAATGGCACAGTAAATGCATATACACATTTGTCTTTCTGTCTGCTTTAAATTGTCTGTAGATGATTGCTTAAATGCCTCATGTGATATAAACATTATAAAAGTCAAACTTATAGTGTATTGTTTAGGCTAGGGCAACAAGGAAATTAAGTATGTACTTGTTCAGTACAGGATTTTTTTTTTTGAGAGTCTTGTGATCTGCAATGTGTCTTGGACTCACCTGCTCTGAACTCTTCCTCCTCCCACCTTCACTTTCCAATGTTGGGATTACATGCATGTGCATGTGCATGTGCTACCATGCTACATGCATGTATTACCATGCCTCCCTATATATATGCAATTTCATCATTACTATTGTTATTGTTACCGTGCTGGGTATTGAATCCAGGGTCTTCCCTGTCCTGAGCAAGTCGCCCATCACTGGCCCAAACTCCCAGCCCCACAAATGCAATATTTGAAGTACTTTTTAACTATGAATGTGGGGCCTACAGGTAATGAGGCCATCCATTACTGGGCAGTTTATGACCAGCTCAAAGCCTGGCACACTTTGAAGATAGGCTGGTGATTCTAATTATTCAAGCATACCACTTTTTGTGGTTTGAACTTGGCAGGGTTAAAGGGGAATTTTCCTAGACCAACTGAATTTAGTAGCATCTGTCTTTGGGTAAAACCATAGGAAAAAAAGATTCACAAATTAGGCAACTCCCGGAGCAGGTTCATCACTTAACCAACACTACTGGCAGGCAGCATCTACAAAAAAGCCCAGAAAACAGCCCAGTCCACCGATGAGTCAATTGGTTCTCACTTAGCTAGTAAGTTGTTTCCAGCCCCGCCAGCCAGCAATCCATCGGACATGTGTAACCATTTAAGCTCAGCTACTGTGATGAAATGCTGTTGGGTTGGGTTTGGGGCATACCTAGTCCACTCTAAGGCCATCTACCAAATTTACAGATCTATATGGGTTCCTGACATCCAAACCCAGTCACCAGGTGTGCAATGCAGGCGTTTCTACCAACCAAGCCATCTTCCAGCTCCTACAGTTTCTTTTTTTTTTTCTTTTTAAAGATTTATCTATTTATTTTATGAATATGAGTACACTGTAGCTATACAGATGGTTGTAAGCCACCATGTGGTTGCTGGGATTTGAACTCAGGACCTTTGGAAGAGCAGTCAGTGCTTTTAACCGCTGAGCCATCTCTTCAGCCCCCATACAGTTTCTTATATAGGCATGTGTGTGGTGAAATTAGAAAAGAGACTATGAGACAGGAAGACGAGATCTAAGTGAGGGGGGGAGCAGGAAAGGAGGGCAAGCAAATACTTGTGAGACAGAAGCAGACAAGCCTGGGATGCGGCAGAGAGGGGAGAAGGCTAAGGTGGGAAGTGGTGGGGGGGAGGAGGATGGGTTTGAGTGAAGTGCACATGAAAATACCATAATAACAAGACTCATTCTTTTAACCCATTTCCTGTGAGCTGAGGTCTTAGGAAAGTAGGAAGTGCCGAGGCCGCATTCTGTGAGCATCTACTGCATGCAGACACAATGCTAAATGCTGTGTTTTAATTGACTTGATTTTTTCCAGCAGTTTGAGGCTCCCAGCAAAACCGAGCTGGAAGCACACATACTGCCCATACCTGCCTTCTGCCTGCACACGTGTGGCGTCTTCCTGCCTGCACACGTGTGGCCTCCTCCATCTGAACATCCCACAATGGCATGCTTGTCATAGCTGCTGAAGTGGAAGAGTGTCGGGGGTAGGGCTGACCCCACTTGGCAGTTAGCATGGCCTGACCAGCAACCTAGTCCTTCACTGCCTGGTACAAAGGCCCAGAGAAATTCCCTCTTTGACTGGATGGCTAGCAAGATAATTGATTCAGGAGCAGAGGGAGGCAGAACTAGGAGTACAACTGAATAATGTCTCTTCTGTTCAATCTCACAGTGGGGACTTCTGAACCCAAAGCGTCGAATCTGTGTGGGACTCGGGCATATGGAAAGTCCTTGGTAAGTAAAGTAAGCCAGATTCATTGTACGTGCTGTGCTCAGAACTTCTCATGTCTTTCTGGTGCCAGAAAGAGATCCTGTCCTTTGCCCTGGGCCAAAGATTGTTAAGAAAGCAGCACTGGGGTTCTTTGCTCTTGGAACTAGCAGCTCTTCTGTGTACTTAGGATACATTACTGGCTGCTCCTAGTTCTCAACCGGAATTCAGCTCATATGTAAACAGAAGCCATGACTTGCTAACTTCTCATGCATGGAGGAAGACCCAAAGGGTCTGGGCAGATAGCAATGCCCAGTTAACTCCCAGGTGCAGCTCTGGGTGGGTCCTAGCACTAAGAGGGGCTGTATACTCACCACACAAGCCCAGAACACTAGTCTCTCAGCTTGGCTGCTACACATGCCATAGTCCACGGCACTGCAACATTTGCTTACAGCAGATTCAGTGTCTGGAGAGGGTTCTCCTCTTGCCTTGCATTTGGATGTGTTCTTGCTAAGTGTTTTCTATTCATACAAATAGAAGCACTGCAGAAATCTCTTTCTTCTTGTGGGACACTAATATCATCATAGAGGCTCCACCCTCAGTATCTTCATCTAAACCTAGTTACTGCTCAGAGGTTCCACTTCTAAACACCATCACACTACAGGATAGGTAGGGCCATGACAAATGACTTTAAGTCAGGCACAAACATTCAGTCCATAACAACTTGTCATTTCAGGACAGGGGACTGCTGACCTTTACAGGTCAGGTTCACTGAGATTTGAGGACTGAAAGGTAAGATGTATATTAGGGATCAATACCGGTCTTGAGAGAAGGGAGGTCCTTAGGTGGAGGGGACGACGGAACTAAGATCCAGGCTTAACGCTTTCATGTGCAGGCTCTAGAGTTCGAGTTGCCCACACGGATGAGTCTCAACTGGGTGCAAATGGCTCAACTTTTCTCTTCCTCACTCCATTAGGGTGTGTGGACTATCCCAGCAAGCATGTGGCTCGGAGCAAGGTGGACACTTTTCTACCCTCTGCCCATCCTGAAGTTGAACAGTTTGTCCTGTCTTAAAGAAGGATTAGGGGACATGTTCCCATGTTTATGTCTTCTTCTCCTCCATGCTCTTCTAGGGATGAGTGTGGGGTTCCCTATCACCTAAGAGAGTCAGTGGTGTGTGGAGATGATCTCAGACACAGCAGGCTCTAGCAGCAGCTGCTGTTCAACATGAAAACCAGGAGATGCCAGATGCATTCAGGGCCAGCCCCTCATCCCTGTGGAACAATTTAGACAGATATGGGTATTCACGCTCTGGGCAGGAGACCTAATCCAAGGATTTTAGTAAGATCTTTGTATTGGAAAAAGTACACAAAGGGTGGGGATGAGAGAAATGGTTGTCAAGGAAGTCTCCTCTCCAACCTCATATGCAGAAAATAGGATGACGAGGCAGCCGGCAGAGGGAAGGAAGACAGTCTTGGGAGTTCTACGATGAGGGTGGGAAGGCCAGGGCTACAGAGGAAAGCGTGGAGATTATCTCAGATGTACTAGGCTCTTGCAGCACCTGCTGTTCAACATGATAACTAGAAAAGACGACAGAAGCATTCAGGGCCAGGCCCTCATCCTCATGGAACAAATTAGACAAATATGGGTATTCACGCTCTGGGCAAGAGACCTAATCCAAGGATTTTAGTAAGCACACAGGGAATCTAGCAGCCTGGGATTCCAGCTCCTAGGCTTCAGGGGAGGTTTAGATTGTGCCCGTGACAGATGAGCCAGCTGTACCTACTAAGGAACCAAAGAAAGCTGGGGTAGTGGAGGTGGGGGGAGAAGATAAAGAGGCACACTCAGCATTGCCATGGGCCTGGAAAAAGTGAAGCTATGCTCCATCACTCATCTGATGCTCGTTGTGCAGAGGCAGGAGAGAGACTCAGGGCCTGCCCATCTAAATCTGATTCAGTGCTGACGTAGATGGGATAGAACTAAGGGAGGGGCAGGGACCAGCATTCCCTCCGAGAGCTAAGGCGCTAAGGGCTATGTTAGCTGAGTCATTGGCATGATGAGGAGCAACTAGGGAGAGGCCACAAGGTGGCGCAGTAACCCTGCCCTCAACCTTCCCCACAGGGGTAAATAATGGTGTCCTTGACCTGGAGTTTTTCCAGAGACTTCAGGAAATGTGGTGACTTAACACTTTGATGAGGCTTGGAACAGAAGGACAAATCACAGTGTATGCCCATTGATGAAGCAACTGCTGGACTTAGCCCTGATTAGGCCATCAGTTAAGTTTCAGTTCAACACAGGGATGAGGAAGGATCAGTCCCAGACTCTCCCACTTGTTATGCAATTTGTCTAGGGATGGAGACAGTAACGAGAGAAAGACATGCAGAACTAAGGGTCAGCAGTAGAAAAGGCAGGGAGCTTCCTGGAAGTGGGCCTGGTTCCGCTGACTTGCACAGTCATAAAGGGCAGGGCTACAAGTCGGCCTTGCAAGACCTCAAGGAGAAAGAGGAAGAGTTGGCCTGAGTCTTCCATGCTGAGGTGTTGGGTTGAGGATGGTTCCAGAGTCCAGGCAAGACATGGACTGTGTAGCAGGCCTGGGCACACACAAGGTCTGAGTGCACCATTATTTGAAAGGTACAAGAAAGCAAACGGAAAGGCTGGTGCGGGCAGCACGGCTGAAGACAAACGCTACAGGACTGACAGTCAGAAACCAGCAGTGGAAGGGAAAGGGTGACAGCTCTCTTGGAAGAACGAATGGCTCTGTCACGGGTCTGTAAGCTAGAGTCCCAGGACCAACTGTTTCACAGACTTTGTTCAATTCAGCAACCCCAGGCAACGTCCAGCCTGCTGAATCAGACACTGGGTGGGGTTGGCACCACAGAAGGCCTCCAGCATGTCTGATGCTGACTAGGGGAGGACTACGGGAGAACTGTCGCCCGGGCTGAGGGATGGGTACCTTTAGACATCCCTCTTAGAAATGGCTCCAAGAAATGCCAGAGTGGGAACATGGTACCGTTCTCAATTCTTTCCCCACTTGTTTAAAACACAGATTCCTCCAGTGACCAGGATCTCAGCGAAAGCTCCAGCTGGGGTGGAGGTGGCAGCCAAGGGCTCTGAACATGGAGCTGTTCTGGGAAGAGGGTGAGTATACTGCTCTCCTGCTGTGCTGCTGGGCAGCGCCCCACCCATCCATCCCTCAGAGCAGGAGAAGAGCAGGTGGCCAACTCTTCACACATGTATTATGCACAACGAAACCCATGGCAGCTGTAAACTACCTTGTAACGAGGCCTGCAATCCCATGCCCAGCTATCTACATATTAACTGCTTGCCTGGGAACAAGCTGGAGTACTTTTCATGGTTTCCGCCTCGTTAACACTGCTCTTGGGGCTCTGTTTAATCAGATAAATGTAATCGGGAGTCATATCCAGAACCTTTGTAGATGGAGTCAGGAAGGACTCATGAATTCTTTTAGGGACCCTCACCCACAGGTAAAGAAATGTATCAAATATTTTTTCAGGCTAGGTATGCAGCACCTGGCTAGCTTGTGTGAGGTCCTGGCTTTCATCTCCAATGCTGCAAAACAAACAAACAAACAAACAATAAAGCACAGGTTCTTAAATAAACTGTAGCCTCGGCCCTGGTTAACTCCATCTGATAAATAGCCAGCCTAAGATAGCAAGAAGGTTATTCCCTGAATAGCCACAGGCCTTCAGTACGGGACGACAACCAGAGCCTGCAATTCGATATGGACTGTTACACCTCGATGACCTCCTTCCACACTGCAGGTTGTGACATCGGGGTTAAGGTGATGATGGAAAATGAAGGCTTTGAACTCAGATCTTCCTTCTATAGCCTGGCACTTCCACTGACCCTGTCTTTGAGCAAATCATTCTCATCAATTTAAAAACAGGCGGGGAGATGGCCCAGTGGTTACGAGCAAGTACTGCTCTCACAGAGGACCCAAGTTTGATCGCCAGCATCCAGGCCAGGCTTCTCTAACTACCTTGTACCTTCAGCTCCAAAGCCTCCAAATGCTCCTGGCCTCCAAACATATCTCCACTCATGTACACACAGAGGCACATACATGCACATATAAAATTAGAATAATAAAGTAAATCTTAAACAAAGAAAAAGAAGCCTACAGGTGTACATGGCCCTGACCTAAGTTGTCTCTATGTCAATATTTAATATTTAATAATTTGATTGCTTTAAATCTCCCCAAGTGGAGATTTCTTGAGTGGCCATAATGGAAATTAGGCAAAGTCATATGTAGAGCCAGATGAGAGTCCATGCCCATAATCCCAGCATTCAGGAGGCAGTGCCAAGAGTTCAAAGCCATGCCTGGGCTACATACAAAGGTCATGTTTCAAAATACACACCAAGTAAATAAAAAAAGGAGAGAGAGGGAGAGGAAGGAAGATGGAGAGAGAGAAAGAGAGAGAGAGCCCTGCATGGTGGTTCATACCAATGATTCCAGAGGCAAGAGAACCAGAACTGCAAGGCCATCTTGGCTACCAGAGTAAGTTTAAGGCCAGTCTGGAGTCCATGACACCTTGTCTGAAAAGAAACAGGGAGGAGGGAAGGTGTGGCACACGTCTTAGTTAGGGTCTCTATTGCTGTAATAACGTGGGCAACTTCCCAAGAGCAACTTGGGGAGGAAAAGGTTTATTCAGTTTACACTTGTACTCTGTAGGAAGTAAGGAAGGGAAGTCAGTCAGGCCAGGAAGCTGGAGGCAGGAGCTGATGCAGAGAGCACAGAGGGTAAGCTCAACGGCTCACTCGTCGTCGTGGCTTGCTCAGCCTGCTTCCTTATAGAACCCAGGAGCTGCAGTCCAGGGACGGCACCATCCCTATAGGCTGGGCAACCCCCCCCCCCATCAGTCTCTAAGAAAATGCTTTACAGCTCCATTTAATCTATGGAAGCTTATTCTCAATTAAGATTCCCTCCTTTGTGGTGACTCTAGCTTATTTCAAGCTGACAGAAACTCACCAGTATATAAAGCTTAACTCAACTGCTTACATTTTTTGAGAATTGTCTAATTCAGTGATTGGGAAACTGTACAGCAAGCTCAGGACACAAGCTACAACAACGTCTTAATCTATTTTCTTTTGCTAATTACAAAATACCACCAAGTGGTATAGCATAAAAAAGAGAGGTTAATTTGGGTGTGATCCAGTGCCAGTGATGGCGTCTCTGTAGACAGAGTCCAGAGGTTGTGCAGGACATTTATACAACCAGAGACAGGAAAACATATGAGAGAGATATTCAAACTGGCTTTTATGGCACACCCATTCTTGAGATAACCTACTATCCCAAGAATCTGTTAATCCCTTCATGAGGCAAAACTTAATCTAAAATGTCCTATTCTGGTCTTTCCTCTTTTTATTTTGGATGCTGGGATTAGAATCAAGGCTTACATGTGTGAGGCAGATATTCTTCCACTGAGTTGTATCTGCAGCCCTTGTTTGAATTTTGAGGTAGAGCATCATCCAATCTAGCTTGAACTTGAGATCTGCTGTTTTTGCCTCTCCAGGGCTGAGAATACAAGTGTGGTCCCTGGTCTCTTCATATCTCAAATGGAGATTGGTTTTCAAGATGAGTTGTTGAACAGCAGACAAAGCATAGCTCATATTGACCAAAGGAAGTGGAACCCTGGGAGTTAAAGTGGGAACCTTCAGGATAAAGCCCTTCTGAATCTTAGAATTCCCCTAGAAAGAACTGTAAAAACCAAGTTATGTGCCATTTGATGTATTGGGATTTAACTGGAGGGAGTTGTTTGTTTGTTTATTTGTTTGAACCCATTTGGCTTGGATTTTATTTGTTAGCATTTTTCTTCCTGGGGGACAGGGGCTGTTGTAGACTGCTCAGGTAGACCAGAAAGACTATGCCAAGCACTGATGGAAGTCAAGCTTTCTAGGCTACAGAGCTGCATGGTTTCTCTAAACCCAGCCACCACTCACCCACCTCATCTGTCTATCTCTCAATGCTAGAGATCAAATCCAAGCCAACTTGGGCAAGCACTCTACCACTGATGTACCGCCCCATTCCTCAGTGATTTCTACTGGTTAGGCAAGCGAGACAACAGCCCAGATCCCATAAACCACTGTGCTCATGGTCATCTCTTTGTATCCCATCTTAGATGGGCCACAGAGACATTCCTGTGGGTGTTGTACAGTGACCGTCCAGCTATGCAGGACATGGTCATAGGCTGGAGGAGGAGAGGAGAACTCTGGCTGAGAGAACACTCTCCTCAAAGTTACAACTTAAGTCTGGCTCAGTGAAGTAATTGTCTTTCCTACTGCATCCCCACCCCACTCCATCTTTGGTTTTAGATCCAGACACCTCAAGAAGATAGCAGAAGAGTACCCAGCCCTTCCCCAAGGAGCAGAAGCCTCCCTGCCACTAACAGGCAGTGTTTCCTGTGGAGTCCCTGGCATCCTGCGAAAAATGTGGACCAGGCACAAGAAGAAGTCTGAGTATGTGGGAGCCACCAATGGCGCCTTTGAAGCCGACTAAAGTCCACCTTTCATGGCGCCTTGCATTGGCCAAGGTTCACTGGGAGAGAGAAGAGTTGAGGACTGAGACTGAGCCACCCTCCCCTCTGCTGGTCGCTGGTCCACACACATCATCATTCCTTACACTCTGGCATGGGACATGGAAAGTAACATCCTCAGAAGGCAGGAAAGCCGTTCCTCAGAACTGCTAAAGCCATTGATCTTAAAGCCGTATTAGTCAATTACAAAAGTTATGTCCCTACTTTAAGGCAAAACTATACCAAAAGCAAACTTCCCTGGCCTGTTTGAAAGCCTTCCAAGGAAAACAGAAGGCAGTTGATCTGTCTTCTTTGTGAGTTTTCCCAAGATGTATGGTTTCTGGTGTAAATGTAAAAGTTTGGTCCTGAGGTACTCAGAACACAACAGTTCTTACTTTTCCCATTCCATGTCTGTTTTCCCTTGATGAAATACAAAGCGCTTCATCATCTGTTCTAATATCTACTTTATCATTGTCACTCTGCTTTGCTGACCTGGGCATGACTGCATGAGCTCTCTTCTTTTAGGTGCGTTCTTTTCTATAGAAAGGTACTTAAAATGCCAATGTTAAATTTAATGTCTGATATTTTGTGCCGTGGAGCAATTGGCCAGCTTTTGTGCAGTGACTTCAACCCAGAGAGCATTCTCCCATCATTGTCTCTTCTCACCATTACATAACCTCTGATAAGAAAGCACTGTGGTCCCCAATTTACAGATTGAGACACTGGGGCATCTGGATGGCGGTATGTGACTTGACAGCAGCATGTGGGACTTCTCTAAAATAACTGATTTAAGAAAGTTTTTAAATGGAGAGACGAATCTGACAACGTTGGAACAAAGAAGTGATTCAAATGAAATGCATCACTGTGCATTAGATAATTAAGATGGGTGCAAAGAACAAGGATCCCAGTACCTCAAGAGGTTTAGTCAGGAGGATTACATGTTTGAGACATGCCTGGGCAGACTAGCAAGATCCTGTCTCAAAATAAAACAAAGCACACACATGCACACACATGCACACACGCACACACACACACACACACACACACACACACAGAGAGAGAGAGAGAGAGAGAGAGAGAGAGAGAGAGATCCTGCATAGATGAAACCAGAAGAAATCACCATCTTTGTAGGTTGAAACAGCTGAAAATCAATTTCCTGTGGCTCAAACTAATATTTACTATCATTTAAAAATGATCCTGTAAGAAATAATAGTAATCAGAGCTATTCTTTGTTTAATGCTTACCTGCCCTGTGCAGGCACAGTGTTGAACACCTTGCATGAATTAAGCTAGTCTAACAACTAACTTAGGTGAATTTACCCACTGTGTACATTGATACTAACTCAAAAAGATTAAGTGATCAGATTGAAGTCACCTAACTCTAGGTGTCCAACTTTGATGCCCATATTATATCTTCTCCTTCACACAAAATACAGAACACGGAAGGCTGGAAATTAGCAAAGAATCTTTGTCTGCAGTGGCCCGGGAGAGGCTGCCTGGATCACAGTGTGGAGATGAGGCATCAGCGTGCAGACACTGCATGCAGAGACTGGCTAGTGGTATCAGCCTATGCAGTGCTCGGTAACACAGACTGTATGTATTTCTCATCTGTGGCTTAAATTCTGCCCCCAGAAGTCTTGTTTCCTAATTAAGAGGTTTAAATTAACCCAGTCTTCTTAATGAAAGCAGAAACTCAGTGGTGAATTCTACCTTAAGATTATGTTGAGAATTACCAGGTCTCAGCACAAGAATGAGTTGGAAGTGTTTGGGTCTCAGCCTTGCTTCTGCTGCTCTGTAGATTCTGCTCTCCTGTTCCTGACACTCTGGGTAAACCGGAACAATGGCAGAAGGTCAAACCCTGACTTCCACGCTCTTGCTGTTCTGATTGCAACCCTTCCACCTCCGCTTTAGACCCTGAGCATCTGAAAGCTCATGTCCGAAGAGTCTGGACACTTGCTTTGTCCTAGTGAACCATCCAATGTCATATCCAATATTAAGTTGGACTCTAGAACAAAGTTAGGGATAAAAGAGGTCACAGAGTCTCTAATGATTGAACTTATTTAACTTAAAATTGATGTCTTAAATGTGTGTGTGGTACCTGGAGATTTATATGTAGACCTGGACTCACTTTTTATCTTTAATTTAAATTTAAACATGGTGAAATGTTTGCCTTGTGTAGAACATTTCATTTGGCCAATTCAAATAAAAATAAAGATGCCTTGTTAGTGACATTAATAAGCCACTTGAAGACTGTGTCTGAGGCTCCCTGGCTCAATGAGAGAAGGTTTGCACAATGGAAAAGATTTATGCACGCGGGCCCCACTGCTCCTTGAAATGAGAGGGAAATATGGAACCAGCATGATCTTTCCATCCTGAGGCAATGTCTAAGTCTGTTGTCACAGGCCCTGCCACCAGACAGCACTAGGGCCTCAGCTGAAAGGACTTACTGAACAACCTATAATCCCAAGGCTTCCCTTCCCCCTGCCGCAGAGGTGTTTCAGTGCCACCGATAAGTTCCAGGGTCCCAGTGACCCTCTTCAGTCTGCTGGCTTCCCCTCTGCCTTAGAAAGGTCAAACACAAGCTCCCTTTCTGGGATATGCATCCTATACCTCACTCTCCCATGTTCCTCAGTACTAGGATTTAATCCAGGGTCCTCAGGCACTCGGTAAGCATGGTGGGGCCACAGATCCAACCCTTCCCTGTCCCATTTTTAAAGTCTGTTCTGAATTGCTAAACTACCTGACTGACCTCAAACTCACAAATAGCTGGGGTGATGGGCCGGGGTCACTGTCTCAAGCTCTGGGCCAGAAAGCACATTTGCCATAAGACAAAGTCCAAACTTCCTCCTCTGTGCCTACCTCATGCCTTTTGCTGGAGACTGCCCCATGACTCACGGCACAGCCACTCACAGAAGGATGCCAAGGCTGGCTGCTCACTCCCTTCTGGCAATAACCAAGATTGGAGTCTGCTTGAACCAGAGGCAGGGTTTCCAGGACATGTAGGGTAATGAAACTGCCTCTGTCAGGACAGAGGCCATTCACATCTTTCCATTCTCACTCTGGAGATGCCCCACCCCACCCAGCACCAAGGTTGCCTGGAGCCAGCAGATGGGCAGTGGGTTGGAACAGCAAGGCAGCCAAGAGCCGTTTTAAAAAGGAATCATGTAACAGGTCGTCTCTGACACAAAGTTGGCAGGGACAAAGGGACAGACAAGGAAGAATGCGGGGAAAGGGAGTTTTCCGGTGAATTAGGATTTATACTCCATCGCTAATGTCACCAGAATGTCAGCTCCAGCAGGAAGTCCAGGAAGTCCCTGACAAGTGCATCCCTGTCTCTCTCAACAGACAAGGAAAAGACTGTTGTGAAGAACAGTCCACACACCTAGTCATTTGATTTTTATTTTGTCACATGGGACCTGGGACACGATTCATTATCTAATACTCTCTGTTGGGAAGGAGCAAAAAAGTAGAGAAATGGCAGTAGACAAACATGACACATAGTAAGCTCATGCAGGCTGTATACTCCTGGCCTGTGTTGAGGTCTGTAGAGGTATCCAAGCTGAGAGGCTCTTACGACTCTGTTTTCTCTCAGACTTCTCAGGCCAAACACAAGCTCCCTTTCTGGGATATACATCCTATACCTCACTCCTCCCATTTTCCTCAGTACTAGGATTTAATCCAGGGTCCTGGGGCACTAGGTAAGCATTGCTGGGCCACAGATCCAACCCTTCTCTGTGCCATTTTTAAAGTCTATTTTGAATCCCTAAGCTACCTGACAGACCTCAAAATCACAAATAGCTGGGGTGATGGGCCGGGGTCACTGTCTCAAGCTCTGGACCAGAAAGCACATTTGCCACAAGGCAAAGTCCACTATCACCAGGTGGCTGAGGCTTTGCTTGTCACCCCGAGGAGGTCTACATTTTCAAGTAGAGCAGGTGTCCCTGGAGTGTTGATCGAGTGCGGACCCATATTTGGAGGCATACCCACAAAGAAACAAAGCAAGTGTTCTATTCAGCCACCTGCTCTCCAGGGCTCGATTCCCGGAGAGGCCCGCCTCATCATCCTGCGTCCTATGTCACACTCCATCGAGCTAAGCATTCTACCCAGCCAGGAAATGGAGGGAGTGGCAGAGGGTTGGAGAAACATGAGGGGTTCAGTAGCCGCTCTCACTAAATAGGACACAGCTATTTGTAACATACTAGATCCTATAGGTAATGCTCCAAGAACACACATGTTCCCCAGATGCCAGCCTTTAGAGAAAGACAAGACGCAGCACAAACTAAGCAAATTGTTTCTTGGTACCACCCAGGACTAGTTGGAACCAAATCTAATCAGTGAGAGCAAGCTCGTTTCTCTGTTGTCCCCTCAGCTCAGCAACTTTCCATAAACACACACACACACACACACACACACACACCCCTCATCCCTTGACCTCCAGTAGGGCCTGAGACCCCAGTACTCTGGCCAGCCAGGACTCTCATCTCCTCCACCCAGTCTTGGGTACCCCATGCTCTGCACTTCCAACTGGCAGAAACCCTGACAAATGAGAACTTGGGTAACTGTAGAACCTCATGCAAATTTCTGAGCTTGCTTTCTTCATTGGTTGAAAAAGAAAATGTCCTACCTTCCTCCTTGTCCCAGAAATTTTGGAAACAAAATTACCTGGGCCAATATGCAGCTGATTTGTATTAGTGTGGCTACTCAAGTGAGACTATTGGGGCACTTCCACACTAGCTGAAAATGCAGGGGACCACCGTCAACCTCCCTCCATGCTGCCCCTGGTTACTGAGTAGCCCCTCCCTTGGGGTTCTCACTAACTTCTCTGTGGATAATAATCTTAGGCAATACCCTACTGGTTAGTATTCATCCTCGACAGTCATTTACCCAAGTTCTGCCAGTTCTTAAAAGCTGGACTGTCCTAGAGACAATGCATTAGAATGTGCCTGTCTTATAGGCTAAAGTATAGGCCACATAAGCAGAAGCATGAAGTGGACCAGAGCATTGTTGTGGGTCATATCAACCTTACGGTGATTCGAGGGATGGATCTGAGACTCAATTTGAGACTGGAAGGTAAGATTTTAAACTTTTTGCACTCGCAGCATAATACCCTTCAGAAGCAAATGTCCTCTGTAACTAAAACAAGAACCTGTTAGCAGGACCCTGCCATTCAGCCCAAGAGGTGTGGACCCCTGACAGTGTAGAAACCGCAGACAAATGGGAGACTCCGGGTGAGAAGCCAGACCCCCTCCTCACAGTGGCTGCCTGAGTTTCTTTGAGCTCCTATTTTGTATTCAAATTAAATTACCTACCTGATCTACCTCACAGGCTGAGGAAAACTCAACAGAGCCCCAAGGCTAACCGGGCTTTGCAAATCATGAATTGCATTAACATATGGTGTGATAATCCGCCCCATTCAGAAGAAGCAGAGCTGGGTGGGGAGCAGTGAGTGATTCAGTCAGCGAGGCAGGCAGGCATGAGGACTAAGCGGGGACTGAAAATAGAATCATTTCCTGAGCCAGGGTCCAGGGTTCTCAGAAAGTGGGCAGGGGAAGGGCTCCAGGCCGGCTGAAGACAAGGCTCTCCATTCCCCACTGTAGCATTTGGGCTGATCCTGCAGCCCCCCAGTGGTCACACAGTGTGCGGGGTCAGGACAGGCCAATGACCCTTGGCTCAGAAGCAAGACGTGGGTGGTGACTACTCTTTTGAATTCAAAAGAGTCTCCTTACTGCCAACTGCTGCCTTTGGCCTCTTGCCTGCATTCCCTACTAGCAAAATTAGTCCTCAGCTGAAACATACAAAGTGCATTGGCTTAGGAGACCACAGGCTCTTGCCTGTCTGCTCCAGCTCTGAGGAAGAAGGCCCACCCCTGCAACAGAGCCTCACTAGGCTTCAAGGCAGACCCTAGGACTGAAGTGCTCCTGAGGACTCAAGTCTGATGGGAAGCTTGCTTGGTTAGGTGTAGCAGGCAGAGACTTGGTACTTCATAAATAAGCCCTCTGCACCACATTCTTGTTATTCATTCAGGCCAAGAAAAGCAAGACAATAACTCAAGAAACAGTGACCTCACCGGGAAAGAAGGCTATGTAGTCTCACACACAAGCCTTACAGCCACAAATCCAGGAGACTATTCCACGAAAATTCCTCTGTGCTTGCAGAGTAGCAGGTAGAGTGTAGAGGCAGGGAGGAAAGAGTCATCTTATCTATGGACCTCCCTTTATGCCTCAGGAATGAAAAGGCACTTTACACACACACACACACACACACACACACACACACACGAGGACCTGTCCCCTTGTCACCTTGTAAAGACACCAGAAGGAAGTCAAAGCTGCTTGTCCTCTTGTTCTCTAGGGCCTGTCCAGGCTCCTGCCAACAGACTGCTCTGCAGCTGCTGGGAGCTGGATGCTATTGTCACTACACTTCCCCATCGGTGGTATGCTCTTCCTTAGGACAGGGCTAAAGATGGAACTTAGGGGAAGCAGGAAGAGGAAGGATGCTTCCTGTTCTGGCTACTTTGTTCTCCCAGCCCAAGGAGGAGTGTAAAAGGCTCTGCTCCTAGCCTCTGAGTCCTCAGGTTGAAGCCACAGGTCTTCTGTGCTTCCACTCTGGGTTCAGTGGACTGTTGAATGTGAAGACAAATAAAGCTTAGTATAGGTGCTGATGTATGTAGTTTACATGTGGTAGGCTCTGAGCTAAGTGCTTGAAGTACCTCAGCTCATGTGATCCTCCACCCAAGACAACGGGGATGGGCTTTTATCTTCCCTATAGATGATTAAGAGGACAGAAAGTCCTTCATGTTCCTGATGAGAGCCCTTATTTCCTTTTAGAAAGAAAATGTTGCCCATTTCTCCAGAAGGCAGGAGGCCCAGGAAGGAGGCCAAGAAGGGCCCTCAGCCAGCCCATTACTCAGCAGGTAAGCAAGCTAGTTGTGAAAGACAGTGGCTCAGTTGTCATCCCAGTGTCCAGGGCAACCGTACAAACAGTATACATAACAGAGGTCAATGCCCCGGCCTACCTGATAAAATAACCCCGGCAGTGTGTGGCGAGAAGGGGCAGGGCACAAGGAAAGTAGGCAGGCTTCTCCATCGTGTGAGAACACCTCCACCTGGGGATACTTCCAGCCTCTGTGTTGTGCGTTGGCAGTGCTTGTGCAGAAAATAGAACCACTGGTCCAGTTCCCACCTGGGTTATTCTTTGAATGTGGAGGAGGTCTCCAGGAGGAAGGGCCTCCTCCACTGAGAAACCTGTGTTTGTGACCAAGGTTTCAGAAACATGCCCCCTCCACAGTTTAATGCTATGCTTTGAGGTGCAACTCCTGCCTTCCCTCAAAGAAGACAAAAAGCAAAAGTCACCTTAAAGAAATAGAATTTAGGAGTATGAGAAAAGATGATCAGGACACAGATCTTAGAAGAAATAAATGGAGAAAGAGATGTGGAAGTCTGAGACAGCAGAAAGAAAACAACGAGAGAAGAGGGGATTTAAAGACGCTCATAGTGAGCTGCAGGGACAGCTCAGCATTCGGAGGAACGTGCTGCTCTTGCAGAGAGAGGACCCACGTCCGGATCTCAGCACCCACATGTTGGGGATCCCACACCCTTTTCTGACTTCACAGGCACTAAGCATGTACTTGGTACACACATGTGCACACAGGCAAAACACATACACATGGCACAAAAACAAATACATAGTTATTTATTTTTTAAAAAGCAGCTCAAGAGTAGGTAAGCAAGAACGTGTTGATGTTGAAATCAAGATCACTTTTCAGTATCCATGACTGGACACTAGGTAGACAAAGGCAAAGCATGCTTTTATGTGCCACAGTCCATGGAAGGCACCAGCACAGGAAAATTAGAAAACTATGTGACCCATGTGCATTACAAGAAAAGAAAAATTGATTGAGAGAGGAAAGAAACATTTGATCTGAGTATTGAAAGATGAGTCTAGTTTTGCCAAGAAAAGAAAGAGCAAAGAACATCCCAAAGTCAATTAGAAAGGAAACATCCTAAGAACCTGCAAGTATCTCTACCCTCTGCTTTCCCACAGTTCGTACTGACCCATTGACTGTCAGCCAGGCAGTTTGCGCAGTTGATGTCACACAGACCAAAACATTGGTCCTACCAATCAAGCAGCTGGTGTATCAAGTCACCAATGGCCATCCATTGATGATCCAATGGCCAGCAAGAGCAGCAGCAGCAACTGACTACCCATGGCCGGAAGTCAATTGTCCCACCTGCCTCATAGCACTTGACCTCATCAGCCAATGCCCTCATGTTGTCCCAGACCAGCTCATGACACTTCAGATGGAACCAGGGATGAAGGAAGAGCTCCAGCCATCACACTGGTGTCACATCCTGCTCAACAGGACAGGCAGCTGAAGGTAGAGCCCACCAGGTACATCCATGCTTACCTCAAAAACAGCCATAAGAATGCCTTCTTTGCAAAAATCTAGGGCAAATGTTAATCTAGACAGGATACCAGAGAATATAAGCAGCATAGTCAAGGATGGCCTAAAGCCATCCATACCCTCTAATAACTGAAAGCAATTTTAGCATCTCCATTATATTATAAAGAAAGCCAAGATTTATTAAAGTAGTGACTAATAATAATTGAGTTTGGCAACAATAGAACTTAACTCATACTCACTGTTTCAAAATTATACATCCTTTCCTTTATAAGCATAAATTAATAATAACTTACTTCACAAAGGAGACGTGTTTGAGAAAGAAAATGTTCAAAGAAGACTGAACTGCTGGGTGATTTACAATCTGCTATTAACAAATCAGCTAAGCCTCAACAAGGCAGAACCTCCACTGACAGCTACCCATCCAACAACTACCCTGAGAAACAGCAAGGCAATTCAAAACTGCTAAGTAATAAAGAGTGGTCACACACACACACACACACACACACACACACACACACACACCTGTCCCCTCTGCTTTCTAAGCTTCTGGTCCCTAGCAATCCTGGGTCCTCTATCTCCTTGACCTTCCCTTTTCTAGCTCCCAGCTCCTTTTCCAACCTCATAATGTAACTAAACTGTCATTCAAAAGTAGGAATTCGCTGCGCATTGATGGCCCATGCCTTTAATCCCAGCACTTGGGAGGCAGAGGCAGGCGGATTTCTGAGTTCAAGGCAGCTTGGTCTACAGAGTGAGTTCCAGGTCAGTCAGGGCTATACAAGAGAAATCCTGACATGAAAAACAAAAACAAAAAACAAAAAGTAGGAATTCAGTACTTCCTTTAGGAGTGCCCACTTGACAGGGTTGGGGGCAAGGCTTAGTTAATAGCGTCCTTTCTGCCATGCACAAAGCCCTGGCTTCAACCCACAGCACTGCATAAAGCCAAGCATGGTGGCATACACCTGTAGTCCCAGCACACAGAGGGAGGGAGAGGGATAGAGAGAAAGAGAAGGAGAGATGGAGGGAAGGAAGGAGGGAGGGAGGGAGGGAGGGAGGGAGAGGGAGGGAGGGAGGGAGTGGGGGAAGGGAGACAGGGAGGGAGAGAGATTTCCCAGTGGTGGAGAAGAAGGGGGAGAGAGTTCAGACTTCTTGTTGGGAGAGTCAACAAGAAGGCTAGTCAGTTCTCTGTCCTCTGCCTCTCCTAGCTCTGCCACCTACATCTGTCGCACGTGTGAGATGCCCAGACACCTCAGCTCGACTCCCTCTTGCCATACATTGCCTTGGTTTTCCTGACTTTATTTCCCCTCTGCCTTGATTCTTTCCTTTTGCTTTTCCGTGTCCTGAGGAACATAAGCTGTCTTGGTTTGCAGGGTTCTGTACTTCAGTCTCCTGAGATGATTATTCTGTGGCATACACTTACATATCTTTACTCTCTTCAGTGTTTTAACCAAAATCCCCTCACCCTTCCCCAACTTTTCTGCTGGTGTTTTACTCTCCTGATTATACAGTCCTTGTCTACTTTCTGTCATCCCAATAATAGGCAGTCTTTGCTGTGTTTTTCCTTTGCCTTTCCCTTTCCACTCATGCCTACAGTAACTAATATATCATTAGCATACACAGTGCTGTCAGCATCCCTTTGCTCCCTGGTATGATGATGTTTGAGGGATGGTTGTTGCATAGTTGACTATTACTCCATTGTAACTGCTGTTGCAGGGGAGGGAGAGGGATAGAGTGGAGGACCCTGAATACCAGTCTCACAGGAAATAACCCTCAACCCAACCTCAACTTATCAATCCCAAGCATTCCAAACATGAAACATTAAACCAATGACCTAACTCCTAATATACAAGTCTCACATTGTATAAGTTACATTAATAACAATAATAAAGATAGCAGGTATCCTCCAAAAACTATGAATCCTACAATAGTGGTCTCCGCAGGTATAAGAAATTCCAAAGGATTCAAAACAATGATGACAAAATTGTCCAAATAAATGAAAGAAAAATAAATAAACAATGACTTCCAAGGGAACATGGACAAGCCTTTGAAGGGAATGAGGAAGTCAGTGCAGGATGTGAAAATGGATTCAACACAGAGAAATAGGAAGAAAAGATGAAGTGAGATGACATTGGGAATGGAGACAGCAAAGTTCCCTTTTGGAAAGTAACTCCTGTGGCGTGAACACCACATTCTCCTCTGACTGAGATTACAGCTCCTTTCTTGGCTCCTGCCCTAACTAGAATCCTAAATCAACTTGCTTCAAGTTTCAGCCCAAGTCTGTCCCCAGGCCTCACCCATAGCTCCTCCTGCTAATTTCAATAGTGTTTATAAACTATACCCACAATGCAAAATTCACCGTGTGTGTGTGTGTGTGTGTGTGTGTGCACTTGTATATTCCTGAGTTTACGCAAAATTCAGCTTTCTATATCCCTGAGTTCTCACCTACATATTTATGGATGTACCTTTGATCCCTTCCTCATCATAGTCAATGCTCTTCAAGTAAAGAGGTAGGGTCCATTCACTCATTCAACAAATATTTATTGATACCTAATAGATGCAAATGCTTTCACGAGGCAAAGATACTGACTTTGTGGGACTTAGGTTTTTAGTGGAGAGGAGGGAAAGAGTGCAGTACAAAGACCTACAAACTAGCAATAAGTACGTTGTATGTCATCAACTACAAAATGCTAAGCATTCCGTCATGTGACTAGAACTATCAACCTAGACAGTATAAGTCTGGTGTCTTCAGTTCCTGGATTTCACTTAACTTACTCTGAAAAACAGAATGTCAGAAACAAATCAAGGTGCAGTGTTAGCAGTTATTTTCCAGGATGCACAGAAACCAGTTGAATACATATTCCCCATTTTCACACACAGACCGTGGAAATGAGGAGGTTTGTGGGCTGCGCTGGCAAATGGCTGTGTACAAGCAGCTCCTGGGAGCTGAGGTTTGTGTTTAAACGTGTGAGGAAACTAATGGACCAGCAGACCAAAGAGCAATTACAAAAGGAATCGTTCCAGAGATGGCTGGGAAATGATGTCATGGCTTGGGTAAACTGGGCGCTGGCCAACACTGCTGTCGCCAAACCCCATGTACACCCTCAGTCCCTTCCTCAGCTGCTACCACTCGGAAAGGGGTCTATGTCTCCATTACTCTCTCTCTGTCGGAGCCCTTCTTAGGATGTGTCTTTTATGAGGGCCTTGAAGTATATTGTTACTTTGTTTCTCTCTATTACAGCTTATGATCTTGATCTTCTCTCCAAAAAGACACTCACTGGCTACTTTAACTGCCTTTAAGGGCCCAAGAATATCACCAACAGCTTCAACTTCTCAAACAAGTCCAGGAGCCTGAAATTCATCCGTCTCACTGAAGCTCAAGCAATTGTCATCTGACACAAGAGCTATGATTGATTGTCTTGTTATACTTCCTGTGACTGTCTTCCCGTTCCCAGTCACACTTCCTGTGACTGTCTTCCCATTCCCAGTCACACTTCCTGTGACTGTCTTCCTGTTCCTAGTCACACTTCCTGTGACTGTCTTCCCATTCCCAGTCATACTTCCTATGATTGTCTTGCCATTCCCAGTCACACTTCCTGTGACTGTCTTTCTGTTCCCAGTCACACTTCCTGTGACTGTCTTCCTGTGACTGTCTAGCCATTCCCAGTCACACTTCCTGTGACTGTCTTCCTGTTCCTAGTCACACTTCCTGTGACTGTCTTCCCATTCCCAGTCACACTTCCTGTGACTGTCTTCTTGTTCCCAGTCACACTTCCCGTGAATGTCTTCCCATTCCCAGTCATACTTTCGGATGGCAGAATTTAGCTGTTCAGCTTCATCCCTACTTTTTCCAGTCCCTTTGAATAAAAAGCACCTCCAAAAGGGCCACCCTCAGGGCTGTGCCCAAATGTACCTTTTACATGGGTTATGTAACCCCAGTCATGTCTGGTCCTGTCAGGGACCACAGAGCCTCCTGACATTACAAGGACTCCTCTAACACTCATCCATCCCACCAGTACCACAGACCTGAGCAGAAGGACTGTTAGTCTTACAATCTTTTAAATTAAATGCATGTATAACATTCAGTTTTGTATGGGATGGTAGGCTATTGTGTGCATATGAGCTTGTACTTGGGCAGAATATCTCTGGAAGAACACTTTAGAAACTAAAATTGCCTCTGGGGTGGGACCTTGGGGCTGAGAGGAAGAAAGGGAATGAGGGGAAGTTCATACCTCATGCCTTTTGAATTCTTATGTTTTAATAAAATGCATCTTAATTTTTAAATTGCTTTTTAAGAATAATTTTTAACACTTTTAAATTTATAAAGAATAAAAATGGTCAGATTACAGTGAGTTCCCATATTCTCCCTCCCCGTTCCAGCCTCACTTTAACTTTGTTACAATTGATTGACATCTTATTAACCAAGGCCTTCACTTACCTTAGCATTCCCTTCCAGTAAAGCACGTTTGGCCAGTGTGTGAAGACACACAACCACCATTGACTGGAGTCTCAGAATAGTCTCACTACCCTAAACATTCTTCTCCTTCTCCTTCTCCTTCCTCTCTCTTCTCTCCTCCCTTCTCCCTCCTTCGTCCTTTCTCCTTCCTCTAGAGACCCTGCCAAGAACTGTGCCAAAGGACTTTTCCTAGTATGTCCTTTCCTTTGTTTGTTTAGGGAATACTTTTGTTGTTGCTGTTGTTGGATTTTATAAGTTTGCCTTTGTTTTTGTTTTTTTCCCCCAATAAACTACATCTTTACTTTTTTACAAAAAGTTTTATCTATTAAAATATGTTTTTAAGGAACTGGATAGACGGCTCAGGGGTTAAGAGCACTTGCTGTCTTTGCAGGGAACCCGGGTTCAGTCCTCCCCCCCGACCCCCGCACTTAAATGAGAACCCTTCTGTAACTCCAGTTTCAGAAGATCCGATGCCCTCTTCTGATCTCCAGGGGCACCAGGTATGCATTTGGTACACGTACATACATGCAGTCAAAACACTCATACACATAAAATAAGTACATCTAAAATCTTAAGTCTAAGTTAAGTTAGCCTCTCAGGAACTCCTTTCAAACCAAGGCCATAAAGGGATTTAATATTAACTAATGCTAATAAGAATATCTTACGAAAATTATTGAAGTTTAGTTAAGTACTTTTATGGAGAGGCAATGGTGTGTCAAGTGTCTAAAAGTTAGTTCAGCTGATGTAATAATGAAACTTGGGCAGGGGCCAGGGAGGCAGCTCAGTGGCTGCAGCACCTGCCTCAGACGCGTGGAAACCTGAGTCACTCTAACCTTTATCGTTGATCCCTACCTTAGCCCCAGTGACCTCGGGGCACTCAGAAACGTCAGAAACGTCCCAGAGGTGAGCCTGGGAAACTGAGCAGGACTCAGATGAATGACCCTCTTGTTTCATTTGGTGGTAAAGACAACTTTAAAAATAAAACTGTTTAGGCTCAACTCAACTTTTTAGGCTTCTTTTAAACATGTATATCAAATGTGTGTGTGCAAAGCATGAATGACAAAATCAGTCTGTTCTGATCGAGGAGCCAGCCAGCCTCACTCGGCAAGAGAAGGAAATGATTGACTGCAGCAAGCCCGGGCATGCAGAGGAGTACTCTCAACCAAGCCCGGGCATGCAGAGGAGCACTCTCAACCAAGCCGGCTATGCCCTACCCCCATGTTTGATGTGTTTCACGGACCAGTTTTCCAGGATGAAATGCTTTCCCACCACAGGAGATGCTTCATTTTGCTCTCACTAGACACTGCCAGAACTTCTGAACTGTCCGAATCAGCTCTTCTGTTGGCAATCACTATGAACTGTGATTGGCTTCATGGTGCTGGGGGAGGACTGGTAGCTTACCTAAATATCTCTAGTCTTCTTTGTCCCTTAACCGCCTTCTGGCCTGAGTTTGTTTGCAGAAACCAACAGGGAGCATCACTAGTTCCAAACACAGGCTGAGGCATATCTCTGGGGTCTCAGGAACAGAAGGGCACAGCAAAGAGACTGGTCGTCAAGTAAAGCACTTTTCTGATAGTAACTTTTACTGATACCTTGTTGTACTTGCCCCCAGGAACCTACCACAGCTGTCCTCTGAGAGGCTCTACTCAGCAACTGTCTGAAACAGATAACAGAGACCCTCAACCAAACATTGGATGAAGGTCAGGGACTCTTATGGAAGAGTTGGGGGAAGGACTGAAGGCCCTGAACAGGATAGGAACTTCACAGGAAGATCAGCAGAGTCAACTAACCTGGACCCCTAGGAGCTCTCAAAGACTGAGCCACCAATCAAAGAGCATACACAGTCTGGACCAAGGCCCCCCTACCCCCACATATATGTAGCAGATGTGCAGCTCAGTCTCCATATGTATCCCCCAACAACTGGAGCAAAGGCTGTCCTTAAAGCTGTTACCTGACTGTGAAATCTGTTCCCCAACAGGGTTGCCTTATCTTGCCTTAGACAAGGATGCATCTAACCCTGAAGATACGACAGGGTTGGGGAGATACTGGGGGAAGCACCCTCTCAGAGGAAAAAGGAAGGAGGGATGGGGGAGGGATTCTGGGAGAGGAATGACCGGGAAGTGGAGCAGCATCTGAGATGTAAGTAAATAAATAAATAAATAAATAAGAAGAAAAGCATCTGAGTTTTCTTAAATCCCTAATCATCTCCTAAAGTCACCCACTGAGTCTGTACAGAGACATATTCCCAGACTTCTCACCAGGGAATTGTGAGAGATTTAGGAACATTTTAAAAAGTATCAGTTACAATAAAATCTTCGGGCATCCCCATGACAGTGGGCCAATTGGCCCACAATCCTTTGCGGGGGTTTCTCCATTTTTATTTCCCATCCCCTGCCCCCTGCATGGTCCTATAGCCTCAGCTCTCCGGCAGAGAAAATGAACTCCTACAGGAGACTCTTGCTCAGATATTCTGTACATCATTCGCATTTCCTTGTCACTTACACCCGATCCGTTTCAAGAAATGTTTAAGTTGGCCACTGCCTGAGCAGGTCTGGGATGGGAGGTGAATTTGGAGAATAAAGATGCAGAACCTCACAGAGCGCGAACACTTACCAGCGACATGGCTTTTCTATCACAGACATGCTCATGGGATCCTCCTGGCAGCTCTCGTTCATTTAAGAAGCCAGAGGCTTAGAGAGGTTCAACCAGTTGTTCAAGGTGACAGACCTCCATGTGTCTGCATCCACTCTGATGCTGGATGGCAGGCTACCTACCTAACTGCCACAGAGTCTCTGAAACACCAAACCATCAAGTGTCTAACAAACCCTTGTGTTTAGATCTAATAATAGGCTGAGAAAAAACCAAAAACTTTTTTGAAAATGCGTTCACTTGTTGGCTCCATGAGTGGGACTGGTAATAACCATCGTGAGGAAGGAAATAATTTGGCTACTTATGGTTTAGGAATCCTGCCCTGCCCTCAGTGTCATACCTCCCAGTGACCTCCTTGCTTCCTGTGCCCTCCGCTTGAGTCATGTCAGTGTGGAGGAACTGAAGAAAGGGGGATTCCATTGAGTCTAAAATCTTCTTTCAAGAACGGATGACTCAAGCGCCATTGGTAATGTGCCTTCCCAACCTGCAGTCCCCACTAAGAAGATGCACACGGTCAGCATACCACAGCAGGTCTTGGCCTCTAGAACTGTAGCTTTTGACAGATGGCTCAATTATGGACTCAAAATAAATGTAAGATTTGTTACACAAAGAAATTGTAAAATTAAATATGTTACTTGTTTCGCAGAGAAATTGTAAAAATACTCTGATAATTAGTGAACCTGGAATGACCTCTTTTCTTGTCTGTGAGGGAACATCTGGACTGCATTATCTAATGTGAGGGCACTCATGCAGACTATGGGTGGGACCGTGTCCTGGGAAGAGGACGCTGGAGAAAATGGAGAAATCAAGCTGAGGAGTATCAGGCATTGATTGTTCTGTATCTTGGCTGTGGATGCAGTGTGACAGCTGCTTCAAGCACCTGCTCCTTTGACATCTCGCACCATGATGGACAACTGTGAGTCAGAATAAGCCACTTCTCCCTGGAGTTGCTTCTGTCAGGGTATTTTATCACAGCACCAGGAAAGAAACTAGAATAGCAGGGGAGCCATGAGGTTGACAATGATGGGCGTTGAATTAATCTGACTCCTTCCTGAGCTGTCAGAAGACGTGGGAAACATTGTCATAAATAGAGCATTCAGCCAAAGTGCATCCCTGTTGACTTCATCCTTTGTGAGTTCAACACCCACTCTGGGTGCTGAAGACACAGGGAAAAGGCGGGTGGGACAGAGATGAAGCTTCGGTGACAGTGGATGTGATGCATGCTGGGACACAGGAGGAGCTGAGGCAGGGCTGCAGAGGAGGACTGACTGGCTGATTCAACCCAGGGGAGCTGGGATGCTGAAGAACCAATGGGAAGAGGTGTTTGGTAACAAAATAGAGTCTTAGACAAAATGAAGAGAGAAAAAAAACCACCAGGGCCTGAGAACATGCTCAGGAGACAGAGAAATGGCACATGTAATAGAATAAGTATATCGGCTGGCTAAAATCAGCATGTTTTCTCTGAAAAAAAAAAAAAAAAAAAAAAAAAAAAAAACCCAAGGAGAGTATGTAGCTGGAAACACTGAAGGAAAGGCTATGCTGAGCCCTGTGTTTCACTGTGATTGGCCATGGGAAGCCCACATGTAGATTAGAACAAAACCGAATCAGGGCATTTCATTTATCCTTCAATCACCATTTGAGTAAATCTAAGGGATACAGCGAGGCACTTGCAGCAATATGTCACACGTGTGTAGAGTGGACTGCCAGGACCCTGTGTGGAGTGCACTGCCCAATGCCAAGTGGCATATTGTATCTGGTGTGACTAAAAGCTCACAGCATACCAAATGGCATTTGGCTAATAGAAATGACTACCTCCTAAGTCAGAAAGAAGGTCAGCTCCTGAGGAGAGGGCATCGCCCACAGAGTTTCCTTTGCTGGACAGGGCTTCTCTGAAGGACACATGAGGAACACCTTTCAGTTTTGTTTTGCCCATTAATCCACTTGTAAGACAGACATTTGTCAAGATCTCTTGTGTTCTACCAATCTAAAGGTTATAAAAATACAGAGAAAACAAGAAAAGATGGCTTCAATCTCAAGAGTGTTACCAGGGTGGGGCACAGCTCCAACAGTATGAAATCAGCAACATGGACCTCACAACAGCACAGACGAGATACTATAGAAATTTAAAATTATTTGAAATGCTGTAGTAACGGACACAATTCAAAATCTACCTTAAGTCTTTGCTTCTTGACTTAAAGTCCATGGATCCAGCACCTGTTAAAAATGTAGTATCTACCCAGAGCTACTTTATTGAAACCTGTATTTTCCTAAGACCCCTCTGGTGGTGTGTGTTCTAGCCTGAGGTGTGCTTTTATTAAGCTTGTGAGATATTAAAGCTCGTTTTAAATGTAGTCCTTAGACAAACAAGTAAGCAGAAAGTGACCAAAACTAAATCACTCATTATGGTAAGATTAGTCTAACTACCATATAATCTTTCAAAATTAGTACTTCTTTCTCTCAGGTGCATCTTGTATTTCTAATTCTTATATTATTCCTCCTGAGAGGCATGCAGGTGTGCAGTGCACAAGGATAAAAAGAGAAAAGAAAAATTGGCCCTCGCTGGGAAGCAGACCAGGCTGGCAACCTACCAGCAGATCAGTGCTAGAATACGACTCCTGTGAGCTTTGAGGTGGTCAGCGGGCAGGGAACTTAGATCTCTGTTTCACCTGTCTGCCAGCTGCCCTGTTGCCCTGCCACATCAACAGTGCCATACAGATTCATGTGCCAGCTCAGTGCACATGTCCACCAAACAATATCTCCATACCAGCTAACACCATTGCGTGCGCTAATACTCAAAGGTACCTAACAGTGTCATCAAATAGCTGCCAAAAATACGTGTAAGAACAAATAGAAAGCAGATAATGGCAGAAAAGAAATAGCAAGCAAAGAGGAAAAGTGTTCAGACACCGGAGATCCTGGCTTAGGAAATCCTGGCAGCTTTCGTGCAGGAAAGAAGGAGTCGCCAAGCCGTCAATGGATTGTACAAACAGGAAGTGGTTGAGTCTAGAGCGTGGTCCTCAGTCTTCCTAATGTGCCTCCCTTTCATGCCATTGCTTATGTTGTGGTGAGCCCCCAACCTTAAAATTATTTTTTAATTTTAATTCTTTGCTACTTGATAACTGTAATTTTTCTACTGTTGTGAATTATAGTGTAAATATCTAAAATGCAAGATATCTATTCCTAGAGAGATCACCAGTTATGCACCGTGTGACATAGAATAGTTTTATATATTCTCTTTTGACCTTAAAGATTGTGTCATATTGAATAAAGTATCCCAGTCTGTATTATTTTTATATGTAAAAAGATAAGTTTGCCAGGTGGTGGCGGCACACACCTTTAATCCCAGCACTTGGGAGGCAGAAGCAGGTGGATTTCTGAGTTCGAGGCCAGCCTGGTCTACAGAGTAAGTTCCAGGACAGCCAGGGCTACACTGAGAAACCCTGTCTCAGAAAAAAAAAGAAGATAAGTTCAATACTGTATCAGGGTTTGACTTTGACTATTGCAAATCCTGCACGCTTTGTAACTTCATCCAGGGAATCCTTGCCAGTGTTCATTTGTTGGTGTGAGTCCACCAATGAAGTGTTAAATGAAAATTTTCAAACTTGCTCCCTAGTAGATGGAAGAACTTGAGGGAAGTGGTTGCAAGTCGGAACACAAAAAGGGACCCGAGGCTTGACTGTGTGAGCAGTGCAGAGGAATGATGTGAAGACAGAGATGTCAGTTTGCTGGCTGTTCCGAGGTGCTTTTCTTTTCCTTCCCAGTTGCATCTTACACAGGTGGGGCTTCTGTAGGACATGGACCCAGGGTGAGACTGCTGTGTGTGAAGAAAGGGAAAGCAAATGCCCTACTGGCCTGGTGCACACAGGAGAAGAAAGCAGATCACAGGCTTAGGAAACCCTGTGCCTTGTCCCCGAAAATCAAGGAGACCAGTCCTGGAAAGTAAGTCTTCGCTCAGGGATCTAGATATTGTCTCCCTGCAACCAGGCGTGAAGGTGTTCATGCCTTGCTGAGATTCACCATGTGTGTGGACAGCCTTTCTGTCACCAAGTCAGCTTTCAAATGTAAGATCCGGCTAACCTGAAGAAATGTCAAAAACTACTGTTTGAAAAATTGGAAATTGGATTCTTTTGATATTCTAATAAACTTAGCTACTTAAAACACAAAAAAGATATCTAAATGTGACTACTGTGGAAGGGATTATGATGCACCGGTTGAGAACCACTGGTCTTGAGCTTTATTTTCACTTTTCAGCATGTATGCTTGTAGGTGTGTGTGGGTGTGCGCACTATGTATATACAGGTGTACTGGCTGGTTTTGTGTGTCAACTTGACACAGGCTGGAGCTATCACATAGAAAGGAGCTTCAGTTGGGGAAGTGCCTTTATGAGATCCAGCTGTGAGGCATTTTCTCAATTAGTGATCAAGGGGGGAAGGCCCACTGTGGGTGGCACCATCCCTAGGCTGGTAGTCTTGGATTCTATAAGAGAGCAGGCTGAGCAAACCAGTAAGAAACATCCCTCCATGGCCTCTGCATCAGCTCCTGCTTCCTGATCTGCTAGAGTTCCAGTCCGGACCTCCTTTGGTGATGAACAGCAATATGGAAGTGTAAGCTGAATAAACCCTTTCCTCCTCAACTTGCTTCTTGGTCATGATGTTTGTGCAGGAATAGAAACCCTGACTAAGACAACAGGTACACATGAACTACAGACAAGGCATCAGATCCCCTAGAGATGTCTCATGTGCTGGGAATTGAACTTGGTTCCTCTGCATAACAATAAGCATGTTTACCCTCTGAGCTGTCTCCCCAGCCCCTCAGCACGTCTCTTTATGGTAGGTAGGAAGTGTAATTCAGGAGCAGACACTTTTCTAACATGTGTGAAGCCCTAAGTTCTACATATAGCACCAAAACAATCAACAAAAACTGAAAATTTCTGACCTGATAGTGGCTATGAATTCCAGAAGATTAAGACAAATGGCCATGGTGGCTAAGACGGAGGTTATGCTTGGTCTCAGCAACATGGACTTCCACTCACCAAGGCTGACCTGGCTGCAGCTGCTGCTGAATGCCAGATCTACCAACAGCAGAAACCAACACTGAGCCCCAGATATGGCACCATTCCTCGAGGTGACCAGCCAGCAGCCTGGTGGCAGGTTGACTATATTGGACCACTTCCCCCGTGGAAAGGACAACGTTTTGTTCCTTCTGGAGTAGATACTTATTCTGGTTATAGACTTGCCTTTCCTGCACGTAATGCTTTTGCCAAAACCACCATCCATGGACTCACAGAATGCCTTATTTATCGTCATGGTATTCCACACAGTACTGCTTCTGATCAAGGAACTCATTTCACATCCAGAGAAGTGCAACAGTGGGCCCATGATTATGGAATTCACTGGTCTTACCATGTTACCCATCATCCTGAAGCAGCTGGTCTGATAGAAAGATGGAATGGCCTTTTGAAGACACAGTTACGGCACCAATTAGGTGGCAACAGCATGGAGGGCTGGGGCAGAGTTCTTCAGAAGGCAGTATATGCTTTGAATCAGCGTTCAATATATGGTACAGTTTCTCCCATAGCCAGGATCCATGGGTCCAGGAACCAAGGGGTGGAAAAGGGAATAGTTCCACTCACTATCACTCCTAGTGACCCTCTAAGAAAATTTTTACTTCCTGTCCCCACAACTTTAGGTTCTGCTGGCCTAGAAGTTTTGGTTCCAGAGGGGGGAGTGCTCCTACCAGGAGCCACAACAAACATTTCATTGAACTGGAAGCTCAGACTTCCCCCTGGCCATTTTGGGCTTCTAATACCCTTAAACCAACAGACTAAGAAAGGAATAACAGTGTTAGGAGGGGTGATAGATCCAGATTACCATGGGGAAATTAGATTACCTCTCCACAATGGAGGTAAGCAGGATTATGTCTAGAGTGCAGGAGATCCCCTAGGGGTCTCTTAGTACTACCATGTCCTGTGACTAAAGTCAATGGGAAACTACAACAGCCTAATCCAAGCAGGATGACAAAGGACACAGACCCATCAGGAATGAAGGTATGGGTCAATCCTCCAGGAAAAGAGCCAAGACCTGCTGAGGTGCTTGCTGAAGGTGAAAGAAATACAAAATGGGCAGTAACAGCTGTGGATGAAAGTCCAAGGATCTAGCAATTGCTCAGTCCCATGAGGCAGGCAGGCAAGTAAGAGTAAGTCTTCCTTCTTCCAATGTCCTTATATAGATCTCCAGCAGAGGATGTAGCCCAGATTAAAGGCTGTAGGTCTCCAGCAGTGGGTGTGGCCCAGATTAAAGGCGTGTGCCTCCATGCCTTTAATCCCAGATGTTCTTGAACTCGGAGATCTCCTTGTCTTAATCTTCTGGAATTCATAGCCACTTGACTTAATCTTCTGGAATTCATAGCCACTATGCTTCAAGCTCTCCATGCCAAGATCCAGGTCAGAAACTTATATCTCTGAGCCTCCAGATTAGGATCATAGGTGAGCCTTCCAATTCTAGATTGTAGTTCATTCCAGATATAGTCAAGTTGACAACCAGGAATAACCACTACAGCAGGGAAGGTACAAGAGGATGGGAGTTTAAGTCTTCAGCAATCACACAAATGCCAAGTGAGCATAGAGAGTCACTTATCATCCCTGTGTTCAGGAGGCAGAGACTCCTGGAATCCACGGAGCAAGCGTCTAGACTAGCCGACTTGTCAAGTTCTGAGATCAGTCGAAAGGCCCTGACTTGATATATAAAATGGAGGGAAACATCTGACATCCATCTCGGGCCCCCACATGCATGTGCACATGAGCACCCGCACACTTACGAGCACGCAATGCAGACACAGTATGCACGTGCAAAAGTAGATCCAGTCAGAGAGAACAAGGTGATGGGAAGGCTTGGGGGTTGGCCATGACTCCTCAGATATCCAGCTGTGGGCAGCACAGATTCGTTAGAGATTTTTGAATAGTTGAGTGACATGATTGTATCCTGGCTGCGGAGTCTGAAACAGCAGGTGTGCCTGACAGGTGAGTGAGTGACCAGGGTAAGGAGATTCTTCCTTCCAATCCAAACAGAAGGCAAAATTATTATTTTATTCTCTCACTATTTCCAATCCTTGTCCCCCAACTCCATGCCAACTATGCAGTCGATAGATACTGTATCAGTCAGGGTCCTTTAGAGTCACAGAATTTATGAGTAGTCTCTATATAGTAAGGGAATTTGTTGATGACTTATACTCTTAGTCCAACTCCCAATAATGGTCAGCAGTTGCTATGAATTCAAGTCCAAGGATCTAGCAGTTGCTCAGTCCCACTTGGGAAGCAGGCGAAGAGGAAAGAGTGAATCTTCCTTCTTCCAATGTCCTTATGAAGGTCTCCAGCAGAAGGTGTGGCCCAGATTAAAAGTGTGTGCCACCACGCCTGGATCTGGGACTTGCTTTGTCACAGATGACCTTGAACTCAGATAGTTCCCTGTCTTAATCTTCTGGGATTCTTAGCCACTATGCCTCAAGATCTCCAAGCCAAGATACAGGTCAGAAGCATGTATCTCCCAGCCTCCAGATTAGGATCACAGGGGAGCCTTCCAATTCTGGATTGTAGTTCATTCCACATACAGTCAAGTTGACAACCAGGCATAGCCAGTACAGACGCTCAACACTCATGTTCTCAAAGGTTGGAGTTGCATCTAGCCTCCACAAAGGCTTTGTCTAAGGTTAAAACGCGACCCCAACCACTGGCTTACCAAAACTGGATTTTCACACTTGTCACTGTGTTTTAGTTACTTTCCTATTGCTGGAATAAAACACCATGAGCAAGGAAGGATGGAATTGCTTTGAGCTTACAGTTCCAGAGGGTTAGGAGTCTGTTACCATCGTATCAAATCAGCATGACCATAGACAGACATGGTGGCAGGAACCAATGAGCGCTCACAGCCTGAACCCCAAGAAGCAAGCAGAGAGAGCAAACTGGGAGTGGCAGGAGGCCTTGAAACCTCAGCCACATACACCCCAGTGACATGCATCCTCCAGCAAGACCACACCTCCTAAGCCTTTCCAAATAGCATCACCAACTGGGGACCACGTGTTCAAGTGCCAGAGACTGTGGAGAGCATCCTCATTCAAACCAGCACACCAGGCATGCTCGGACAGCGGTTACCACTCAGTGCAGCTGCGTCAGGGTATCTGTTGCTCCAAGAAATGCTGGCTTCCTTTCTCTGTGAAGCTGACATGATCTTTCCTCTCATGTCAGGCGTGGAACTTGACGTCTGGATAGAGCCGTACAGTGTGCCTGGCGCTAGCTCACTTAGTATAGAACACAATGAACTACTGGTTGCAGTAGGCCAAGCTTAGGGTATGACTTTTGTGAAAATATATCAAATATGAAACTGGGCGAGAATGTCTGACACCCGCCCGCCCGCCCTTGAAAGTGGGAGTTCCTCTGTCACCCAGGCCCGTAAGGCTGTGGTCATTCCTAGTCACAGCAAGCTCTGGCCTCATTGTGACCATACACCGAGAGCCAGGGCAGGCAGCACTTCTGCCCATCTGGGGTGCAATCAGGACATCCTGACCCCTTCCTAAACCTCAGCTAGTACTCAGTGTGCTGATCTTCACTCCTAGAATCAGAAATGGGACGAAATCTTCAACTATTTAGAAGAGAGTTTTAAGTTAAGAAAATTCCACATATTTCCACTTGGCCTA
Source organism: Apodemus sylvaticus (assembly GCF_947179515.1). Classification (NCBI taxonomy): domain Eukaryota; kingdom Metazoa; phylum Chordata; class Mammalia; order Rodentia; family Muridae; genus Apodemus; species Apodemus sylvaticus. The sequence continues at coordinate 11,555,587 of NC_067474.1, read as the reverse complement.
GACCAAAGTACAAAGAGGTTGGTGTGAAATCACTTGCTGAGCAGAGCGAAGTGAGACGCATTCTCGCTTCCCAGTGGAGGTGAGGAGCTGTTCCTGTTTCATAATCCCAGTGGAGAATCACATAAGTGCAAGGTTGTTCCTTCCTCCCGAGGCGTGGAGATCTAGCCTCTGCTCAGAGACATAAGGAGGCCTCACAGCTCCCCAGTCAAACCACTGTGAGGTTGTAGCCTCCTTCGGCTTTGACAGATTTATAAAGGAGAAGCAAGAAGCCAGTGAAGTAAGGCAATAGTGCCCGTGCGTTCGAATTAGAAGTCATCGGCAGAGCCAGCCAGAGTCACACACTGCAGCCCCAGCTCACAGGGGGCTGAGATGGACAATGGAGGACCTGCGGCCACCTCAGTCTCCAAAGGACTAGTCTAACTCAAAACAAGAGCAACAGAACATCCTGAGGGGGGTTGATTCCCCAGTGTAGGGGAATGCCAGGGCGGGAAGGGGGGAGTGGGTGGGTGGGTGGGGAAGCACCCTCATAGGGGCAGGGGTAGAGGGGATGAGATAGGGGGTTTCTGAGATAGGGGAGACTTGGAAAGAGGAAAACATTTGAAATGTAAATAAAGAAAATAGCCAATAAAATAAAAAGCTTCTGTCCCAGGGCAGGAATGTTTTACAGCTAACTCTCCTGTTCAAATCCAAATGATTCATTTCCTGCTGCCTAAACTGTAGTCAGCTACAGGCCTGGGTAAGTTGTGTTCAACAGAATCACAGTACATGACTACAGGCAGAGCAGAGAGTTCTGCTGGCCTCTATCCACCTCTCCTGTGAAACAATAAGCCCACTTAGGAGATGCTCATCTCCCCTTTCCTGCCAAAAACTCTGGTCCAGATGTACTTGGGGAGAAACTTGCAGATCTCAGTGGTGCTCCCTTCTCTCGCCAGAGTCCTCCTCTGCACACTCTGTAGGTGCTCCTGAGGCAGCCCTGGACTCAGCACAAATCCATAATCCATCATTTCTGACATCCTTGTATTCAGAATTGTCTTAACAATGGCCCATGGGACCAGCCGGTGCTCGCTGGAGTGCAAACATCGCCCTGGTCTCTGCCCTCAAAGGCCAGATGGAAACTCCCCCGCATTCGTTGGCCCAGATCGCACAGGCTTTCCTCTCAGAAGGTAAGAGACTGGTTCTGAGCTACAACTCCCCACAAGCACAATACAAAGTCAAAAAGACATTTGTTCAAAGGGCCTGTCACAGAGAAAACGGCTCTTTTACTTCTTTATTCATTTCTAATTTTCTTTTCCCGCCAAAATGCCTATAGCAGCAGCAGCAGCAGCAGCAGCAGCAGAGGGTCTGCAGGGACACCTGCCATCTGACCCGCGGGTGCCATCCCTAATTCTGCTCCATCTGGTGTCTAGCAAAAACAAAGGCTGGCAGCCGCTGTGGGTCAGGCTGTGCATTTGTGCAACACGGGCCACAGCCGCCTCGTGTCAAGGAGGCACGCCACCCTTCTGCCAGGCGTGAGGGCTGGGAGCACTGGGCCAGACAAAGGCCTGGGCCCCGCCCCGCTCCTTGGCTGCACTGAGGACAGCTGGTCAGCCTCAGGCCTGAGCGGGGGAGGTTTGTTCTCCTGGCCTTCAGCGAGAGGCAGCCGATTTAGGGACCTTAGGACCTCGGTGTGCATTCCTCAGTCTGACTCAGTGCCTTAGTCTAGGAGTTTCCTGGCATTGAACACACAACGATCTACAGACAGTGCTGCCAGGCGTGCACAGCACTACCTTTTTTGTGTACTAGCAAAACTGTGGACACACAATTTCAGCTAAGAATGAGGGAGCCAGGTGTAGTCGCTGTTACCTGGAATCCAAGCATTTGGAAGCTGAGGATTTCCAGGAGTTTGAGGCCATCTCGGGCTGCACATTAAGTTGTAGCCCAATCTGAGCTACAGAGGAGAACATGCTTTGAAAACCAAAAATATTAAAATAAAGAAAATGAGAAATAGATATAGACAGACAGACAGACAGACAGGCAGGCAAGGCTGGGGTTGGGTTAGGGACCCATCTATGGTCTAGCTATGAGCCAGACCCTGTATTCCACCCCTAATACAGAAGGGGGTGGGAAGAATGAATGGGAGAGAAGCGAGTAGATAGCTCGGGTTACAGAAATTATGGGGCAATCATCACTGTAAAATAGTCCAAGTGACCAAAATAATGCAGGAGGAGTGTTGGGATCAAAGGATGTGAACAAGGGCTCAATGCTACAAAATAAAAGAAGAACTTGTTATACCATGTACTGCATTTGCATTCATATGCACAGGTATGTGAATGTACACAAAATATACACAGCAAAATGTTCAAGGTGATGAATATTTCTAGGTAGTGAGCTTGGGTCTGGTTTACTCTCTCTAGATATGGTGGTTATCTGTATTGTATGGCGTTTATATCTTTCTGCAAGTAAATAAATAAACTCTAGGGAATATTGTGTTTCTGTGTAGTTGTCACATAAAAACCATGGATGGAATGACATTATCTGTGGGTGCAGATCGTTAACTTGTTAATAATGATGTCACTGATTCTCTTTTCTGTGTTGTAAATGAGAAGGGAGCCCCGGCAGAGGCCTGGGGACTCCGATATTTACAAGTTAGACACAGAAGTAGAAAGAGACAAGATGAAGCCAAGAGCGGCCAGGGGAAGAAAAGCGGAAAACAGGGATCCCCAAGACCAGGCAGGAGAAGGGCGGGCTGGACAGAGCTGGCTGTGGCCCCCTCTGAGGAGGCAGCCAAAGACTGAAGGAACCCTACCCCTGAAATGTGTCTGTGGGTAGGACATTACCAGGGTATGTGTGTAAGTGAGGAGACGAAGTTAGCCGTGAAGAGCAACAGAGACTGGGAACTGGGGCGTAATGGTGGGAACTGGGACGTAATGGCGGGAACTGGGACATAATGGTGGGAACTGGGACGTAATGGAAATGGCCGGGTGGAGAGAGCCGGGGAAGTGATGCTGGAGAGTGAGGACACAAAGACAGGCAGGCCGGTGGCCGGTGGCTGCCTTGCATGGAGAGCTTGGACAGTGAGGAACACTCTTGCCAAGGAGAGAAGGCAGAGCAAAAGCGGGCACGACTCGGGGGAACCGGCTGGGCATGTGGGCGTAGGACTGAGGGGTTTGTTTGTTGCGTGTATACGATATGGACTGAAGTGTAAAGAACATGACAACAAACCGCTGAGCCAGGAGAGGGGTTCCAGGCAACCACACAAGGGACTGCTTGGTTCTGTGGCATCATTCACAAGTCAGTGGGTACTTGTGGACATATTTGTCTAGGTCCACTGGGGCACCTCCACCAAACTTGCGCATGCTGGTGGAGGAAAGGCTGCATTCCAGCCAGCGTGTTTCTCAAGGACTCGGGGCCCTTCGGCTCCCTACTGGGGCTAGCTGCCCACCCCTGCCTGAAACTTGCTCTGACTTCAAGACTTAATTTGGGGTGGGGGTGGGGGGTCACACCTGACAGAAAGCTGGGGAAGACTACCACCGAGGACAGGAAGTGTCACTGTATGAGGGCACCTGCTTCTAAAACTAGACCCAAAGTTCCTTGAGCCCCCCTCCCCAAATGCACTGTCTTTATTGTTATCTCTTGGCTTTTTAGTGTGGAACTTAGAAACACGAGTTCAATAAATCTGTGTTGTGTAAGGAAAGGTTGGAGAGGGGGCAGCAGATCTCTGTATTTGTAACTGCGGGAGTCAAGTAGGTCTTCTGGGATTTTGTAGTGCCAAGATCAGAACCTGAGGCTTCGTGTGTGCCAGGCAAGTGCCCTGCCGTGGAACTGCATCTGAATCCTGCTTAGAAAACACCCAAGAGTTGCAAATAAGCATTGGCTTTATTATTAGACAATAGTTGGAATTAGAGAGACTATGTGTATGATCTGTTTATATCTGTTGTTATAGCATCATTATTTTATTTTTTTATAGCATCATTATTAATAAAACCGTGTTTGGAGCTCCAAAACTGTCCCAGTTATATAAATTACATGTTCTCTTCAGTTATAATTATTCTCACATTAATCAGGACCTTCTGAGTCCCAAAATCACAGGTCCCCCAAAGGTACTTCAGTATCCACATGGCACTGTCAAAGGGCTGAGCACTGAACGGGGTCAGGGAAGTTACATTGGTCTGAACATTCAGATTAGTCTAGCCTTGAACTCACAGCAATCCTCCTGCCTCTAGCCCACAAGAATTGGAATTGCAGATGTGAACCACCACAGCTGAATTGTATATCTCAATTTCTTTTCTTTTCTGCTACAATTTCATTAGCTATATACACCAAACAACACTAAGAAGAGGAAAAAGAGGAGGGAGGAAAAGAAGAAGAGGAAGAGAAGGAGGAGGAATATTTGTGCTGCTGAGGATTTAAACCAGGACTTAAATCCTTTTCTATGTTAGGCAAGAACTCAGCTACTGAGCTATTGAGCTGGTGTCCCAAGCAATTATTTTAATAATTCTATTGGAATATAATTTACATGCTATTAAGTTTATTAATGTTAAGTGTTCAACAAGTTTTAGTAAAATTTTAGTTGTACCACAACACCACAAGGTTCATGTTAATTGTATTCGTGTAATCAAAGTCAGGCACATCATAGGCTTTTCTGTTTTGTTTTGTTTTTTAATGAAATGAATTGCTTAGAACCTATCACTCCACCCCAAGCTTGTGTGTCCTGGCTCTTTTTCCTTTTCTCTCAGCACGTCATTGTTGAATGGCGTACATCATTTTCAGTAAACCGTTTCACCTCTTAGGGAAGTAAATGGTATCACACAGTAATCATGTGCTTGAGAGCGGGGCCATTTTGATAGCTCTTTCGAGGACATGCTCTGCCTTCTATTTTTATGAAAGGAGGGAAAATAATTATAAATGGGGAGACGGCTCTCTCCTTACACTACAGGAGAAAGTTGATAGCTGACATCTGATGATTTAATTGACGCCCAGAGCCATGCTGCCACAGGCTCCTCCTATCCACCAGCAGTACAACCCTCTACCAGCCTTGTGGTTTTCACGTAGACACCCTGCCTTGTCATTTGCTCTGGATTATAAGAAGACAATCTGTGCAGCTGCTGGGAAAGCAATGAGCCCTGTTTTTCCTTGGTTCTATGTGCTTTGGAGAATCCTAGATCTTAAAACACCAATCTACTATTCTTTTACCAATGACCTTAACAAAAGGCCATGCTGACTGCAGTGCCAGTAATTTTAATTGAAATATAGCATTACCATGTTCTTCTACCTAATACTGTAAAACTGACTAATCAGTAATAAGAAAATGAGGTTTCTCAGATCAGTGTGCCACGGAAGCACAGACTCATCTCAGCAAGTTTCATGACGTACCGTTCAAGAGCAAAATAACAATAGAAAGTACTCAGAAAGAAATAAAGGGCGTCTTTCTAAGGCCCTCTTGCAAAAAGCTACATGGATGAAGTTCCTTACCTAAGAAGCTCGGGGGGTGCCCAGAATATTGGATTTCATTGTGTGGTTTCAAAAACAGATGGCTCTCAGGGTAAAAGCATTTGCTGCACAGGCAAGAAAAACCAAGTTCAAGCCCCGAGAACTTACAGGAAAGCTAGAAGCACAATAGGAGTGTCTGTCATCATAGTGTTCCTACGGGGAAATTGGAGGCAGAGACAAGGGAATCCCTGGAAGTTCACAGACCAGCTAGCCTGGTACCCAGCAGGAAAACATCAGAGTCCCTGACTCAAAGGGAAGGAAGAACTGACACTAAAGCTTTGTCCTTCGCCTCCCTCCACACTTGCCCCAGGACAATCACACACACATGAGCTCTTTTTCCCTCTCCCTGGCTGCCTCCCTTCTTCCCCCCTCCCCTGTTTATACTTGTACACACAAAATAAATAAATAAAAATCTTGGAACTCAAAGATGTAAGAGATCTGAGACTGCTAGGGAAGAATTATCATCAAAAGTCTTATTTGGCTGAGAACCCTGAGTCTACACACCAGCAGCTACACAGGAAAGATGTGCCCACTAGTGTGATAGTGGCACGTCAGTAATGAGTGTTAGTAACCAACTGTTCTCTGATTAGACTGGAGGCCCAGTTCATAGCTGGCACTGGAAACCTGATCAAAACCCAATGCTGGAGACGTCACAAGGTATAAGGACCTAATATACCTTCAAATTGCTTCCTAAATAATTACATTTATACACATAGATTACTGGTGCCACCAGCTTTGGTCAGCGAAGCTCAGTTTTGTAGTGAGGAGTAATAACTGCAGAGACTTATAACTGGTCAAAGCACTGAGAGGAAGGGACAGGTTTTAAAAACATTACATATTTATTTATGTGTATGTTTGTGTGATACGTGTACCTATATACACACACATATATACATTCAGGTGTGAGGGCATATACATGCCACAGAGCATGTTTATCACAAAATGACCTTTGTGTTAGTCCCTGGTTTCCACTCCGTTGAGAAAGGGTCTCACTTGCCTCTGCTACCACACTGTGTGTTCCAGTCTAGCTGCCATTGAATTCCCAGCTCTCTGTAGGAGTGCTGCAGTTACAAACACCACCATGTCTAGCTTTTATATGATTGTAGGGGTCTATTAGGCTTGCATGACAAGTGCTTTTAACTACTGAGTTATCTATACAGCCATAATGAGAGACTCAACCACATTTAGGGTGTCTATATCACCACCTCCAAGATTGAGGGATTATCATAGAAACCGAGTCAGAAAGAATGTAAAAGCTAGAGGAAGTAGATTATGGACAAACACAATCACTAGGAGATGACATGGTTATTACACTCTTGATCCTATACAATTGTAACTAACAACCCAGAAAACACACAAGATTGGAACTCTCAGTATTCCCTTACATGAAATGGAAGAGTCCTTGAGCAACCCACTACCTGAGACCTATAAAAAGATAATGGCAGATAGAGGGAAGAGGTTCATGAGGCCCATACTTCTCCCTGAGTATCTGTGGATAGTTTCTCCTAGAGAGAACTTGTCTCTCGGGTACTTGCAGGAGGCACAAGCCACAGTCAGAGACAGCAAGACCAGCTAACACCAGAGATAGCCAAATGGTGAGAGGCAAGGGCAAGAACACAAACAACAGAAACCCAGGCTACTCGGCATCATCAGAACCCAGTTCTCCCACCACAGTAAGCACTGAATACCCAAACAAACCAGAAAAGCAAGACTCTGATATAAAATCACACCTCATGATGAAGATAGAGCACTTCAAGAAGGGCATAAATAACTCCCTTAAAGAAATACAGGAGAACACAGGTAAACAGCTAGAAGCCCTTAAAGAGGAAACACAAAAATCCCTTAAAGAACTACAGGAAAACACAAGCAAATAGGTGAAGGAATTGAACAAAACCATCTAGGATATAAAAATGGAAATAGAAACAATAAAGAAATCACAAAGGGAGACAATCCCAGAGATAGAAAACCTAGGAAAGAGATCAGGAGTCATAGATGCAAGCATCAACAGCAGAATACAAGATATAGAAGAGAGAATCTCAGGTACAGAAGATACCACAGTCAAAGAACATGCAAAATACAAAAAACTCCTAACCCAGGCCAATCTCCACAAGCAAATCTCCCCCAAGGGATTTTCTGAATCTCTGTTTAGCTGGGTGTGGTATCTCACACCTTTACCCAAAGTTCAAGGAATTAGAATGCTGAAGAAGGAGAATTTTCAGTTCAAGGCCTGCCTAAAATATGCAGTGAGAAAATTTTTAAAGAAAGGAAATTTGGGGGATTCCTGGAAAGTGAGCAGTGGCGGCAGCAGTGGCTGGTCCAGCTGAAGGGCCATCAGCAGTGGAACCAAGGTGACAGGGTCCAGGCAGGCCCTGCGCCCACGACCACTGATCTTCGCTGGCCAGCCGGGCTGCAAGCAGCGGCAGATTTACTGTGCCTTTCACCGCACAGAAGCCACTTCAGAACTCTGCCTCCCGCCAGTCACGAGAGACTCGCCTCCATCTTGGTTCTCAGACTCCAGAGAGATCAGACAGACTGAGGTACACAATCATAACCCGAGGCCAACATTGCGGGGGGTCTAAGCCCGATGGGCATTGGCCTGCACCCAGGCCCTGGGCTGTTCAGAGGGTCATCTGGGTGCCAACCCAGCCAGGAGGTTTTTTGCCCGGGCCTGGTGCGCGCGCCGCCATTTTGCCTACAGGACGCCAGAGAGCTCTAGCAGGCAAAGCCGGCTAACAGGCATAGCCTGAGGCTAACAAAGCGGGGGTCTAGGCCCCAACAGGCCCTGGACTGACCCTGAGAACTGGGCTGCTTGGTGGGCCATCTGTGTGTCAACCCGCCCAGGAGGTTATTAGCCCAGCAGACTCTCCGGGCACTTTCAGGGAGTGCGTGCGCATGCCCGCCATCCTGGCCACCAGACAGACCCAATTAACAGTCATAGCCCGAGGGGAACTTTGCTTGGACCTTGGCCTCCCAGGCTTTTGCCTAGACTCAGGGCCTGAGCAGCTAGGCTAGCCTTGTGTGCACCAACCCAGTTGGGAGATCGGCTGCCCAGCAGAGTGATCAGCACGCAGAAAAGGTCCCTGCAGCATACACTCTCAGCACTCCCTGAAGGAGCAAACGGGCACCATCCGGTTCACAGACACAATCTGGGGCAAAGCACACTAGGGCTGCAAGGGCACCCAAGAGGAGGACAGCACTCAGCAATCTGCTACAGGGGAAACCCAGCCATCCAGTGTTGCAGAAAAAGCCCCAGAGCCCCTCAGGAGGCTCAAACACCAGCCAGAGACAAGACCAAATAACTCCAGAGAACAAGATGGCAAAGGGCAAATGCAGGAACGCTACTAACAGAAATCTAGGCAATATGGCAGCATCTGAACCAAACTCTCCAAAATCAGCAAGTCCTAGTTATATCAACACACCAGAGAAACAAGATTTGGATTTAAAATCACTGGTCATGATGCTGCTAGAACACAAAAAAGACATAAATGAATCTCTTAAAGAAATACAGGGGAACATGAATAGGCTAAAAACCTGTATAATGGAAACACAAAAATCACTTAAAGAAATGCAGGAGACTAAGGCTCAAGAGCTAGAAGCCAATAAAGAAGAAACGCAAAAAAAAAAAAAAAAAAAAAAAAAAAAAAAAAAACTTAAAGAAATGCAGGAGAACTTGAGTCAAGAGGCAGAAGTCATGAAAGAGGAAACACAAAAATCTCTTAAAGAATTACAGGAAAACACAAGCAAACAAATGATGGAACTGAGCAAAACCATCCTGGATCTAAAAACAGAAGTAGAAACAACTAAGAAATCACAAAGGGAGACAACTTTGGAGATAGAAAACCTTGAGAAGAAATCAGGGGCCATAAATGCAAATATAAACAACAGAATACAAGAGATGGAAGAAAGAATCTCAGATGCCAAAGATACCATAGAAACCATTGACTCAACAGTCAAAGAAAATGCAAAATGCAAAAACTTGTATCCCAGAACATCCAGGAAATCCAGGATACAATGAGAAGACCAAACCTAAGGATTATAGGTATAGATGAGCGTGAAGATTTACAATTGAAAGGGCCAGCAAATATCTTCAACAAAATTATGAAAGAAAACTTTCCCAACTTAAAGAGAGAGATGCCTATGAATATACAAGAAGCCTACAGAACTCCAAACAGACTGGACCTGAGCAGAAATACCTCTTGCCACATAATAATTAAAACCCCAAATGCACTAAACAAAGAAAGAATATTAAAGGCAATAAGAGAAAAAGGACAAGTAACATATAAAGGAAGACCTATCAGAATCACACCAGACTTCTCACCAGAGACCATGAAAGCTAGAAGATCCTGGGCAGATCTCATGCAGACTCTAAGAGAACACAAATGTCAGCCAAGACTACTATACCCAGCAAAACTCTCAATCACAATATATGGAGAAACCAAGTCATTCCATGACAAAACCAAATTTACAGAATATCTTTCCACAAACCCAGCTCTGCAAAGAATAATAGGAGGAAAACTCCAATACAAGGAGGGAAACTGCACCCTGGAAAAAGCAAGATAGTAACCTTCCTTCATCAAACCCAAAAGAAGATAACCACTCAAATATAAAAATAACATCAAAAATGACAGGAAGTAATAATCACTATTCCTTAATATCTCTTAACATCAATGGACTCAATTCCCCAATAAAAAGACATAGACTAACAGACTGGATAAGGAAACAGGACCCTACATTTTGCTACATACAGGAAACACACCTAAATGTCAAAGACAAAAACTACCTTAGAGTAAAAGGCTGGAAGACAATTTTACAAGCCAATGGTCTCAGGAAACGAGCGGGAGTAGCCATTCTAATATCAGATAAAATTGACTTTCAACCTAAAGTCATCAAAAGAGACACTGAGGGACACTTCTTGCTGGTCAAAGAAAAAATCCACCAAGAAGAACTTTCAATTCTGAACATCTATGCGCCAAATGCAAAGGCACCCTCATTCGAAAAAGAAACTTTACTAAAGCTCAAAGCACACATTTCACCTAACACAATAATTGTGGGGGACTTCAACACTCCACTCCCCTCAATGGACCGATCAGGAAAACAGAAACTAAACAGGGACACAGTAAAACTAATTGAAGCTTTGGACCAATTGGATTTGACTGATATTTATAGAACATTTCACCCTAAAGCAAAAGAATATACCTTTTTCTCAGCACCTCATGGTACCTTCTCCAAAAATCGACCGTATAATTGGTCACAAGACAGACCTCAACAAATACAAGAAGATCGAACTAATCCCATGCCTCCTATCAGATCACTATAGAGCAAAAGTGGTCTTCAATAGCAACAAAAACAACAGAAAGCCCACATACACATGGAGGCTGAACAATACTCTACTCAATGACACCTTGGCCAAAGAAGAAATAAAGAAAGAACTCAGAGACTTTTTAGAATTTAATGAAAATGAAGGCACAACATACCCAAATCTTTGGGACACAATGAAAGCAGTGCTAAGAGGAAAACTCATAGCCCTGAGTGCCTCCAAAAAGAAAATGGAGAGAGCATACACTAGCAGCTTAACAACACAACTGAAAGCCCTGGGACAAAAAGAAGCCAATTCCTCCAGGAGAAGTAGAAGACAGGAAATCATCGAACTCAGGGCTGAAATCAATCAAGTGGAAACAAAGAGAACCATACAAAGAATCAACGAATCCAGGAGCTGGTTCTTTGAGAAAATCAACAAGACAGATAAACCCTTAGCCGGACTGACCAAAGGGCACAGAGACAGTATCCAAATTAACAAACTTAGAAATGAAAAGGGAGATATAACAACAGAAACTGAGGAAATCCAAAAAATCATCAGATCCTACTACAAAAGCCTATACTCAACACAACTGGAGAATCTGAAGGAAATGGACAATTTCCTTGACAGATACCAAATACCAAAATTAAATCAGGACCAAATAGATCATCTAAACAGTCCCATAACCCTAAAGAAATAGAAGGGGTCATAGAGAATCTTCCAACCAAAAAAAAGCACAGGACCAGATGGTTTCAGTGCAGAATTCTACCAGACCTTCAAAGAAGAGTTAACACCAATACTCTTCAAACTATTCCACAAAATAGAAACAGAAGGAACACTACCCAATTCCTTCTACGAAGCCACAATTACGCTGATACCAAAACCACACAAAGATCCAACAAAGAACGAGAACTTCAGACCAATTTTCCTTATGAACATCGATGCAAAAATACTCAATAAAATTCTTGCCAACCGAATCCAAGAACTCATCAAAACTATCATCCACCATGATCAAGTAGGCTTTATCCCAGGGATGCAGGGTTGGTTCAATATACAGAAATCCATCAATGCAATCCACTACATAAACAAACTCAAAGAAAAAAACTACGTGGTCATTTCATTGGATGCTGAAAAAGCATTTGACAAAATTCAGCATCCTTTCATGCTTAAAGTCTTGGAAAGAACAGGAATTCAAGGCCCATACCTAAACATAGTAAAAGCAATATACAGCAAACCGGTAGCCAGCATCAAACTAAATGGAGAGAAACTTGAAGCAATCCCACTAAAATCAGGGACTACACAGGGCTGCACCCTTTCTCCTTATCTTTTCAATATTGTACTTGAGGTACTAGCTCAGGCAATTCGAAAACATAAGGAGGTCAAAGGGATACAAATTGGAAAGGAAGAAATCAAACTATCATTATTTGCAGATGATATGATAGTCTACCTAAGTGACCCAAAAAACTCCACTAGAGAATTCCTGCAGCGGATAAACAACTTCAGCAAAGTGGCAGGTTATAAAATCAACTCAAGCAAATCAGTAGCCTTCCTATACTCAAAGGATAAGCAGGCTGAGAAAGAAATTAGGGAAATGACCCCCTTCACAATAGCCACAAACAGTATAAAGTACCTTGGGGTGACTCTTACCAAACATGTGAAAGATCTGTATGACAAGAACTTCAAGAAGAATGGAGGAGTGGCCCCTTGTACTGGAAAAACTCAGTGAAGCAGTATAGGGCAAAACCAGAACAGGGAAGTGGGAAGGGTTGGGTGGGAAAACAGGGGGAGGGATGGGGGCTGATGGGACTTTCAGGGAGTGGGGGTCTAGTAATTTTACAACACTGTTTAACTGTTACTACAAAAAAAAAAAAAAGAAAGAAAGAAAGAAAAAAGAAAAAAAGAAAAAAAGCTCCTAACCCAAAATATCCAGGAAATCCTGAACACAAGAAGAACAAACCTATGGATAATAGGTATATCACTGACACAACAGTCAAAGAAAATGCAAAATGCAAAAATCTCCCAACCCAAAACATCCAAGAAATCTAGGACACAATGAGAAGAACAAACCTAAGGATTATAAGTATAGAAGAGAGCAAAGATTTCCAGCTTAAAGGGCCAGTAAATATCTTCAACAAAATTATAGAAGAAAACTTCCCTAACCTAAAAAAAGAGATGCCCATGAACATACAAGTAGCCTACAGAACTCCAAATAGTTTGGACCAGAAAAGAAAGTCCTCCCATCACATAATAGTCAAAACACCTAATGCACAAAACAAAGAAAGAATATTAAAAGCAGAAAGAGAAAAAGGTCAAGTAACATATAAAGGCAGACCGATCAAAATTGCACCAGACTTCTCACCAGAGACTATGAAAGATAGAAGATCCTGGGCACATGTTATACAGATCCTCAGAGAACACAAATGCCAGCCCAGACTACTATACCCAGCAAAACTCTCAATTACCATAGATGGAGAAACCAAGATATTCCATGATAAAACCAAATTTACACAATATCTTTCCACAAATCCAGCCCTACAAAGGATAATAGATGGAAAATGCCAATACAAGGAGGGAAACTACACCCTAGAAAAAGCAAGAAAGTAACCTTCTTTCAATAAACCCAAAAGAAGATAGCCACACAAACATAAAAATAACATCAAAAATAACAGGAAGCAACAATTGCTGTTCCTTAATTTCTCCTAACATCAATAGACTCAATTCCATAAAAAGACATAGACTAACAGACTGGATACATAAACAGAACCCAGCATTTTGCTGCATACAGGAAATGCACCTCAGTGTCAAAGACAAACACTACTTCAGAGTAAAGGGCTGGAAAACAATTTTTCAAGAAAATGGTCCCAAAAAACAAGCTGGAGTAGCCATTCTGATATTGGATAAAAACAACTTTCAACCAAAAGTTATTAAAAAAATAAGGAAGGACACTTCATACTCATCAAAGGAAAAAAATCTACCAAGAAGAGCTCTAAATTCTGAAAATCTATGCTCCAAATGCAAGGGCACCCACATTCATAAAAAAATTTTTTTACTAAAGCTCAAAGCACACATCACACCCTACACAATAATAGTGGGAGGCTTCAACATCTCACTCTCAGCAATGGACAGATTATAGAAACACAAACTAAACAGAGACACGGTGAAACTAACAGAACCTATGGACCAAATGGATTTAACCGATATCTATAGAACATTTCATCCTAAATCCAAAGAATATACCTTTTTCTCAGTACCTCACAGCACTTTCTCCAAAACTGACCATATAATCGGTCACAAAACAGACCTCAACAGATATGAGAAGATTGAAAGAATCCCATGCCTCCTAACAGATCACTACAGATTAAGGCTGGTCTTCAATAGCAACAAAAACAACATAAAGCCCACATACACATGGAAGCTGAACAATGCTCTACTCAATGATACCTTGGTCAAGGAAGAAATAAAGAAAGAAATTAAAGACATTTTGGAATTTAATGAAAATGTAGGTACAAAATACTCAGGTTTATGGAGCACAATGAAAGCAGTGCTAAAAGGAAAACTCATAGCTCTGAATGCCTCCAAAAAGAATCTGGAGAGAGATTACACTAGTATCTTGAAAGCTCTAGAACAAAAAGAAGCAAATACACCCAAGAGGAGTAGACAACAGGAAATAATCAAACTTAGGGCTGAAATCAACCAAGTAGAAAGAAAAAGAACTATACAAAGAATCAACAAAACCAGAAGCTGGTTCTTTGAGAAAATCAACAAGATAGATAAACCCTTAGCCAGACTAACCAGAGGGCACAGAGACAATATCCAAATTAACAAAATCAGAAATGAAAATGGAGATATAACAGCAGAAACAGGAAATTCAAAATCAGATCCTATTACAAAAGCTTATACTCAACACAACTGGAAAATCTGGATGAAATGGACAATTTTCTAGACAGTTATCAAATACCAAAGTTAAATCAGGATGGGATAAACCATCTAATCAATCCCACAATCTCTAAAGAAATAGAAGCAGTCGTTAAAAGCCTCCCAACCAAAAAAAGCCCAGGACCAGATGGTTTTAGCGCAGAATTTTATCAGACCTTCAGAGAAGACCTAATACCAATACTCTTCAAACTATTCCACAAAATAGAAACAGAAGGAACACTACTCAATTCATTCTATGAAGCCACAATTACTCTAATACCAAAACCTCACAAAGACCCAACAACTTCCCTTATGAATATCAATGCAAAAATATTCAATAAAATTCTTGCCAACCGAATCCAAGAACACATCAAAACAATCATTCACCATGATCAAGTAGGCTTCATCCCAGGCATGCAGGCATGCCTTACAGAAGCTTTGCAATTTTATGAGGCCCCATTTGTTGATTTTTGATCTTAGAGCATAAGCCTTTGGTGTTCTGTTCAGTAGCTTTCCCCCTGTGCCCATGTGTTCAAGGCTTTTCCCAACTTTTTCTTCAGAAAACCATATAACAAGGACACATGCTCCACTATGTTCATAGCAGCCAGAAGCTGGAAATTTATAATAGCCAGAAGCTGGAAAGAACCCAGATGTCCTTCAACAGAGGAATGGATACAGAATATGTGGTACATTTCCACAACTGAGTACTACTCAGCTATTAAAAATGATGAATTCATGAATTTCTTAGGTAAATGGATGGACCCAGAAAATAGCCTGAGTGAGATAACCCTATCACAAAAGAACACACAGTATGCACTCACTGATAAGTAGATATTAGCCCAAAAGCTCAGAATACCCAAGATACAATTCAAAGACCACATGAAGCTCAAGAAGGAAGACCAAAGTGTGGGTGTTTCTGCCCTTCTTAGAAAGGGCAACAAAATACTCACAGGAGCAAATATGGAGACAAAGTGCAGAGCAGAGACTGAAGGAAAGGTCATCCAGAGACTGCCCCACCTGGGAATTCATCCCAGATACAGTCACCAAACTCCAACATTATTGTGGATGCTAAGAAAGGCTTGCTGACAGGAGCCTGATACAGCTGTCTCCTGAGAGGCTCTGCCAGAGCCTTACAAATACGGAGATGGGTGCTCTCAGCTAATCATTGGACTGAGAATGGGGTCCCAATGGAGGATTTAGAGAAAGGACTGAAGGGATTTGCAACCCCATAGGAAGAACAACACTATCAACTGACCAGATCCCCGCCCCCAGAACTCCCAGGGACTAAACCACCAACCAAGGAGTACCCATGATTCCAGCTGCATGTGTAGCAGAGACGACCTTCTCTGGCATCAATGGGAGGAGAGGTCCTTGGTCCTATGAAGGTTTGATAGATGCCCCAGTGTAGGGGAGGCGGGAGGCGGTGGGTGGGTGTAAGGACACCCTCATAGAAGCAGGGGGAGGGGGAAGGGGATAGGGAGTTTCCAGGAGGGGGGAACCAGGTAAGGGGATAACACTTGAAATGTAAATAAATTAAAATAAATAAACAAAAAGAAAAAAGAATTTAGTTCTTTAAAATTTTAATACAAGAAGTATGTTTTAAAACCCTCTCCATCCTCCCTCCAACTCCACCCAGTCCCCCTTTCATATCTGCCCAACTTCTTCAGTCACTCCACCTAACCACCCGCATGCTCAGATCCCGTTGCCAAGATTTCTGAAGTGTTCATGTATAAATGTCTGTCTTTCTGAAGAAACTTTAAACACTGAATGTTAGCTTTCCCATTAGCCTCTGTGATAGCTATCCATGTTCTGCACACCGGAGACACTTGGTACTCTTCATGCTTAACTGTTTGTTGTATCACATTTGAAGCCGTGGGTCCTGAAGCATACCATTCCCCACAGTGTATCTCCCTGTGGCCAGGACCAACTTGTCTACTTTCTGTTTGAAGTGATGACGTAATTGAGTTGAAGTAAAACACTAGTCACATTGACACATATGGTGGTTCTTTTAAAAGTATTCTTTCTATTGTGTTTAAAGTGATATAGGTTCCTGGGTGCTTTTAGGACAAAAGTTCAATTTCTTAGCAGGATTCGTAAGACCCTTTAGGATGTGGCTTCCATAGACATGTTCATACTATTGCTTCTTCAAGGCGAAGTGGACCACTTGCCCTTCCACGTGTGCCCTTGATTTCTCATTCTCTAGTTTTGCCCATTCTTGTTCTCTCTGACTAAAACACGATTCCTAATCAGAAGCCAGTATTGGAGTAGATCCAGGTCTGATAGATCTTGCATAAATCGTGTGTACATTATTCTACAAATATCCACTGAACACCTGCTACATTCAAGGCACAGTATATGTGCTTGAACAACAGTTGTAGACAAGATACGTGTTTTCCTGTTCTCTTAATCATTCTTGCAAGTGTTAATTAGACCATCTGTACAAAGAATTTGAGTTGGACGTCTATTTACAATGACTTGTTTTCTTAATGAATTCATTTGGCCAATAAGAATGTTTCACCTTTGTGTACAATTCCATTGTCTGTAGGCTAGCATTATTTCAGTTCATCCTAACTCCAAAATTTTTCTTGTTTCCTTTTTATAAAAGGAGAGCCTAGCACCCCAGGAGTTAAGCTGGCCAACTTAGGCTGGTGCCTGCGCAAGGGTAAGCTTCCTGGCTTTTTTCTACCCCTCCTCCAGATTCACCATCTCTGTCATGAAAAGGGAGCTTAATGTGAAAGGATAGATGACAATAGCTCTATTTCCTAACAGAAAAACAAGGCAGGATGGATGGATGCATGCATGCATGCATGGACAGATGGGCAGACGGGCAGACAGACAGACAACTGTCAGAGACATATTGAAGATAATTGAAACCACCGATATTTGGAAATAAAAGTCTATCTTACTGTTTTGACCAAAATAATATGAATCTAAAATAGCAATATCTGAGGTTGACAAGGTTTATTAAAATTTGCTTTATAATCAATTAAAATTTCAAAAATTATCAGTATAATTTGTTATGATGGTAAAAGTTTTAAATGTAAGTAATGTGGGTTTCCAATCTTGCCTAAACTGTTTAAGTGATTTAGCATTTCAGTAGAGGAAAGGCAGAACACTCGCTAAGCCACAGGTTCTAACACACCGCTGTCAGCTTGAAAATGTCCTTCATCTCTGACTTGACATAAAGCTATAAAGGGTTTTGGATTCTATAGGATCCAACACTGTACAAAAGTAGAAATGGGATTGGTTATTGCTTTTCAATGGCAAATAAAATATCGAAACACACATCTGGAGACACCAAGATTTTGATCTCCTTTTCTGAGATGTCCTTAGGCAACTTACCAGAGGTGCTTAGCTGGAACCTCTCAATAATTGCAGTCTGATTCCCCATCTATGCCCTGAGACTCTCAGAACTCAGAGGGACCAGTGCAAGCGGCCTTGACATTTAAGCATCAGTTAATAATAAATTCGCCTTTAAGAGTATGCTATTGAGCAGGTGAAATAACTTCCAGTCTTTCAGACTCAGAGGTTACCATGAGGGGTGTGTAAGTTGCTATATTGGAAAGCATGGGATTCCACTGAGCACAGTTAGTATCCTCTCATACCAGAGGCCAGGTGGTGAGTACTGTGTAAAAAATGCCCAGCAGTGTGCCCTGCACCTTGGAGAGACCAAGTCTTTTCCAATGTATTATTGTCAGTTTTCAGCAAACAATCTCTACCTTTATTAAATCACTTTTAATGGATTTTGTTTTTAGAATAGCAGGTTTTGTGCATTTTTACCAATGCTTCACTAGCAATGAATGGCCCAAATGGGAATCCAGTAAAGCAATGTTTTATCTGGGTCTTCCCCTTGATTATTTCTTCTGAAAACAATACATAATAAGATCTGATTCCCACCCCCTCCCCTGAGCATTGAAGCATAGAAATGAGGTTAGAGGACTCCAGAGATCCAACGGCTCTGCCCTGGAAGCAGACGGGCCATTCATAAGCTTGTAGTCCCTAATTCAGAACCATCTCCAGTGGATTGCCTGCCCACGCTGGTCTGCTTATTGAACAAAAGCCTGGAGACACCGTTTCACGCCCCACTGGACATACACACTGCCCAGGGCTGGTCTCCCTGGTGGCCTGAACTCATCAGAGACTCGGGGCTCCGTGAACTGTTTTTATAGTCACTTCAGGCTGCACAGACTTTCCACATCTTCCTGCTGGGACACCATCTTCTGAGCCTTTAATATAACCACAAAGGCTTCTGTGAGCTATTTCCTCTAACTGCTTTCTCACCAGACACACACTTCCATCTGGTGACTGATCTAAAAAAGTAGAAAACTGCAGGTTGGTTGGTTGGTTGGTTGGTTTACAGTAAATAAGAGAAGAAAACCTTTGGCAGTGGCCAATGAAAGTTGTCCCCCAGTCACTACTCCACAGATCACTAAATGCTCCTGCAATTATAATTTCCCCAGCCACAGCCCAGAGGTAGCTGCCTTTCTGTAATAACCACAGAAGGAATGGAAATGACATTAGGGGAGTAGGAGATATTAACTCAAACAGATCTGGGATGACCGGCAGGAAAACAGCCACGTACAGCCTTAGGGTAGCAGAGGAAGCAAATCACAGAGTGGGGCGTGCCTTTTGTTTATTACCCATGATGCCTCTGTGCTTTATCCTCTTCTCATGTTAAACAAAGCAGGGTGGGATGTGGCTCAGTTGGTAGACCGCTGGCTCAGCACAGAGCCCTGGACTGATCTACAGCACATCATGAACTGGCTTTGTTGGCACGTGCCAATAATCTCAGTACTTAGAAGGTAGAGAAAGACAGATTAGAAGTTCAAAGTCATACTCACATACATAGCAGGTTCAAGACCAGCCTAGGCTCTATGAGACACTGCTCAGAAAAGGGGGTGGTGGTGGTAAATAAAATGTTTTAAATTCTTGGAGATGAGATAGTTGAATATATATATATATATATATATATATATATATATATATATATATATATATATATACAGATAATATTGATAGTAGATGTTCAGCCACTACTTACCCACTGTGTAAGACAGAGACCTTATCTTTTACATTTAAAAAATTTTGAAATTTTTGATTTAAATTTAATAAGTTAAATTAAATTTAAAATTAATTTGTTACAGTAGACAAAAATACCTGCTTGATTTATTACTTTTTGATGCTATATTTTATATATTTTGATACTAATATATTTTAATATATTTTGATATATTTTGATACTAAACCTTATTTTTTACCTCTTGAAATACTTAACCCAAATTGACACACTAGATGCTATCAAATTTAAAAGTTTCTGAAATGTACAGTCAGTGATAGGACACTTCCTTTACATGCACAGAACCTTGGGATCAATCTACATGAAGGTAAATAAATAAATATTTCTGTTCGACAAAGGTAATAATCAACAAAGTGGCAAGATAGCCTAAAAACGGGAGAAAATTCTGGCAGCTAGTACCCAGATTATATTAAAAATCCTAAATAAATTAATACCCAAAGAAATAGTAATTCAATCAATAGATGACCTAATAGACTAAGCAGATACTTCAGAAAAAGAAATACAAGTGAATAGTGTAGGGAAAACATTTGACATGTTTAGTCAGCAAGGAAATGCAATTTCAAATTCTATTACAATGTCATCCTATCCCCATTAGAAAAAAAAATTGTATTATAAACGCTGAGAGAAATGTTGGGAGAAAGAATCTTTACACATTGTTGAAAAGGGTGTGAGCCAGTATTACTACTACAGAAACTGGACAAAGAATCTTTAAGAGAAAAGGAAAACTAAATATTGAACTATCTTATGACCCAGCTATACTACTCCTATAACTACACTCAAAAGGAATCGGATGAGAGACTGTAGACTTTGGGAGACCACGCCCAGGGATGAATCTGTGCCTGCTGCAGCATAGGCAGCTATCCTGCCTCACCCGTGAACCATGCCTCTTGGTAATGTCCCGCACCCTTTTGCTTCTCCAGCTTTGTATTGGGCATTCTGTCTGCTTCTTCTTTGGCTACTCCAGGCTATCCTTGCCCTGTAGGACCATACCAAAGTCAGGGGAGGCCTGTGTCACTGTTCACTCAGACAGGGTTTCCTCTGCCTGTTGTACCGAATAAGGGCACTGCTAGGGACCTAGTAGAGAGCCTGGACTCATGCGTACCAATTGAAAGCAAGCCCTTCATGTTCTTGGCAGCTCAGACTATTTCCTTAGTCATATCTCTTCCTTGTTCTCTTGGAGAACTAAATTTCTTCATTCTTTTACAATTTCGTTCACATGTTCTTTGAACATAGCTCTGCACATTACCCATATTTTCTTCCCCTCCCCTCAGGTCCCTTTTTATTCCCAAGTCTTCCTTCCTTTTATTCTCTTTCTTGTCTTTGACACGTGGCCCAGTGCATTTCATTAGGATTGCTTTCAAGAGCCTGGGTGGAGTTGTTTATTCAAGCAAGGCAGCTTACCAGGACCACACTAAGCACTGACATCACCGAAGTCTCCCACAGCAATGTTTCCTCCTTTTCCGTTTAGCAGATGATTCTGCAGCCTTTTTAATGAACAAGTGAACATTTTAAGGAATCGAGCGTTCTGACATGTATCCTTCCCCACGAGCGAATCTCACTTCTAGATAGCTTACATGAAATGAAGATCTACGCCTCTCGTCTCAACGTGTACAACTGGAAAAGGCATGGAATTTCAGAGATCCTCATGGAGTTAGCAGAGGCCTCCACCGAGACTTGAGACAGCCCAGCTTTCCCCTGCCGGTTCTTCTTTCTTAGATGACTTGACTCCTCATGCATTGCCTGCATGCTAACTTTGGCTTCCCATGCTTCCCGTAGAATGCACGGCTTACCAGGACAGGCTTAGTTCAGGAACCACTTCAGTACCATCCCTTCTCTGCCAGTTCTTCCACTCGCACCCCTAGGCCTGGGCACTTTGTTTTGTTTTTTGTATTTGTTTATTTGTTTGTTTATTACTTGGGCTCTTTGCTTTGTTTTTGGTGCTTGTTTGTTTGTTTGTTTGTTTGTTTGTTTAATGTGAGTACACTTTCACTGTGTTCAGACACACCAGAAGAGGGAATCAGATCCCATTACAGATGGCTCTAAGTTGGGAATTGAACTCAGGTCCTTTTAACAGCTGAGCCATGGCTCCAGTTTTTTGTGGGATTTGAGACCAGGTTTCTCTGGCTACCTGGCTGTCCTGTAATCTGCCTGCCTCTGCCTTCCACATGCTGGGATTAAAGGCACACTCTGCTATGGGTCTACCTAGGTTCTTTAAATATGGAACTGACTCCTCCCCCCACCCCAAGCAAATTAGTGTTCCCCAATCTATTTGCCTGTTTGCCTGGGGCTAATCAGTCTGAGACTCCTCACTTCAGACATAATTTTTTCCCAAGGAAAGCACATCCTTTTTCTTTGTCACAACCTCATATGCAACAACGACCATTTCCCAGCTAGCACTTGAGTAGTCTGTTTGCTGGTCAGCTCTGCTCCTCGGCTGTCTGCTAAGTGTCAGATAAATCCTGGTGCATAAGACTGACTGCTGGCTTCAGGGAGCTTACAATCTGCTAAGAGATGAAGGGGCTGAAAATGTGATATTTCTCTATTTTCCTAATGAAGACACCTAAGCCAGGATTTTGCACAAAGTTACAGTTTAATTCAGATTAAACTCAAAAGATTCAAAAAAGGAGAAGACACTCACTGTAGCTTACTAAATTATCTGTTGTGACCTGAACTTTATTCTGCATTATAGTAACCTCTCCTGTTAATGCCCAGTAATCTAGAATTGGCCAGAATTGTGAATTCACTGACTGATATACATAGTCACTTACCACATGTGACCTTTAAGTCCATGAAACATGGCTGCTCTGAATTTCTTATGTGCAAAATGGACATTTTGTCCCAACTTTATAAACTTCATTATTAAAAAAACTTGCAAATAAATAATAACATAACAGACTAAAAGTAACCAGAGCCAAAATTGTATATAGTCCATACAACTATGAGTTTTATATAATAGAATAGGCATTAGGAACAGAAGCTGTGGATTAAATTTCACTTTCAGTATTTTATGCACTTATCCACAACCCAAAACAAAAACCTAGTCTACAACAAAATTAGAACTTAACTTCATATCCTCATATCCTATAGGATCTATAGGTCATATCCTTGTCTACAGCGCATCTCCCACCTGCACAGAGTCCCTTCTTGTCCACTTACATTTAGCCTTTCTTACTTTTTCTTCATGTTATATTGTGCCCACACACATGCACACATTAGATTCTGCACATGAGAACATGTAGGGTTTTTTTCTTTCCAAAATTGTGTGACCTTGCTTAATATTATAAATTCTAAGTTCATCCATTTTCCTGGTTTTTTTTCCATTTAGAGCTGAGCAGTATTCCGATTTTTATACGTACTAAATTTTCATTATCTTCTTAGCTGTTGTAAATAAAGCAGTAACAAACACAAATACCTTAATGTTAGGCTATGGAATTCTCTGGGCCTATGCCCAAAAGGAAAATAACAAATCATATGCTACTTATGATTTAATTTTTTTTATAAATTTCTGAACTGATTTGCACAACGGCTGTATCAATTTGCACTGCCACAAACAGTGACTAGGGCACCCTACTCACAAGTCCTCCCTAGCTGCTGTCAGACTGTTCTCAGGAGCCATTCTGTCTTGGGTCAGGTCTCAATGCAGTTTTAATTTCCATTTCCCTAATGGCTAGGAATGTTTAACACCTTTTAAAATAATTATTGACCATTTGTTTTTGTTTTCCTTTTAGACTATCTACTCAGTTCATTTGTCCATTTGTTGATTGGCTGTTTTAATTTCTTGGTATTTAATTTCTGCAATTCTTTGTAAATTATGAATACTGGTCCATTGTTTGAAGTATACTGAACATTGTATTTCAAAGACTTAGAAAAAAATGCTCAATTTATAATTTTGTAAAGTAGTCCCATGTTAAATTTATAATCTTTTCAATATATTGATTTAAACAAAATAGATCACTAAACTAAAATATTAGATACCTTCTCTCTTCTCAGAGTAAGAACAAGAGTCAGCAATCAAATGGGAGGTCTACAGTTTGCTCTGCACTGAGCAGACAGAGACCTGAGGAACAAAGTCTGGGTTAATCTGATGAGTGAGTTAAGTGATACCATAGAGGATGTCAGCTCTAAATAAACAGGAGCATTAACACATGTGTTATAAAGAAGTACAGCTGACGAAAGTATAAGGAATTAGTGGACATACAGTAGTGCATGTTAGGTTGAGAACGATTTGGTGACTACTGATTTGGTGAGTATGGACATGTCTGCATTTCTGTGGGAAGGAGAGTACAGACATCAGGTTGAAGAAAAAGACAGGGTAAAGGTTAGCAGGTGGGCAACTGCAGAGAATTTAGAAGAATGGTGTCTATCAAAGATTCAAAACATGAATGTAATTGTCCAGGAAGAAGTCATTGATGCCATGCAGAAGCTAAGGTTAAGTTTAGTTTAGCAGGAGAAATGAACCTGGCGTGTGTGCTGGGGAGTAATGCCTTAAGCTCTGAGTGCTGGCTTCGCTGCGCAGAGGGAGGACAGTACCAGGGATACTTCAGACACTCGCTCTGACTCAGCTCAGGCTTAACTTCTGCAATGTGCTGAAACATAATGAAGCGAGAGAGCAGCTCCCCCATCTTCAATACTGCAGCTTGTATTTTTACAAGCTGCGAGCATGTCCATGAAATCAGCATCTGGAGCCAAAAGGAACGTTGCAGCACCCTACACAGCCACTCACACAGAGTGAACAGCCCAACTTCTAACAGCAAACATTAGCTTTGCTTAGCTTTATACTTTTATATAAATAGAATCATCTATAGTGTACTTTGAAAGAATCAGTCTAAACTGTGGACAGCCGAAGCCCATCTTCAGCATGGTGTTTGGACAAGTCTCTTAACATAAACCTACACCATACCCACAGAAGTTGACTGTAAGAATGTTTATCTCAAGAGAGCTGTAAGTATTAAAATGAGATCAGGTACCTACAGGGTTTAGCATAGTACCTGACATGTGGCTGCAGTTGCTATACTAGACTAAAATTTTAGTTTGTGCAAACCTCCAGGGCACCATATAACTCTTAAATCTGTTTGGTGAGCAGCACTCTCTGGGCTGGATTCTACTCACACATAATAACAAACTTGGCTGTAGGATCTAGCTCACTGTTTTAGCCAAAGGAAAAGTATCTCTATTACACATTCATCCCTTTATCTAGAATATCAGCTTCTCTGTTACTGATGACCCTTAATGAAATACCATAATGGTTGTCACACTGCCCTATCAGAGTGTCCCCTGAACCTAGCATGGGGACATGGAAAGGACTTAGTAAAGTTGAATAAGTGCTAACTGTATTAGGACTGAAGAAATTGTCAGAATACACGGAAACCTTTGAGCTATCATTGACAAAATTAGTTAAAACTGAATAGAACTGACAAGATGGTTCATAGGTGGTAAAAGGTGCTTGCCTGATTCCAATCCTGGTACCCATGTGATGCAAACATATTCTCTACTTGGCTGTTAAATAATCACACCAGTCCTAGGAACTTCAGAAAAGGGCAGCATATACGTCATGAAAGTAAGTGTACCTCAAATCCAATAGCTTTAAATGTACTTGCACCAAGATAAGTTTTCAACCACACTGGCTACAAAACTTCTTTTCCAAGTGCACTTTAGCTTGTCTATCTCACATATTCTTGTTGAGCATATCTGTACTAATTAAAAAAAAAAAACCAGTGGAAAGTTAATTTCCCAAAGCATCTTTCTCATTTCAGTTTACCCTCCACTCTAATATTTTCATTTCTCGAAGAATAAGTATCTCTTCAAATACTATCATCTGTTTTACATTAGAGATTAAAGATCTGATTACCTGGCTGGCTTATCACTCCATAACTGATAAAGCAGTAAATTACATGGTTACAAAAATGAGCTAAAAGATCTTCAGAAAGCTTCTTGAATATAAGGCAAAACCTTTTTTATGTAAATAACTAGAAAATCAAAGCTATTTCTAAATCTGTTGTATAATTAGTATTACCTGGTAATAACTAATTATTAAATCTCAACATTTAACAGGATTTTCTAAGCCCACTGAAGCTCAGAAACAAAATAATCATGGAATCACAAAGGACTGGAGGAGCATTTTATGGAGTGCTCAGGTTGACAATAGCACTCTACAGACAGTATAAAAAAAGGTATCATTGCAAACACAGGCATTAAAAAGTAGTGTTATGTAGATGTTCTTGGGAGAGTCAAGTCACTGGGAGATGGGAAATGAAGGGTGGAAACCAGCCCCAAGTTGAACATAAATAAGAATCATCATTATTAGACGATCCTAGAGATTTGGTCACATCTAATTCTGTTTATTATCTCCTCCTGTTTACATCTGAGAACGGACCTAGTCCTCTTCTGGTTTCACATATCAAGTATTTAAAAAATTATGTAAGCCTTCTACTGAGAGTTAAACTCATTTTCAGTGACTTAATTCCAATGGACTGCTAAACCTAAAAAACTAAATAATGGTGATGAACTCACCAAGATAATACAATGTTTCCAAAACCTAACTCATGACTACTTGGCCCTTCCCAGATAACACTCTAATGTCAGGGCAGTTTATTGCTATCTCTATAAAAGGAAATTCAAAGCAATGTACAATAATTCAAGCAAAGAGATAAAAGTGACTGGTACGCACAGTATTTATGACAGATTTCATATGGGGGTTGATGTAGATAAAAGATTCCTCTTTCCAATGTTAATAAAAGTTACATGGAAGTATTTAAAAGGAAGTTGAAAATGTTTCTGCATGAAGGTTGATGGAGAGGCCACATTTATTAATGGATGAAATTCCTGTAAAGGGAGTTCTAAGAACTCAATGTTGGGCTCCGGTCTTCAGGGTTCAATCAAATCCGTTACACAGAGCCGGACTGCAATGAGCAACGCCACACCAACTTGTACACAGATGCTTTTATTCAGATGTTAATAGAGTTGAACATTGTCTGCAAGATTCTTACAATTCAAAGTCTTTTCATATATTAAAAAACTCAATTTAATCAATGTAATTGCTGTATTAATGTGAAAGCCTTACAACAAAATGCAGTATTGGTATGTGTGAAGTCAGTTTCCATGCACGTATGGCTGCTACCTGTATGTCTGGCATCTTCAGAAAACTGAAGAATATAAATGAACAGTAAAAAAAAGATGACTTAAGATGCCTAACATGTTTATGATTACAAATCTTGCAAAAAACAACAAAGCGGTTAACTGGAGGATTCAACCAATACCAACCCAAATATGTACTATGTCCCATAAGCCCAGGCTTATATACAATATATTAACATTTGTGTTAACTTAATGCTCAAGAAAAATTATGTTTTAAAATATGTAGCGTGTCTGAGATATTTTACTTTGGCAACTGGAGATTATTATATCCAATGCAGCTAAAGGCTACATTTTTTAAAAAAGGAATTATATGCTATCATTACCCCAAAGTAACTGAAATGATATAGTATGATTTTTTCCACAATCATTGGTTTTACAAAGCAAAATTTCTGTGAGAAGTTCATTAATTAGAAAAAATAAACATATTTAACATGCTAAGAAGATTCAAATTGTTTTACCTATTTGTTATCAAGAAGGCATAATCTTAATACCACCACACATATTCTTTACTTCTCACTAACATACAGTATGCAAAAACTAACAATTGGATTTAAAGCTTAAAACCCTTTAGGTCTACTGTTGAAAAACCAGGCATTAAAATATTCAGTAGTCCCATTTCTATTAACAGATAAATCTTAAGCTGTTTGGTTTGGTTTTGAGGCATAGTGGTGTTTTGGTCTCTGTAAGAACCTGCTTGGGAAGAGTTGAATCCATTAGTTAACTGAGAACTTGCCATCATTTGCTTATCTTTTCACACAGTGCAAGTGGTGGTCGCTCTTTCCATCTCTCATAGCAGCAAGCCGATTCTGCTACTGTCTATAGCAGCATACTTCAGGAGTGGAGAGGGAGAGAGTGTGTCAATTATAAATAATTCAAACTACAGTGTACAATTCTATTTGCCTGTCAGTGTTTAGTTTGACAGCACACCATTATACATCTCAAAAAAATTACATAAAATCTCTACCACATAAGCAAAGACATTCTTTCAAAGAGATAAAATAAGTGCAAACACCTAAACAGGCAACTGAAGCAACTGTTGAAACCTGGAAACACAAAACATTTATAAAAGGACAAAATGTTTGTATAAATAAAATAATATTTTCTACTTCTGAAACATTGAGTAAATACAATAAACTTCTAAGTGCAGACTGTTTTAGGGAGCAAGGTACCATATTTTTTTTAAACAAAATGAAAATTTAAAACACATATACAAATCACCAGATTAATTTATATGACCCTCCAATATAATTTAAAAAGAAAATATTAAATTATTATTTAGTACATTTTAGAACTACTTTATAACCAACATGATTTAAAGGATATAGTGCAATATTTAGGTAGATGTGACATACAGTATAGATATTGTATTTTTTGCAGCTATAACTTAACTATTTCATACTTGAAAGTCAAAGTTATTCTTTACTATGTTAGCTGTAATGGCAAGAAACAGCACTGGCTTCTAGACACCCTGTATATATAAATATCTACATTTAAGCTTTAAAAATGAAAATAAGTTATAAAAACAGACATCTTTCCAATTTACAAAGTTTCCTTGCTCCTACATACTGTACAATACATTCAACAAAATTCTCAGCTCTTCTGAGACTTATGAAGAAATACTGACTCTTTACTAGTAAAAGCCCATTTTCAATGCTTTTTTAGTACTATGCACAAATAAATATCCTTAACACTGTAGTTAATTTCACTGCTTCTGAAAAATACCAAAATTAGTAGTGCAACTTCTAGCTTCCTTGAGACCCCTTCCCACTGTGTTTCTTTCTAAATGGTAGTCTAAGCCAGCACACATGCCAAAGCACTTCATAAAGCCTCTGTGCTTCCTAGATATAGACTTTCAGAGGTCGCACATATGCAACTTGTTTATAACAGACTACAGCCTTGAGAAAGTAGCGACATATATCCTGTAAAGAAATTATGTGAGAATTTACTTTGGAATACCCAAGAACATGCTTATTTTCCCATTTTGTTCTTTAAAAACAAATTTTAAACTCTCATTTCTTAAAAATATAAATAATAAATTTGCCTACCCCTTACTTTAAGTGGCTTATTAGTTTTTTGCCTGTTCAATATAGAAAAAACCGTGAACCATTTTAGGGATGTATTAAAACCTTTAAAAGAATTGAGACAAATTTCATTGCAACCTAATTTAGCATAAAATACAGTAAAGGGGTAGGGCATTTTATCAGCTGTAGTAACAGTTAGAGTATTAGAGCTCTTGATGTGCTGCTGGCAGATGTGTAGGTGCTCAGGTATCTTCTCGCTTGCTCAGTCATGATAAGTTGGTCTTCTGTCTTCCCGTACACCACTGTTTCCCATTCACAATTTGACTGTGAAGGAAAGATCAATAGTGATGTGAAAATTAGTAAAATACCCAAAACACTTCATAATTAGAGAGAGAGAGAGAGAGAGAGAGAGAGAGAGAGAGAGAGAGAGAGCATGTGTACGTGTGTATCATGGCACACAACATATGTGGAAGTCAAAGAACAACTTTCAGGAGCTCGTCCTCTCACTCCACCATGTGGGCTGCAACACTGAACTCGGGCCGTCAGGATTGGCAGCAAGCACCTTTATCCACTAAGCCACATTGCCAGTCCATACAACTAGACTTTTAAAAATCAATTGTTTTGTCTAGGAATTTTATAATTGCTTAAAAAATGTTTTAATAACATTGTATCTTTTAAAATGAAATGCTATATTTTTAAATATATACTAAAATATTTATGATCAATTTTGTGCAATTATTATAATTATGTATATTGTTCACTAGCCTATAATGACAGTATAATAGTTTTGTTACCAACAACTCCCCACAAATCAAATAAATAATAGGGAAAAAAAATCCCTTTTTGCTCTCTAATTTTGCAAACACTTTAAAGAGAAGAGCTGAAGATGTAGCTAATTATTTGTCTAGCTAGCATGTGGGAGCTCATACTCTGAAAGTCATAGCTCAAGACAGGCAAGTAGCTACTATATCTGATTGCCAAAGATGTTTTCAAGGAATGCTTAAATGTCAGGGAATTTACTCTGTAGACAGTGTGGCATAAAGAAGAAATCTTCTCTAATCTTCCTCTCTGAGAAAACTCCTAAAATAACAGGATAAGAATTTTTCCAGCCTTCATTTTCATCTAATTCCTGGACACACAAGAATAGGGGGACATTTTTTGTTTTATAGCTTTAATCCACAAAGTTTATTGAGAGTCATTATACAAACAAAATCATGCCGAAATGCTTCCAATTTACTTACCAATTCAGGAGAACAAATATAACTATATATTTTTATTGTATAGGTGAAGAAGTACCAGAAGTAGATTTAAATATCTACATACACACAGACAGACAGACAGACAGACAGACAGACAGACAGACAGACACACACACACACACACACACACACACACACACACACACACACACACACACACACACACACACGCAATTAGGGAATCGCCAAAGGACATGGTGTCAAAAGTCTGTGCCCCAGGATTTAGGAAGCTGAAGCTACGGGACTGTGAGCTCAAGTCCAGTTACATAATATGGTGGGTGAGATCCTGTCTCAAAACAACAACAAAAATGAGCAAAAACCCCAAAACAAAACAAGCAAAAAAATAGCCAAAAAAAAATCTCTGGCTACAGTTCCAATTGTATAGATGATATGTGCACTGATGAATGAGTCTCAAACCCAAACCTGCTTTCAGTGACAAAATAATCATTTTTTTATTGTACTTTAAAATAAAAAGTATAACTTGTGATCAGTAAGTTTAAAGTGATTGTTGACTAAACAACAGCAAAACTCACTAAAGAAACTTATGATTCCATACCTGAAGACTCTTTTCCAATTTGACAGCTTTACAAGTGTTAGGGTTTGGTCTCTTTTTAGTAAGTGTATATGTTTTGTTGGCTGAATTTATATCTTGTTTTTCAGGAGTCAAGTTGCACCTATTGTCATGTATTTCCAATAATGGTATCATTAATAAAGATGTTGTAAGAATATTCTCTGACTAAGAGAAAAAAGAAAGAGGAAAATAACTAATTCAAAACCAGAGACAAGAGACTACTGAGTATTGGTAATGGAAGCCCTGATCACTTTCCTCCCAGGAAGCATTTGGCACTTTAATAACATCTCACTGATTACATAAAATAAATGTCTACTTCTATAGTAATATCTTGGTAATTACATAAATTTCTAATGCTATAGTAATATCTGGTAATTTCATAAAATACTAAAACTTAAAGTTTTGTGAACCTCTTTTGACATCATACAAAAAGCTAACTTCTCTCAAAATGAAACAAATTTAAAAAAATAATGTATTCTTCATAGATAATATATTCTTCTCTGAACTAGGCAAAATAATCCTGAACTATCTGTGACTCTCTTTTAAATGATCTGGGAAGCAATCCATATGAAACAAGAACAACCATGACTTAGATAGCCATCTAAAAACATGGATGAGTTCTTTACAAACCTGCATGTCTGAAATGTCTTCAGTTAGTAGCTGAGTGCCTGGTTCTTCTTTGTCCCAGCTCTCTAAGGCTAGTGATTTTCTGACTTTCTTCACAGATGCAGAGTGCTAAGGAAAATAATTTACAAGGTAACATTATAGCCAAGTCTCTCAGACATGATAAACACCGACTATCAAGAGTACTGGAAGAGCCAACATAGAAAGGCACATGGTTCTCAGAAAGTGGAGGAGGAGGTTTGGAGTTTGAGGACAGCCAAAGTTACATAAAGACCCACCTCCAACTAACTGTGAAAAGAAATGCATACATAATACTCAAGATCACCTCTTGTTTGCAGCTTTTGTAAGCAGGTTCATCTTCCTCCTTGAGGAATATATCTGTTCCAGTTTCTTCTTTTAAAACTTCTCGAATGTCTTCTTCCAAAAAGGCAAGCGGCTGGGACTAAATTATTTTTAAAAGGTTTTAAAAGGCAATTGCCAGAAATTTCATTGTCACCCCCCCCCCCACCCTATATAAATAAAACCGGTCCTTTGGCCTAGTAAGACACCAAACCCTGACAACCCCAAGTTCTCTCCTAGAGTCCATGATGGAAGGAGAAAATTATCCCCAAATCTGTCCTCTGCCCTCTTCAGAACACCCTGGCATGCACTCACTCAAGTACAATAAATAGCTGGGGTTTTTTGTTTTTGTTTTTTTAACTTTTATACTTTTACAAAATTATCTCTACTTGCTATAGATATTTAAATTATTAATCAGTTTATAGCAAAAATTACTTAAAAATATTAATGACTCCCCCCCCCACTAAAATTACTAAAAAGAAAATGGAAGTTTAAATCACCAATGAAGAAACCAAATTTAAGTCGCATTTTTATTTCTAATAAATTTATAAAAATTTGCATGTCTAGAATGTTCTGGTCTTTTCTGAGGCACTTTAAAGGTAACAATATTTATGAGAACACAAATAACTACAACATTTCACATATGTATTAATTTGTAAACTATTGTTACCACAGCTACAGGAATAATATTAGTAACAACTAAGCACTCACTACATTGCAACTAGAGACAAGCCCCTTTATTTGTATTGTCTCTTTCAGCTTCACAATAAAAATAAAAACAAACAAACTGGGACATATTTAATAACTTGTACATAGAAGAAAAAAACTGAACTTCAAGAAGATTCCCTGACCCATTAGTTTCCTAAGCAACATTATTCACGAGATTAGATATATCAAAATATTAATTCCACTGCAGTGAAACTACTAAACTACGACATACATGGTTTGTTGGGGTTTTTTGTTTTGTTTTGTTTTGTTTTGTTTTGATTTGGTTTGGTTTTTTGAGACAGGGTTTCTCTGTGTAGCCCTAGTTGTCCTGAAACTCATTCTGTAAACCAGGCTGGCCTTGAACTCAGAAATCTGCCTGCCTCTGCCTCACAAGTGCTGGAATTAAAGGCATGCGCCACCACCGCCCGGCTACATACATGTTTTAACATTAAGCATGCCACTAAAAATTGTTTTCTTCTAGTTAACATGAGAACATAAAAATTTAAAATAAACCAAGCAAAGGGTTATTTAAAGACCAAGGAAGATTAACACAAATTCATATTCATAAATTAAGAAATAAAATGTTTCAGTTTCAATGAACACTTTTTTAATACTAAAAAATTCAAAATGGTAAAAAACAGTTTTTATTAAAACTAGGAAAGTGCTTCAAAATAAAGAGTATACATACCACAATTTTAAGAGGTCCGTATTTCTTTTCCTGAGCAGCAAGTGCATTCTTAAAAGGAGTAGGAGTTCTTGGTGTGGTACCCAATATAGATCTTCTAATAGTAGGTGTTCTAAACCTAGTCAACCATCCAGATATTTGTATTATTGTCACAATGTGAGTTCATGTATGTTAACAAAAGCAAAGCCATATAACATAAGCTACATTTTTATATAGATATATAGGTTTAATGCATCACAGAACTATCTAAAGTATGGTTGCCTAAAGTTGGTTATATTCAAATAAAAAATTTTTAAAGATTTTTATTTATTATAAGTAAGTACACTGTAGCTGTCTTCAGACACTCCAGAAGAGGGCATCAGATCTTGTTATGGATGGTTGTGAGCCACCATGTGGTTGCTGGGATTTGAACTCAAGACCTTCGGAAGAGCAGTTGGTGCTCTTAACCACCGAGCCATCTTTCCAGCCCCCATATTCAAATAATTTTAAAGAAGAAAAATACCAAGAATATTTTGCTTGCAATAAAACTTTTATGCTAAATTTAGCCAGTTTCCAGTATTCTACAGAAACAAGAGGATGTGACTTTAAAAACAATAATAACAAACTTCTAAATCCTATAGACCTAAAGATTATGAATACACCATTCATTTGAATAAAATGCTGGCATACTTCTGAGATGCTTCCTGTTTTCCCTAATGTAATTATTTAATACAGACTTACCCTACATTTTCTTTTTGATCTTTGGGGGTTGCTTCCTTCTGGAGAGGAGTTGTAATGAGAACTTTCTGCCCACAAATTGGGGTTGATGTAAAGGAAGGGTTTTCTATATTAAGCTGTTCATTTCCAGGACATGTGTTAAAAAACTAAACAAGGAAGAGAATTCAGACTATTTTTAGAACAACAACGTTCCTGTATAAATAGCAAACTGCTAAGACTTCCTATTATTTTAGGAAAAGACTTTCAGTAATATTAGATTACATACTACTTCTTGTAAATTAAGTTTCATAAAGGCAGAATTTCTGTCCTGTTCACTGCTGCCTCCCAGCGCTATGAACAGATCAGCACATGATAAACACTTAAGAAACATGTCTCACAAGTGGTCATGCTTTATAACAGCACAAAAATGTAAAGCAGTATGCCATCAAGTACTGATCTACATATATAGTTGTTATAACAGTTATCTACCAGTCTTATACAAGAGTAACTGAAAAATTAACTGTGAATAATACCAAGTGTATTCTTCTCTGAGAGTATCTTGAACTCAGTCTAGACTAACAGACTGGGCATGGCATGTACCCTGTAAAGACCTGCTTTGCTTATTTAATGAAAGTTAACTGCCAGGCCAACTTCCGTCTAGAAGACAGCACAGATACTTTAAGCAGACAACACATGAGACTTAACTCATTTCATACAACTATGACATCATAATTTACTTTTGTAGCTAGCAGACTAGCATTAGTAATATGAGAAAGTAGAAATTGGCACCTATAAGTGCAATCTACTCAAGCTCTATCACTCTTGTCTCTTAATATTTGAATCTCCTCACCTAGAATTAAATATCATACTTTCTACAGGATAAAATCCAAATGTCATGGGATACAAGTACCATCTACTTGATTTCTAGATAGACTTGACTTCAGTAAAAATTACTAACATACAAAGCCCTGGAAATGGAAAACTTCCTCTTCCCTGGGATAATTCTGAACTTTGAGAGCTAGAAGAAGGATAAATATACCATTCACATTCTAGACCATGCAAATTGTATTACCTCAAACATTTCCAGATCACAGTAGCTATGTACTACCATAGCCTATTATCTTCTCAACCTTAAAACATACCTTCAATAATATTCCAGAATTCTCCATATTTGACTCTTACACTCCCTACTTCTCTCAAAAAACTTAACATCTATGTGATGATTAATGCTGTCAACTTGACAAAACTTACAATCATCTGGGAAATGGGCTTGTACAAGCTTGTGAGGCCCTTAATTGCGCTAAGCGAAATGGCAAAACCTGGCCCAAAAGTGGAGGAACCACCCCCCAGTTGCAGACTCCAGGTGGTCTCAGAAACGAGGCTGGGTGGCACAGCAGCACACATTCACACATGCATTCGAAGCTTTCTTCTGGCTCTATCTCAAACTCCACCACTGTGACTTCCACAACACTAGAACTGGGGGCTAAAATAACTCTATCCCACCCTTACATTGCTTGTCAGGATACTTTATCTCAGCAACAGGAAAGAAATTAAGATACACTTTCAACAAACAGTTGCTGCATTTCAAAACTTATTCCCTTTGGCTTCCAATGTCATTTGAAAGATTAACCGGAGATGCTGTAAGAAGAGACACACAGCCTGGAATATAACAAGTGCCCAATAAAAAATAATCCTAATTATACATCTGCTCCTTGGAACATCACTAAAGAGTAAAGCACGTGGTCTTGGACATCAAAACCTGAGATTCTTAGAGTAAACTGCTGTCTTCATTTCTTCCAAAGAATGTAAAAGGGGAAAATTAACATATAAATGAAAACCTAAATTGCTGTATGTAGATAAGGTCTCTTTACATCATATCAGGAATATATGCTGAATAATCAAGAATCAAAGAGTCATACTGGATCTTAGTCTCAGCTCTGCATTAGAGACCTTTGGGCAAATAAATCATTTTACTTTTTAGGGGCCAGTTTCCTCAATCTTACCAAGAAATAAGATTATATGACAAAGACAACTTCCCTTTTAACTCTTGAAATTCTATGGTGCTAAGATGCAAACATTACCCTTTGTGAGATACTTTCTGGGTTTACCAATTCTCATGCATACAATTAAACATATCTATTTTTGCATTAACAAAACAGCCAGTAGCTTCTAAAGACACTAAAGATCTAATTTAGTGTAGCTTGTCAACATTGGCAAACAAAACACTAGTACCTGGGAAGGAGAAAATGGTAGTGTTTTCACTGGTGTGTGTTTTAGTGCTGCATTACTGCCTTCGCTGAGTGAACCTTCACCAAGCTCACTGCCTGCAGACTGAGCCACTCGCATTCTTTTCTTCTTTCTGAGGATAGTTGGTGGAGTACTAAACTTGACCACATTTGGGGACGTTAAAGGATTAGCTTCACTGTCTCCACCATTACAACTGTTCTTTTTCCCTTCAAGTACAAGACTGACGTTGAACTGACATTCCATGGCTCCTTCATTATGTTGAATTCTCATCAATTTAACTGGAGTAGACTTGACAGGAGAAGCAGCAGCATCAGAAAGATCAAAACTGGTAACATCACTCCACGCTACAGGATCCTACAAAAAAATGAAATCTTAACTAAAGTTAAGCTGTAACAGTTTAGTATGATCTGAACACATGATGATAATTTTTAACAAGTTATTTACTCATTTTTAACCAGTAAAAACAAGCTTTGTCTAAACATCTTTCTTTAATTAAGCATGACCACCTTAGAAGAAAATATTACAACTTTTTATAATACCAAGATAATGTTTCATCTAATGTAGTAGCTGAAGTTTTTTGTCAGAATATTTTATATAAAAAGAGCAGATTATTTTAGGCTATTATTAAAAATTAATTTATCATAAAACTATTCTATTTAACAGGAAAATACTATGAAACTCTACATAAACATTTGGTAATATGTATGGAACATATACTTTGATTTAGAATTTCAATTCAGCCAAGTACATAATGGTCATGATTCAACAAAGCATATTAATATTACTTGTTATTGGTGACACTGAAAATCTGGATACCCTCTAAACACAATTACAAATGCACAATTACAATAATGCATTCAGTAAATAAACTGCCTTTCAGTCATATGGTGGAATACTATAAAGCATCTAAAATTCATGTTTAAAAAACATATTTAAGATCCAGGCATGGTAGCACACACTTTAATCCCAGCCCTCAGAAAACAGAAGCAGACAGATTTCTGTAAGTTCAAAGCCAGCCTGGTCTCCTAGTGAGTTTCAGGCCAGACAGAGAGATTCAATTAGACCTTGCTCAAAAATTATATGTATACTGAGAAATCAAAGACAAACTTAAAAGTAAAAGATAAAAATATAACATGAATTATATATGTGTGTTTATACATCAAATGATCAAGTCTAAATGTAAAGGGGATTTTAATTTTCCTTTTTATACTTTACCTAGTTTCAAACATTCTAGTATATTTGTGTAATTCATCTAATAAACAATGAATTGTTTTTAATTGTAAAAACATCTTTTTAAGACACATACTTAACAACTTAAACTTAATTTTTTTGCCAGAAACCTCTACAAAAAGATCAAAATTAGGCAATGCTAAACATTTAAGTTGGTAAAGGTTTATTAAATATTTAAATTAAGCTTCTACACAAGATTACATAATTAATTTCATAATTTCAAACTTACCGATTCAATAAGTTCTAGAGTTTCTGCAAATTCTGGGATGGTCTGTAGAGAAGACAGCACAGCATTCGCTTCTACAGCTAGAAACTTTGTGGGTGAATTCTGCTGAGCAGAAACAGTCTGATTTTCATCCATACTATAAAACTCAGTAGTGTTTTCCTCAAGATTATTCAGTGTGTTAGACATACTATCATCCATGAGGAAACTACCAGACCAGCTAGAAAAGCTTCCAGGTTGCTAAAAGTACAAAAGAAATTTGAGTATTATTTGCCATTCTCAATATAGGCATAAAATTTAGATTTTAAATGAAAAATTTCAATAACATACTTTATATCATTTTAGTTAAAAATATATAGTACCCAAATACAGCCTTTCTTCAATATTAGTATATAATTTGTTTCCACTAAATCTCATACCTTGGCTAGATTTCCTTTTCCTAAATAAATTTTAACTATAAAGTCACCATCAATAAGATTAGCACTTAACAAAGACCTAACACCTGGCCTCACTTTCTCACAAACTTCATCCCACAATTCACTACAACTCTCCCTCTATGAGCATACCAAGCATTTCCAACTCCCTGATGAATGGTGTCCTTTCACCCTGGAGAATCTCTTCACATACTGTTGTTTTCTTTATCTACAACATTCCCTAACCCACCATCCACAAAAAGTGCTAGTCTAGATTTAAGAGACAAACTATTAAGAAGTGTGCCACATGACTGACAATATACTTTCATCTTTTCTATTTATAATGGTGCCTTAATTCATCTATCTTGCTAATATATAATCATCCTGAGTTTCAACTAAATTCAAATAGAACTTCTTCCAAGAACATATCCCAACTGTGAATCTAAAGTACCTATTTCTCCTCAATTCTTATAAAACTAAGTGACTTATTTTGTCCTACCATATTCTATTCCTCATCTCTGTTCTCACTGCAGATTAAATACT
The DNA here is from genome assembly GCF_947179515.1 of Apodemus sylvaticus. NCBI lineage: Eukaryota > Metazoa > Chordata > Mammalia > Rodentia > Muridae > Apodemus > Apodemus sylvaticus. The sequence goes on along the minus strand of NC_067474.1, from coordinate 11,517,137 downwards.
CTGATATCAGGAGCTATACTAGTTTTCTTTCTCTCTTTAGAAATATGACCAAGGCATTTATTTTACTTATCTTGGAAGCCTTGTTTCCTGCTCTTATAATAATGAGATCTTGAAGACTCATGAAGAAAAGGTAACTTGTAACCTGTATTGCACTATTCAATAGAACTTTCTGAAATATGAAAAGCATTCTTTTTGGGGTTTTTTTTTTTTTTTTTTTGGATTTGGTTTTTCCAAGACAGGGTTTCTCTGTGTAGCCCTGGCTGTCCTGGAACTCACTCTGCAGACCAGGCTGGCCTCGAACTCAGAAATCCGCCTGCCTCTGCCTCCCAAGTGCTGGGATTACAGGCGTGCGCCACCACCGCCCGGCATGAAAAGCATTCTTTATCTTTAGCAAATGAGTATGGGAGCCAGCAGTCATATGTGCAAAATGAGGTTGGTGCACATGAGGAATTTTAAATTATATTTTAAATTAAATATAGCTAGTAGCAACAATATTCTTAAGAACATACTGCCCATTTTAAATAAATAACTCAATAAATGGTTTCTACTGTTTAAAAAAAATCAAGACTGGAGAGATGGCTCTGTGGGCAAGAGTATTTGCTGCTGTTCCAGAGGACTCAAGGTTCAGTTCACAGCACTCACATGTGAGCTCAAAACCATCTACACCTCCAGTTTCCAAGGACCTTACCCTTACACTCTCTTCTGACCTCCATGGGCACTGCACACACAGGACGCACAGACACACATGCAGGCAAAATACCCATACACATTAAATAAATAAATAAATAAATAACCAAAGAAGGAAGCCACTGGGCGGAACAGAAAAACCACAGCATGCATATATGCAGACCTAATCTTAATCTCTAATGAATTCCATCTACTTTTAACTAATTAATTATGAGAATCATCAAGAATACACATGAAATAGCTAAGTACAGCATAATAGAATTCAGTAAAATAGTAGCTATTATCATACATCTGTTTAAAAATAAATAAATTTGTATGAAGTCTATACTATGGGCTAAAGTAATCCCTCTAGGATTTAAAGTAGCTCATTTAGCCACACTTTGATAGCAAGTTTTAAAAAGAAGTCAGCAAATTTCTCCCTTTTAATACAAAATGTGAACTACTTAAGCTAGTATGTTTTTGTTATTAAATGAGAGAGAGATATTGCATCCTGAGGTATGGTACTGTTATTAGTTTTAAAATATTTATTCTTTGATAACTTCATACATGTTTACAATGTACCCTGATCATTTCCACCTGCTATTCCCCTTCTGTATCCCTCACACCCTCCTAACATGTCTCCAACACTATTATTTTTTAAAAAAACAAATCATCCTGGAGAGATGGCTCAGCAGTTAAGAACAATTAAAGCCCGCTTCTAGGGCCTGGCTTTGATTCCCAGCACCCACATGGCAGTTTCAGGGGATCTGAGAGACCTTCTTCTGGCCTCCTCAGGCACCTCATATATGCAGTACACAGACCTATGTGCAGAAAAAATACCCATTCACATAAAATGAAATGAAAAAAGTAACATTTTTAATTTTAAAAAATGTGATTTTTTTGTTGTTGTTTTGTTTTTGTTTTGAAACACTTGAGGACAAAGCCCAAGGCCTCAAACATAGGAATAGGCTCCTACCACTGAGCTACATCCCAATCCAAAAATTTCCAAAATGTCTTAAATATGACATAGTCATTGTACTGGCTGGGTTTGTGTGCCAACTTGACACAGGCTGGAATTATCACAGAGACAGGAGCTTCAGTTGGGGAAGTGCCTCCATGAGATCCAGCTGTGGGGCATTTTCTCAATTAGTGATCAAGGGAAGAGGGCCCCTTGTGGGTGGTGCCATCCCTGGGCTGGTGCTCTTGGGTTCTATAAGAAAGCTAGCTGAGCAAGCCAGGGGAAACAAGCCAGTAAGAAACATCCCTCCGTGGCCTCTGCATCAGCTCTTGCTTCCTGACCTGCTTGAGTCCCGGTCCTGACTTCCTTTAGTGATGAACTGCAACGTGGAAGTGTAAGCTGAATAAACTCTTTCCTCCCCAACTTGCTTCTTGGTCATGATGTTTGTGCAGGAATAGAAACCCTGACTAAGACAGCCATCTACAAATAAGGACTATTTATCATTTCCTTAACAAAGCTAAAATTATCATTAAAATATGCACATTTGCAATCTTATTATTTATTGATGGATTATAGTTTCAAAACAAAAATTGCCTTTCTTATAGTAAAACCTCACCTATAATAATTATTATTATGACATGTCATTTAAATACCCTCTTAAATCATGTAAGATAATATCAGTTGTTTCATGATATTAATAGAAGCTGTCAGTTTATTCTCTCAGTGATGCTATCTGAGTTCCCATAACTCTCAACATTTTTGCCGTCTCATTAAGTCTCAAGTCAAGAAGGGGAGAAGCAACTTTTCTCAGTGCTAAGACTGAACCCAAGATCAAATGTATATTAGACAAATGCTCTGCCACTAAGCTGTAGGTCCAGTCTAAGAAAACCCATCTCTAAAGATAAAGACTCCAGATATCAGTTTAAACTTCTGAAATTCTTATCTAAGTATAAATGCACATCTTTTTTTCTCTAATTCATCTAGCATAACCTGCTGAATTCTACTAGAAATTATATCATTTATTGTAATTTAATACTCCTAGTTATTCTGACTGACTAAATCAAAGACATCCATATCAACCTTATTTTAAAAAAGTTCCTTAGAGAATATAAAAATGTTCCTTTCTGCTATTAGTTATCATATCCTAAACAAAGTGAAAGACAATTTTTCAAAAAAGAAAATTTAGAGCTTCTCTCTATATATATGTATTTTACAAGTTTTTCAATTTAATCCATCATTACATGTAATATCAAGTTTTAAAAGCCTAATAACACACACTCAAAAATACAAATTAAAGATTTTACTCTGTCATTTATGATTTAAGAAACATTTTTTTTAGAAAAAAAGTATCCTAATATAGAGCAGTGTAAAACATGCTGGAAGAGATGTAAGTCATAATCAAGCAACATCAAAACTGCAAATTTAATGGGAAAATGTACTCTACAGCTACTGAAAAGTATGAGAGCATCCATGTGAGGGACTCCAATAATCAAATGCACACATATAAGCTCGTTCCTTACAGACGGAAGCCTCTTTCTTCTAACTTCATTCTCAGCTGACATAAGAAGCAACTCGAGCTCCTTTATTTTTTTTTCTTTATCAGGATCTTCATCAACAAAGGGTTGCTAAAATAAGTTAAATAAAAGAAAAACAAGCACCATCACAACTGCTTTAAGATAGTGTTTTCATTTTTATTTTCTTCTATGCAGCTTATAAAAAAGCTTAATAATACTAAATCTAAATGTCACTAACCTCTTAATGCTACTGAATTACTATATCACAATTCCTCTGGAATCTAAAAGGGTACTTGTAAATATTCTCAACTTTCTAAAAGAAAACTTGGAAAATTTAAATGTACGGGGGCAGCAGAGGGGCAGACATTATTTCAGGCATGGCAGTGCACACTTGCCATTCCCTCACTCTGGAAGCACAAAGAAAGAAGGGTTTCAAGTTTAAAGCTCTATCTCAACAAAGCAAAAAGAAAAAGACAAAAAAACAGAGGTAAGGATATAGTTCAGTTAGTAATTTGTCTGGTATGCCAGAAGCCCCAGACAAGTCTCCAGCATCACCTAAAACCATGCAGCATGGTGGCATACACCTGTAATCCCTAAACTAGGAAGGTGCAAACAGGAAGACAGCAAGTTTAAGAGTATCCTTGGCTACATATCAACTTCAAGGCCAGATTGGGCTACACAATACTATTACAAATGAACAACAGAGGGGAACCTAAAAACATATTGCATTAACTATGTATCAAAAATGTACTTCTCGAATATTTTAGATAAATGCATTGTATGTGTTTTATACAGTTCAGGAACTGTTTGCATGATTGAAGCTATAAAACTGAACAAACTGCCACACCAGTGCTGCTAATCAGCTCATAGTTTTATGGTTTTTATTTTTCAAATCCATTTATACATTTTCCTTTAGTTGTATAATAAAGTAAAAAAAAATTAAAAAGGCAACACACAAAAACCCTCAGCAATGTTCTTTATCCTAGTTTGATAAGGAAATGAGTACTATTCAACTTCTAAAAATATGTTAAATGCTTTGAGGTTTTTTTAGTGGCAGGAAGAGCACAGCATCTTCCTGCCCCATTTTCCCAAGTGCTGGGATCACAGGTCTGTACATTATCACCAGGATTCCTATTTTTCATTTCATTTGATTTTGGTTGCTTTTGCTTTTTATTCTGTAGCCCTGACTAGACTGACACTTGCTATGTAGCTCTGCTTGTCTTGAACTGTGGCAATCCTCCTGCCTCAGCTCAAAAACTGGAATTACAGGTAAGCAGTGCATGATTACACGCTTCCTTTGTGGTTCTGATACAAATTAACCTCACCTGAATGAAGGCAGATGTCTGAACATGTTCAACACAATTGCCATCAGGTGACACATACTGATAACCAGGGATCTGAAAAAAAGAAGCAGAGTATTACTGTTAGAGGTTATACATTTTTAAAAAATCTGATGCCAAGAAAGCTTGTGATAAAAAGTCCATTAAAAGTGGAACACAGGGAGGGGTGGCACATGCCTTTAACGCTTAAGAGGCAGACAGACCTCTATAAAATCTCAAGGCTAGATGTTCAGCTCCTGTCTCAGAAAAACAAAAAACCAACAACAAAAACCTAGAAACTGAATATTGCCTAGCAACCTTGAAAACTCATAACTACAATAGTTTTTTATTTAATAATTGTATCACCTATCCTTAGAATCTACTGATAAAACCATTTAAGTATAGGAAATAACCTACATTTAGATATGTATTTTTGTCTTTCAATTTCATGAGACAGGGTTTTTGTTTTGAAGCCCAAGCAACCAGGAGCTAACTATATAGCTGAGACCGGTCTCAAATTTCTGATCCTCCTACCTCAACCTCCCCAGTGCTGAAATTACAGGTATATATCACCACACCTGGATTCTAATCCTGGTTGTATTAGCCAATCTGTTAAACATCATCTACCATATATTTTTAAAAGTCAGTTTTTGAGATTGCCCTAGTGCCTACAGAAGACAATAAATTGTGTTCATTCTCTTACACTACCTAATATCAATCTCTAAGAAAAAAAGAGGGCTTTTTCTATTACTCAGGTAGAAACCACCCAGAGTCATGTGCTTAGTCTTAACAGACACTCTGACAACACACTAAGTATCACCGCCTCATTTCTAAAACATTGGTAATAAACATTGTAAAGTTCATTTGAATGGAGGGGCACTAATAAAATATGTTTGTAAAAAATATCTGGCAATCAAATATAAGTAAGTATAATCTGTCTACTTTCTATAATGGCCGAAATCATCATCTAATGCAAAATCATTACATCTGAGCTCTACCCTAGAGGTTAGCTTTGACAATACTCAATTAGGATTACTTATCACTCAATGTGGTAGCTCCAATAGATTAGAAACTTATTTTTCTCAAAATTTTCAATGAAAATCTGTCACGGTATTTCAAACCAACATATTTTTTCTTCATGTCACACTTAAGAAAAATTAGAATATCTTCTTAATAGTTTATTTAACATTTAAATTTAAAAAATTATCTTTCTGTAAGTTAAAAAAACTTTAAATGGTATTTTTCTAAGAAAGAAGTAAAACCTTGCTCTTTACACTATTGAAATCTAAAAGCCTAAAGAAAAGGTTTAAAAAACAAAACATTAAAAATTTTAAGGTCAAGTGTCAGCAGTTAACTACACTTATTGTTCCATGTTTTTCTATTTATAAATTAAGATGTCACTACTTTGTTTCTTTTAAAAGTAAGTCTAAAAGAACTTAGTAATGTTCATAAAAAGTAGAATGAAGTAAAACCTGAAGTTCAGGAAGCAGACATTTTAACACTGTGCCCAAGTCTATCTTTTGTGAGACACTACTTGGTCCTAACAGTCTTTTACATTTTCTGTGAAAAGAACTGTTTATTATAAATACATATATGGACAGGGGAAAGCAAGACTTATGAAGATTACTAAACAAATTTCTTACAGGTGGGTAAATGTGTGTTATAGGGGGCAAAACAGAGCTCCCCAAGTTTGAACTTGGGTAACCTCTAATGAATCTGTCTAAATGAAGGCCAAATCACTCAAGTAAAGAGCAAAGTGTAACAAGATCAAAGATCAAATATTCACTGTTACCCAAATGACTGTCTTACTATTTCTCTTTTACACTGTTCTGTGCACGCCTGTGAAATAGGCAATACTACAATTACACAGAACAATGTTTGAGGAGAAATTACATAGATGTTAAAGCACATCTTTATATCCATTGAACCATGACAGCAATGAATTAAAGAGTACTGTTATATGCATACACTACATTTCTCAATGTGAAAATCACATACAGAAGGAAACTTTCACGTGAAATTTGTACTAGAATATTTGTCAAAACTATGGCTTACTTTTTCAGTTTAGAAATTTAAATGTCTATCTGTGTCACTCCCCAAAACAAATTTTACTTGTCCTAAAAAGAAAAAAAACAGTTCCCATATAGCAACTAAAGAAATTAAAAATAAATAAAGATATTAAAAATATGTGCCTGAACAGGAATGTAAAACTGATTCTGGGTTTGCAAATGGTCCATAGTCGCACAAGGTTTGTGTTGAAGTTTTGATGAAGATCGCTCTGATTTTATTCCGTCTTGTAAGTAGCCCTCCTGCTCCACTTTTCTTCGCATGGTAGAATTCCAGTGATTTTTGATAGAATTATCAGTCCTGAGAAATGAAAGCATATAACTTTAAAAAGGGAAAGGAATTCTACAAGTTTTAGCACTAACTTGTACAAAATATATAAGATATGTATTTTACAACTCATAAAATTGAGTATTTAGAAGGTCCCTGGTGTCACAGAGGTTAAATTCTCACTGAAAGCGTGGCAACGGAGAAGAAAGACAAGAATAAATAAGACTATCATTGCAGTGTGGATAACTAGGAGGATGAAAAGTGAATACATGGGTTAAGTCTGGTTACGTAGACCAGGAAGATCTCTAGTGACATGACAGTGAAGCACGAGATGGAGGAGATGAGGAGATGAACTCAAAGAGGAGATGAACTGGCAGTACAACAGGAAAAAAGGCAGGCGTAGGATCATCAGCCTGAAGGTAACAGATGAGGGAATTCAAGGCTAGCCTGGACAACATAGTAAGAGCCTGTCTCAAAAACAAAAACAGAGCTGGGCAGTGGTGGCGCACGCCTGTAATCCCAGCACTCGGGAGGCAGAGGCAGGCGGATTTCTGAGTTCATGGCCAGCCTGATCTACAGAGTGAGTTCCAGGACAGCCAGGGCTATACAGAGAAACCCTGTCTCGAAAAACAAAAAACAAAAACAGAAGGAAGAGCCTCTGAATAAAAGTACAAAGTACTTTGTACCAAGTACAAAGGCTTTGCAACAGGAAAAGGAAAAAAAAAAAACTATCAAAAAAAAAAAAATCAAGCTAGAAATATAGTTCATGGGTAAAATGCTTGTCTAGTGGTCTATGAGTGAAGCCCTAGGGTAATCCTCAGTTCCATTAAGAAAAAACAGAAAGGAAAAAAAAAGAAAAATACAAATTATAGATTTCAAGTTTTCTTAACTATTTCTCAGAATATTATATTTTTAGAAAATGAGTTCATCAGCTCCCTTTTTACCCAAGGTTCTCTTTATCAAGATGAACCTAGAGCTATTTATAGTATAAATTCCACTCTGCATAAAATATAAACTTACTAAAAACCCACTCTGTTAAAGCACTAAGCTAGGTTCTACAGAGTAAAAAAGGTGCATAAAATACTGAATATATCAGAAGTTCACAGACCAGGGATAGTAACCTGGACAAAAGAAAATACTGCATCTTAATTTCCTATGAAACAAAGACATTACTGCTTCCTTTACATATTTCTGAAGTACAAAGATTAAGAAGGAATGCATATAAGAGCATATTAGCCACTATGAAGTACTACACAGAGATTACAGCTGTGAAGAACGAGGACATACATGCTGAGTGAGATATGAAGTCACCTAAGATACGGTCAGTGTGCAGTCCTAGTGACTGTCTGGAAGTATCTGAACAGTACTGAGGAGATGTACTTAGTACATCACCGCCTAGGAGGAAAATGCTATACTTCAGTTACATGGACTTTTACATTCTACTCCCACAGCTTAAAGGATACCATAATTAAGAACTAAATTTCTATAACATACATTCACAAGATTTACTTCAGTCCGTGTGTTTCAGTCCCCTAGTCTTATGCGCAGTATATGAAAGAGATCTCTAATTTAGATTTCACTCCACCAGTTTGTACAAGGCTCTGCTTTACTGGCAATACACATAAACATAACTTGTGGAACAGATGAAATGTTTACATATCTTAAAGGTTTTAAGATTTTATTGTACAAACTAATCATATTCTTTACCACAAAATTACAAATGGACCCAAATGGTTGCTCACACTGCAGTCTAAACTTGAATTACAAATAAAAGAAAAGGGGTACTTGAAAACATATTCAACAGTAAGGTAGTAAAGGTCATGTTGAAGCACAGAAACTTATTCATGTAAGCACCTTCCAGGAAGTAACTTAGCAATCTCGGCCCAACGGTTCCCCAGCCTCTTGTGTGCTTCGTATATGATCCTGTCTTCTTCTTCTGTCCAAGACGACTTCTTTACTTCGGGGTTCAGGTGATTGTGCCATCTTTCTCTGCACTGCTTGCCTATTCTTCCTTTTAAATGTTTTGCAATTAAAGACCACCTTTTTGGTCCATATTTCTGAACTAATTCAATAACCTAAGAAGCAAAATATTACTGTGAGAAAATATTACTGTGACAACTTTAAAATGTAACTCAAGCATGCCAAGGTTAGGTTACTTATAAACATTCTGGTTTCTCTTTTTTCCCAGTTCAAGGTCCTAGGTTTGATCTGAAGCTCCTCCGCAACAAAAATAACAACTAACAAAACCTCCAAACTAACAATTCCACTAAAAATAAATGCATTCAATTTCAGCTATAACAATAATTCACGAAAGGTAATGTTAATAATAGCTATCCTTTCAGCACTCAGCAAGTTCAAGTGGCTAATTACTCATAAGTTAAACCATTTCATACAAATTTAATTTGAAGTAACTATAAAATTTTTGAGATTTGTCTTTTCTACTCTAACATCTGAGAGAGAGAGAAACTTCAGCAAAAAGCCTAGTAACATTAGGAAGCAGGAAAGATCCATAATTACTGACTTTTCATTTCCTCTTTTATCAAGCTGAAATAATAGTTTGCACATTTGTCCTATATTTTGTTTGCTTTTAGTTTAACTAAAATTTAAAGAACAGTTCATCTCCTTGACCCACTTCACTACTACTCTGATCCACTGTCAAGGATCACATGAATCACCAAGAATCATACCCATTCTATATTGGTAGATTAATTAAATTTGGCATATATCACAATTTTCATGAAATGTATCTACTTGTCATATTTTTAAAAATAAGATTTAAAGGTTAAATGTATAGCTTTGATTATTGCTTTTTACTTTTTCTTTTTTTTACCGGTAGTAGGTATGTTTAACAAGTGTTCTACCATTATATTCCCAGCCCTTTCATTTTTTTTAAATTGAATAGATTCTTCATTTACACTTCAAATGTTATACCCCTTCCCCCCAGCCCTTTTCTTAATTTCTATTTTTAAACAGGGTCTCACTAAATTACCCAGGTAGGCTTTAAACTTGCCATGAATGTCCTACCTGGACCTACTGAGTAGCTAGAATTACAGACAATACACTAGATCCAGCTATTAAATATCTTTTAAAAAGATCTCACAATGTATTTTACTTAATCATTTTTATTTATATTATTATTTGCATGTTTATGATTTGTGAGTATGAGTATTAGACATATACAAACCACGTGACTGTGTAGAAGACAGAGGACAACTGTCCTTCTTTACTAGCCCCAGAGCTCATATTTTAAAATTTATCATCGCCTATTAAGAAAAATCAGATCAGTCTTGAGCCACAAGAATTAACTTTTGTTTGTTCTTATGGGTATAAGGCTATTCTAATTCCACAGACACATTAGCAACAGGCAAGCTAAGGATATGAATTAAAAAGCAATTCCTAGTAGAAAGCAGATGCTTCTATTCTTCAACAACTTTTATTGCACAAATAATTGGTTTTTGTTTTTTTTATTACAAACCCTCCTGATATTTATCAATTCATGAGATTCATTTAAGGTCAAGATGAAAAATTAAGAGTGATTTCCTTACATTATCAAGTTATTAAATGTGAAAATAAAATTAAAATTTATTTTTAATGTTAATTAAATTTTGATAGGAAATTACGCCTAAAATGTTGTTAAACCAAACTTTAAAGTATTTTTCCTTTTGTAAATGAAGCTCTCAAAAAGGACAGTACTTATTATAAGTTGTTTCCTTACATCCTTGCCCTAGGAGAGAGAAAGTTACATTTCAAGAAATTCAACATTCAACTCTTATGCACATAGCCTCCAAAGAACAGTACCAACAAACTTTAAGTGTGAGCTGGGGAAAATGGTTTGGTTATTAAAGTACTTTCCTGGCACGCATGGAGACCTGAATTCCGTACCCAGAAACATTTTTTAAAGCTTATAGGGGGGCAGAAGAGCAGACCCATGATGCTCACAGGCCCACCAACCTACCCCTACTTGGCAAGCTTAAGGCAAATGAAACCCTATGGCATAAAAATAAATACCAGATGATACTGTCTTAAGAAATAACCACCACCTAAAATAGTCCTCCTCATGTATGTATGCAATACATGTATGTTCATCTCCAACCCTAGCATACACTCACACATCACACTTTGTGTTAAACCATGTTAATAAAAAAACCCATCCATCCATTAAAATCTAACCCATCAGTACAGTGAACATACAGAATATGAACAGGGGACAAGGTATGGCTCCATAGGACTTGCCATTAAACCTGATGACTGAGTTTGATCCCTGAGACCCAAACGTGGGTGTGGAAGGAGAGAACTAACTCCCACAAATTATCCTTTGACCTCCACATGTCAGTTGTGGCATAAGGATGCATATACATACATGTCCCCAGACATATACACACAAATAAATAACTTAAAATTTTTTTCAAAAGAATATGACTATGTTACCCTCTGATCTTCTTCCTTAGTCCAAGGACCCTTTATCAATTCTGGATTTAAAACCTTCTGCCATCGGTGTTGGCACTGAAAATCAGAACGATTCTGAAAAAATTTGAACAATTTTATTGTTGAATAAATGTTTCCCAGGAAGTCAATTAGCCCAAATTTAAGTATACCCATATCAACAAAATATGAATCAACAACATATTCAATATCAAACTTTTACATGTAATGTTTGTTTTACATGCCTAAAATCCCAATTCTGTTCTTTCAATTAATCATAGGTTTAGGCTATAAATTAAAAACAGTATACTTGAAATTAAGATATGCACCACCCTTATAATACAGCAAGCAGCAAGACACAGTCCATAAAAAATTAATCCAGAATTGAGAAATAAATGACAGGAATAAACTATATGAAGCAGATATACGACTTAACATAGCAGCTCAGATTCGTACAAGTTTAAAAGAATCTTAAAGGCATCATTAGGCTCTATGTGGTAGTAAAAGTATATTTATAAATTATGCCTTTTAAATTATCAATAAAACATGAAACATTTTTATAGAGGATACACATTATATTTCAATTAAGTAGGTTAAAGGTTGACACTTTTAAAAAAATGAACTGGGGGGCTGGAGAGATGGCTCAGCAGTTAAGAGTACTGACTGCTCTTCCAGAGGTCCTGAGTTCAATTCCAAGCAACCACATGGTGGCTCACAACCTTCTGTAACAGGATCTGATGCCCTCTTCTGGTGTGTCTGAAAACAGCTACACTCATATTAATAAAATAAGTAAAATTAAAAAAAAAATGAACTCGGGATCCAGCTTTGAGGCTGAGTGCTCCCTAACATGCACAAGGGTTTAATCCCAGTGACTAACACACACACACACACACACACACAGAGAGAGAGAGAGAGAGAGAGAGAGAGAGAGAGAGAGAGAGAGAGAGAGAGAAAATAAAACAGCTTAAATTCCAAAAGTGATAAATAAATTAAGCCTTATTTAATATGTTTATGATCAAGTATCTACAAAGTATTAATGCGAAGCCGGCGGTGGTGGCGCACGCCTGTAATCCCAGCACTCTGGGAAGCAGAAGCAGGCAGATTTCTGCGTTCGAGGCCAGCCTGGTCTACAGAGTGAGTTCCAAGACAGCCAAGGATACACAGAGAAACCCTGTCTCAAAAAAACCAAATCCAAAAAAAAAAAAAAAAGTATTAATGAGATAACAAATAATACCTATTTTGTTACCAATTTATAATTTATAAAACTATCTGCTCATATGCAAGACTATAGATTATATAAATATATATAATGGATGCACACAGATATCTTCTCTATTAATGCCTTTGTATCACTAGACTTCATTACTTTTATTTAATTTGAGCTTCTTCATTATGGCTTTTATATATCAATGCTGATCTATTTAAAGCTACTACTTTTTTCAAAATAACTTTCATATAACCTGTATCAATGCTAGTTTAAATCTAGTATACATAACTCCTAATTTTGCTTGTTTTTTACTGATTAAATGCTAAATGTCAGGAACTATGCCAACCTTCTTCATATTTGTAATTCTCACAATACTATAGAAGCAAGTAGCAGAAGGCCAAAGAAGTATTTTCTCTAAATTAACAGAGCTAACTTTTGAATACAATTTAGACTAACTCTATAATCTGTTTTCCCCCCCATTATTTGATTCTCAGTTTTCAGGTTTCACTGAGAGATACTATGATTATATGAAAACAAACAAACAAAAAACCACAGATAACCTTGTTTCTGAAACAAACAAAAAAATCAACACTAAAATTTAAAATATAGCTAATTTATCTAACAACTCACATTTTCTTAAGAAACAATTGAGTACATGCGGAAGTACGTTCATATTTTATAAAATTACATGCCAATAATATGTGAATATTGGTATGATGAACAAGCACAATGTAAAATAATAAATACATAAAGATACTTCATAACTTTCATCCTGACACTCAGGAGAAAGAGGTAAGCAGATATCTATCTGTCTGAGGCCAGTCTTATTTATATAGTGACTTTAAAGGCTACCCAGTAGTAGATATTAAGACTTCATCTCAAAAAAGAAAAAAAAAATCAATAAAAATACTCAGAAATATATGCATCAGATGATAAACCTAAAATTTTTCTTGGTTGGCTGTCAAAATGTTTTAATAGTAAAGTTCTTCAAAATATTTTCACATACATCACAGTTGAGGACATAGATCAGTAGTAAAGTGCTTGCCTGAGTTTGCAAGGCCCTAGGTTCAATTTCTAACACACAAAAATTAAAATAAAATAAAACCACTTATCACAAATATTTGTGAAGTTCTACCAAAAGTTAATGCCACTTTTGTTTTATGGTAAAAGTCCTTTTAGGCTCCTGAATAAATGCTTTACAAGTTAAGCAGCCATTAGCTGGACGGTGGTGGCACACTCCTTTAATCCCAGCTCTTGGAAGGTCTGAGTTCGAGGCCAGCCTGGTCTACAGAGTGAGTTCCAGGGCAGCCGGAGTTACACAGAGAAACCCTGTCTTGAAAAACCAAAAGGTAAAAAAAAAAAGTTAAGCAGCCATTATCCAAAATTTTTGGGACTAAAATTGTTTCAGATTTCAGTTTGGAGAGCTAGAAATATGTACATATATATAAAATGATATATCTTGGGGATAGAACTATAGATGAAACTTATTTATGCTTCCTATCTACCTCATATACATAATCTAATAACAGTAACATTTTAAGCACACCTGGCATTTTTACTGTGATGTATTACATTAAGTCAAGTATAGAACATTCTACTGTGGCTCTGTATCATTACTCAAAAAGTGATAGATTTTGGAGCACTTTAGATTTCTCATTTTTGGATTTGAGATACTCAACCTATATTAGAAAATTACTTTCGCCGGGCGGTGGTGGTGCACGCCTGTAATCCCAGCACTTTGGGAGGCAGAGGCAGGCGAATTTCTGAGTTTGAGGCCAGCCTGGTCTACAGAGTGAGCTCCAGGACAGCCAGGGCTACATAGAGAAACCCTGTCTCGAAAAAAAAACCAAATCCAAAAAACAAAAAAAGATAAAGAAAAAGAAAATTACTTTCTAAATAAACCATTAGCAAACAACTACAAACATACCAGTAAATAATTTAACCAAATGTTTTAAGGAATTAAACCTGAACTATACAGATACATTTCTGAAAAATAGAATATATAAACTAATGTCTTAAATAAAGACATGTTGCTAGAGAAATACAACGTTTGACATTTCACTTACTTGGAGATGACTAGCAATTAGAGTCCAATCATCAGTTCCATGTTGTTCAACCAACTTCTTTAACTTGTCATCCTATTGAGAGGCATAAAAATTAGAAATATTTCCACCACCCCTGCTATGTAGATGATATTCTCATCCTCTTAAGTCATACTTGGTACTTACTTAAGAACTAAAGTCACTATTACACAAATTCCTCCACTATTATAGATACTGTTTCAGTCAATCCCAAAATCAAACAACTGTTCATGTCAATGATTTCTTTTAAAAAAGAATGCACAACTAAGTTGATCATTTTCCTCACAGTGTTTTCATAATTCCTTTTATGACTATAATACTATTAACTGATGAATGTGAGACTCTTGCCAGGTAACTACCTCATCTCTTGTCCACTTTACTCTGTTCCAGAGTTTTTTCAGTCCTTTCTGTTGAGGTACTTCATAATCATGATCAGCATATTGAAGGTCATCATCCTCGTCCTCACTACAAAAGAAGGTAGAATGTAAGCTAAACAATTTCATTTAAATTATTTAATTAAAGAACTGAGTCTGTATATGCAGGCATGACTAAAGAAGCTATTCAGAATAAACAATACAGTAACAATATTAATAAGAGTATACAAAAATTAAGTTCTAAAGGGGAAGATGGGAACATTAGGTGGTACAAGAATATATGTGAGATAAAAGTAAAAAGAGACTTGGAGAAAGGAAGGAGACCTGTGAAAAAAAGATAAGTAAAGGCAACTGGGGAAGGCAAATCAGCAAGTTCAGTGAGAAACACCGTCTCCAAAAATAAGTTGGACTACAAGCTCAGAGCCTGAATTGTAGGGGGGGGGGGGAAAGAAAGGAGGGAGGGAGGGAGGAGGGAGACATTTTAGAGAATGCAGCCTCCATGACGATGGACTGGATGTCACTAAGTAGCCAGAGCATCTGAAAACAATACTCTAACATTTAAAACTTTTTACAGACCAAAGATTGTGACAGTCTCTAAAATGTCCCTCTTAAAACTTCACAACAGAGGCTGGAGAGATCCTTTAGGGGTTAAGCACACTTGTCTGGGTTGGCTTGCAACTGACTATTCTGGGGGACCTGACACCCTTTTCTGGCTTCCCAGGCATATAAATGTTGCACATATATACATGCAGGTGAACATCCATATGTAAAAAATATTTTTTTTATAAAACCTTGTAAGGCAAGGTCTTTAATCCCAGCACTCCATAAGCAGAAGTAGGTGTATATCTGTTTGAGGCCAGCCTGGTCTAAATAGGAAGTTCCAGACTAGCTGTAGCTACATAGTGAGACCCTATCAAAAAGAAATTTTTAAATATATTATTAAAGGAAAACAAATTCCACAACTGTAAGAAAGGAGTAGTACCACTATTTGCCATTTTCCAGGGTTAAAAAAAAAACTTGGACTTAGAAGGGTAACTTCTTCCCAAAGTCGCACAAATACGGCATGGATGACTTTTAAAGTCCACTATTCAACCACTTTAATATATAGAATACATTTAAAAACTGCAGAGAGCATGCTAAGAAACTCGAAGTTACCAAAGATTAACCTAAGTGCATTCTGAAATGAGAACAAGGTTCAAGTTGTAACTATAGAACCCTAAATATACTAACTTCTCATGACTGTAAGACTGTAAGGTCATATCACCTACCTTTAAGAAAAAGTGATTCAACATATGTAAATAGATGGTCTAATAGTATTCAAAATTGTTTTTGACTTACTAGATTTAGCTCCTAAAAAATTCATTCTGATATCAAATATCAGATTTGGCCATATACCAAATATATGCCAATAGTGCAATATACCAATGGCTTTTAATATCTAAATGCAATAAAAAAATTCAATCTCATGAAAAGCAAGGTCTAGATTTTATACACATATACATACACCCTATGGAGGAACCCTTAATTTCCTCTGAGTTGTCAAATCCATTTGCCCAAAATTCTTCATATTTGTGCAGACAAAACATCAAACTCCTCCAGTCTCTTAGCTATGATGTCTATATTATAACAATAATTTGCTAGTCCTTAATATTGTTGTCAAACTATGCCTCAAACCAACACACAAGTTTAATTAAAGAAAATACCTGTTTAGCAGCCAACGTCAACTAACATAAATACAGAATTCACCAAGAACACACAATAGCAAGGTTTTGTGATTTCAAATTTCTAAGTGCACCACTTAACAGGACAAAGCTCCATGCTGTAGTTTACAGAGTATCTGCACTTATCTTAATGCTGATCACAGTTCCCAGCTTTCCAATCAGCGGGCAGGGTCAGTGGTATAAGACCAAGGTTACTGTGTTCACCTCCCAAACCAAGCCCGATACCTGCCATTCAAATATGTGTAAGACCAACGAATGATTTTCCTTATTCTTTCTACTTTTCTAAACTGCTTTATACTCCAAAATTTGTGAGATTCAATTTCAACCTATCCAAAAGTTCTACCTTCCTCAATACCAATGTGATCTCAAAGTACATACAAGAAAAAAGAGACAAAAGCAAAACAAACAAAAACTCTAGAACCTTAGTCCTCAAACTGAGTTGTGACCCCTCATGGTCACATATCAGATATTTACATCACAATTCACAATAGGAGCAAAATTACAGTTATGATGTAGTAATAAAATAATTTTATGTCTCGGAGGGTCACCATAACATGAGGCATATATTTTAAAGGGTTGCAGTTTAGAAAGATAAAGAACCACTGCTATAGAAGGAGGGAGAAGGCATTTTTATTTGTTAAAATCCAAATGTACCTCCAAGTGGTAGAATTTTAAGAAGCAGAACCTGCTAAAACAAGCACTTAAAGGTAATTCAGTATACAATAGAGTCTACATAGAGAATATCTACAACCTAGCCTAACCTTTCCTAGAAATGCCCCACACCATTACCACTTCCTGACACCCCCCCCTAAAAAAAAACTGTCAGGTGTGCTTCTCACGAGCTCTTTGTCCTCATACCCCTCTGATCTCAAGAGTTTCTGTCAGAGCACATTCAAAACTATTTTTAACTAGGTTATATTTATGCCACAACAAATTTTAATTTAGGAATGAGCCTGCATAGATCTTTAATAATCAAATATACCTATATCATATCTTATCTGTGCAAAATCCACCTTAAGGCTTTTATCAAAATATTTTAAGGATATGAGTTACAAATTTATTACTTTGATCAAAAAGACTAGTCACCAAGGAGTAATTTTTCTAAAACTTTGTCCACTTTAAAACACTTTATTGGGCTGGAGAGATGGTGTTAAGAGCACTGACTGCTCTGCCAGAGGTCCTGAATTCAATTCTCAGGAACCACATGGTGGCTCACAACTATCTGTAATGGAATCTCATGCTCTCTTCTGGTGTGTCTGAAGACAGTGTACATATAAATAAAATAAATTAAAAAAAAAAAAACTATCTTGCCGGGCGGTGGTGGCGCACGCTTGTAATCCCAGAACTCTGGGAGGCAGAGGCAGGCGGATTTCTGAGTTTGAGGTCAGCCTGGTCTACAGAGTGAGTTCCAGGACAGCCAGGGCTATACAGAGAAACCCTGCCTCGGAAAAAACCAAATCCCAAAAACAAAACAAAACAAAACAAAAAAACCTATCTTTTGATTGCATACTTTGTGAGAAATTTCTATTTCTACATGAGGTTGTATTTGTTTTGCACTTAACATGGTCATCAGTTTCAGAGAGTTAGTGATATAATCCACTCAGCATTCAGGAAGCTGGGTTGAGTGGATGAGGTAAGAACAGGGAATATTAAAGTACAATCATCTCTACCATGGGACTTTCCTAGCATTTAACTAATCTACCTCTTCATTCTGACATAAACTTTTTGTTCACAGAGTTATTTTGTTTTGATGTTTACGTTCAGAGATGAGCACTGAACACAGAGCCTTCATTTACGCTAGACAAGCTAGAGCATGGAGCTATGTCTCTAGTCCTAAGCTATTTCTATATACACTTGGTTATTGAAAACATGAGACAATTTCTAGTAATGTAACAAAGAAGCCTAGAAATGTATCAGTTTCACTAACTGTAACAAGAAGATGCCTAAGGATGCTTATGATTTACTACAGAGAAGGGAGAAGGGAAAAGGCCACAAGATGATTCTGAGACAGTTGTACAGGCCTGACAACCTAAGTTTTGATCTCTAGGACCCACATCCGGGAAGGAGAAAGCTGGCTCCTGAGAGCTGTTCTTTGACTCCAGCACATGCATACATACACAGACATACACACATAAACACATACACAGCTATAAAAAATGTTAAGGGAAAAGGATTAATATTCATGTGTAACCTTGCCAAAGTTCCACTTTCACTAATTAACAATGAAATTATTCTACCTCTCAACAGTAGTAGTTAGAAACTACCAAGATAGATGTAATCATTTTTCAATGTTTTACAACATTTGGGGGGCATCTTTGTATCGCAGAAATCAGTGTTGGTAATAGGTAATGATTTAATAAATTTGAACTTTCTACTTTTATAGTCAAATAAATTATTTCTACTCTAACATAATTAATCTAGAGAAGAGCAGAAGTAATATGTTACTCTAATTACAAACCAAAAGCTCACCAATCTAGTATTTGGTTTCCACAATCACTGTTACTGTTCTTAAGTCAAGAAAAATATTCTTTTTTAAAAGGTGGTGTTACTGGTTTAGTTGTTGTTTTCTTTTTGGTTTTGTTTGGTTTTAAAACAAATATTACTATTTCTTTTTTTTTTTTTTTTTTTTTTTTTTTTTTTGGTTTTTTCAAGACAGGGTTTCTCTGTGTAGCCCTGGCTGTCCTGGAACTCACTCTGTAGACCAGGCTGTCCTTGAACTCAGAAATCTGCCTACCTCTGCCTCCCAGAGTGCTGGTATTACAGGCATGCGCCACCACCGCCCAGCAAATACTATTTCAAGGTAGCCTTAAAATCACTATATAACCTAGGCTGCCCTTGAACTAATGAACTCCCTTCCTGTCTTCCAAAAGCTAGTATTACAGATGTGCACCACCACACTTTACCAGGAAAATGTTAATTCTATAAATTTTTAATACATAAGCAAATTATTTTTAATGAAAACTGTTCTATGGGTAAATAAAGTAATAAAGATTATGAAACAACAAAAATGTCTGAACATGTCTGGGTATTATAAGCTAATAGGATGAGATAGTCATGATTTTACTTGTGTATCAATATATAAATTATACTTGACTTTTTAAGATAAAACATTTGGGAAAAATACAGACTAACAGACAACATAATAAAGATGAATTAAACAAAGAAAAAATATAGTTTACTGAAAAAGTAACCTCTAGTCTGAAATTAGAGAAATTAAAAATTTCTAATAAAATTGCCTCAACTTGATCACATTTTTAATCCAAATTTCCTCAAGTCTCAAATACTTATAATAAAAAAAAATACAAGGCTGGACAGGAGAGATGGTTCAGTAGTTAAGAACACTGACTGCTCTTCCAGAGGTCCTGAGTTCAATTCCCAGCAACGACATGGTGGCTCACAACCATCTTTCATGGGCTCTGATGCCCTCTTCTGGTGTGTCTGAAGACAGCGACAGTGTGTTCATATACATAAAATAAATTTAAAAATCTTTAAAAATAAAAATAAAAAACAAGGCTGGTCATAATGGCTTATATCTGTAATCATAA
Organism: Apodemus sylvaticus; assembly: GCF_947179515.1. Taxonomy (NCBI): domain Eukaryota; kingdom Metazoa; phylum Chordata; class Mammalia; order Rodentia; family Muridae; genus Apodemus; species Apodemus sylvaticus. Next base: position 11,496,996 of record NC_067474.1, on the reverse strand, counting down.
TACTTGGGAGGCTCTTGTCTGGAGGATTTTTCACAAATTCAAGTCCAGCCCAGGCTACATAGTAAGACAGTGCATTTAAGGCTACCCAGTACTAGATAGTGAGACCCTATTTGTCTCAAAAAAAAAAAAGTCTTTCTTTAATTTCTTGAGGTTAGAGCAACTGTATATTTAATTATTTTCAGTTCAACTGCACTCAATTTATGAGCCATTAACCAAGCTGATTTAAGAAAGTGAAATCAGGCCACCCAGTGGTTAATATGCTGTACTGCATATAGTGAAATTGGCTTCCACCTCTAGACTGCAAACTAGCCTTATCAGAGAAAGACAAAGTTTGACTTCAGATAACTGGGACCATTAATATTATAAACATCATCGAAATAAAGACTTAAAAGAAATCTATATAATATCCATAAACAAAAACAATGGATAATATTTTTAATTCTTTTAGAGAATGTATATTTTTAAACAAAACAGGATGGTCATGAAAGTCCTCAAAAAGTTGGATTAAAACTATAAGCTACCTTACAGACTAAAGAGTCCAAATCCCTTATATTAACCAATAAAAACTGAAATAGATTTGATCTACTTTCCAAAAATAATATTGCTAGTTAAAGACACAAAAAAAATTCCAAAAACAATTCTTTCTTATAGTTTTGTATTCATTCACTTCCACTCATGTTTCTGTAAACAACAGTGAAGCTGCTATACACACACACACCACTAATGAAAAAACCTAGAACCTAGCTTTCATCTTATCATTTTAATTTAATCATTGGCCATCTTAAGTACAAATATCTTAACCTATACCTAGTAAGTAGGCTTTGCAGCATCAAAATTATTGTGAACTTATTTTTAGGGGTCTAATTGGCCTTTAAAAACTAAACTAGGGCAGAAAAGATGACTCAGCACATGTTTGCTGCCAAGCCTGTCAATCTGGGTGTGATCTTCTGGTCAACCATGTCAGGAGTGAACTAATTCCAGATAACTGTCCGTGCAGCTCTCACACCCTGGCACAACTGCATATACGCAGGCACACATGCATTCATGCATGAGCACACATGAGCACACACATAACAAAAAAATTTTTTTAAAAATTTAAGTATGAAATAAAACTATATATAAAATGTTTAAAAATCAAATGCATGTTGTTAATAGATATCCCAATATAAGAAATAGCTGTAAATCATATCATTAAAACCCCCATTAAATTCTAAAACTATTTTAAGTCACAATACTACATAACCTTTTTCTATATGCAAATCTTAGTGACAAACTCTGCAATTTGCACTGCATTAAAAAAACTAAAAAGAACCTACATCATTCAGTTGTTTCATACTTAGGGTAAACATTTTCTGCTCTTAGGTGTTTTGGGTTTTTTTTTTCCCAGATAACGTAGAAAAAGTCTACTATATTTATGCCTCTATCCTTATGCAAAACATTGCATTCACCTTAGTGTTTGTATACTGAAGATCTTTCTCTTTCATACTGCACTCATATATACTAAGATTCTCAGCCAAAGAAGAGAGCCCAATGAATAATGTATTTCACCCTCAAACATTTCATTATCTTCTAATACATGAATCATATTTAAATATACAAGAAGTTTAATAGAACATGGAACTCACTGAAGAAAATCCAAAGAAACAGACCAGAGATGGTGATTTCTCACCACATCCTCTATCTACATACTCCTAGAGAAGTCTAGTTTCATTAAGCACAATTACTCCAAACTTTTAACTTTTTACACCATTGTCTCAAATTTACGTTATATTGTCTCAATTATACACATCTAGCAAGAAATAAAAGTCAATAGTATAATTAATGTTTAGCAGTCAAAAATCACAGTACTGTTAATAAAATAATTTGCAATAAGTAATTGTTAAATCATTTCTCTTTAGCCTACTATTAGGAAACAAGATCAACTGTGACATGAAAAGCAAGAAAAAAAACCCGAGTCTAGCAATAGCTTTAAACTAAATCATGTGACAGAATTAGCCAAGATACTTTTTCAAGTGAGATTAACAATGATTCTAAGTAGATAAGTGAACATTCACTTATCACTTTGCATCATCTAAAAGCATTGTTAGACTTCAAAATTCAAAAAGCCTAAGGCTTTGAAGTACTCCAGCAATCTTATTTTTAAATCTGCATGTTTTCTGAAGATGGGAATGTTAAGTCTTTAAAATTTGTAGATCAGCAGTTCTTACCTGCATGGTCCTGTTTCCATCCCCCCAGAGATATGTGGCACCATCTGTAGACAGTTTTGGTTGTCCCGACTGTAGGAAAAAGGACTACAGTCTTCTACTGAGTAAAGGTAAAGGTGCTGCTAAAAAACCCTACAACTATCTCATCCAAAATGGCAAAAGACCAAGGTAGTGTGCCTGTGGGTGTATGTATATATGCACACTTCAATGTACAATCTATTCTGCAGCCGATACACATAAAGTATGTCATAATTAAATTTATATTGAAAATTTCAGAACCAACTTACATACAGAAAAATAAATAAAGCCAAGTATTTTATGCGTGGTTATTTTAAATCAAAATCTGCAATGGATGGCTCCCAGTACTAAATTTCAGCTCAGGGAATACAACTCTGAGATTTTGAGGCTGGATCTAGATAAACGGAAGTATTTGAAAATTCTGACAAATACTTTTCAGGTTTCCTTAATACTGAAAATTGAGACACTAGATTTCTGTCATCTGATTATGCCACACAATTTAGGAGTAGCTATTACAATAGCATAAAATAAAAGTTAGGTGCATAAAGACATTCCACCACATCTTTCAACAACGATAACATTGTGTCCTACTTGTTACAAAACAGATAAAATCGTACCGGAATACTTGAGATACAAAGTAACTAAAACACAATGGTTTAAGGATCAAGTTTACTCAATGATAACAATGTAACAATGTCCTCAGAAGATACTACCGAGGAAAAAACAAACAAACAAACAAAAAAGCTCAGAACAGCAGGGTGCACGTGGGAGATTTAGCAGGTTCCCTTCTCAAGATTTCCCCGCCCAGGTTTGTCATGGAGATCCTGTTTTGATTCGGCACGATTAAGTCAGAGGCGAGAACCCCATTTCAAGTCACAACCACTTCCCCTGGCGTGGCGTGGCGCGGCGCGGCGTGGCGTATCCCCTGACAGTGCACAAACTTACCTGGCAAGAAACCTCCCTGTAAGTGGCTGTGAGAAGTTAGGAGTCTGGGCGTGAGCTGTGGGAGAATCCGTCAAAGCAGCAAGCTGAGCATTTGTTAGACTGAGTCCTCCACACACACAGCACCCTAATAATGACGGTCTCTATGATAGATGCGCTCCGGCCAGCGCGGCCGAAGCGCGTGTGGGACACCGAATAGGAAAACCTATGCCCAGGCCCGAGAGGGCCGGAGCGGGGACCAGCAGGGAAGGACAGCGAGCAAGAGTCGAGCCGGGGCGGCTAGGCCGGGTCCGGGGGCATGGCACCCACCTGCGCGACCTCTTCGCCATCCTTCAGGTACCGCATAGGCGCGGGCTGGGCGGGGACGCGGGTCAGCCTCCTCCAGCCTGGGGCCGAGGCGCCCTCTCCGAGACCCTCCCGCCGCTTCCCCCGCTCCTTCCCTCAGGCGGCCGAGAGCGGAGAGCAGGCCTGGTCAGGTCAGGGCCAGGCGGGACCGAGGGACAGAGGGGCGGACCAAGACCCGCTGCTCCTAGCCGCGGCCCGGCCCGGCCAGGGATGCCCAGGACATGTCAGGAGGCGTGCTCCCGCCCTCCGCCCGCCCCGCCCGCCGCCGCCTCCGCCTCGGAGCTGCCGGCCCTGCGCCGCTCCGTCACGGGCGCCGACCCCCGCCCTCTCCCCGCAGCGAGCAGCACTGCAGCACTCGCAGCCTCCTGCAGGGTTTTGTCCGCACCGCCGAATCTCGCGCCCAGCCTCCCTCAAGAGCCGCCGTTTGAATCTGCGCACGCGGCCCCGAACCTCATTGGCTGGGGCGGCCGCGCGCAGGGGGCGGGGGCGGGGCGGCGAGCGCGCGAGCGCGCGCGCGCGGCAGAGGGCGGGGCCGCCGGGGCCAGAAGCCAGGGCTGGAACTCGCGGGAGTCCCGGAGCGCCGGGGGCGGGGGGCCGGGGAGCGGGGTGGGAGCGCGAGGCCGGCTCACGAGCCGAGGTGACAGGACACGGAACGCGGTGTGAGCCACACGGTGGGGAGCGCGGAGGTTGCTGGGAAGGCGAGTCTCTGCGCTCCGGGGCGTGAGCCGGAAGAGCCGCCGCGCCGATCCAGCCGCGGCCGCTACCTCCGGAGGGGTGCGGAGCGAGCCTCTGGGGCGGGGACAGTCGGGTCCTGGGCCGGGGAGGACCTCGCGGGTGCGAGTTCGCGCGCCGTGAGCCTCGCCGCTTAAGGGCGCGGTCATCTACCTAACCTAGCCAGGAAACTCGCGAGGCCGTTATTTTTTTAAGCATGTGCGAGTTCTACGCAGAAGTGACAAGGAAGTTGGCAAAGACCCCTTGTTTTCCCCAAAGATGAATAAAAGTGTGACAAGGATGACGTTGTTCTCTAGAGGCTTGCGTGGGACGGGGAAAGGTTGATAGTGCTCCAGAAGCCCAACCTCGTACTCTGTTTATTAGCGGGGCGGGATGCTCTGCGCGGGGAGCCGGGACTCCGGGAGGTGCGCCTGAAAGCTGGAGTAACTGAAGTCTTGCATAGGGAAGGAGCTTCTTACAGTTACAACTTCTCTTAACAATTAAGAATTACACGGTTAAAGAAGCATAAAAAGAGATTATTAACTACAGGGACGATTAGACACGGCGAAGAGCCCAAATTTGCAAGGCACCATGGTCTACTGCATAGAGTGCTGAACCACAGATTAATATTGTTACAAACTGACATTTTTGCTATTTTGAAACTGTACGCATCGTCTTTTGCAAATCAGAGATACAGGTGCAAATACAAATCAAGATGAGCTTGCAATTCGATAGATACACGCTCGCTTTTTTAAAAAAGAACTTCCTTTTTCTCAAGATAGATTTTTGGGAAGGAAAAGCACTTTTAAATTATTTTCTGGGTTCCATAGTAGCTTCTAAAGAGAGAGACTAATTTAGAAATTGATATTTTTGAGAGAAGGTGTTGTTATGTACCACAGGCTGACCTTGAACTCTGTATAGATTCCCAGACTTGCTTCTTGTTCTTCACAGCTTCCCCAGGGCTAGATGATGGAATGCTCCTCCTCCTAGTCTTCAAATGTCATTTGGAAGCAGTATCAGCATTTACTCTTGGATATACTTTATTCCGTTTTTATTCAAACAGGAAGCAAAACTGATATGCTTAGGTTATGATCAGCTTTATGCAAATATGCTACCTTTTTAGAACTTGAAGGTAGGTGTATCAGATATTTATTTATTTATTTCCCCCCTCCCCCCACCCACTCTGGACAGGACCTGGCAGTCCTGGAACTCACTCTGTAGACCAGCCTGGCCTCGAACTTGGAAATCCACCCACCTATCCCTCCCAGGAGCTGGGATTAAAGGCATGCACCACCACTGCCCGGCAGTGTATCAGATTTTTAAATAAAATTTATTTTCATTGTTTTATATAGGGAAACATTCCCCAAAGATAGTATTACCTTTGTATGCTATTGCAAAATTTGTGTTTAAGAAACATAAAAAAATACAAAATTATTTAAATCTTCCTAAATGAAGTAGGAAATTTAAATAGTTCACAACTATTTGCATAAAATAGCTCAAATGTATCAAACAGATTTGAAAGTTTTCTTTAATACTAAAACATTTAGGGCCAGGCGGTGGTGGTGCACACCTTTAATCCCAGCACTTGGGAGGCAGAGGCAGGTGGATTTCTGAGTTCGAGGCCAGCCTGGTCTACAGAGTGAGTTCCAGGACAGCCAGAGACAGAGAAACCTTGTCTCAAAAAACAAATACCAAAAAAATAAGTAAACAAAATAAAACATTTAGGACTAGAGAGATGGCTCAGTGGGTAAAGCTGTTGCCATGCAAGTGTGAGTGAGGACCTGAGTTCGGATCTCCAGGACCTGTGTAAGGCAAGATCGAGGAGCATGCATGATCTCTCCATGTCTTAAAAACAGTCATTCTTGCCGGGCAGTGGTGGCACACGCCTTTAAAAACAGTCATTCTTTTTAAAACAACTTCCTTTTTCTCGAATCAAAAAGCACTTTTAAATTATTCTTTTCCCGGTTACTTGGTAACTTCTAAAGATGGAGACTAATTTAGAAATTAATATATTTTAGCCGGGCGGTGGTGGCGCACGCCTATAATCCCAGAACTCTGGGAGGCAGAGGCAGGCGGATTTCTGAGTTCGAGGCCAGCCTGGTCTACCGAGTGAGTTCCAGGACAGCCAGGGATATACAGAGAAAAACCCTGTCTCGGGAAAAAAAACAAATCCAAAAAAACAAAACAAAAAAATATATTTTTGAGACAAGGTGTTGTAATGTACTCAAGGCTGACCAGAGCTCCAGAGCTCCTATAACAAGATGAAAGCAGATAAAGGAGAACACTTGGAAGTTCTCTGGCCACAGGGCTGCTTTATGTCGTGCAGACTAGACTCTGTTGTTGGGGGATGGTTCTGTATGCTGTGTATTCAGATGCTGAGTACTGTACCCAGAGATCCAGCTGCAGACCCCTTAGTTAGCATTGTCATTCTTATTGAAGCATTTCCTGTGTATTGTTCCCCACCACCTCTGATTGATTAATAAAGAGCTGGTCGGCCTGTAGTTGGGAGGAGAGTTAAAGTAAGACTTCCGATCCCAGGGAGGGGGTCCCAGGTGGAGACTGCAACAAAAGAATGACCTTGTGGACAGATGGAGAGGAGCAGCCAGGGCGAGCCTCAGACCACAAGTGATGGGTCATGTGGCTGTGTTGTAGGCTGCATAGTCGATTAGAATTGATGGATATCTACTCAGCTATAGTACTTGAAACTTAATAATAAATATACCAGCTCCCCGTGTCATTATTTCAGAACAAGAGCAAGCACAGAAAAGCCCGGTGCTTTTACACTGCCACAGCACTGTCACAGTGGCAGGCAAGGGCCAGCACCCAGTGTTGTTCTCCTCTGGCCTCCGCAGTTGAAATGTGGCACATACACATGCTCACATGCACTCACATACACACAACATAACATTCAGAGGCTTTACACTGTTACCTCTCAAAATTCAATGAGAGGAATAAAAACAGTTAAAATCTACAAAAGATGACTAAATCATATTGCAAAAAAAAAAGATAGAGAAGTGAGCTGAATGTGGTGGTTTACACTTGTAATCCAGCAGTTAGGAGGTCAAGTCCAGTCCAGCCTAAGCTAAAAAACTCTGTCTCAAAAAAGAATGGGGGGGGGGGGGGGCGCGCGGGAAGGGGACAAGAAAGAAAAGCAGGAAGCACATGTAACAGTTTCTCACTTATGCAGATTTCTAACCACAGAGAAACAAGAAATGCAACCCCCAAACTAAAAAGGCTGAGGCAAAAGGCCTTATGAGTTCTGAGTCTCCTGAGTTATACAATGAGAACTTATCTAACAATATATGATAAAAATGCATATTTAGTACTAAGTACTACTATCCCTTTAAAAAAGAAAGAACTAAAGATAAAAATGCTGAAGCAAATCGAATTTCCCTGCTTGCTCATAAGATGGGTTAAGCACTTTGGAAAGCCTTTATAATTTGCCTCATTTTTCATTTTAAAAAGCTGGGGCTGGAGAGATGACTCAGTGGTTAAGAGCTTTTTCCAGGTTTCAATTCCCAGCCCGCATAGCAGCTCACAGGAGATTGCAACTCCAGTTGCAGACGATCTGATGCCCTCTTCTGGCTTACACTGATACTACACTACAGGCAAAACTGGGGGTATGTCTATCGTAAACTGAACATAAGCCAGGCATGGTGGCACAGGTTTCTGATCCCAGGGGATTACTGTGAGTTCAAGGCCAGCCTAAGTTACATAATGAACTCCAAAGAGGCCTGAGCTACAGTATGAGATTCTGTCTGAAAAAAAAATAGGCAAACAAACGTAAACCTAGGAAAGGAGAGCCTTCTTTTTGTTCCTCAAGAGCTGAGAATGATGTGGACAGTTAATGCTTCTATCAAGCTTTCACAATGAAAATTTCTTCAAGCTCTCTCTATATTCGTATTCCATGATCAATTTATTTTGTTATTCATATCTCTAGAATGTGTGGTTGTTGTTGTCATGCTGGCCTTTTGGCTGGTCTCCTATTGCCTCAGCCTTCCCAGTCCTGGGATGGCTGACATGTTTTTCCATACCTGGAAGACATTTTTATTATAAAAATAATGTTTGCATGCTTTACCAGGGCTCATAGTTTACCTACAAGCAGCTGCTTATAATATGTGAGAAACTTTGTTCCTTTGTTCACACACACACACACACACACACACACACAGATACACGCTTTACTAATTCCCTTTCTTGAGATTATTAAGTAAATTCCTCCATAGGGAGATGCACCTTCTTCCCATCCTCTATGATGAAAATCCAAGTTTACCCAAGACTTGCTAGTTTGAAAAGCTTCGGTTCATGTAGTATCTATGAAACTATATTAATAGAACTGTGTGCACAGCCATTTCCATGAGGAGAATTTTTTTAATCTGTTTATTTACTGCTACCATCCTGGTCTTTAAGACAGAGGCATACCCAGCTATCAACAAATGAAATTTCTGTGGAATAGATGAAGACAAGCAAGAGACAGCCAGGCATTTCAATATGTATGCACACAAGAGTGTAATAAAAAATGTACATTAAAGTATATTTGAAGCCAGGTGGTGGTGGTACACGCCTGTAATCCCAGCACTCTGGGAAGCAGAGGCAGGCGGATTTCTGAGTTCGAAGCCAGCCTGGTCTACAGAGTGAGTTCCAGGACAGCCAGGGCTACACAGAGAAACCCTGTCTCGAGAGAAAAAAAAAAAAAGTATATTTGAAATATCATGTTACAGCTGCTGCAGCAAATTTCCCAAAAGTTCTGAGAAGAGCGTCTAAGCAGTTCCTGAATCCTAGTACTGAAAACTCATATAATTCTTTTAGAAAGCAGTAATGACCAAAATCCATAAATACATACACAGCCTTTGACAGATATTTTAACTTAAGGACATAAATCAGTTGAGGAAAAAAATGTGTCTGAATATTTATAGTAGTATATTTCATCATAACCCCAAGTAAGAAGCACACTTAGATGGCTTTAAGTCTGTGTAGAACCAGCTTTACTGGTTCTTTGGCTAATAAAAATTGTATACAATTTAAGATCCCAGTAAATGGCTCTTTCTCTTCTAAGGCTTTGCACACATACTTGTCTTAGATAATAGTCACAGTTTCTTTAATCATAACAACCGTAAGAAGTATAGGTATTATTTTCACCTATTTTATAAATCTGGAAAGCTGGACACCCACAGGTTAGTCTGTCCAAGGGCATACGGTGGCAGACTAGACTGAGGGCCAAGCTTGCATCCTAATCCTGTAGTGACTGCAGGTGCTCAGCTATGAATGCAGCGCATGTGAGGGATGCCTGTATACAGACAGCGCAGTGCAGAGACAGCTACAGCACTTAAATAAGTATGATACCAGTTATGATAAACATGCGTGATATAATGAGCACATGTCTATCACACTAGAAAACAGCCCATGGACTACATAAACTATTAATAGTATTTGACTGTGAAGAAAAAAGTCAAATGAAAGAGGCTTTACATTTTTTACTTGTATTAATTTACTCTCAGAAAACATTAATTTGCCGGGCACATTCCTTTAATCCCAGCACTTAGAAGGCAGAGACAGGTGGATTTCTGAGTTCAAGGCCAGCCTGGTCTACAGAGTGAGTTCCAGGACAGCCAGGGCTACACAGAGAAACCCTGTCTAGAAAAGAAAAAGAAAAAGAAAAAAAAAAAGAAAAAAAGAAAACGTTAATTTATGTTTTTATTTTTTGTTTTGTTTTTTGTTTTTTGGATTTGGTTTTTTCGAGACAGGGTTTCGCCGTATAGCCCTGACTGTCCTGGAACTCACTCTGTAGACCAGGCTGGCCTTGAACTCAGAAATCCGCCTGCCTCTGCCTCTGCCTCCCAGAGTGCTGGGATTACAGCCACCACCGCCCGGCTTATGTTTTTATTTTTTTAAGATGGTGTCAAATGTTAAAAATAACTGAAAACCCTAGAAGCAGCACAAGTGTGATATATACTCTACAGATCTTGAATGTCCCCAAGGGCCCATGTGTGAAAAGTTTGTTCTCAAAGCAACACTGTTAATAGACGGTAGAACCATTGAGAGGTGATTATTGGGTGTGTATACCTCAGGAAACTATGGGACTCTGACCCCTTCCTTTTCTCTCCTTTGGTCCTAGTTTCTGATTTAACCAGTTTCCCTACCATGCTCTCCTGCTGTGATGTGCTTCTTCATCAACCCCCAAAACAAGGCCAACCCATGGACTGGAACACCCAAAATGTTAAGTCCTCCAGGGTATCTCATTACTTCAGCCAAAAGGTGATAAGATCTCTACACCTGCTCCTGCATCAATAATGCTAGGAAAAAATGTCTCCAGCAGCAAGATGAAACATATCTATTACACATGCATTATTAAGCATTACATATTTCATCTGATAACAAAATTCTAGCTGAGAACTGAATCTTGGATACAGAAATGTTTGCTCTAGTCTGATTCCCCAACTACCAATATTTTTACTGATCCCCATATTTAGAGTACCATTTATTTGTTTTGTTTTGTTTTTTTGTTTTTTTGTTTTTTGGATTTTTGGATTTGTTTTTTTCGGGACAGGGTTTGTCTGTATAGCTCTGGCTGTCCTGGAACTCACTCTGTAGACCAGGCTGGCCTTGAACTCAGAAATCCGCCTGCCTCTGCCTCCCAAGTGCTGGGATTACAGGCGTGCGCCACCACTGCCCGGCCTGAGAGTACCATTTAAAATTTGATGGAGTTTATCAATAAATGTCACACCGTCTAACACAAGCAACTATAAAATTTTTTTGAGTTCAGCTTTTAAGTTTAAAAATAAAAGTGGCTGAACTGCAAGAAAAAGTTGCAAGAGAGAAATGTTTTAAGTATCCTTGTTTCAACCCATGTCTCTTCACTCTGTATTTTGGGGGTAGATACAATTCACCCAATCTATTCATATCCTGATCCCTAGAATTGTGAACATATTATGTTTCATGGTAAAATTGATTTTGCAGAAATGATTCCAAAGAAGATGTTGAGTGGAAATACTATTGACTGTTAGCGCCAAGGCACTAATCATAAGGTACCTGAAGAGTAAAACAGTGAAACAGAGAGAGATTACAAGATATTACACCACTGGCTATAAAAGTACAGGAAAGGCTCGTGAAGCAAGGAATTCAGGCAATGTCTAGAAGCCAGAAAAGGTAAGAAAACAAACTTTCTCCCAGAACTTAAAGGAATATAGCTCTCTCACCTAGCACCTCGCCTTTAACTCGGTGGGAGGGATCCTTTTCTCACTTCTGGCCTTCAGAGCCACAGGATAAGAGATTTGTATTGTTTTGAGTTAGACATTTGTGGTTACTGCTCATTGCACCAATAGAAAATTAACTCATTTTCAACATTTTGATCTGTAGTAATGAAAATCATGCTTTCAAATCTTAAAAAATTGTTCTTTCACAGTGTTCACAGTTTGGCCCATATTTACAAGTAATCCTACTACCCAGATTCAAAAATGGAGGATGGGAACTCCAGGCCAGGAGAGCCGATCTCAACATTTGAAGCAAAAATAACTTGTCAACCAGTGAATTTCTAAAATTCAGTGTTCCCTGTAGAAACACCTAGACATGTAATCTGTAGAGACAACAAAGCTGAAAAAGAATAAGAAATATTGCCTCTGATAAAATGGAAGGCGACAACATTCAGGGTAGGGATGGAACAGAAGCAGCACATATATATGCTCATGTGATGGCGGACAACATGGTTCCCATGTTGGGAACCTTGCTTTGAAGTAATGATGTGGTGTTAGCACATTAATTCTTCAAGCCAAGGTGTAACTTCTTTTCACACATGAATACAAGTTCATGACTGGTTTTTACACTGCCTAAAAATACATTGGAACATACTAGCCAGATAACTCACAAGCTAAGGGTGCTTGCCTCCACCTTGATGATGTAAGTTTGATTCTGGACTCCATGGGAAGAGAGAACCAACTCCTACAAGTTATCCTCTGACTTCCACACATGTATGAGCAGAGCATACTCAGGTGCATATGCACACACAAACAGAAAAATAAGTAAATGTGGTATTTGGGTTTTGGTTTTTAATATTGAAGGGGCTAGGAACTGCCTCAGAACCTGAGTTTGGATCCCAGCACTCAAGTGAAATGCCAAACATGACAGTGCAGATCTATAATCCTGTAGTTGCCATGCTGGAGATGTGGAGACAAAGGATACTTGGGGCTTAGTAGCCAGCCAGTGTAGATGATGAGTTCCAAATTCAACGAGAGACCTTCTATTTCTTGCTGCAGTGTCAGCCGAAGTCTGTGTTAGTCCCATCTTCTGTAACTGTGACAAAATGCCTAGAGTTTATTTGGCTCAAAGTTCTGGAACTTCAGAATCCAAGATCATGCTGGAGAGTACAGCATTGATTTTGTAGGACCTCCTTTTGGGGAGACCCCCACTCCATTCTCGGGATAGCGTACACCCAAGGAAATGCAAGAGACCGACTTGATGCAACCGCATGAGGTAGTTTATTATCAGAGCTCCGGGCCGACATGTATCTCACACAGGAGACAGAGGAGTCGACCCCGAGGCTCAAAAGTTAGGAGTTTATATAGGAGAAGTGAGGGGGGTTGTGGGGGGAGGGTGGTGCGATTACACATGATTTGCTGATTCAAACATTGGCGGAGGATTCTGGCACGCAGGGTGGGGTTTTTTTGGCATACATGCAGATCGGGCCTTTAGCAATATAAGAGGGTGGTTTATTTTTGTTAGCAGGAAGGTCGCTTTGACATTAGTAGATTACATCCAAGGGACAGGAGACAGAAGACTCCAGTCCAAATGGTGTATGACCCATAGGAGATTGCCCAGGTATGCCCCTTATCTTTTATGGCCGGTCTGTTTATAGAATGACTCAACCGCAACCTTGCTTCAAGCTTGTCCGGCATGCCCGGGCTCTAAATCTGCTTGCTGCCTCAACTATAGATTCTAAAAAGTCCCAACTCTCTTCAATTTGTCCCACAATATTAACCTAACTGTAGAGGAAGGATCAAGATGCCAAGCATAGAAGCTGGACAACATCACATCAAAAGCAGAGAGCCAGAAGACAAGAGTCCCAGAAATACTCGTGAAGATGTCCACAAGACCTCATCTTCCCGCACATCTACTCTAAGGACAAACCTCCATGAATGAAACTTTGAGGGATATACCAAGCATATCCAAAATAAGACAAGAAATAAAGTGCTCTTAAAAAGCTGTAAGTAGGGCTGGAGAGATGGCTCAGCAGTTAAGAGCACTGACTGCTCTTCCGAAGGTCCTGAGTTCAAATCCCAGCAATAACATGGTGGCTCACACCATTGTAAAGAGATCTGACGCCCTCTTCTGGTGTGTCTGAAGACAGCTACAGTGTACTTAAGTATAATAATAAATAAATCTCTAGGCTGGAGTGAGCTGGGCTGACCACGGAGCAAGCAGGCCTAGTAGAGATGACCCAAGCGAACCACCTTCATTCCCAGCAACCACATGATGGTTCGCAGTCATCAGTACAGCTACAGTGCACTCATATGCATAAAATAAATTAATAAATAAATCTTTTTTGGAAAAACAGGGGGAAAAAAAGGGTGTAAGTAGCCTATGAATTGCATCTTCCGTCGGCCCTGTCTTTGACACCTCCGTCCTTCCCTACAGAGCATCTTGACCTCAGTCCCTATCATACAGCCTCTAGCACTAACGCCCCCATACTGTTGCTTCTGTAGCCAAAATCCTATCAATCTGGATGTTTGTAGAAAATGAAGTTTGTATAGTGTCTTTTTTGTTTGTTTGTTTGTTTGGTTTGGTTTGGTTTTTTCAAGACAGGGTTTCTCTGTGTAGCCCTGGCTGTCCTGGAACTCATTTTGTAGACCAGGCTGGCCTCAAACTCAGAAATCCACCTGCCTCTGCCTTCCAGAGTGCTGGTATTAAAGGCCTGCGCCACCACTGCCCGGCTTGTATGGTGTCTTAATTAGAGTTTCCATAGCTATGAAGAGACACCATGACCCAGGCAACTCTTATAACATTCAATTGGGGCTGGCTTACCGGTTTAGAGTGGTCCATTATCATTAAGGCAACAAGCATGGCAGCATCCAGGCAGACATGGTGCTGGAGAAGGAGCTGAGAGTTCTACACCTTAATCCAAAGGCAGAAAGGAGGGAACTGTCTTCCAGGCAGCTAGGAGGAGTCTAAAGTCCACACCCAAAGTGGCACACTTCCTCCAACAAGGCCACACCTCTTCGACAAGGCCACAGGTCCTGGCAGTGCCACTTCACATGGGCCCAGCTCATTGGGACCACCACCTCCAGCATTCAGTCTCGCTTACCCCTTGATTTCTGTGGTGTCATGTCTATAGTTTGCACCCCTCTGGCTCCTTTGTAAAGCCTATTCTGCTGGCTTCTCAGCAGTCAGCATTTTATTTTTAGCTCTTCTTAACCTACACTTTCTTATTAAAGTCTCATCCACACTCATGATTTCAGATATATTCTATGATAAGCAAATGTTTTCTTTCAGTCCCAAACTCACGCTTGAACTTCAAATTTCTCCTTCTGGAAGCACTAAACACACATGTTTGCCATGTCCAGAGTAGAACTCACTTAGAGTCCACCAACTGTAGTTACTTACATGTGTTATCCTAAATCAACAGCATTGCCAAACAGCCTCTCACATAAGAACTGCATAACTTAACCTTTTTAAAAACATATTTATTTTGTATGTGCATGCATGTGGTCATGTCACGGCACACATGTTGAAGTCAGATTCTGTGCACAAGCACCTCTTCTCATTGAGGCATCTCAGTAGCCCAATTTAACCTTCTTTTACCTGATTCTTCCAAATGAGCTGTCTCTCCATACACCGAATAATAGTTCTAAAACAAAAATCAGCGTTCAGATTTTCAGCTTCAAAGATTTTTACCCAATAATATAAAAGGGAAACACTTGGAAATCTTTAGAAAGGATCAACGTGGTGTGAACACTTTCAATGTCCCTGTAATTCCACATCCAACCAATACCGTCTGTGGTTCTCTCTAACCACATACATATGACTCTTAATCCTGGAATTGACCCCAGGGTTTTGCTCATGCTGCAAAGTTACCTTACTACTGAACTACACTCTTTTTACACAATCAGAGTTGAACTCAGGAATTCATGAGCTTTTTTTTACAGATACATGTACATATAGAAATTCAGAAACTTTTGAAAACTAAAATAAATGTTACAGAAATTTTCTAATAAAAAGAATTACAGGATCTATAATGTAGGAGTCCCCCTTTATTTATGATACTTTAATCCAGTAGCAATCAGGTCTATGATTTAATTTTACATTATTTACAGCCTAAGAGAGCCTGTGCCTGACTCATATTTGCTTCCAAATGACCATTCTTAGGTCAGCAATGAAGGGTTACTATATTATTATAGAACAGCAGACACCATAATCACCAGCATACTTGTAAGTGAATGGGCCTAGATGAGCATTGTGAACACAGGGAGTTTGTGCTTCAGTGGAGAAATACAACACTTTAGAGGAATCCATTGCTTTCAAACTTTTAATCCAGTTCTCTCATCTTTCAGCTTTTGCAGTACATGAACTTGCTTTTTGTTTGGGGTAACATGTTACTTCAAAATCACCAGTTGCAAAGCCACACCTAGAAACAATCCGGGTAAAGTATTAGCCAGGGCCTACCAAATTTGGCCAGTCAGATTTGTGTAGGAGTGCAAGAAGGCTATAGAGAGCTGTTTTTCTCACAGTAGCCATGCAAAGAACTGTATCGCACAGCTGAAACTGTAAATTGTGATCTGATATGAAACAGAATGTGGGATGGAGAAAAACTGAACAGCAGTAAAAACATGCTCTCTCGCTCTCTAGTGTGCTCTCTGGTGTGTGTGTGTGTGTGTGTACATGTATGTGATTTACATATTAAAAGAATAAATAAAAGCTAAAGAGTAGCTGGGCAGTGAGTGGTGGCACACACCTGTAATCCCAACACTTGGGAGGCAGAGACAGGCAGATCTCCGAGTTCAAGGCCAACATAGTCTACAGAATGAGTTCCAGGACAGACGGGTACACAGAGAAACCCGTCTCAAAAAAGCAAAACAAACAATCAAACAAACAAAAAAAGCAGCTAGAGAGTAATTTTTGTTTTTTTGGTTTTTCAAGACAAGGTTTCTCTGTATAGCTCTGGCTGTCCTGGAACTCACTCTGTAGATCAGGCTGGCCTCAAACTCAAAAATCCGCCTGCCTCTGCCTCCTAGAGTGCTGGGATTACAGACATGCGCCACCACCGCCCGACGTAATTTTTGTTTTTAATATTTCTTCCTTTCTCTGAGATCAAAATGTTTCTGGTTTACAAAATGGTGACATTTTTAAAAACAAGAAAACAGCCAGGCAATGGTGGAGCATACCTTTAATCCAAGCACTTGGGAGGCAGAAGCAGGCAGATTTCTGAGTTCGAGGCCAGCCTGGTCTACAGAGTGAGTTCCAGGACAGCCAGGGCTACACAGAGAAACCCTGTCTCGAAAAAAACCAAAATAAATAAATAAATAAAACAAAACAAAACCCTGGAATTATACCTACAATTTCATTATAAATTTAAAATCTTGGCTGTTACATTATTATAGTTGATGTTCTATCTCAAATTCATGTTATTATAGAAAGGAGATAAAGGAACTAGGGCTAAAATATCTAAGAGAAGCAGGAGGGACATATTCTTACTAAGGTGTTTCTAGAAGACAAGAAATGGGAAACACTGATGTAAGTCGACATAGCTCAGCAGGACTGCACGTAGCAGTCAAGCCCTGGGCAATATATACTTTTTCACAGTTCAGATGCTATACAGAAGACAGCAGCAAAATAGGAGCTGAATTTCCCAATGGGATCTTTTAAGGGTCCAGATTGAGAAGTGAAGGTCTAAAGAGTGGTAGTAGGACATTAAAACACAAAAGCTGAATTGTCTGTGGGACAGCTATGCTAATCTCCCCCATAACAGAGTCCAGTGTTCTGGAGTAACTATTAGTTCATTGAAGCAAAAAGCAGGTATCTGCCTTGGGAAAGCGCCAACTTCTAGTAGATATATATGGTGGTGGGGATCCTTTTCATTTTAATATTTAAGATCACCTTCAGCTATTTGTCAGCTTAGTCCAACTACAGACTGGCAAATAAAAAGTAATTATGGAGGAATCTGGAGACATGACTCAGTGGTTAAGAAAAAGGGATGCTACTATTCCAGAGGACCAGGTGTCTTAGGGTTGCCATTGCTGTGAAGAGACACCATGACCAAGGCAACTCTTATAAGGACAACATTTGATTGGGGCTGGCTTACACGTTCCGAAATTCAGTCCATCACCATCAAGGCGGTGAGCGTGGCAGCGGCCAGACAGGCATGGTGCAGGAGCTGAGAGTTCCAAATCTTGGTCTGACTCTTCCTCGCTGGGTGGAGCTTCAGTGCCCACCCCACCGGGGGACACTTCAGCCAACAAGGCCACACCTCCTAACAGTGCCACTTCCCATGGACTAAGCATATTTAAACCACCACACCAGGGTTCAATTCCCAGACCTACATGGCAGCTCATAACCATCTCTAACTCCAGTTCTAAGAGAACTGATGCCCTCTTCTGGTGTCTGTAGACACATATATGGTGCACAGACATATATGCAGATAGAATACCCATATACACAAAATACAAATAGTGATAATTATTATTCAAAGCAATTATGGCTCCAAGATCATCATTTTGATATCACAAATCTTGATAAGTAATATAAAGCTAGAAAATAAATTGGAAATGGCTATTTACATAGAAATGCTAATTTTCTGTATTTCTACGAATGGGTCATCCACCCCCCCAAGTCCCTACCCCCTGGCACAGGGTTCTCACCCCACAAGTTAAGAACCACTGTGATAGATAGATAGATAGATAGATAGATAGATAGATAGATAGATAGATAGAGATACCTTTAAATTGGAAAAGGCTAAGACCTATATTTAAATAAGAACTTTTATGTTGCTTCCGATATTTTCCATTTGGGGGGACTGTGTGTATTTGTCTGTGTGTCTGTGTAGTGTATGTATGTACAGTCAATACATGTGAGTATGCAGAAGTAAGGGCCAGAGCAGAACTGTGGGTATCTTCCTCTACTAGTGTCATCTTATTAACCTGAGACATGGCTTCTTATGATCTAGAAGCCTGGCTTTTTGACTAGGCTGGTTGGCTAGCAAGCTTTAATATCTGCCTGTCTCTGCCTACTACTGGTAGGGATATAAGTAGACATAGCCATACCCAGTTTTTTATGTGGATGGTGGGAACTGAAATCTATATCCTAATGCTAGCAGAGCAAGCTCTCTTACCCATTAAGCCATCTCCCTAGGCCCTTTAAATTTTATTTACTTATATTTCATATAGAGTCTTTTTTTTTTTTTTTGGTTTTTTTGAGACAGGGTTTCTCTGTATAGCTCAGCTGTCCTGGAACTCACACTGTAGTCCAGGCTGGCCTTGAACTCAGAAATCCGCCTGCCTCCCAAGTGCTGGGATTACAGGCGTGCGCCACCACTGCCCGGCCTCACCTAGAGTCTTATTATATAGTCCAGGTTGGCTTCCTTTTGGCTGGATAATAGAGGCATGCTCCACCATGCTCAGGGTATGCTTGATCTTTATATCACCTCACGGAACCAGAAGTAACTGTGATAACAATGTAACATTTACTAAAGAGCCAAAGAACATTTCAACAGTTCATAAGAAATATCATATGATAGTATTAAATTGAAAAAGAATTTCCATAATGAAACTTAATTCAGACACTTACTATTCACTGCTTAAGAGAAGCAAGAAAAGGTTAGAGGACTGGTACAGGGCCATAGGTGAGTCTCTAGAATCCTTCTAGAATCTGATGGAAGAAATCAGAAGAGATGAGTTTTTGGAGTGGGATGCAGCTTGGCTGGTAGAATGTGTGCCTAGCATGAAGCCCTACTAGATTCAGTTCTCCAGCCTAACATTAAAAACAGACACATGCCTGTAACCCTGCTATATAGGTGGCAGAGGCAGGAAGATTAGGAGTTCAAGATCATAGACCCTAAACTATGATATCCCGTTTAAAAAACAACACTGAGGCCAGGCAATGGTGGCGCATGCCTTTAATCCCAGCACTCAGGAGGCAGAGGCAGGCAGATTTCTGAGTTTGAGGCCAGCCTGATCTACAGAGTGAGTTCCAGGACAGCCAGGATTATATGGAGAAACCCTGTCTGGAAAAACCATAAAAAACAAAAACAAAAACAAACAAAACCAACAACACTGAGCGTTGGGTTCCAATCCCTAATTTGATTCTTGCCTTATATCTTTGCTTACATTTTTGTTGTGTGCATGTGTGTACTTTAAATATATTGAATATATTTAGTAACAACTTTTGATCCCAAAACACATGTATCTGAGTTTTCATACACTCAGTATAAACTCTTATCTGCTAGTTTTCTCTTTTCCTAGCAACCATCTTTTTATTAGACGTTTATTTATTCGTGTGTGTGTGTGTGTGTGTGTGTGTGTGTGTGTGTGTATGTATGTATTCACAGATGGTATGGTCCATGTGCCAAGTTCAGAAGACAACTAGTGAGAGTCCGTTCTCACCTGCCATGTGGTGTCCTGAGATTGAATTCAAGTAATCAGGCCTAACAATAAGCACAGCTCCCAGAGTTATCATGCTGGGCCCTAGAGACAAGCCTTTCAAAACTCTAATCCTTCTCCATTATCACTACCTCCTCATAGGAAGTACTAGGACCTACACTGTGGTGAACATTAGCGTCTCACTTAATTTTTAAAAGATTTTAATTGGGGGGGGAGGAAGTACCCAAGTTTAGTACCTGAGGAGACCAGAAGATAGCCATAAGCCACCCAGTGTAGGTGCTGGGAATGAAACTCTATTATTCTTCAAGAACAATACCTACTTCTCTCTGAGATAGCTCTCTACCTGATTACACTTAATTTTGCTTGCTGGACTGGCCTTGTAAAGAATTTTTGTGGAAGCGTCCAATCTTGACACTGATTTTTAAGTACCTTAATAATTCTGCCTCAACTAACAGATCATTCATCTCTCAGATTAGCATTCCCTAATCATTAGCAGGTCAGCTTAGTTCTTCCTGTAGTATAATACCAAAGTACCTCCTCTCTCCTCTGTGTCTATTAACTTGTTTTAATGCCTCTTTCCTTGACTAGAAATGTGAGTATAATGAAAACGGGGAGTGTATATTGCTCATACAAGTGTATTATTGTCGCTTTTTTTCCGGACCAGCGTTTTTCAACCTGTGGGCTGTAACCGTTTGCTAACCTCTATCTCCAAAAGTATTTATGTTTCGTAACAGCAAAGTTACAGCTATGAAGCAGCAATGAAAATGTTATGGTTTGGGGTCACCACAACATGTAGAACTGTACTAAAGATCACAGCATTAGAAAGGTTGAGACCCCTGCTCCATCCTCATGTAGCCCAAGTTGGCTTAGTACACAATGTAGCTGAAGAGCTTGCACTTCTGATCCTCTTAACTCCATCTCCCAAGTATTGAGATTACAGGTGTGCATCACCATGCCCAATCTAGTGTTACCACTAGAGTTGAAACCCAGTGCTCTGTGCATGCTAGATAAGCCTCACACCTATTTCTAATGCAAAGTACCTGACACATGATTCCACAGGAATTCTAGAAGTGCATATAGTACACAAACTACACTTTGAGAAACATGACCTTTGGAGAGCCCTCCTGCAAAATCAAGAAACCTATCTAGCAAATCAGTATTCTAGGACTTTGAAGTAAAGTTGTTGGACATTTATCTCACCACTGATTTTCAAATTTACCCAGATTAATCACTGAGGAAAATATGAAACTTCTTTTTCGGTAAGGCCTGTATATTTGGAGGCACGAATATAAGCCCAAAGTAGGAACTTGGGTAAGTAATTGGGCTCAAACATCGAGAAATATTAAAGCCATGTACTATACTTTGAAATGAGTTCAACACAGATTGGTGAACATAAAATTTAGATTTAAATGGTATTCAAAAGACCTAGGACCACCCTTTTAATTACAAATGTAGCACTGAGGTTCAGAGCATAGGCTGTGTTGTCATAAAACATTTGGGTGTATTTCAGTTGTTACTAAATTCTGCCACTTAACTACAAGACATTGGTGTTTTGTGACTTCTAGGAGATGTGGAAAAAAAAAAAAAGCCTATTCACTCCAAACAGGGCACCACCAACAAACCTAAGAAAGGATTCCACCCAAGTCTAGTTTGATAAAAAGATAATCAGGTCTACTTACAAGAACATGGGTGAGAAGCTGATTACTGGAGCATGAGCCACTATACCAAATGCTTACATAGCCCCAAGAAGGGAGGGACCTTGTTTCCTTCAGCACACTATCTCAAGAACTCTTGAGACCCAACCAATTTCTGAGGGAGCTAGTATTCAAGACCATGATGACCATGTCATGTTCAGAGAAACAGTTCTACTATACTCTTGGGTAAACTACCTAATCTGTATAAGCTTTCAGCCAAGTACAAACATCTAGGTTAATCGTCATGCTAAGTGTTTAAACTATTGTCTAAATACATGGAAAAGAATCACTTTAATAGTTATAGTGACTTATCACTATAATGAGTTATAAGTGTGGTCTTTACTTGATTGCACCATTTACTTGACTGTAGGCACTCAAGAGCACATGAAATTTGTTGTTCACAACTGTTCCACTGGTTCCTAGAAAGTGTGGCTTTTTACAAATACTTGTTTTGAATGATTACTGAATGACTATACAATATTCTAGTTCTCTAAGTCAAATGTAAAAATTAGTAACTTTACAGACTACATCTCATCTGTTTCTATACATAAAACCAAGATAGAAATAATCTCTCTCACACACACACAAACACACACAAATGTTAAGTGGACCAAAGGCTGTTTTAGTTCCAAAAAGCACAAATTTGAAGACCATTTTTTCACTTTTCATGTGCTATAGTGTAGAAAAATCAATGGACTTACTTCAGTTTTTCTCTGTACATTTTTGGTTTTTATAAATGATAAATTATTCAGTTTTATTTTACTTTCTAGGGTATGACAGCCAGTCAATAAAACTAAAACCAGTAATGAACTATCTTAAGTGGAATGTTTATCTTCTTTATTGACTGAAGTTTTAAGAGCTCTATCTTGATGGTATGTGACCAATGGCATGTACAGAAGACCTCAAGCTCAAGTTTGTGACTGTAGTCTCAAATTATGAGTTCACAGCCTGTCGCACTCCTCTCAGCATGCACACCTATGATCAACAGAACAGAGGTACAACTGTAAAACCTCAGGGCTGCAGTAGATGTGGGGACTTTAAAGGCTCCATAGCTCATCTGTCACAAAGCACAGAAAGCCAACCCTCCAGGTTGCTGATAGTTCATGAGATTAAGCCCTCATACAAATATTTGGATGTAAAAAACATCCAGTTTCTACTCTTTGGTAACATACTACAAATTCAGCAAATTTTAGTTCTAAGAGAGAAACACACACATGCTCTACCTCTACACGTAAGGCTGTACTGCACTTTAGTGGCAGCTGAACTCTTATCACAACTTAAAAGTATACTAGTTACAAGTATGTACACTGTACCAGGCATGGCTCTAATGTTCAGGTAATAACTCATCAATCCTCACAGCTCTAGGGATAAATGCCATTATCATCCTTCTTGGGAGTGATACAGAGGTTACACAGTAGGTTGCATACTTGACTTGGACCCGAAGAGTCTGGAGTCTAGGGCAGTTCTAACCACTGAGATAGTCTACTGTGATCCAACAGATATTAAATAAATATACTAAAGCTTAAAAATAAATCAAAGTGGACAGTTGAGTGGTAAGCTATGGGAAGGACTTTACTGCTGTTTTCTCTTCATATCCTCATCATCACTAGTATTTTTTCAAAAACAAATTCTCTATTAGAACATACCTCGTTTTGAAATATTTAGTAAGTGTTACATGACCCAAATTTGTAAAGAAACTTTGATTTTTTTTTATAATTTGATCCGATTCATCTAATATTAAAACCTGCATTAAGGAAAGAAATTACAGTTCCTGTGTAATTCATGTATATAAGTTTTAAAAACAACTTTATTATGCTAAGAATTTTATTATAAAACTGAACTATTTATTCATGCATTCATATTAAAGTCTAATTAGAGGAAACTAAAGAACATTACTTAAAAAACAATGTGAAGTTGAGGGGGAATCAGAAATATATTATTAATTTAGTTTTACTAGTAATACAAAATTTCAAATACTGTACAGTGAGGTGTGCTCAAGAACACTATACTGTTATACTGTTACCAATTATTCATTCTCAATTGTAATATATACAAACAATCATGAAACCAGAAAGTGATGTCTAACAGCTAGTGCCTTACAGGTGGCATAGCATCTATATTACTTTACTGCCAAGTTAAAGTACTTGCTAGTTTTTTGGCTAAATATTTATACTATTGCTGCTTCATTTTAGTCTAAGTAGTATTTCCCTCCAAAAAGGAGACTCTCCAATTTTTAGCACTAATACTTAAAAGTCAAACAAACCTGAAAATACTGATAAGCTTTTCAGTCCTTTATTGCTCTACAACAGGCATAAAGGCTCCAGGAGGGATTTCTGCATTCTAAAGAAAAGTATGCAATACCTTAAATTTTAAAATACTAGTAATTGATACAAGCAAATAACATCAACTAAAACTTTTTCTTTACTAGTTTCTCCTTTTCTTTTACAAGAGAATAGTCATTGTATTATTATACTACAAAACATGTCAACTCCATAATTAAAAACTTTAAACGTCAGGTATACAAGTAATGGTATTTTCTCCAATAATTCACAATTTTTTTTTTTTTACAGTTTCTGCTATTTTGGAACAAACATTAAATTTTCCACGATTTGAGTATCATTAAATATGAATTGAAACACTTGGCATCTCAAAGAATGGCAGAACTTGCAATTAACTCTGTGACATTAGTGATCTATCTCCCCTTTGCTACTTTACTTCTTAAATACATATTTTACTACCCTGGCCTATTTTCATGAGTTGTTCTTGTTTGAAAAAAAAAATCTAATTGTGAAGAGCCTCTGTGATGTACAATTTTGTTACAGTCTTGAAAAGTAGAACATCTAGCCAACCTAGAATATGCATCTATTTATGTTATAAAAAGTCTAACTTCGAATCTATGTTAAAATGAGTGGAATTTAAATCAATTTTGCAAGGGTTCTGATTTTATAAGAATCTTAAGGTGGAGACCTTGCTTTGAGATCCAGGAGGGGAGAAAAACAAGAAAAATAAAATTCTCAAGATTTGTTTGTTGTTGAGTATTTAAGTTTGAGTATTGAGTATTTGAGTATTTAAGTCTAGTCGAAAAATGAGGACAAAACTGTATTAATGTTTGAAATTTAAAAAAATATAGTATCGCTATAGTGACAAAATGAAGTATAACTAAGACAAAACTTAGAAGTTTATTTCATATCTAAATGTTACTTAATAATAGGGTCCTAAATATCTAGAGAAATGTTCAGTAGCAGACAGCGGGCAACTACATAATACTTTTTGCTGCATTTGGTAGCTAACATGTGATATGTTAAAGTAGTTCTCCAAAACCTGTCAATAATAATATAGGACTTGCTAGTAAATTATTTTCCCTGAGGTAAGAGACCCTATGTAAGACATTGTTAATATCCAATGAATATGATCCTTAAAATAATGGCAATAAAGACTGTAAGACCTGTGGCTACTCTCACAAGTACATTCCAGAATGCTATCTCAACTGCAAGTAGTAAAGCTTAATTGTAAAAACCAAACTAAAAACTATAGGGAGGTATAAAGCATTTCAAATACTAGCATTTGCTAAATTTCTCAGGCCTCTTTCCTAATTCTTTCCAATAAACACCTGACACATAGTTTAAGGGGCGGGAGACAAATGGGCTATCTAGGCTTGCTCTTTAGTTCCTGAGTGGCCATTCCCTTGGAGCTAATTGTATACTACTCACAATACTTGGCAGTGCTGTTTCCTTCAACTTAAGCCATTGTTCATTACCAGGTTTTTGAACATACACTACCTTTAACTGCCTGGACTTTGGGTCATCAACTCTAACTTGGTATGATCACAAAATGGATTACTGAAGAAAAATATTTACAATATTACTTCAGTATTCAGTGAACACTGCAAATAGAACTGAATAGGTTTAAATTACAGTTATGTTACAACTAGGGCTAAAAAAAAAAACATTTTTTACTTGAGATCACAAGCTATTGTGCTCCATTGACACAGCACAGCACAATGGTAAAAAAAGCATCTACACTCACATAAAATACGCAAATGATGCTTAAAACAAACCCTCTCAAAACTTATCCCAAACCATGAATAATCTCACTTAAATTTCAACTGATTTAAAATATGTTCAAATTCTCAAACCTGTTTTTTGTTTGGTTGTTTGTATTTTCTACCAAGGGAGAACCCAAACTGTTATTTATACCCAATTAAGTTTCTAACCCTAAATACCACTACAGTCACTAGAGACAATGAAGTAGTGTCAGAGATTTAAGTCCATCTTGTAACGTTCACATGTGCATAATTTACACTAAATTCAAGTATTTAATAGGGAGATAAAATTTGTCTCTAGCCAGGCATGGTAGAGTATGCCTTCTAGTCCCAACATTTGGGAGACAAGCAGGCAGATCTGTAGACCAGCCTGGTCTATAGAGTGAGCTCCAGGCCAGCCAAGGCTACATAGTAAGACCGTGTTTGGAAAAAACAAAATTTGTTTCTGATATTCCTACTTTGAGATCTTGCCATTATTAACTTAAAATACCAAGCCACAGAAAAGCATCTGTTAAAGCAGAGTGATTATATAATTTATTTGAAGCAGTACATTTTCTACTTATTGAGCAGTTTTCTTGTACTTAAACCAGGGGAAAAAAAATTTAAAGAAGAGTATCTCAGTGGTTGACTAAGCCAAAATAATGGTTAGTGAAGGGATGGGGGTTGGGGGGTGTATTTAAAGCACAGCTAATTGTTAAAAATTTGGCTATCTTATTTCATGCAAAATTAGTATGCAATATAAAAAGTTATAAATTTTCCTGGTTCTTTAATATAGATGAATGAGTGGACATAAAATATTTCAAAGTATATGATAAACACTAATCCATGTGTGTGTGTGTAGTAGTGTACATTATCTTAACCTCAGCTACATTTTTAAAACATCTAGATTCTCCCTACCACATTCAACAAAGTGGGTTGATTAATCAGTATGTAGAGTTTGTTAAATATACTGTCACAGAAAAAAACAAAACCTCCCTTATCTAGAAAAAGTTAAAGTATAACATCCCTTTTGAATGAACAGGAAGAGATTTTTTAAACACCTGATAATGTATTTTCTGATACACAGTTTTGTAGAATTGCAAACACTCTGCATCTGTTACATGTGCAAACAGAGACAGCCAGGCTTTGGATGCTCTCAGAGATTATATTAACATACACTTGTCATTCGTTCATTCAAATTCAACTTAATTTCAGTAAACAAAGGAAGATGATGGACTGAAATACAAATACATTTACTAATACAAATCTACAGAACAGAATACAAGAGTATAGTACCAATCTCAAGAATATGCACTGCTTTTACTACATACGCATGAAAGCTGCTCTGAAGAAACCGGCACTGAAGAGTTAATGACTGCAATATAAGCAGATGCTAATGGTACGCTGGAGTAAACTATGCATCCAAACTCAAGTGAAGCCCACAAAAAGAAAATCTTATGGATGCTAAGAAAAAAAGGAAAACATTTTTGGTTCAAAGGGGCTTAGAGACATTTAGCATATACAGGCTTACACACCACTGTGTCAAAACTATAGAACCATTCATACAGATAAATTCTCTGTGACTCTGACATACTCTGAAAATTAGAAATTAACTACTGCTACCATTATTTTTAAATATTCTAGAACAAAAATGCCATTCTCTTTTATGTAAGATTTAAAAAATAATAGGTAGAACTTGACAAGGCCAAGATTAAAAAAATAATGGCAACATATTATCAACAAGAGCATACACCTGGCCATACTGGCTCAGACCAACTAACTGAATCACACTGACTTTATCTTACTAGGATAGATATTTCTTCCCAACTTTGCTCAAATCAGGAAAATGTTCTATCTTTACTCTCTTCTGTCAAGATATTTTTGCCAACAATAGCTGTCTCTATAATGTTATAAGTAGTCTAAGAAAGTGTTTTATGTATTTTAAGATACATTTAGTTCAGGTAAACTTGAAATCAACATTCTCATGAAATGTAGGACAGCTACCTTGATGACAACGTGTACAAACTGTCATTTCCTCTTCAATTCTGGTCTGTGCAGAAACCAAACATTTAACCAGAGAATTTTCATGTTTGAAAATTAAGACTTTCATGGAATTAAAAATGACAAAGAACTTCCAATGAACCACATGTATGGAAGAAACCCTTTCAAAAGATCTAAACTAATTTACAAGAATTCAGAGCCAGCCTGGGCAGCAGTATATTAAAAGCTATTGCCAATCACACACTTGCTATCATGCACTGAATAACAAGATATAATCTTTGAATTATATACGTACAAGATTTTTAATGACTACTCAAGTTATGTGGCCCAGCCAACAAATATTACATATTCACAATAAACATTCTGCCTTTATTAGCCTCTAAATTAAATCACGAGTGATCCATCGGCTCAGTTGTGTTAGTTGTCTCAGCATCTTGACTATCCATCTCTTCAGGTTCCTCCATGGAATTTTCTTTTTGTGCTTTTGACCTTGTGGCAAATGCTGCTCCCAGTACATCTGTTACACGACTATCAGTTGTTTCAGTATTCAAATTCTCAGTGTCACCAGTTAAAGAAAAAGATTCAGGCAAGCCAGTCTGCAGATTCCCGGGCCTCACAGAAGAACTCACAGCTTCTACTTTTCTTTGAGAAAGATCAGATGGTGTTTGCTCTGTACTTTGATCCCGCAAGTGTTTGTCCATTGAAGCCTGAATAGAAGAAACCATTTCCTGCAATTTTTTTCGCTGGGCCTCAACCACATCAGGATCGATCTGCCTACCGTCTCTCATTGTTACTACTCCAGGAGCTATTCGAATAAGCTCACTATTACTAGAAGCAGCTGTGAACACAGGAGGCTCTGTTTTAATGGAACTATTACTAAAATCTGTCCCTGCAGTATGCTTTCTTACAGTCAGAGTTTCCCTAGCTCTGGGATCAATATGTGGGTTACTGGATGCAGTTCCTAGAGAATGGCCCTTCCCCTGAAAGGCAGTTACATTGTGAAGTTGCTCAGATTTCTTTTTCACTACTCCACCACTACCTAGTTTTAATAACCCATGAGAAGGGCTTGATTCCCTACTTCTTGTAGAAGCCTCTGCTCGAACCTGACTTACAGCCTCTTTAACTAAATCTTCAACATCAGGACCAATAGGGAAATGTCCTGCAGCATCAACACACAGCTCCAGTCTATCTTCAGAAGCATTATAAACAAAGGTTTTGCCAGGTAGATGTGGGAAAGTACAATGTTTGCCATCAGCCATGCCTAAAGAAAAGGAAAGATAGTTAACATGTTAAGACCGTGTTTATAATACTATCAAAAGCATAACAAAGACATTTATGGCCAAAATAATAAAATTTCTGAATGCAGTTGATGGATGAACAACTTTCAAAAAATTATTTGTAGCTGGTCAGTGTTAGTGCATGCCTTTAATTCTAGCACAGGAGGCAGACAAAGGTATATCCTCTGAGCTGGAGGTCAGTCCTGTTTACAGAGTAAGTTCTAGGGCAGCCAAGGGCTACACAGTGAAACTCTGACACGTTAAAGTGATTCTACCAGGGAATGAGGACTACATATATATATATGAAATCATCATCTTATAGCAAAATTAGGAAAAGTTTAAACATCTAAATTACAAAAACAATAAAACCCAACCACAATGTAAACCAATTAAAAAATGTAATTTTATTTACTAAAATTTAAATTATAATTTCAAACAAATACTAATTTCAATACTAGGAAAGATGTGAATTAATAAAAATCTAGGTAGAAATTTCTCCTAACATGTTTCTTGGCATAGGCAACTGACAAACTGAAGCTGGGAGGGCTGTAACTCAGGAGCCAGAGCTGCCCCTATGCACATCCTCAGGCCCAGCCAAACCACACAAATGGAAAATATCAAGTCAGATCTAAGAGGCTATTTATTTATTAAAAACAAAGCCTAGTGGTCATGCCTTTAATCCCAGCACTCAGGAGGTGGAGGCAGAAGGATCAGGAGTTCAAGACCAGCCTGAATGAACTGCCAGAACACTCAATATTCCACCACTGTTCCCTGCTTTTACTCATGTGGATATCCAGTTGTCTCAATACCATTTATAAAATAGATTATTTTAATTCAAGTCTCAATTCTACACCTAACATTTAAAAAAAAAAAAAATTCAGATCCTACAAGATAGCTCAGGTAATGAAAACACTTGCTCAGGTAATGAAAACACTTGCATTACAAGTCTGGCCTGAGTCTGATTCCTAGATCCCACCATGGAAGGGGAGCACCAACTTCCAAAAGTTGTTCTCTGATACACAGGCACAGTGACTCACCCATATTCACATGTATACACACAAAGACACAAACAAAACAAAATTTTAAATAATGTTTATAACTAGAAAACAAAAATAAATTACAACCTAAGCTTTTACTTAAGAGAACTAGAAGGAAAATAAATTTTAAAACCAACCTTTATTATTAAAGAAAAACTTTCAAATAAAAACATGACTTAATGAACTTAAAGTTAGAACTGGCATTCAAAACAGCTGTGAAGCTTCACATTAAATTTTATACTCTCAATATTGATCAGATTTTATGCATTTATCTACTGCCAAACAACAACAAAAATACCCACAAGAGAATTAGAACTAAAAAAACTAATTAGCTTTATATCTTCCTTCATATCTCTGTCTAAAGCAAGCAGAAGGGAAGAGAAAAAAACCTATGAATTCACACATCGTTTCTTTGAAAAAGACCAATAAGACTGGTGGTAAACCAAACATAGCCAGACCAGAAGCAAAATGGAGGGAGGGAGGGTACACAAATGACCGACATCAGAAATGAAAGAGCTACAGGCATTGAAGGACAACAAGAGAGTATTATAAACAACTTTATGCCAGTACATTTGACAACTTGGATGAAATGAACAGACATGTTGAAGAAAGTACTACCTATTCCAGAAATTAAATTCTCAGTCAAAGTCTGCCAACAGGACGCTGGAGAGAGGCTTCACAGCTGTGAGCTTTCTCCTTTCAATTCCAGCACCCACATCAGGTGGCCAAACCCCCCAATAATTCTAGCTCCAGGGGTTCCAATGTCTCTTCTAGCCTCGGAAAGCACCCTTACATACATGGCATACATACACACTGAAATATATATACAGAAAAATTTTAAATATAAAATAAAGCAAATCCTTTAATTTAAAAAAAAAAAACTGTCCAATAAAGAAAACTCTAAAGGCAATGGCCTCGCTGATCAATACATTTTACCTAGCATTATCTATCTACCAAGTGATGACAAAATCCAGCAGAAAGGAAGAATTTCTTAAATACATTTTAGGAAGTCAAAATTTCTCTGACTAAACAGTTATTAGGAGAAAACTAAAGACCATTATTTATCATGAATAATCACAAAGCACTCATCAAATATCACAGAATTTGTTCAACATTCAAAAGTCAATTGTTGGGACTAGAGGGCTCAGCTGCTAAGAGAACTTTCTGTTCTTGCAGAAAACCCCAAATCAGTTCCCAGCACCCAAAACAAATTTCAGTCATCTGCAACTCCAGTAGAAGGAAATCCAATGACCTCTTATGGCCTCCCCAAAACGTATGGTATACATACATGCATGCAGGAAAAGCACTCATACACATAAAATAAAAACTGAAAATAAGTAATTAAAAAAAAAATCAATTCCTGGTTGTGCCTTTCATCCTAGCTCTTGGGAAACACAGGCAGGTAGATCTCTGAGTTTGTGAGACCTGCCTGGTCTACAGACTGAGTTCCCAGGCAGTCAATTCTACATAATGAGACCATGTCTCAAAATAAATAAATGTCAGTTGTTGTAACTCACCCTCTCAACAAACTAACAGAGAAAAATGACAAAATTATCTCCATAAATGAAAAGGATCATTTGACATGATTCAGCATTCATTCCTAATAGGAACTGTCAGGAAATAAGGAAATGGAAGAGACGGTCCTCAACATAAGACATACTCATGAAATTTCAAGACTGAAGGCATCCTCTAAGACAGCATCATGCTCTTCATTTCCATTCAATATTGAACTCAAAGTTCTAGCCACTTCAATAAGGTAAGAAAGAATAAAAAGAGCAAGAGCTATGTTGTCCTACACAACCTAGGGGGGAAAGCTACTAAAAAGTTAGTATTTATGAGCTTATTAGCAAGGTCACAGGGTACAATGTTAAAACAGGAAGCCAACTTTATTTCTAGTCACTAGCAATAAACTATTAAAAACAGCAATTTTAAGAAGCATCTTTTCTTTCTTTCTTTTTTTTTTTCTTTTGGATTTTCAAGACAGGGTCTCTCTGTGTAGCCCTGGCTGTCCTGGAACTCACTCTGTAGACCAGACTGGCCTCGAACTCAGAAATCTGCCTGCCTCTGCCTCTCAAGTGCTGGGATTAAAGGCGTGCACCACCACTGCCCAGCAAGAAGCACCTTTTTAACAGGATTAAAAAGTCCAAAAATAAAATACCTATACTGGAGCTGGGAGGTGGTGGCACACGCCTGTAATCCCAGCACTCTGGGAGGCAGAGGCTGGTGGATTTCTGAGTTTGAGGCCAGCCTGGTCTACTGAGTGAGTTCCAGGACAGCCAGGGCTATACAGAGAAAGCCTGTCTTGAAAAAACCAAAATCCAAAAAAAAAAAAAAAAAACTATGCTAAAACTATAAAATCTAGATAAGAGAGAGTAAATTGAGAAACATTTTCATAAATTGCAAAACAGTATTTTTAAGCTATCAAATGTTTCTGATTTGTCTATACATTCAATGAAAGAACAGTTTCTTTAAAAAGATCCCAGCAGATTTTCTGTTGCTGAAAATAAACAACCTGATCCTAAAGCTTGTGTGAATAAATAAGGACCAGGAAT
Source organism: Apodemus sylvaticus (assembly GCF_947179515.1). Classification (NCBI taxonomy): domain Eukaryota; kingdom Metazoa; phylum Chordata; class Mammalia; order Rodentia; family Muridae; genus Apodemus; species Apodemus sylvaticus. Next base: position 11,464,613 of record NC_067474.1, on the reverse strand, counting down.
ACCCAAAAAACATTTGGGGGCAGAAGGAATATACAGTGATTTATTTCAAGAATCACTATAAAAATACAATAATCAAGTCATGGTATTAGCAAAAAGGAGAGAAAAGAAACTCTGGAATTAGACATATATATATATATATATATTTACTTGAGTTTTGTTTGGTTTGGGTAATTTGGCAATACTAAGAGTTGAACCCAGCCAGGCGGTGGTGTCGCAGAGTACTGTAATCCTAGTACTCTGGGAGGCAGAGGCAGGCAGATTTCCTAGTTCAAGGCCAGCCTGGTCTACAGAGTGAGTACCTGGACAGCCAGGGCCACAGAGAAACCCTCTCTTGGAGGAAAAAAACAAAAACAAAAACAAATCCAAGAAACAAACAAAAAAAAAATAGGAAAAAAAAAAAGAGTTGGATCCATAGTCTTACATATTCATGCTATGCAAGTGTTTTTACCACTAAACTACATTTCCAACCCTTTTTAATTTTGCGATAAGGTCTTGTTAGGTTCCCAGTAGTAGGCCTTGAACTTGTAATAATTTCCTGCCTCAACTTCCTGAGTGTCTCAGCTTCTTAAGTAGCTGTGATTACAGATATATGCTACCACACTTGGCTTCAAGTGACTTTTAAAGCAAATTTACTGAGGGATATTTTGCATATGGTATAACTTTCAAACATATAACTTGTTAACTAATTTTTAAGACATCAAAATGAATAAAATACAGGCTTTTTAATAGTAAAAAACCAACTGAACATCCACAATTAGAAACAAATCTTGATTTATGCTTTTACAACTCATCAAAAAATTAGCTTTTCTTTTAAACTTACAACTTTTCTTTTTTCCTTTTCTTGTTTTTAGAAAAGGTTTCTTTGTATAGCCCTTGCTATTCCAGAACTGGTTCTGTACAACTAGGCTGGCTTCAAACTCTCACAGAGATGAGGCCCACCTGTGCATACCAATTGCTGGGATTAAAGGCATGCATCACCACCACCAAGCTTACTTATGACATTTTTATAATTAATATCCAAAATACACCTGAAAATAAATATAAAAACCTAAAACTATAAAACTTATAGAATAAAACAGAGCACACAAAATAACCTTGAGTTGAACAGAAACGGCATGAACTATAAAAGGAAAAATTATTAAACTGGAATTTGTTTAAATTTTAAAACTCTCGTATTCAAAAGATATCAAGAGAATGAAAAGACAAATTATAGTCAAAAAAACATTTGCTAAACACTCACTTGATCAATGATTGTACATAAAACATAAAATTTAGTAGTAAATAAAAGTTCAACACTGAGCAAAAAGAAAAAAAGAACAAATACATCAAAGGATACTCGACATCACTTTATTGGAGAAATGCAAATAAACCACAGTGGGCTAATGATATAAACCTATGAAAAGGTTTGTTGTTTTAACAAAAACTCAGGGCTGGTGATGGCTCAGCAGTTAAGAGCACCAACCGTTCTTCCAGGGGCCTCGAGTTCAAATCCCAGCAACCACATGGTGGCTCACAACTATCCGAAATGAGAAACAAATTATATATATAAAACCAACCTATGGGCCAGAACAAGTGGGAGCCAGAGTGTGTGGGGCCTGGACCAAGAGAGAGAAGGGGGGGGGAGAATTTATGGAAAAAAAAAAAAAACCTCAAATGGTACAGCTTCATCTCAGTGTTAGAGAGGGAGAGATCACTGTGAGTTCCAAGCCAGCTAGGGTTACACAGTGAAACCCTGTCTCAAAACAACAAAACAAAACCAAAAAAAAAAAAAAAAAAAAAATGAAGCTGGAAGATGGTGATTAATTTGGTTCCCAGACCCTTGTGGTCTCACTACTGCCAATAATCCCAATTCCAGGGGATCTAAAGCATCTATACTCATCTACAGACTCATACACATACGCATAATTTAAAATAATAATTTTACAATTAAGCTGGGCATTGTGGCACACACCTTTAATCCCAGTGTTCGGGAGGCAAAAGTAGGTGGATCTCTGTGAGGTTCAAGGCCAGTCTGGTCTACAAGCCAAATCCAAGAGCCAGGGCTATTATATAGAAAACCCCTATCTCAATATATCTCATATATATATATACATACAAAAACTGGTCTGAGCCTCAGAACCAACCCATGTAAAAGAGGCAGGAATGGTGGTATGCTCTTGTAATCCCAGCATTAGGGCAGCCGAGACAGAAGGATCCTTCAGACTCACAGGCCAGCTAGCCTAGCCTATTCAATAAACTCTAGGCTAGTGAAAGACCCTATCTTAAAAATCAATGTGGGCGGGGCTGGAGAGATGGCTCAGTGGTCAAGAGCACTGACTGCTGCTCTTCAGAGGTCCTGAGTTCACAACCATCTGTAATGGGAACCGCTGCCCTCTACTGGTGTCTGGGGACAGCACAATGCACTCATACATCAAATAAACAAAATTAAAAAAAAATTTCAACGTGGGCAACTCTTGAGGAACAACATTTGAAGTAGTTGTCCTCTAGCCTCCACATGCATACATACATAAACACATACCCAAACACACACACATGTACCTGTACATACAAGTGACACTACCAAATGCCAACACAAATTTAAAACAGAAAATTTAAAATGGTCTAATCACTTTGGAAAATGATATGGAAGTTTCTATGAGGGAGAGTATTTGCGTGTGTGTGTGTGTGTGTGTGTGTGTGTGTGTGTGTGTGTGTGTGTGTGTGTGAGAGAGAGAGAGAGAGAGAGAGAGAGAGAGAGAGAGGTACACGGTTCATGGAAGCTGAGTGTGTACATATGTGTGTGCATGCGGAAGAGGTCAGCACTGATTATCTTCCTCTCATGCCCAGCTCACTGATTTGGTAAGACCAGCTGAGCAGCCGGCTGCAGGAATACTACCTTTGTCTCTGCTAGGATACGGGCACATGCAGCCATGCCTGCTTCATACATGAGTGCTGGGGATCTGGACTCAGAGCCTCACACTTATGTAGGCAAGCACTTGACACCAATTAAGCCATTTTCCTAGTCATATAAGTCTTAGAAAGATATATACTTACCATATGTTCATTTAAGTATTTATCAAGGTAAAATGAAAAACTTACATGAAGCCAGGTGTAGTGGTGGCACACGCCTTTAATCCCAGCACTTGGGAGGCAGAGGCAGGCGGATTTCTGAGTTCAAGGCCAGCCTGGTCTACAGAGTGAGTTCCAGGACAGCCAGGGCTACACAGAGAAACCCTGTCTTGAAAAACTAACTAAATAAATAAATAAACAAACAAACAAACAAACAAACAAACAAATAAGAACTTACATGAAGCCAGGTGTACTGGCCCATGCCTTTAATACCAGCACTGGAGAGACAGAGGCAGACAGATCTCAGTTCAAGGCCAGCCCAGTCTATAGTGCCAGTTCAGGACAGCTACAGAAACCCTATCTCAAAATAATAACAATGATATTGATAATAATAAGGAAGGGAGGGAGGAAGGGAGGGAGGGAGGGAGGGAGGGAAAAGAGAAAAGCTTACATGAATACAAAAACCTGTACATATATGATAAATGTTTACTGGGCTAGATTCATAGTAGCTAAAAATCAAACAGGTCAAATGTCTTTTGGTTGAGATCTTTTTTAAACACGTGTGTGTGTGTGTGTGTGTGTGTGTGTGTGACCTTATGTTCCATGTATAAGGGTGTGTGTGTGTATGTGTGTGTGTCTGTGACCTTATGTTCCATGTATAAGGGTGTGTGTGTGTGTGTGTATGTGTGTGTGTCTGTGACCTTATGTTCCATGTATAAGGGTGTGTGTGTGTGTGTGTGTTTGTGTGTGTGTCTGTGACCTTATGCTCCATGTATAACGGTGCCTATGGAGGCCAAAAAATGGCAACAGCTTCCCTGGAGCTGGAGTTATAGGACTATGGACTGTCAAAGTCAGCGCTGGAAACTAAACTTTGACCCTGCAAGAGCAAAAACCACTCCTAATCAATAGCTGAGTCATCTCTCCAGCCCCTATTAATTTTTAATGTGATGCATTTAATCAATGAAATATTATTCAGCAATGAAAATGAAATCAACTACTAATACCTGCCAATATACACTAAAACAGAGTAAGACACATTCATTATCCCTGCTTCTTGCCATGTTATGTCCTATACTGCCTCAGGTCTTAACTAGCAAGAAGGCTATTTACCAGACCATAGGCCACAGACATTTGACTTCCATATGCAAAAATAAAAATCCTTTATATAATTAAAAACAAAACAGAAAAAGGCTTTTCTCCCTAAAGGACACTGTTATGATACTTTGATTATAGTAAGGGCTCTAATACTATTCAATTCTAGTGCTGTACTGCAAAAGCAGCAATAGGTAGTATGCCACCAAAATCTCACAAGCAACAGATGTGACATGTATGTCCCTCAGGCTAATTTACCAACACCTATTCTAAGCAAAAGAAACCATGCACAAAAAGTCACCCTAATACAACAATATGAAAAAGGAAAATAAATGAACTCAGTAAGCAAATCAGTGCTTGCCAGAGTATGGGGACTGGGAAATGGATGTTAGCTAAAAATCTGGACTGATAAAAGATATTCTATATTTTTACTGGGGTTGATACATGACTGCATGTTTCTCAAAATCCATATACAGTGTATCAAAGAATATACAGGTTCTGAGCCCCTCTAATCCAACAACTGAAATCTGAAGCTTTCTTCAGCACAAAATAATGCCACTAGTAGAAAATTCCATGCTATGAAACTAGCTTCATGTGACTTAAAAATTATTTCATGTTACTACAAAATTACTTAAGGAGATTATATGAGATTATCTGCAGGTGATGTGTTTAAGGCAGGTAGGACACACAAATGAATTTTTGTCTTGAGTTCCATCAACAAAATAGATCACAATGTATATGCAAAGTGTCCCTAAGTCCCCCAAAATCCAAAATGTTTCTTGTTCCAAATATTCTGGATATATGATAGTTAGTCTGAACCTGCCTCTGGGCTGCCATGATGACTGAGTGTTGAAAAGTGCTTAACAAACAATCCTGACACCCAGAGCTCAATGCCAGGACCCAATGTGAAAGCAAAGAATTGACTCCTGATCACAAAAGAACCAACATCTCTCTCACTCACACACACACACACACACACACACACACACCACAATAGCAATAAAATTAAGACATTGAAATAACAATCCTTTAAAAAAAAAAAAAGATATTCTTTGGTTCCCTGAAAGAAAATATTTGTTTGAAATTTAAACACTGATCCAATATTTGGTGAAATTAAAGTATTTCACATTTTATATACACACTAAAAGGATTTAGTTCTGAAGCTGTCTGTCTGAGAATAGCTTGAACAGTCCAGTTGAGAAGAAAGTTGAACTACACTGGTAAGTGTGGCTACATAGACTCATACACCCTTGCTACTTTCTATGTCTGAACATTTCTACAGCAGCCTAGTTGGGATTTGTTGTTTTGAAGGAAAAAAGTTCGAAGAGTAAGTGTACACAACAAAATTTTGTATTTAATGTCTATAAAGCTAGGTAGGTGAAATAATAAGCTAAACCAGAATGATAACTCTGAAGCTAAAAGTACTCATATTACTTCTCTGTAAAAACAGGAGGTCCAAATATATGTGCTGCCAAACTTCTCTCCCAAGATCTTAAAATCCTATAAGTATAACTGTATACTTATATACAAGTGTATTTATCTTTATAAACAAAGAAGTTAAATATAAAACAAGCTGTTTCCAAAAACCTAAAAAGCAGTAAGTCACCACTAAAACAAAACAATAAAAATACTGTATAATCTGCTTCTGGGAGTCATAAACAGTGTAATTAGTTCTGCCTCTAATTTCATAGCCTGTATACTTTCATCAAGGACCAAAATAGAAGCAAGAAAGCAATATAAAAATGTATTAATTACACTGCAGAAAACATAGCTGACCACATCAAGATAATAACAAGGCAGATTGGTAAACAACAAAAAATGTATTTAAATAAATAAATAAATACACACAGACACACAGACACACAGGATGGGAGAGAATAGATCTATCAGTAAAGTGCTTGCTGTGAGCCTGAAATCCTGAGTACAATCCCCAGAACATATGTTGGGAAAAAAGTGGCATACGCTTAATATACCAATGCCAAAGAGACAGATGAAGTGGATCTCTGGGGCTTACTAGCCAGCTAACCTAGCCTACTTGGAAAGTTCCAGGCCAGAAAGAGGCCTTTCCTAAAAAACAAATAAACAAACAAAAAAACCTGTGGGTAGCACATGAGGAATGATGACACCTGAGACTCTGTTCTGGCTTTCACACATATACACATTTATATGTATGTAAGTACGTGTGTACATACATACGTATGCAAACACACACACTCACATACACACTTATACACAAGGCTGGGGATGTAACTCAGTAGTAGAGTACCTGCCTAACATGAGTGAAGCCTTTGGTTCAAACCCTAACACTAAAGCAGGGGGAAAAAAAAGGAAAGAAAACATGCACACACTTTAAAAAAAAAAACATGGGGGGCGGGGGAGAGAATCTTTTGGACTGGAGATGGCTCAGTGGTTAAGAACATGAAGTGCTCTTGCAGAGGACTCAAGTTCAGTTCTAGCAGGGTTGGACAGCTCAAAGTCCTTCCAGCTCAAGAGAATCCAACACCTTCTTCTGGTGTCTGGAGCACCTGCACTCATGTACACACATATGTATACACATAATTTAAAATAAAATAAATCTTTAAGAAACAGGGTCATCAGCCGGGCAGTGGTGGCTCACACCTTTAATCCCAGCACTTGGGAGGCAGAGGCAGGTGGATTTCTGAGTTTGAGGCCAGCCTGGTCTACAAAGTGAGTTCAGGACAGCCAGGGCTACACAGAGAAACCCTGTCTTGAAAAAAAACCAAAAACCAAAAAAAGAAAAAGAAAAAGGGGCATCCCATGTGGATGTCCATGGTCCATGCTATTGCAAGAACCTACGTAGAAGAAACTAGGTAGAAGTCCATCACTGGTACTCCTTCTGACTTTAAAGTCAGAGCAAGGAAGATACTTAGGCAGTAGTATCCATGACTGCAGACTCAGAGGGACATGGAAGGCTTCTATGACAACCACTACTCCCACCCCACCGCTACTTCCCCCAAAAAGTAACAGCTTAGACAGAAAACTATTGACGAGAAATCTTAAAAATTGTGATAAAGAATGCTGAAGTATAGCTCTCCACAACTATGGCTTCTGACAAGAGTGTGGGTAGGGAGGGACTCAGTTTTCTTTAAGGGGCTGGCCACTGGGAGTTTGATCATGCTTTGATAAGTACATGGTCAACACAAACTGGATTTTTTTCCTTCTTTCTTTTGAGGGGGTAAGGCCACAAGGGTTGGGGAAGGGGAGATCTGGGAGGACTGGGGAATGTGATCATGGTGTAAAATTCCCAAATAACCAATAAAGATAGTATGGGGGAAAAAGTATAACAAAGAAACTAGATTTAAAAGCAAAAAGGTGGTAGTGGTGGGATCTCATTATGTTGCCCAGACTGGGTGGGGACTCCTAGGCTCTAGAGGTTCTCCAGCATCAACACCCCAACTTTGACTATAGGCATGTGGCACCATGCCCAACTGTCAGCAGTTTTAATAAAATATCATGACTGTCCTTTTATAATATTATTACATTTTACTTATTTTGTGTGTATGTATGTGTGTGCGTGCATGGGTATACATGTGCTATGGTGCACATGTGGAGGTCAGAGGACAACTGCAGAAACTGGTTTTCTCCTCCACCATGTAGGTCCCAGGGATGGAGATCAGGCTATCAAGCTTGTCAGCATGTTCCTCTACCCTCTGAGCCGTCTCACTGGGCCCCTATTTGAGTGTTCTCAAGTTTAAAATAGCTTAGATGGAAACATTATCCAAGAATAAAAGCAGAATGTAACTATACCCATAGTTTTCTTCATAATATTGTAGAATACGCCACCCTGCTGGAACATGTGAGGAAGTCCCTTTGCGTAAGACCACACGTCTTCTCCTGAAAGACAAAAGCAGACAAAGTGTGAGCTCAAACACAAGAATGTCATCCCTGACTATGCTGACACAGGTTAGCCTAAAACAGAGATTGCAGGGCCGAGATCCAGAATGAGTGTGACACAGATGAGATATACAGTGGCATTCCAGAAAATGGATGGACCATGTCAAGGACCACGTAAAGGTGAGAGCTACTGCCAACTGCTGTTACACAGGAGCCTAGCCCAATGTTTGAAGGCTCATGTTCAGGACACCATAAAAATCTAAATTTTTAATAAGTTCCTTCAATTTTTTTGTTTTGTTTTTGTTGTTGTTTTTTGAGACAGAGTTTCTCTGTGTAGCCCTGGCTCTCCTGGAACTCACTCTGTAGTCCAGGCTGGCCTCGAACTCAGAAATCCGCCTGCCCCTGCCTCGCAAGTGCTGGGATTAAAGGCATGCTCCACCACTGCCCAGCAAGTTCTCTCAATTTTTAAATATAGGAGCTAACAAAAATATCCTTAAAACTGCACAAATCAGTACTGAGCATATTAAATAAAATACATTTTAAGTTTCAAAGTACCTCAAGGGAAACTTGCTGGTAAACACTGGTTAGGAACAGAAAAGATTATGAAAGATACTCACTCTAACGAGAATATAAAGTTGTATTGTGTACATGTGTGTTAAAAGTGAATAAAAAGAAAAAAAACAGTCAGGGAGAAAAATAAACAGATTAAACATAAGTAATTAATATTGTCTTTTGTTGCCCAAAGCTCAGAGTTCAACCCCTACCAACAGAAGGGAAAAAAGCATTTGAAAGCAGCAGAATGGAAGAAGAGAACTATGTTGATGTGCTGCTTTATACCTTCATTATTTTCATCATCATATTACATTACAGAAAATAAGAACACATAGCAATAATGAGCTAATTTTTGTCTTTCCTACTAGAAAATTTATACTGCTGGACCTAAATCTTGTATGGAAATACTGATGCTAATTAATCATATGTCTGCAACCTTTCCCATACCATAAAGAGGAATATGAAACTATGTAACACTCAGCTAAAGTTATCTTTTTTTTTCTCTTTTACTTCAAAGATTTGTTTCAGGGCGGTGGTGGCTCACGCCTGTAATCCCAGCACTCTGGGAGACAGAGGCAGGCGGATTTCTGAGTTCAAGGCCAGCCTGGTCTACAGAGTGAGTTCCAGGACAGCCAGGGCTACACAGAGAAACCCAGCCTCGGAAAAAAAAAAACCAAATCAAAAAAAAAAAAAAAAAAAAAAAAAGATTTGTCTATTTATTTTATGTATATGAGTACACCATTGCTCTCCTCAGGTACACCAGAAGAGGGCATCAGATACCACCACAGATAGCTGTGAGCCACCATGTGGTTGCTGGGAACCAAACTCAGGACCTCTGGAAGAGCAGTCAGTGCTCTCAACTGCTGAGTCATCTCTCCAGCCCCATCCCCCAAATTTTTTTGGGGGGGGTGGCTGGGGGGAAGTTCTGGATTTGGTTTTTTGGAGACAGTGTTGCTCTGTGTAGCCCTGGCTGTCCTGGAACTCACTCTGTAGACCAGGCTGGCCTCTAACTCAGAAATCTGCCCGCCTCTGCCTCCCAGAGTGCTGGGATTACAGGCGAGCACCACCACTGCCCACCCCCACCCGCCAAGTTATCTTTAGTGAACCAATTTAAAATATAAAATTTTAAGAGCCTTGGCACATGAACCTTCATTTAACCAAAACATTCAGTTACACAAACACTTTTTAATAATACAGTTCTATTACCAAAATGGCTATATTTAAATGAAGACCTGGAAAAAAGTTTGATTTAAAATATCAAATCCCCCAAGTACAAATAAATTAACAAGTCCTACACTAATAACAGCTACACTGACCAAATTTTATCTAGAAAATTTGTTTCTATGGTGATAACCTTTCATTTAGTTATGGTCATTCTTATCCTAAATAGTCACAGTTTTTCTAAAATATTCATGGATATTATTTATTTGCAAAACATCAAAAAGTAAGAATAGCAGGGTTTGGGGATTTTTGTTGTTTTGGCTTTTGGGGGTAAGAATCTGAATAGGTGCCAAAGTGAGAGTATGAGAAAATATCACATTTCTTAGCACTTGACACTCCTGACCATGTCCTCTTTAAGCAGATCATGGATCTCTTTGCTTTCATCATCTCCCCATAAAGAGTCTTCAGACATTATTTTCCAAATCAGCCATACTCCCCATAAAATATGAATAGCAGATACTCTACTATACTATTTTGTTTACGTTATGTATTTGTGTTTAATTTTATTCATTAAGGGTAAAGCTTTTTCACTATCTCTCAAGAACTAATTTTTCCCCAGAAAGGGTAATAACTACATCATCACTCTGTGGTTAAAGGAAGTATACCATCTAAGCTGCTATTATTCGCCTATCTTTGAGCAGAGAAGGTACCTTTAACAGCTTCTTCTACTGTCACAACTAAGTTCTCTATTTCATTTACAAGCAAACAAAGCTCAGAACAATGTTTAATTCTCTCAAGATCATACAACTAATAAGTGGCAAGATAGGGTATAAATCTTCACACCAATCCAAAGTTTATACATAACCCTAAAATTAAACATTTACTAGAAAAAAAAAAACATTTACTAGAACTCAAATCATGTTAAAACAAACATGATGGCTTCACAGTCCTGCTTTATAAATATGCAAGATATTAACTGGCTATAGAAAAGAGAAATTATTTCCTTTGGTATATAAATACCTCTAATAAAGTTATCTTTGTAAGATAGGGAACTAGAGATCAGAATCTTTGTACAAGTCCACCACAATCACATAAAGCTCTCCATGGCACCTTCTCCATGTATTATTACTATCTGTCTCCTGCCTAGACTACTGCCCCCACTCTACTGGTTTTCCCTGAGTCTTGTCTTCCCCAACAATTCCCTTGTTCATGTAGAGTTAAATCTCCCATACTGAAGCAAAGCAGTCCAAAAGAAATCCTCAGCTCCACAAGGAGTCCTATGGCCAGTGTAAGCTACAGGACAATGTCCAAAAAAGAAAGGGGGGGGGGGGAAGGAAAGCACATAGATAAAAGTCCAAGATCCTTTTTGATATAATACAAGAGCTAGTCCTTCTCTACCAACCTCACACCACACCTTGACTTTTTGTTTTGCTGTTGTGAGACGGGGTCTCACCAGGTAGCTGAGACTAGCTTAGAACTCTCAATCATCCTTCCTCTTCTTCCACCTCCTGAGTGCTAGAATTATAGGCATGAACCATAATCAAGCCCCAAGCCCCATTCCCTCAGCCTTAATTTTTATGATGCAACACAAACGATTCCAGTGTCCTAAGGCCAGTAATTGTTACCTATGCCTTAAAAGGCAGTTTAAAGAATAAATATAAAATTCAATAATTGCTCAACAGGTAAAGGCACACGCTTACTGCCAAGCTTGACGACCCAAATTCAATCCCTGGACCTTCATGATGGGAGGAGAACCAACTCCCTCAAGTTGTCCTCTGACTTCCACAAATGTTCTGTGGAGCATGTGCACAGGTATGTGAAAACACACACACACACACACACACACAAACTAAGTAAGTACAATAAAAATAAAGTTTAAAATTCAATTTAAGTGTCAGTTCCTCTACAATTCATATGAGTGGTTGAGTAATACTTTGATGTCAATATTTACAGAAATACCAAGGCTGCTATTATACTGCTGGCTAATTCAGATTCAGGGAAAGATCAGTGGTTCACTAGACTTTCTATTCCCAGGACCTAGCACAGCACTGAACAACTGCATTCTTGATACTAGTTGAATAAGTACATAGAATGAGTACCACAAATGAGTTTTTTTTCTGGCTAGAGAAAAAACATCAGTTAAGAGCACCTGCTTCTCTTTCTTCTACAGGACCTGGGTTCAATTCTCAACACCTACTTGGCAACTTACAATCAGCTGTTTCAGGAGATCTGACACTTTCTTTTGGCTTTGGGGAGCACTAGGCAAACAAGTGGTATAAACATGCATGTAAAAAAAGAATAAAAAAAATGAAAGTAACATAACTGAATATCTGTAAAACAGCACCACCTGTTTTCAAGACTAATAAATCAAACTCTGCAAAAACAAAAAGTGGCTCCATCTCTTTAGGACAAACTCTTAAGAAAAGAAGAATATCATGGTGAAGCCTCCATTATATCAACACAGTATTCTACGATAGTGTCTCAACTAGTTTTACTTCATAGTCACCTGTTTTTCATAGTACAACAGTAAAACATTTCTATTTGATGTACTATGTGTGAAGATAGAAAATGCACCACATCTCTTTTCACTGTCTTCTTCTGGAATCCTTCCTAGAGCCTTCAGTTCTCCCCTCTAAACAGAGATATACATAGCAGAAGTACTAAAGATGATTTTCTTCTACTTTGTCTGTTTTGTTTTGTTTTTCTTCCTATTTCAGAAGCGATTTTTAGGGCTGGAGAGATGGCTCAGCAGTTAAGAGCACTGACTACTCTTCCAGAGGTCCTGAGTTCAATTCCCAGCAACCACATGGTGGCTCACAACCACCTGTAACAGGATCTGATGCCCTCTTCTGGTTCAATATACTTGTCATATATATTTATAATAAATAAAAAATCTTTAAAAAAAACAAGCGATTTTTTAATTTTACATTTACATTAAATGTAAATTTATATTAAATTTACATTAAAAACTCTGTTTCAAGGTGGAGTGTGGTGGTGTGCACCTTTAATCCCAGACAAAAGCAGGTGGATCTCTTTGAATTTGAAGTCAGCCTGGTCTACAAAGCTAGTCCGTGAGTACCAGGACAGCCAGAGCTACCCAGAGAAACCCTGTCTCAAAAAACAAAAAGCAGCCGGGCGGTGGTGGTACACGCCTGTAATCCCAGCACTCTGGGAGGCAGAGGCAGGCAGATTTCTGAGTTCGAGGCCTGCCTGGTATACAGAGTGAGTTCCAGGACAGCCAGGGCTATTATACAAAGAAACCCTGTCTCGGAAAAAAAACAACAACAAAAACAAAAAACAAAAAAGAAAGAAAGAAAAAAAAAGCAAAAACAAAACAAAAAGCTACCACGTTACTTTATATATATAAAGGAAATTCTTTGGAAGAAAATAAAAGTAAGTAAAATATTTCATATATTTCAGAACGTGATTAATTTAATCTCCAAAGTATAATTACATAAATTACCTATAATATATACTACCAACATCATATTCAACTTTATGACTATTCTCACTACAGATGTACCACATATAAATAAGTAAAACCATTCAATGGTACATAAGGAATACCACCATAAATAAATGTATAAGCATGATCTAGATTTCAAACTTTTCACCTAGCATTTGAAGAAAAATATAAAGAGCGAATAAAAATATAGAGATCCAACATCACCTAAAAGAAAAAAAAATAAACACCTGACTTCCAAATGTGATTTTGGAAAATCCTGAGGTATTATGATGGGCTTAGTAAGTAGAAACGAGTTTGCTAAGCATGCATGAGATCTTAGATTCAACCACCAGTACCACCTTCACCAGTAAGTACAAAAGAAATCATAAATGTTATGAGAGTTTTGGATGCTGGAGGTTGATCCAAATAGGCCCTATATTTTAAAAGTATATAGTAAAAAGCCACAGTCCTTTCAGGAAGAAAAACAGTGTAATAAAATCCAATAAACTTCTCCATTTTTCAAAAGTTGGTAGCGAACTAAGATAACTACAGTCAAATTTTGTTTTCAAAACCTATCTTTAGCTGGGCGGTGGTGGCGCACGCCTGTAATCCCAGCACTCTGGGAGGCAGAGGCAGGCGAATTTCTGAGTTCAAGGTTAGCCTGGTCTACAGAGTGAGTTCCAGGACAGCCAGGGCTATACAGAGAAACCCTGTCTCGAAAAAACCAAATCCAAAAAAAAACAAAAAAAAAAACAAAAAAAAAAAAAACAAAAAAACCAACCAAACAAAAAAACAAAACCTATCTTTGCCTCCCAATAATGCTATGATAATAGGAAAATAGTAAGAAAAAAAGAAATGAGCCAAATTCTTATGGTAGATCATATCTACCATAGTTATCATATAATAAAATACAAAATAAGTGATCTACAAGGAATTGTACTAATATATTTTGCAAAGTCATAGTTGGGTGTTGAGTTAAACACTATATAAGTAATGAAGATGGCAGTCCGAAAAAACTAAATAAACTCCAATGGTCTGGATAAAATGTATTGAAAGTACATGTGCAATATATTACCATTATATGTTTCAAAGCAACTGTGACTATTTCCATGAATGTCCCATACTGAGATGACTGATATATTATTTTGTTGATATAATACAAAATCTATTCATGAATATTGTACTTAAAAACAAAAGAAGGTACGGTCCTAATCAATCCTAGTACCACGAAAACAAATAAAAGCTCATAACAGCTCTTTTCTCCACCCCATGACCTCCATTATATAAACTGTGCTCTATCACACCCTCCCCAGCATGATAAATTTAAGCCATCTGAAACCATTAGCTAAAAAACAAAACCAGCCTGAAAAAAAGGAAAAACACATCTCTGGGCACTACAAATCAGCACATTTCACAAAGACATGCATGCAATCTCTCTCTCTCTCTCTCTCTCTCTCTCTCTCTCTCTGTGTGTGTGTGTGTGTGTGTGTGTGTTTGAGAGAGAGAGAGAGAGATATCAGTGTAATCAAATAAGACATTTTTCTAAAATGTTGTAACTGATATATTTGAGGTCTATCATTTTTTGTGTCTATATAAAAGAAGGTTGAGCCGGGTGGTGGTGGCGCACACCTTTGATCCCAGCACTTTGGAGGCAGAGGCAGGAGGATTTCTGAGTTCGAGGCCAGCCTGGTCTACAGACTGAGTTCCAGGACAGAGAAACCTTGTCTCAAAAAAAAAAAAGACAGAAAAAGAAAAGAAGGTTGGTTGTGTTTTGATAAAAGCTATAAAATCAGAAGACTTCCTCAGCAGAGACCCTTGGAAGCAAGTTGTGATGATCTAAATGAGAAATGCTCCTCCCACCACCACCACCACAGTCTCCAGAATTTGATTGTTTGGTTTTGAGTTGGTGGCAATGTTAGGGTAGATTTAGGAGGTATGGGCTTGCTGGAGTCAGTCTGTCATTTCAAAGCCTCCCTGTGCCATTCACGGTAAGCTCTTTGCTTCCTGCTGCCATTTTTAAGATGTGAGCTCTCAGCTTACTGAAACAGATGCCACACCTGCATATTGCCACATTTCCCTGCTATGATGGTGATGTACTCTCTTACTCCTCTGGACCCACAAGTGGCCCTGGTCAAAGTGTTTTAGCATTGCAATAGATAAATAGCTAACACATAAGTTCACAGAAGGCAGGAACTATGTCACCATTCATCTGACAAAGTCTCAGGCTCACAGCATACATTCGTTCTGATGAACTAATTTGTGTTCATTACTCAGTATGCATTTGCCTGGTAGCATGAAATGTGACAGGACTACATTAGGTGATAAGGCATCCATTAAAACAAGTTAACTTTTCTATGTTTGTAGATTTCAAATTTCAAATTTTCCCTCTTCTAGTGGGGAAGGGGCAAATAAATAATTAAACCAACAAGCTTGTAATGGGTGCTATAAGGAAAATGAATAGGATATTAAAATAAAGAGGATCTACTGAGAATAGTAAGCAAAAGTTGATCACACTTGAGAGGATATATTCAAAACTAAATATAAGTGAGAAGGTAAATAAGTATTGTAAAGCTTGATTTTCAAGCAGCTAATTTCTGCATTTTGAAATTTACAAATTTCCAAATAACTCCTATTATTTTTTAGCATCACCAATCTAAACACCAAGTTACAATATATGGTCATATGTATGTAACTATTTCAAAACTAATGTTTTTACAAACACATTACTTTTTTTTTCCTGAGACAGGGTTTCTCTGTGTAGCCCTGGCTGTCCTGAACTCACTTTGCAGACCAGGTTGGTCTAGAAATCCGCCTGCCTCTGCCTCCCAAGTGCTGGGATTAAAGGCGTACGCCACCACCCCCAGCGGCATTACTTTTAAAGAGTACCTTCTACATAATACATAATACACTCTTCTACATCAGAGACCAAAGCAGCCAGTCTTAGTACTTTGCTTGTTTTGGGTTTTGATAATTTTTTTTCTTTCTTTCTTTTTTTTTTTTAATATTTATTTATTTATTATATGTAAGTACACTGTAGGTGTCAGATCTCTTTATGGATGGTTGTGAGCCACCATGTGGATGCTGGGATTCGAACTCATGACCTTTGGAAGAGCAGTCAGTGCTCTCACCCGCTGAGCCATCTCTCCAGCCCCCTTTTTTTCTTTTTCTTTTTGATGGCTGTCATCACTGGAGACAGAGGGTTGCTAATGTAATCTAGGCTCAAGACAAGCTCATGATCCTTACACCATAGGTTTTCAAGTGTTTGGAGTGCTAGCATAGGTGTATGCACCACCATACCAGGTTTGTGTTATTTCTTAAAGCAGAAATTTCTCAAATGCTACTACTTTAAATTAGCAAAATACACCTTTATACTTAAATTTTGTGTTGGTAATAAATATATATAAAAAAAGCTCATGGCTTATGGACGGCTATGTAAATATTAAAGGTGAAGAGGCAAAGGATCAGAATAGAAGGTGGCATCTTGGGGAACTCATTCTAGTCTAAACTAGTTCCTAGAATTAGATGCAGGTAGCTTAAATCAGTATTTTTTGAAAAGTAATTACAGGAGGGCAATGGTGGCTCAGGCCTTTAATCCCAGCACTTGGGAGGCAGAGGCAGGTAGATTTCTGAGTTCGAGGCCAGCCTGGCCTACAGAGTGAGTTCCAGGACAGCCAGGGCTACACATAGAAACTGTCTTGAAAAACCAAAAAAAAAAAAAAAAAAAGTAATTATAAGCTGGTTTTTTTTTTTATTAACTTTCATTACAGAATATATTACAATACTAAGCAAATACTTAAGACTACTGATTTATATAAGGTGACCCATGTCAATGTATTCATCTACAATGGGGTAAATGGAATCCTTACCTATACTCTCACTCATTAGTCTAACAACTAATCTTTTAAATCAAATGTAGCTAATTGAAGGGTAAAAGTAAATGCTCTACGGAATCAGGTAAAGAGGGTGTTCTGCAGAGAGGTCAAAACCAAGACTCAAAAAATATTCCTAGCCCTCAGCAAAAATTGCTTAAAAACAAAAGATTTATTATTATATGTAAGTACACTGTAGCTGTCTTCAGACACACCAGAAGAGGTCAAATCTCACTACAGATGGTTGTGAGCCACCATGTGGTTGCTGGGATTTGGAACTCAGGACCTTCGGAAGAGCAATCAGTGCTCTTAACTGCTGAGCCATCTTTCCAGCCCTAAAGATTACCTTTCTAGTTACCAGAATTATCATGGACCCCAGGTGATATATTTCTCCTTTGTTACAACAGTGTATAAGCATCTGCTTTTCAGACTCTTCTTCAATGTTGAATGCTGACAATCCATTCCATTTCTGCAGATACAGTCTTTCTTTAGACATGTTAAATTCAATTAAAAACAAAACCCTTCAAACTGCTTACTATTCGTTGGACACTAGTTACTGGATATACAAAGTCAATAGGAGATATTCACCACATAAATGTTCAAATTTATCCTCTCTTAAGACAGACATTATCATCCTGTTTTAACTTGGGAAACTGCCAGTCTTAAAATGTTTTCTGTATATACCTAATTTTGCCCATTTTGTGAGGATGTTATTTTCAGAGTCCTGGGAATACTTTACCTATGTTCATATCAACTACAAGTGATCTCTTGTATAGAAGTAATTGAATTATTGGGGAGTTAATAGTTTTCCTGAAATCACTAAGTATTAGAGCCAAGAGTCAAATTGTGTCTTCTGATTCCCAACATCATACAGCCATTCCTCTATTCCACAAAGTCTCTATGAAACCACAATGTCTCAGAAATATGTGAAATACCTAGGCTGGTTTCTCCAATTCAGTTTTTATGCCTACCAAACCAAAATGGACAATATCAAGTAGAAAGTTTGTGCCATTTTTATATCTCCCATGAACTAGAAGGCTCCCAACTTAATAAGCCAGTAATAACAAATCATTATAGTAGACCAAGGCCCAATTCACTACTATTTAGTAGTCTGAGAAAACAGAATCAAAAGCCAGCACTTTTCTAGCTAAAAGTTCTAATCTCAGCAAAATTAAGTCTCATCTAACAACTAATCTTTTAAATTTTACTTCAAATTTGAAAACTTGCATAAAGCATATTAACACCGACTTAATGACAAAGGTTAAGCAAATAATGTAAAAAGTGTACCACTAGGCAGGATCCCAAATCATCTAAAGGCTGAAATTACCATATTTAGCTAATAATATATTTTCCTTCAATTTATACTAAATTATCAAAAAGAAATTCCTAACCCCATTGCCATCTCTCTTGTTTGTTTCTTACGGAGCTATTCATTGCAATTATGGCATTCATTGCAATTATGGCAGAGTCACTGAGCCATAAAATTAAACACAAAACCGAGCATACACATAAGAAAAACTTAATGAAGGAAGAACAGGAAATGGAGGAGGTAGGCTAGTATGTGGGAGTGCAGTGAGACTATAAACACCAGAAACTGCAATTCATCAAACAGGAAGTCCTGAAATCACATGACAGACAGGAAAATGAAATTAAAAATAAATGAAAAAGATCAAGATGGAGCTCAGTCAGGGAGAAAAAGGGGGTTAACTATAAATACATTTGGTTTTTTTAAACAAATTTTGAAATAATATATATTTAATCATCTGGAAGCAGATGAGTAACTACTTTCATTCTGTAGTTTCATGCTGTTCTAATTCACTCAATAATCATATTAGTATCTACTACCAAACACTAAGAAATATAATTTTCTCCTACGTATAAAATTAAGTATTTATGTTAACAACAGGTTTTTTCCCCCTCTCCACAACAAACTCAGTATTTTATACTCACAATTAAAATATACCATCTGAGTTCAATTGCTCTTACCCATTAACGTTGCTAAAAGACACAAGGAGTACATTTCTTTGTCAGCTTGCTCCTGAAGTTCCTTGGACGACAGTTTACCAGTAACAGCAATCTCTTCTTGTTTCACAGTGTGGGCTGAGTGTGCAGCAGTGGATGGACCACCTTCTGCTTTTCCCTTTAAGATCTCTATTGTAATTCTGTCACCGTGCTGTAAAGGAACTGGCTCCTTTTCCATTCCTGCCTGGGGTGGCATTAGCTCTTTAGGAGGAAAGCCATATCGAATACACTGTAAATACGGAGGAATGTTGAACTCTCTGGCAATACTTTCCTGAAGTTCAAAAAAGGTTGTTGAAGGCTTAAGGGTAACCATGGACTGCCGTCCATCATTAGTTGTTATTCGAATCTTCTTCTCCTTAGAAGTGGTAGGTGAGTAGGGAGCCTTGGTGGGGGTGGCAGGTGCAGATGAAGGCCCATCACGAATAGTACTTGGAGAAACAGTTCTGGGCTGCCCCTTTTGCTCTTGTTTTAATTTCTCTGTTTTCCGTTTCTGCATCACAGAAGCTTGTTCTGTGATGTTCTGTTGAATAGTTCTTTCAGTTTTACTCATGTTTAATTCTTCCTTGTGCAAAGTTTTTGTTTTCTGTCCAGTAAGAATAATTTTAGTTGGTAGCTGAGACTCCAATTCTTGGCCTTGCATATCTCCAACTCTCTGAGCATGAGCACCATCTATATTTACAGGAGTGTAATCATCAGGATTCTTTTTTGCAGTCTGATGCAATATAGTGTGGACAACTTTCTGAACTAGGATCTCACTCCCAAATTCACCTGGAAAGTGCTTGGTAACAAGTTTCATTGCAACATCATAAACATTACTATTCAAAGATGGATCACTTTCATACTGGAACCAATATACTGTTTCTCTGACTACTCTTCCTCCCCACTCCAAAGTGATAGGAAAAGCTTCTGGAAGATTGTCATATTCTTTACCTTCCCAAAAGTGTTTGAATCCACAACCACACTTGCCACCAGTCGACCTAGAATTAGTTCTGTCTCCATCCAAATACACAATAGAGCCATCTCCTCTGACTCTTCGCACAGATGAGCCATGGCACCAATTACAAGCTGTTAGATTACTCAATCCATAGTCCGGTAGCAGAACATCTTTCACTGGATCATATGAACAAACCAAATTGTTTAAGGGAAAGCTGTAATTTTTGTCAGGCCTCAGCTGCCCATGAGTACTTTTTGCCAGGTTATACAGTTTCCCTCCTGGAGCCAACCACTCAGGAGGAACATGAAGTTCAGAAAGGGCACCACAGAGCAAACACTTGTGAAGGCGATTATCCATTACTGCTTTCTTAGCAGCTGCTGTAACTTCCTCAGGCTGAACTCCTATCACCCCAGTCCTTCTGTAGAAATACTGATGTACATCAGCAACCAAACTTGGATGGATACCATGTTTGTCCATAAAGACTTCTTCCATAGCAGCAACCAGCCTAAGTAAGTACTTATCCTGCAAACTTCTGTCTCCTCCAATAACACAGCCACCATCCTCCTCAAGCTTGATGTACTTTTTAATAAGGTCCTGAGGCACACCCCATGCTTTAGGTAGCAAATTCATGGGGAGTTTGGGCAGGGCAGCCCCCTTTATGCCTACCAAGGGGATATAATGGTTTCTACCAGAGCTACTCCACGCAATACAGATTGGCTTGTTCAGATGACCATCTCTCCCAGTGCATTTCTCTGCAGGTATGAGCCCAGGTAGAAAGGTGGCTGAATAATCACCAGAGCTTCTCATGCCGCTGAGGGAATCCAAAAGAATTATGGGACGATGTAACACATTGGCAAGGCCGAATATGTGGATATTCCTCAGGCCTAAGGGGACACCTTCAGGTGGCACGAACAGAGGGTCACATTCATTGATAATGTCCTCCCACTCGGCAGCATCAATGAAGTCATGGAACAGGGCTTGATATCGGGCTAGGTGCTGCTGAAAGTGCTGCTTAAGATTCTCCCTCAGGGCATGCCAGAAGAGCTCTCGGCCTACCAGCGCCCTGGACACAGCGTGCACGAGGCAGTGTCCATCCCCATCCACATGCACTGGAATGAGGCATTCTTGACTTTTATTGGCCCGTTTGATATCCTCGAGGGTGTCATGCAAATACAGGAGGCTTCCGGAGCGGTCCTTGCCGTAGCCCACCGTGTTGACGTGCTCTGGTTCGATGAGGAAGGCCCGGTCACCGAGTAACGCGCAATCGAACAGTTCGCCTTGGTTCATGTCCCGGAGGAGCTTGGCCCGGCCCGTTTGTTTGTCCATTCCATAGCGTGCCAATATGGGCGACAATAATTTGCAGTGGTAGTTGGAGAGGCCCATCACCTTTACCAGTTCCGTGTTCTTCTTGGGAGCCCCCGTGACGCCGAGGAGCGCGTTCCGCAGCAGATTGTGCAGCACGACGTCCGGGTCGGTCACCTCCTCCACTCCCAGCAGCTGTTGCTGCTCGTGCCGCTGCCCGCACTCGGTACACTCGATGCTGACAGAACCCGAGGCCGGGAAGAAGAGGCGCGCCTGGCACTTGGGATCCGGGCAGCTCCCGGAAAGGATTCTCCGGTCCCTTCGCCTCGAAAGGCCCCCCGGAGCGGCCGCCGCCGCCAGAGACGACGAAGTCTGCGGGGCCTCGGGGGGAGGCGGCGGCGGCGGCAGAGGAGGAGGAGGCGGCGGCTGAGACATCGCTCTCGGCTCTCGCTCTGCGTCCCAAGCGACCCTCAAAGGCGCATAGCCAGACCTCCGCCGGCCCGACGAGGTCTAGTCCAGGCCCGGGGCGAATGGCTTTCCTTTCCCTACCAGTTCCTCCTCCTCCTAGGCGAAGGCGGAAGCGCCGGACGTTGTTTCTCTTCTCACTTCTCCACTGCCTTAGCCGTTGCCCCGAACGTAACGGCCACCACCCCACCCCGCACTCACACTCACTCACTCTCGCTCTCTCCCTCAGACACAGACATACACGCCCTCACTGAGACTGCGCAGGCGTAGCTTCCGCTCTGCCCTCTGGGAACGGGAGTCTTCCGGCTCCTCTCTCGCGAAGGAGTGTTAGGCGCTTCCGTCCAGAAAGAACTTCAAATACCATGATGCAAAGCGACTCGACGCACGCGGAGAGGAGGAACAGGAAGGCACTCGGGAGGGGGGGCAGAAAGGAAGTCGATGACTCGCGGGGCTTGTCGGTAGTTGTATTTTTAACTGGATCTCTTTTGTAGTTTGTCCCCCATGCTATGGCCCAGGAGAAAGAGTCAGAGAAATCATATTTCTTAGGATACTGTGGGTAGTGTCCCGCTGCACTTTCCCCTTGCGCATAAAGGAGTGTGCTTTGGGAAGACAAAGTGAAAAGGATTGGTGTGGAAAAGGGTCTAAAGTCCACCACCACTGCCAGGAAGTGGAATCCAATTATTTAGTCCGGGTTAAAGGTCCTAAGAAAATGGAAGCGGGAGTTTCCTTTCTTTTCTCTCTCTTCTCTCTTCTCTCTTCTCTCTCTCTCTCTCTCTCTCTCTCTCTCTCTCTCTCTCTCTCTCTCTCTCTCTCTCTCTCTCTCTTTTTTTTCGAGACAGGGTTTCTCTGTGTAGCCCTGGATGTCCTGGAACTTACTCTGTAGACCAGGCTGACCTCACACTCAGAAATCCGCCTGCCTCTGCCTCCCAAGTGCTGGGATTAAAGGCGTGCGCCACCGTCGCCCTGCTAAAGAGGGAGTTTTCTACAAGGCCACATTTTTTTTAAAGTAATTTTTCAAATACGATATCATTCCTTTAAAATTACCATTTAGCTAGCAAGTACCGTAACTGAGTTCTACCTTATTCGTAGTTATAATCATGTACTCTACTGCTATAATTTGAGAGAAAATTAACAAGAAGTGAACAACAGCTGGTGTCCAGTGGCAAAATCTGGCTGTTTTGGTTGGGCCAGAAGAAATTTAAATTATTATTTTTTAATATCTATGTGTTTGAACAGTGAACAGCAAGCACTTCCCTAAAAAGTTAAAAATTTTAAAACACCTTGTGTCAGATAACCTTCTTAGATCAAGAAAATATTTGTTTTTCTGTATCATTCAGTAACTGGAACAGCAGATGCTATTTTCTTTTTGTTTGTTTGTTTGGTTGGTTGGTTTTTCGAGACAGGGTTTCTCTGTGTATCTCTGGCTGTAGACGAGGGTGGCCTCGAACTCAGAAATCAGCCTTCCTCTGCCTCCCAAGTGCTGGGGTTAAAGGCGAGCACCACCACAGCCTAGCTAGATGCTATTTTCAAAAGACCGTTAGTGGCCTGGAAAGCTGATGCATGGAGAGACATCCAGCAGGAGGCCAACCTAGGCTATGGGGCAGGAACTTGTCAGAACAAAACAAAAAACCTTCATGGAGAAAGTATATTCAAGAGTAGATGAGAACTTAGTAAACTAGAGTTGTAGAGCATTTTGGGCAAGATGAGTAGTATTTATCCTGTATAGAGGTGAGAGGGGTTAAGTCCACAGTAATTCCAGACTGAAGCAACCATCAGAATCAAAGGCAGCACTCCAGCAAGAAGTCTGGAGTCTGGGAGCAGCCTGGGAATTTACATTTTGAGCAGGGTGTCTGGCTGGTGAGGTTAATGATGGGAAGGTCACAGTTTGAGAATTACTGCTGGACAACTTGTGAGAACACATTTAAAAAAAGCATCCTGTTATTATGTTTGTCCTTTTTTTGTTTGTGTAGAACTCACTAAATAGATCCACAGAGATCCGTCTGCCTCTGTCTCCTGAGTGATGGGACAAAAGATGTTTGCCACCAACCTGTCTTCTTTTTTAAGTATTAAGGAAATTGCTTGTCATCGAATAAAATAAGTCTTAAAAAATAAGTCTAGCAGGGCTGTGGTGGCGCGCGCCTTTAATCCCAGCACTCTGGGAGGCAGAGGCAGGCGGATTTCTGAGTTCGAGGCCAGCCTGGTCTACAGACTGAGTTCCAGGACAGCCAGGGCTACACAGAGAAACCCTGCCTCGAAAAATCAAAATAAAATAAAATAAAATAAAATAAAAGTCTAAAAGAAAGGTAACATTGTCTGTTAACAGTTACTATGCCTGAGCCATAGGCACAGAGGTTTTTGTTTTTTGTTTTGTTTTGTTTTTGGATTTTTTTTTTTTTCCAAGACAGGGTTTCTCTGTATAGCCCTGGCTGTCCTGGAACTCACTCTGTAGACCAGGCTGGCCTCAAACTCAGAAATCTGCCTGCCTCTGCCTCCCAAGTGCTGGGATTACAGGTGTGTGCCACCACCGCCCTGCACAGAGGAGGTTTTTTGTTTTGTTTTTGTCTTATTTTGTTTTGCTAGACAGGGTTTCTCTGTGTAGCACAGGCTATCATTCTTGACCTCTAGCTCAGGCTGGCCTCAAACTCAGTCTTTCTACCACCATCTTGTAGGTGTTGGGATTATAGATCCAACATATGGCTGAAGTTGCATCTCCTTCCCTCCCAAGATAGGCTGTCACTCTATAATCATAACTGACTTGGAATTCCCTATGTGGACAAGTCTGGCACAGAACTCATGAGCTCTGTCTGCCTCTGCCTCCCAGTTGCTGGGATTAAAGGCATGCACCATCGTGCCTGGCTTGACGCTGAATCTTCATGGACATAAGCCTAACGTTTTACAGTTTAAATTAATATTAATTTAAATAGTAAGTCTGAGTAACCAATGCCCCAGGGCTGCTTGTGACTGCACGTGTGTTTCTTTTCATCTTCCCCACACTCTGTCTCCCCCTTTGCATAGTACATGATGAATACTTTTGTTAGGAAGGAAAATAAAGATTACGAGGTCACTTAACAGCTGCAGCGTAATTCTAGTAATAACCTTGCATTTTTCTCGAAGGTCTTGGTCTCCTTCTTGGAGGTCTCCTCCTCCCTCCTCTTCCCTTCCTTTTTCCTTCTCTTCCATTAGCTCTGTTCCTTAAACAGTATAACTTGTTCTAATTCTGTGATAATTAAAATCATAACAAAATGTACTGTACACTTTTTTGTATCCATACATAAGAGATATGTTAATAGATAAGAGCAAGAGTATAATTCAAAATACATTTTTAGGACTCTTTGTTACTAATGTAAATCATTTTATATTTTTCTAACATGTGAATATATCAAAATGATGATATAACAAAAATTAAATCCAAGGCAATCTTCCAGGGCTTGTGTATTTTGGCAAGCAGCAAGTTAATGTGGAATTTGTGTATTGACAACATCAGAACTGAGTCTCAATGGGTCATGTCAGAAAGTCCTTCAAATGGAGCCTCAGTCAAGAAAATTACAACGCAGGGACACCAGCACTTCCTTCACAGCGAACTGTGCTTTCCAACCCAAGGGTGCTCGGCATGCACACCATGAGTCCTGTGCAGCTTAGCAGCATCAGGCTGAAGGGAAGGTTTTGTCTTCAAGTCAGACTGCATCAGTGTGGTGGTTTGAATGAAATGTCCCCAGTAAGTTTAGATAGTGGAGCACTGGGTCCCCAGCTGGTGGTGCAGCCTTGCTAGCGCAAGTAAGTCACTGGGGGCAGGTTTTGAAAGTTTATAGCTACCTGCCACACACAGTTTGTTCTCTCTGCTATGTGTTAATGGCTGAAGATGTAATCTCTCAGATCCCTGCTCCTGCAGCTCTGCCCATTTACAGCCATGCTGCCCCTTGTCATGATGGACTTTTTTTGTTTTGTTTTGTTTTTTCGAGACAGGGTTTCTCTGTGTAGCTCCTGCTGTCCTGGAACTCACTCTGTAGACCAGGCTGGCCTTGAACTCAGAAATTCACCTACCTCTGCCTCCCAGAGTGCTGGGATTACAGGTGTGCGCCACTACTGCCCCAGCCCAAGTGCCCCCGGTTCATGATGGACTTTTACACACACACACACACACACACACAAATCCAACCAGGAAAAATACACAAAGGTATGCTTTGGGCTTAAGATACTGAACCATGTTCTACAGATACATCTGCTGGATTTGCATTGTTTACAGAATATATTGTATGGTGATCTTGGATTGATGAAAGGTTGAGGTAATCATGGTATTGGTTTCCCAAGCCATCTCTTGGCACAATTGATAAGTAGCGTTTTCCCTGGCTTTAGCAATTGAACCACTTTGAACGATATCAGAAGCACACATTTGGAAAACCAAGTACAGACGGCGCACTTGTCATGGGTTCCGCTTTTATCTGTAGCCTTTAAAAAGTTCTCTTTAGCTGGGCGGTGGTGGCACATGTCTGTAATCCCAGCACTCTAGGAGACAGAGGCAGGCGGATTTTTGAGTTCCAGGACAGCCAGGGCTACACAGAGAAACCCTGTCTTGAAAAAAAAAAAAAAAAAAACAAATCAAAATAAATAAATAAATAAATAAATAAATAATTAAAAAATAAAATAAAAATGACTGTGTTTGGCTATTCCTTCCCCTTCATGAATCTACCTTCACAGATATTTTCTTGTTTTGGGAGAAGGACCAGAAGGATATATAGAGCAAGTGTGGAGGGTTGCCTGACTGAAGAATTAGATCCACATGTGGTAATTACAAATGCTGGTTCTGAGCCCAGCTGCCTAGAATGAGTCGTGGCTCTGTCATTTCGTGCCTGTTTGAACCAGTAAACGTGTTTGTCCTGCCCGTGTCTCCATATCTTCACTTATAAACTTATAAAATAAAGGTGCTCCTTATGAGGAGGAGGTTGCATCTAGGGAGATCCTGGATAATGCTTAGAATAGAGTCACCATGTGCTGAGAGTGGATCATCATATGATCATATGATCATTATGTGTGCAGAGGTGGGAGAAGAAAATCACTTCTGAGCACTCACTGTGAACCATAAACCTGTATGCTTTCCCCACTGATCTGTGTAAGTTAGGGGTTTTGTTTGTTTGTATTTGTGTGCCTGTTGCTCTTTGAATTGGCTTGATTTGAGGTTTCTGGTGATTGGTTTAATTTCGGTTAGGTTTTTTTGTTTGGTTGGTTGTTTTTTTGTTTTGTTTTGTTTTGGGTTTTTTTTGGGGTTTTTTGGATTTGGTTTTTCACAGAAACATTTTTTTTCCCCGAGACAGGGTTTCTCTGTGTAGCCCTGGCTGTCCTGGAACTCACTCTGCAGACCAGGCTGGCCTCGAATTCAGAAATCCGCCTGCCTCTGCCTCCCAGAGTGCTGGGATTACAGGTGTGTGCCACCACCACCTGGCTTGGTTTGGTTTTTCAAGACAGGCTTTCTCTACGTAGCACTGGCTGTCCTGGAACGCACTCTGAAGACCAGGATGGCCTCAAACTCAGATATTTGCCTGCCTCTGCCTCCTGAGTGGTAAGATTAAAAGAGGCACCATTTTTGTTGTTTTGAGACAAAGTGTCACATAGACCAGGATGGCCTTGAACTCCTTATATGGCTGAGGCTGGCCAGGTTTTCCTACCTCTGTGTCTCTAGTGCTGGAATGATAGGCTTTTATTCCTTTGTATACAGACAAAAAAAACTGCAACCAGGGAGGTTACTTATCAAAGAGTAGAGTGACTCATTAGATCACTTTCTAGGACTCATGGCAAATACTAAAAGTTTCCTGACCAGGAGATAACAAAATAGTAATCAGATAGGAAACAGTAGTACATAGTCATAATTCTGGTTAAAGGGCTTTTTAGACATCTTCTGCCAGAAGATTTAGGAAGACTATGTCTGTAAAGACCAAGTACGCTGGCCTTCTAATCCCAGAATCTCCAGAAGTAAAAGTAACTCAGCCGGGCGGTGGTGGTGCACGCCTGTAATCCCAGCACTCTGGGAGGCAGAGGCAGGCGGATTTCTGAGTTCGAGGTCAGCCTGGACTACAGAGTGAGTTCCAGGACAGCCAGGGCAACACAGAGAAACCCTGTCTCAAAAAAACCAAATCCAAAAAAAAGTAACTCATGGGTAGAACCTTCCGCAGATGATTTGAGGTCTCTGCTCAGACCTTGAGTAGTTCAGAGCATTTCACTTACTCCTCGATCCAGCGTTGCTCATCCCAGAGGCATCCAGTGTGTGAATTCTGCCTGGAGCCAGTCAGAGAGGGCAAGCCTGGGCGTTATTGGTCACTAGGTGTGTAATATGGAACAGGTTGACTTCTTTTGGACTTCCACTTTGGGTTTTGGGTTCCACTTTCCAGGCCCTTATTCTGGGTTATAGATTTGGAGTAAGAGCTCACGGTGTCTTTGTTTATTCAATGTGTGTATGTAAAGTGTGTGTGTGTGTGTGTGTGTGTGTGTCATGGTGTAGGCAAGTTTATACCACAGTGCACTTGTAAAAGTCAGAGGACAACTTTCAAGAGCTGGTTCTGTCTTGCCAACCCAGGTCTGGAGGTTAGACTCAGGTTGGCAGGTTGCTGGGCAGGTGTGCTTACCTGCTAAGCCAGTTGGAGGGCCCCTTAGTTATTTTGATAACCTGTCTATATCAGTACAGTGTTTCAGTTACAGTGTAATATATGAGTGTTGACTGCACTGGCAAAGGCACAGAAGCTGAAGGAGAAAACAAGGTTTAAAGGGTTTTCTTTTTAAAGCGTTTATCACCTCTGTGTCCTGTAACATAAAGAGAAAAACAGAGCCCTTGCTCCTTACAGATAAGACGCCAGGCCTGAGCTGCTGAACTGGACAGGTCACTTCCAGCACATCCTGTGTGCTTAAAGCCGGAGGAATGCAGCCCAGAGAGCACTTTGTCCTATGCACAGGTGACCTTCTCGGCAGTGAGTAACAGCTCAGCAATTCTGACTCGGGGCAGTCCTTTTAAGAACAAAGGCTAGATTTAATGGCTAGATTAAATTTTTTCTTTCAAATTGTAAAATATTTAAAACATAAAGGGGATGATGAAATACCTACTTATCCAAAATTGAGACCTTTGAATATAGTAACTTTAAATTTTTTGACGCATACATTTTTTTAATCCATTTCAAAGTTTTAGAAAAGTTGAAAGAAGAGCCAAAGAACTGATTCAGTGAGGATAGGTTCTCTCTGAACAAGCCTGATGACGTGGTTCAGTCCTCAGAATCTTTGTCAAAAAAGATGGCGTATCTGTAACCCTAGCTCTCCTGCACCTGGTGGGAGGGAGGGACCAAAGCCCCAGGCCAGCTAGCCTGGATACAAAGCCCAGGACAGCAGCCACGAGACAGACTCTGCCTAGGAAACCAGGTAGAAGGAGACAAGAGACTCCAGGAAGTAGTTCTCTGGCCTCCATAGGTATGCTGTGGTAGATACACAGGCACGCACGCACATGCACACGCACGCACACACACACACACACACACACACACGCACACGCACACGCACACGCACACGCACACACATGTACATACATATAAGCCTGTTAAATTTTCTAAAGAAAAATTGAAGCCAGGTAGTGGTGGCACGAGGCTTTAGTCCCAGCACTTGGGAGGCAGAGGCAGGTGGATTTCTGAGTTCGAGGCCAGCCTGGCCTACAGAGTGAGTTCCAGGATATCCAGGGCTACACAGAGAAACCCTGTCTCGGAATTTAAAAAAAAAAAAAGAAAAGAAAAAAATTAAAAGAATATAATGAAAAATCTTCTTTTGCCCACTATGGTTTCCCTGGAGTTAGTGTTTGCCCTGTTTATTTTGTCTTCGTCTCTGTACTACATGTACAGATCTTTTCTGAACTACTTTACTTACAGGCATAATGGATTCCTATCCCCTAGGACCCCAGTCCTTATTTAAAACAAGGGCATTTTCTCTATAACCGTAGACCAATTTTTAAAATCCAGGAAACCAATGTTTATGAAAGACTAATCTGCAAACTCACCAATTGTTCTAATAACATATTTCATGGCTACAGAAAATCCTGGGTCAGGCATTGCCGTCTGATACGTGTCTGTCTTAGTCAGGGCTTCTATTCCTGCACAAACCTCATGACCAAGAAGCGAGTTGGGGAGGAAAGAGTTTATTGAGCTTACACTTCTGCATTGCTGTTCATCACTAAAGGAAGTCAGGACTGGAACTCAAACAGGTCAGGAAGCAGGAGCTGATGCAGAGGCCATGGAGGAATGTTTCTTACTGGCTTGCTTCCCCTGGCTTGCTCAGCTTGCTCTCATAGAACCCAAGAATCCCAGCCCAGGGATGGCACCACCCACAAGGGGCCCTCCCCCTTGATCACTAATTGAGAAAATGCCTCACAGTTGGATCTCATGGAGGCACTTCCCCAACTGAAGCTCCTTTCTCTGTGGTAACTCCAGCCTGTGTCAAGTTGACACACAGAACCAGCCAGTACAGTGTCTATAATCTTCTTTATTCTGAGCAGTCAGCTCTTCAGCCTTTATCTTCTCTGACTATTGACCTTGTGATGCTGGTAGTTCTGAGGCAGGTTCACTGTGTAGCTCTAGTTGGCCTTGGATTGGCAATTCTCTTGTTCTCCAAGTGCTTAGTGTGTGTGTGTGTGTGTGTGTACCACAATTCTGACATTCTTACAGTACCAGTTACTTCTGAGGAATGTCCCTCAATTCTGCTTTCTCTCTCTCTCTTTTCCTCTCTCCTTCCCTCCCTCCTTCTCTCCCCTCCTCACTCATCTTCCTCATCCTGTATTTATTTTCCCTTGTCAAGGAGTGCTCTCTTCTGCGCTTCCGTCCTCTGGGCTCCCTTTATTAGACTTGTCAGTATTGACTTGCTGGTGGAGATTGATGCTTGCTTTGTGGTCCAATGTGTGGCGTTTTTTTCCAAATGTTCCGCAGAACCTGGAAATCAATGTTACTCTCTAATTCTTTAAATGAGTTCTAGTGCTCTCTCCATAAATGCTATATAGTATTGAGTTTTGAAAATAAATATTATGATGCAATTCTACCTAAGTTTATAGACTCCAATTTGTTAACTCTCTTACTAGAATTTTGTGTTTGCCTATTCTTGTTTTCAGAACATGGTGTTCAGCTGTCCCTATTTGTGCAGTGACTTTTGCATGTCTCCTTCAACTCTGGCTTCCTGGCTGCATGGGAGCACCCCATGCCCCTCATCAGCTTCCTGTCCCCTGACTCAGCCCATTAGTGAGTGGCTGTGCTTCTTCCCTGCACTCCAGAGAACTCAGCTGCAGGTCAAGCACTGACTGAGAAGATGGGACATCACAGATCTGGAAATTAATGAATTCAGGAACACAGAGAACCACTGTGGCTGCCTGGTGTTCCTGTTACTAACAATTCACCTAGGAGCCTAATTTCCACTTACTGTCCTCTGATACTTCATTCAAATGCCTCTTATTTTTCCTCAGCCCCGTTTCTTCTAAAGTTTGAGCATCTTTTAAATAGCATTCACCAAATTCCCTCTTCTTAGCACTTTAAAGCTTACACTTCAAGTGTATGTCTGTGACACAGTATTGAAGCTAAGAGAAACATGTTTCTTAGTGAATCCATAAAAAGAAATGCTGTTACCTGTACTTTAGTAAGTAGAATACACACGGAGTTTTCAGAAGTGGAAAAAAAACAGGCATGAAACAAAAGAACAAGTTACAAAAATTGCCAATGAAAGTAGCTGGATGTAGAGCAGGGAAAACAATGAATTGTGTCCCATGACCACCTCAGGGAAGGTCAGGGGCCTTATCAGGCCTTGGCCCTGAAGATCTGAAAGAAGCCAGCAAGGCTAGACTGAGGGAGGAAGGTAGCAGACAGCCAGCTCCCACAGGAACTTCTGGTTACATTTCAGGAACTGGAATACTTGGAAGGATTTTAAGCAGAGACTAAGACAAAAGGTTTGTGTTTTGTTTTTCAACATACTATTTTTAGTTATTTGAGAATTTCACATCATAACTCTGATCAAAGAGGAAATACAATTTGCGGTGCCCCTATACTCACTGGAACATGCTGAAACCCCCAGTGGCCAGCACTTAAAGACTACTGAGTTCTTTGTTCCAGAGTCAATACCTTAAGCCCAGTTCCTAAGCTCCCTCGGCCATCAGTGCCAGACTTCCTGTAAGCTATGAGACAATCAAAATGGAGCAAGGGGTGACTGAGCTGGAGGGACCCCACAACTCAGCCGTTGTGAAAACCACCATGATCAACACGCCCAGAAAGGTCTCTGTTCCTGACCTCTGCCCCAGACCAGGTAGTCTGGTCCCCATTCAACTCACTGTTCTTGAACAGCTGCTGCCTTTTATGCCTACTCTGCGAAGGTCAAGAACAGGACGATGTTGGATGGTGTGATTGGAGCCCAGGCCTATGCCTTCACTGGCAAATATCAGCTTCCTGATCTTCAGCATCCTATGCTCATCACCTGCATCCTTCTTGTCTCCACCACCTCTGTAGCAGTCTTTTAAGCCTTTTCTCAAAGGCTACACATTCTGGATTCTAGTCCTGCCCCATACTCCAATGTCCACATCTGCTGAGGCCTTGATCCTTTACACTACACATATGCAAAAGTTACCTTTATAGATATGTCCACACTATGGATTCAGTTAGGTGCACAAGGTGGAAAAAAAGAAAAAGAAGGTAACTGAGTCCTTCTGACCCTGTACCCTCCTTCACCCCTGCCACCAGAAACCTTCAACTGGGGAGAACTACACTTCAGCACCCCTATCAAATTGTTAGGCTGTTACTTCTGGAAGCCAGCTAAGGCTTGTCACAGAAGCCTTCTATGTCTCTTTCTCAACTGTGAGTCTGCATTCGATAACCCTGCAAAGGTAGCTTCCTTGTCCTTTACAGTCGATGGGAGCACAGACCACAGACATCCGCATGGCCTCCGGCATGGCCTCCGGCTACAGGGGTGTAGGGGGGGGTTGTTTTTGTTTTTGTTTTTTTGTTTTTGTTTTTTTGTTTTTGTTTTTGTTTTTCGAGACAGGGTTTCTCTGTGTAGCCCTGGCTATCCTGGAACTCACTCTGTAGACCAGGCTGGCCTCGAACTCAGAAATCCACCTGCCTCTGCCTCCGAAGTGCTGGGATTACAGTCGTGCGCCACCACACCCGGCTTGGGGTGTGCGTTTTTAAGTAGAGCTGTAGCTGGTAGAAGGAGAATGACCTTGGCTGGATAGAAACAGGCATGCGATTCAGGACAACTTTAGAAAGTCGCTGTTGGCAAGTGACAACCTTTGTAAGTCAGGTGTGGTGAGGCACGTGGGGTATCCCAGGACCTGGAGAGCCAGGGAAGGAAGCCAGCCTGGGTTATGAAGCAAGATCCTATCTCAAAAGGAGAAAACTGTCTTAACCGTTTTGATTCTGAAACGAACATCAGTGTGCTCATGTTTTCATCTGCCTGTCCTTGTCTTCTTCCTGTGCTCAACTATGTCAGAACACCTTCAAAATATCATGAAATTTTGTTCTTTGGCATATAAATCATTCATTTCTAAGATTTTTCTGGGGCTTTAGTGGTAGCTCAGTAGTTAACGACACCTACTGCTTTTTCAGTGGAGTTGAGTTTGGTTCCTAGAACCTACATCTGGCAGCGCAGAACCACTTTTAATTCCGTCTCCAGGGGACTCAATGCCCTCTTCTGGTCCCTGGTGCACCTGCAACTTTCCTGCACACACACACAAACAGATGCATACATACATCATACATACATGCATACATACATCATACATACATACATACATACATATAATTTTTTTAAAAACATCTTTCATTTTTTTTAAAAAAAATGTGAGCATTTTCTTATACAACACAGTAACAGGTCATAAAACTAACAACAATAAGGTCTACTACCAGTTCCATTAGCAAATATTCTTTTAAATTTTTTTTGTGTGTTTTTGAGACAAGTTTTCTCTGTGTAGCCCTGGCTGTCCTGGCTCGCTTTGTAGAGCAGGCTGGCTTTGAACTCACAAAGCCTCTGCTTCCCAAGTGCCAGGTTAAAGGTGTATGCCACCATGCCAGATTCAATCTTTAAATCTTTTAAAAAGAATTATTAAATTTGTTGTATGTGTGTGAATGCTTTGTCTGCATGCATGCATGTCCGTGGTGCCCACATATGTCAGAAGAAGGTGTTAGATGCCCTGGAATCGTAGTTACAGATGGTTGTGAGCTCCACGTAGGAACTGGGAATTGAACCCAGTGTTCTTAATTGCTGGACCGTTCTTTCAGCCCTGGAAAACTCTTCTTTAATAGCTTTGAGAGAAAAAAGAATGGCTTAAGACACAAATTAAATTAAGAATTTAGGGCAATTAAGCCGGGCAGTGGTGGCGCACGCCTGTAATCCCAGCACTCTGGGAGGCAGAGGCAGGCAGATTTCTGAGTTTGAGGCCAGCCTGGTCTACAGAGTGAGTTCCAGGACAGCCAGGGCTACACAGAGAGACCCTGTCTTGAAAACTTGAAAAAAACAAAATCCAAAAAACAAAAAAAACCAAAAAAAAAAAAAAGATTTTAGGGCAATTAAGTATCATTTAGGGAAAACCTGAGGAAGAACAGTGCTAGTGACCACTGAGTCACTTGTGAACACTGCTCCAGCCACCCATTCATAACCAAACAGTCTTGATTTTCTAAAAAAGAGAAAAAAAATACTTTTATAGTTGTTCAGTCAGGATAAAAATGATATCATAGAACTTTTTTTTGTTTTGTGTTGTTGTTTTTTTGTTTGTTTGTTTGTTTTGGTTTTTTTGTTTTTTGTTTTTGGAGATAGGGTTTCTCTGTATAGCCCTGACTGTCCTGGAACTCACTCTGTAGACCAGGCTGGTCTCGAACTCAGAGATCTGCCTGCCTCTGCCTCCCGAGTGGTGGGATTAAAAGTGTGCGCCACCACTGCCCGACTCATAGAACTTTTAATTCTCTTTCATCCTGTCCCCTCCCCATCTATCTCTCAGTTTCAAGATTTATGCCATTGACTTCTAGAAACTAAAGTGTCCTGTAAAATATCTCAATACTTCATAATGAAAGCTCTTAATTTAATGAACTTTAGGAATGGTCCCTGTCAGTATAGTCTTAAAGTCTCTTATTTAAAAAAGAAAGAGGAGAGAAAAAAAATATAGAGTTTGAGGCTTAACTTGAAATTGCCAGTAAGTCAGACCATCTCTGGAATGTTCTTTGAAGTTTCTGGCATACAAGACAGCCAGCCCAAAGAACCATAAAGCTCACCACACTTGGTACCCATAACCAAGCTGTTTAATAAGAATGTGCCTAGTGTTTAACATCTTTGAGACAGGTTCTGACATAACCTAGGTGGGTCTCAACCCCCAAGGATGATCTTTAATTTCTGATTCTTCAGCTTCTACATCCTAAATTAAAGGATGACGGCCACTCACCACCACACGGCATTGACGTGGCACTGAGAGCAAACCCGGAGTTCTGTGAGTGCCAGGCAAGCACACTGCCCTTGAGACCACATCCCCCCATCCCAACGCTCTAATCCACTCTCAGGTCTGATCTGCTTACTCACTGTGGTCTGCCAGCTGTTGTTGAATTACCAGAATCTGAAAATAGCAGAGAACTTCACAAACATTTCTTAAAACAATTAAGATGATACTTCAGTTTGTTGACCATGGTCTTCTTAATCTCTGAAACTAGAAAGTTACAAATAGTTGGACTGGAGGCAGCATCAGTAAAAGCCAAGTTGTTTTCTACTTTAAGAATGTACATACAAGAAGAACCTGGACAAGTAGTATATATGTTCTTCACCTCCATGAAGTCCTCCCTAAGAACGTGATTGCTTCGCTGTGGTTAGCCTCTGAAGTCAACGAACAAGGCCTTCATGCTTGCTGTAGCTAGAATCCGAGCACAGGGGTTCTATTGCTTCAACATGTTGTCATATGATCTGAATTTGCTTACTATTTCTGTGATAAAGCATTTACCAAAAGCCACTTATGGGAAACAGAAGCTTTATTTGTCTTACATATCCTAGGTCACAGCCCACTGAAGCCGGAACTTAAGTAAGAGCAGGACCCTGGAGGAGAACTGAAGCAAAGGCCGTGGGGAAGTGCTGCTCACAGGCTTGTTTCTCTGCTTGCCTATAGTCCAGGCCCACCAGCCTAGGAGCGGCACCGCCCACCTCACAGAACCAAGAAAGTGCCCCACAGGATTGCCTGCAGTCAGTTTGATGAAGAAAGGCATTTTCTGGTTGAGATTTCCTCTTCCCAGATGACCTCAGCCTGTGCAGAGTTGACCTTACAACCAGCCAGGCCATTAGGCCAGGAAGACGGCACCAGGGAGAAGGCTGCTGAGTCATCCCCCAGCCTTACTACAGTTATCGTGAGAGCTCAGGTCATAGCTTATGTATTTAATGTCTGAGGCTTAGATCAGAGCTTTCTAATACAATAAGAACTTGATAAATGTTTGTTTAATTAGATTGGCTGATATCTCTTCATCTTCTAATTATCACAAAATATGGGCCTGAATCTTTGTTCATCCACTTGCCTGTCATTTACTGAGAGCATCTTGTACATCAGATACTATTCATCACTCAAAGGAAATAAGACATTGTCTCTGCCCTTGTGGAACTTGTGGTAATTTCTTTCTTTCTTTGTGTGTTTTGTTGTTGTTGTTGTTGTTGTTGTTTCTTGGATTTGGTTTTTTTTGTTTGTTTGTTTGTTTTGTTTTGTTTTGTTTTGTTTTGT
Organism: Apodemus sylvaticus; assembly: GCF_947179515.1. Lineage (NCBI taxonomy): Eukaryota > Metazoa > Chordata > Mammalia > Rodentia > Muridae > Apodemus > Apodemus sylvaticus. Next base: position 11,428,140 of record NC_067474.1, on the reverse strand, counting down.
TTGAGACAGGGTTTCTCTATGGCCCTGGCTGACCTGGAACTCACTCTGTAGACCAGGCTGGCCTCAAACTCAGAAATCTGCCTGCCTCTGCCTCCCAAAGTGCTGGGATTACAGGTGTGCGCCACCACCACCTGGCTTGTGGTAATTTAACATATGAATAATCTTCAATAATAGAAAGAGTACATGAGGATTTGGAGATTGCCGGAGTCCGGAGAGGAAGGACACTATTCCTTGGATATCAACAATGTCAGGATCTAAACCAGCTGTTCTGCTTCTGCATATAATTAGATCCTCACATAATTAGATGTCTTCTCTACAGATGAAGACATAGAAACTTGAAAAGATTAGGTAATTAGCCTAAAACCATGATGGCTAGTAAGTGAAATAGTCTAATAGTTTTAATGAAATTTTACTCAATATTGAATCACCAATGGAGATTTTGAGCAAATATTAGAAACCATGTATGAAGCACTCTGGGAGGCAGAGGCAGGCGGATTTCTGAGTTCAAGGCCAGCCTGGTCTACAGAGTGAGTTCCAGGACAGCCAGGGCTATATAGAGAAACCCTGTCTCGAAAAATCACCAAAAAAATCCAAAAAAAAAAAAAAAAAAGAAAGAAAGAAAGAAAAGAAAGAAAGAAAAAAAAAAAAGAAACCTGTATGATAAACTATGAGAACCCCAAAGGCATTATTGCATAATTCACAATATACATAAAGGGTGTTAAACAGGATTGGATAGGGATGTAGAGATGGATCAGTGGTTAAGAGTCTTCTTACTCTTCCAGAGGACTGGATTTTAGTTCCAAGTTTATAACCACCTGTAACTCCCGTGCCAGGGGACCTGATGCCCTCTTCTGATCTCTGAGGGCAGCTGTACTCACATACCCCCCACCCCCCCACACACACTCACACATAATTTTAAAAGAATAATAAAATCTGTTTTTTTTTAATGGGTGTAGCAGTGGTAGGGCACTTGCCTAGGACTTATGTGACCATGGGTTCAATCCCCACACACAAACAACAACATGTTTCAACAATTTGGGGAAGACTTGCTGATGTCCGTACTCAGTTTCAAGCCTGGCCCTCCACTCTTTCCAGAATAAGATGCAGACTTGTCCAAGCCTGAAAATTCCCAACTCTTTCCTTCCAGTGCCTGTGGTTTTCCTTCTTGCTAGTAGTATAGACACAACATAACTGTAATGGCAATGCTTCTAACATTTCACCCCAAATGACGGAGCCAGACATGATTTTCAAATAAATGAGAGACAAGGAAGAAATAAGTGTGTGTGTGTGTGTGTGTGTGTGTGTGTGTATGTGTGTGTGTGTGTACACATGCAAGTGCATGTTTCAAGAAGGCGTCTACTTCCATCAAGACAGGGTCTCCCTTTGACCCGAAACTCACCAATTAGACTACACTGGCTGGCCAGCCAGCCCCAGGGGGCCTCCTGTCTCTGCCTCCTCAGCACCAGGACGGTACAGGTGGGCTGTTAAGCACAACATTCTTATGTGGGTGCAGGGGAGGAACTGGATCCCCAGGCACTCTGCCAGCTAAGCCATCACCTAACCCCATGATTTTTTCAGTGCCATGTTTTAATTCATTTTGGATTTATTTTTATTTTATTTTTAATTACATATATGGGGAGTGTGTAGGAGCCTGAGGAGAGCAGCGGCATTGGATTGATCCTCCACCAGATGTGAGCACTGAACTTGGGTCCTCTGTAAGAGCAGCAAGAGCTCTTCACTGCTGAGCCATCTCTCAAGTTCTTTTCAATGTTTTTAAAATTATGATGAGGTACATAACATACAACCTATCGGTTTAACTCTAGGATTTGTTTGATATATTTATGTGTATGAATGTTTTGCCTACATGCATATATGAGCATCATGTGGATGTCTGGTACCTGTAGAGGGCAGGAGAGAGTATCAAATCTCATGGGCCTGTAGTTACAGATGGTTGTGAGCCACCATGTAGCACTGGGAATTGAACCTAGGTCTTCTGCAAGAGCAGCAAGCACTCTTAACCATTGAGCCATCTCCTCAGCCACTGGCTTATTAATTATTTTTAAGTGTATAGTTTAGCAGTAAGTACATCCCCAGTTTCCAGAAGATTTTTCAGCACCCCAAACTGCAATTTTATAGCTACTGAACAGCAATCCATTCTCCCCTCTCTCTCAGCCTCCTGCTTTCACTACTCTACTCTCCGTGCCTATGAATTTGGCTGCTCTAGGACCGCATATGAATGGTGGTCCTTATGTAATGAATCATATATTTCGCATAGTGACTAAATACAACATGGTGCTCTAGACTGGATCATGGAAGAAGAGAAGAACATTAGTGGAAAGAGTGGTGAAATCTGAATTACCTCTGTGGTTTAGTCAACAGTATTGCACGAACATCAATTTGTTTTATTTATTTATTTATTTATTTATTTATTTATTTTGATTTTTTGGTTTTTTCGAGGCAGGGTTTCTCTGTATAGCCCTGGCTGTCCTGGAACTCACTCTGTAGACCAGGCTGGCCTCAAACTCAGAAATCTACCTGCCTCTGCCTCCCAGAGTGCTGGGATTACAGGCGTGCGCCACCACTGCCCGGCAATTTGTTTGTTTTATATACCATGACTAGATAAAGTATTACTTAATACTGTCAGCTTAACAAGATCTAGAATGGTAGTTCTCAGCCAATGTCTTGATACCCATTTGGGGCAGGTAGCATATCATCTGATATTTACATGCGAATTCATAACAGGAGCAAAATTACAATTATGAAGTAGCAATCTAATGATTTTATGGTTTGGGGTCACATGACATGAGGAATGGTATTACAGGTCGCAACATTAGGAAAGTTGAGAACCACTGCTCTTGAGTCATGTAGGAGACAAGCCACTGGCCATGTCTGTGAGTTAGTTTGTAGATTATAAGAATTGGAATAGGAAGCCCCACCCTGAACGTGAGCAGCACCATTCCATGGCTTAGGTCCTGGACACGACATAGAGGAGGAAGCCTGCTGAGCACAGCACTCGTCATTTTCTGTTTCCTCTGGCCAGACGACTTAAGCTCCTGCCACCAGGACTGTACCTTCCAACTGTGAGCCAAAGTAAGCCCTTTCTCCCTGGGGTTGATTTTGCCGAGGTACCCATGCTGACAGTTAAGAGCACCTGACACTCTTGCAGAGGACCCAAGTTCAGTTCCCAGCACCCATAGCAGCAACAAGGAAAGTAACTAATACAGAGAGCATGTGGAAACCACGCCATCTTTGTTCCCAACTCTTCTCTTAACATAAAACTATGACATTGGCCAGTGAGATGACCCATCCAACATACTGCCACCAAATTTGATGGCCCGAGTCCTATTTTTGGAACCCGTATAGTAGGAGAGACTCCTTCATGTTCTGAACTCATGTGTGTTCTGTGGGATGTGTTTATGTGTACATACATACACATACACACACAATGTAAAAACATTTTCTTAAACTATTTTAAAGATATTTTTCTTTTGGGTTGGGGATCAAAGTTGGGGCCTTATGCATTTGAAGCAAGCCTTCTACCAATGAGTTACACCCCCAGTCCTAAAGGAAAAGTATTTTTTAAAATTAATTTTCTCACCGGGTGGTGGTGATGCACGCCTGTAATCCCAGCACTTGGGAAGCAGAGGCAGGCAGATTTCTGTGGGAAGCTGTCCTGGGCTATTCAGATTTAATGCTTACTCATGGCCCTAAGGTGGTGGGTGCTAAAATATGAGAACAATTAACTAGAGCCTTCCCCATGAGCTATCGGTGCGAGAAGATTCCCTAGAATACCACAAGATGTTCCTGCCCTAACCACGGGATGTTCCTGCCCTAACCGCAGAATGTTCCCCACCAGATGACCTCCTCGCTTCCTGCTTCGATCGATCGCTAGGGGTGTCTCTGCCCTTCCCTCCTTTGCTCTTGTGTGAAGGTCAATTCCTTCTCTGTAAGCCTTAAAACCCGCTTGTCTCCCCTACATTAAGTGAAGCTTTGACACAACCCAGACTGACTCTATCTTTCTTAGGGTGCTTGGCCCCCTTTCTTTCTCCCCCCTTTTGACCCTCTGGTAGTGCCTCTTCAAGACCCTGGAATAACTGGACCTGCTGGACAGGTCAGATTTCTGAGTTCGAGGCCAGCCTGGTCTACAGAGTGAGTTCCAGGACAGCCAGGGCTACACAGAAAAAACTTGTCTCAAAAAAACCAAAAATAAATAAATAAATTAATTAATTAATTAATTTTCTCTTCTAAAATTTTTAAAATGTCTTCTTCTTGGTGATTATCTAATGGATTTCATGGTCATTCCATTAATGCTGTCATCACCCAAATTTCTTTTAATACCCTTAATTTGGAATTGTCTTCAAAAGTCTAAAATTAAGATTATAATATTAGAACTGAAGAAATCTGAGAACTAATTAAGCCCCATTTGCTAGCCATTTCAGGGTTCTACCTTGTACTGTAATTTGTTTACTCAATTTCAAGTGGTTATTACTTGAGTTATCCTCCAAAGGTCTCTTTCATTAAACTAATGTGCATTTTATTTTAGTTCCCAGAACTAAGCAGGCAGAGCCAGGATGATTGCTGCAAATTCAAGGTCAGCCTGGTCTACACAGTGGGTTCCATGATAGCCCAGGAGTGCATAGTGAGACCTGTCAAAATAACTAAGTAGGCCAAGGAAAATACACATTTAAAATATTGACTTAATCATTTTGGCATGACACCCACAAAATTGTGATTCCATAAGTAGCTGATGGGTACACACTAACACAGGGTGCGGTTTATCCTGTACGAATGGGGGTGCCTGGCCCAGAAGGAAAGTAGTGTACCATGGGCACGGTTTAGAAGTGCTGGTAAACCACTGAAGCTGTCTCCTCAGTTTGTATTTCTCTGATCAGCACTGATAGCCAACACAGGCCTCTCTGTGTACTGAACTCGTATTCTCAGTGAATCGCTGTGATGGTTTGATGGAGAATGCTCCCATAGGTTCACATATTTAAATGTTTGATTCCCAGTTGGTGGATTGTCTAGATTAGGGGATGTGGCTTGGTTGGAGGAAGTATGTCAGTGAGGGAGGGCTTTGAGGTTTCAAAAGTCAAGGCCAGGCAGTCTCAGTTTCTCTCCGACTGCTGCCTTGAATCAGGGCATAAGCTCTTTCCAATTGCGGCATTCCTGCTAATTTGATCCTCACTATGAAGGTCATGGACTTTCCCTCTAAAATGGTAAGTAAACCCCCAATTCAATGCCTTTTTAAAAGAGCTGCTTTGGTCATGGTGTCCCTTCCCAGCACAGAACAGTAACTAAGACAATTGCCTGCTCATTCCTTTTCTCCCAACCCCTTGATTGTTTTCTATTGTTTCATTTTTTTGAAGAAGAAATTCTTTATATATTTAAGTAATAATCCTTTGCTACACACAACTGCAGATATTCTTTTGTAAGTCATTGAGACAGGGCAGCCTATGCTGGCCTTGAACTTGCTGTGTAGTGTTTGTTGGTGGATCTATTTACTATTTTATTGGCTTCGCATACCTCTGCCTCCCTTCCAACCTTCATTCCACCTTCATCCCTTCCAACTCCACACTAGTTAGGGAAAAAGAAGGTTAGAGGGAAAGGGGGTGTACCCACTCTAGGCCACTTCCTGCTGACCAGCACGGACCAGCAGAGACCACCAGCACGGACCAGCAGCAACGCCCACAGGCTCTCAGGGAACTCTCATTTTTTAAAAATCTTCTCTGGAACCCCCAGAATTGAACTATCTGCAGCTGGTAAAAACCAGGGCCCTGCTAGTACACAATGCAAATTACAATCACCTGCTGTGAAGCAGCCTCTTACCCCGCACCTGGGATTAAAACAAAAACATAGTCACATACCTGGGTTTTAAAAGAAACCAAAATTCTTACTACAGTGTAGCCAAGAATACTAATATTTTTGCTTCTGTCTCCCAAGTTTTGGGAACACAGGTGTGTGTGTGTGTGTGTGTGTGTGTGTGTGTCACGCTTCCACCCCCGCATGCACTTGGGTCCTCTGGTAGGGCTAGTACTTTTAAGCACCGACTTCTCCAGTCCATTTTTGCTTTTTGATCTGTAGTTTTAACTGGCCTAGAATTCCATTATATCAGACAGGATGGTCTGGAACTGTCAGCATCCACACCTCTGCCACCAAGCACTGGGTTTACAGGCGTGTAACACCGCCCCCAGCTCATCTTTTTATTCCATTATGTTCTGTTGTACTGTATGGAAATTATCTTGGTGTTGACGGGAGGGTATAAATGAATTTTTACTTCATTTAATTCATTTTAAAATTAAAAACACTAAGACTCAGGACCATGTTTCGCAAGCCTATATATCAACCCCATAAATGTGAAATCCTTTTCTTCCCTGGGCATGCAGATGCCCAGCGTAACGCCAAGCCCCGCCCACGGAACCTCCCCTCCCAGCCCTGCCTCTTACATGTTGTCATTGCTGAGCATGGCTAACCTCCAGGACTCCCAGGGGAAGAGAAAACACTTAAGAAGAACAGGTTGGACCTCAGGGTGTGAGATCTCTGCATCTGGACAATATGTCATTTTCTTCATGCCCTTCTGTCAGTCTCAGAAAATACTTTCCTACCCAAAGTTCATTAAAAAATATTCGTTTCTATGTACTTTAGAAATAATTTCATGATTTTTCTTCTTGTATTACAGGAGACATTTAAATCTTAAAACACCAGTAGTCTGAAGATAGCAAATGTATAAGATCTTGTATATGTGCTAGTCTTGGAATATTTTCTGGACTCTGCCCTATTTCCCACTTTTTAGTGTCTTATAGACCAAGTCCTATTTCATAACACATTTCTTAATTGTTTGTCTGTTGTTCTGAGACAGGATCTCATTATGTAGCCTTGGCTAGCCTAGAACTCAGTATGTACACCAGGCTGGTCTGGAAGTCACAGAGACAATTATTGGGATTAAAGTTGTGGGCCACTATGATCAGCTCACAAGCAATTTTTTCACAACTTTATAGACATTCCAAACTCTTATCCTCCAGATTAACAACCAACCAACATTTTGTTCCTTTGTTTTTGTTTCTGTTTGCCTCCTGAGAACTGAATTTAAAGGCATATGCCACCATGCCCAGCCTAATAATTAGCTCTTCAAATGGGTTTTGAATATTTCTCTTGGTAAATTTTAAAAAACCTTTCTCAGCTATTGATTTTCCGTTAGGGATGTGGCACAGTGCGTACACGAGTGGAAGTTAGACAGTTTGCAAAAGTCAGTGTTTTCCTCCCACTGTCAGTTCTGGGAATTGAACTTGGGTTGTCAGGCTTTGTAGCAAGTGCCCTTACCCACACATCGTGAGCCTCCCAAGGGAGGCAGAAGGATCTCAAGGCCAGCCCTGAGTGCACGGACTGAGACCCTGACTCCAAAAAACAAAACAAAACAAAACAAAAAGCCAAAGCACAGCACTTGTGTCCTGGTTAGGTTTGACTGTGGGGGGAGGGGCTCCTGCCCTGGTTAGAGTTTGACTGGGGTTGGGGGGAGGGGCTCCCGTCCTGGTTAGAGTTTGACTGGGGTTGGGGGGAAGGGGCATTTTCTTGATTAATGATTCACTCAGGAGGGTCCAGACCACTGTTTAAATAAACCCTTTCCTCCCCAAGTTGTTTTTATTCATGTTGTTCAATACAGCAATAGAGACCTAACAAAGCTGCCCTCCTCCACCACCACCAAACTAACAGTCACACCAGAGAATTCATTCTGAAGAAAGAGAGAAAGTTTTCACAGATTTTGTTTTCTCCATATCCTCACAAATGCTCTTAGGTTTTCTTGTAGCTAAGTCTTCCTTTTCCCTACTTACTCTACTTTATATCTACGGAAACTCTGATCTGAAATACTATTGCCAGCCTGTATAGTGATGATACATCCTCACAGCGGCTCTGAAGTGCCAAGCTTGTCAAATGGTGGGGACACGGTAGACATAACTCCCTTTAGTTCCCTTTTACATTCCAATGAGATAGCCAGATGTGTTAGGATCCATCTCTAATTGCAGCATTCAAGAGGCTGAGATAGGATAGGAAGTTCAAGGCCAGCCTGGGCTACCTATCAAGACCCTGATTCAGTAAGAAATAAAACAATACCTCAGTGAAACTCAGACATTTGTTTTTTTTTTTTTTTGTTTTTTGTTTTTTGGTTTTTGGATTTGGTTTTTTTCGAGACAGGGTTTCTCTGTGTAGCCCTGGCTGTCCTGGAACTTACTCTGTAGACCAGGCTGGCCTCGAACTCAGAAATCCGCCTGCCTCTGCCTCCCAGAGTGCTGGGATTACAGGCATGCACCACCACTGCCTGGCCAACTCAGACATTTGTAAATAGACAGATTTATAAGTCTGTTTCCAGATACAGAACAACAAGGAAAAACCGTCACATTTCAAGTCAACCTTTGTTGTTGTTTTATAACCCAGGCTGGCCTCAAACTCCCCCTAGCTCTGCTTCAGCCTCTAGAGTTTTGGAAACATAGATGTATGTCATCCTCACCTCCCTAAGCTGACTCTGTTTGGGGAAAAACATATCTTCATTGTGTTAAAAAAAAATACAAAAACTTCCATATATATGCACTTACTTTATTTTTTTTTATTGAGACATACTATTTGTACTTTTTGTGCTTAGTGTATGAAGTGCACCATGGTAATTTAGTATGCATATATAGTAAATAATTATTAGATCAGAGTAATAAGTATTTCTTTCTTTCTTTCTTTTCTTTTCTTTTCTTTTCTTTTTTTTTTTTTTTTTTTTTTGGAGTTTGGTTTTTTCAAGACAGGGCTTCTCTGTATAGCCTTGGCTGTCCTGGAACTCACTCTGTAGACGACCAGGCTGGCCTCGAACTCAGAAATCCGCCTGCCTCTGCCTCCCAGAGTGCTGGGATTACAGGCGTGCACCACAAGTATTTCTAATTCTTTAATCATTACATACCAGTTTTCTGAGGACTTTAAGATAAAAATGTTTTTAAAAAGTTTGCCTCAGACCTTGACACAAGGGTTTGAGAAAAAAGCAAAAAGAAAAGAAAAGAAAGAAAAAAAAGAAAGGGAAAAAGAAGAAAAAGAAAAAAGTTTACCAAATATTTATTTGCTAATTTTTGATGAAGTATGTTTTTTATTATGTTATTTAGTATATTGCTTTATTATGTTATGTTAGTTATTATGTTATATTTAGTTTGTAAGTATGGAACTCTTTTTTTTTTTTACTTTTTTTTATTAGATATATTCTTCATTTACATTTCAAATGTTGTCTCCTTTCCTGGTCCCTGCTCCCAAAGTCTCATAACCCCTCTCCCCTCCATCCTTTTCCCCACTCAACCCTCTCCCACTTCCCTGTCCCAGTATTCCCCCACACTGTGGCACCAAGCCTTTCCAGGACCAAGGGCCTCTCCTCCCTTTGATGTCCAACAAGGCCATCCTCTGCTGCCGATGTGTCTGGAGCCAGGGGTAACTCCATGTGTACTCTCTGGATGATAGTTTTGTCCCTGGGAGCTCTGGGAGTACTGGGTGGCTCATATCAGTGTTCCTCCTATGGTGCTGCTGCAAACCCCTTCAGCTCCTTGGGTCCTTTCTCTAGCTCCCCCATTGGGGACCCTGTGCTCAGTTCAATGGCTGGCTGAGAGTGTCCCCCTCTGTATTTGTCATGCACTAGCAGAACCTCAGGTGACAGCTATATCCAGCTCCAATCAGCAAGTCCTTGTGGGCTCGATAATAGTGTCTGGGTTTTGTAACTGTATATGGGATGGATCCCTAGTGGGGTAGTCTCTGGATGGTCTTTCCCTCAGACTCTGCTCCACACTTTGTCTCTGTATCTCCTTATGTGGGAATTTTATTCCCCATTCTAAGAAGGACCAAAGTATCCATACTTTGTTCTTCCTTCTTCTTGGACATCATTTGATATGTGAATTGTGTCTTGGGTATTCCAAGCTTCTAGACTAATATACACTTCTCAGCGAGTGCACACCATGAGTGTTCTTTTGTGACTGGGTCACCTCACTCAGAATGATATTTTCCAGTTCCACCCATTTGCCTAAGAATTTCATGAATTCATTGTTTTTAATAGCTGAATAGTACTCCATTGTGAAAATATACCACATTTTCTGTATCCATTCCTCCATTGAGGGACATCTGGGTTCTTTCCAGCTTCTGGCTATTATAAATAAGGCTGCTATGAACATAGTGGAGCATGTGTCCTTATTACATACTAGAGAATCCTCAAATTCATCTGGAATAACAAAAAATCCAGGACAGCTAAAACTATCCTCAACAGTAAAAGAACTTCTGGGGGAATCAGTATCCCAGACCTCAAGCAGTACTACAGAGCAGTAGTGTTAAAAACTGCATGGTATTGATACAGTGACAGGCAGGTGGATCAATGGAATAGAATTGAAGACCCAGAAATTAACCCACACACCTATGGTCATTTGATCTTTGACAAAGGAGCTAAAACCATCCAGTGGAAAAGAGATAGCCTTTTCAACAAATGGTGCTGGTTCAACTGGCGGCTAACATGCAGAAGAATGCGAATTGATCCATTCTTATCTCCTGTACTAAGCTCAAGTCCAAGTGGATCAAGGACCTCCACATAAAGCCAGACACACTGGGGGAAAAGAACCTGGGGAAAGAACCTGAGGAAGATCCTTGAGCACATGGGCACAGGGGAAAATTTCCTGAACAGAACACCAATAGCTTATGCTCTAAGATCAAGAATTAACAAACAGGACCTCATAAAATTACAAAGTTTCTCTAAGGCAAAGGACACTGTCAATAGGACAAAATGGCAACCAACAAATTGGGAAAAGATCTTTACCAACCCTACATCCAACAGAGGGATACTATCCAATATATACAAAGAACTCAAGAAGTTAGACTTCAGAGAACCAAATAACCCTATTTAAAAATGGGGTACAGAGCTAAACATAGAATTTTCACCTGAGGAATATGGAATGGCTGAGAAACCCCTAAAGAAATGTTCAACATTCTTAGTCATCAGGGAAATGCAAATCAAAACAACCCTGAGATTTCACCTCACAGTCTTAGTCAGAATGGCTAAGATCAAAAACTCAGGAGACAGCAGGTGCTGGTGAGGATGTGGAGAAAGAGGAACACTCCTCCACTGCTGGTGGTATTGCAAGCTGATACAACCACTCTGGAAATCAGTTTGGCGGTTCCCTAGAAAACTGGGCATGACACTACCAGAGGACCCTGTTATCCATCCCACTCCTGGGAACTGTTCTTTCTATGCTAGTCAGCTGGAAGACTGTAAACATGGGCACTCTGGCCTCTAGGGGGAGCGCTTCCCCTTTGAATAGTGTAGCTCAAGCACTCAAATTCCTAGAGTACTAATGAAACCAGAAACTATTTCAAAACTTCACGTTGCTTCAAACAAATAGACGGTTAATGAGTACGGAAAAGATCATACAGCTGGATAATTTGGCTCAATGAATGCAGTGTAGGATTTTGACAATGAAAAAGAATTCTTTCTTGCTTCCCAGTATATTCCCGAACAGAAGTGTGGCCTCCCTCCCCATTTTAAACCCCGGCATAAGGTCCTCAACCAAGTCAATTTCCCACTCATTCACTCGCTCAGGGTTGGTAATGCTATTTTCACAGGAACATGTCCAAGCCCCAGGTTCCATTTCACTATCTGCCTCCCACTTAGGCAGTGGTCGCTAAACAAGCCAGTTCCTCTCTCTGAGAAGACTGCAGTAGTTTGACCTACAAAGTTTGTGTTAGAGTCTTGGTGGAATCTGAGAGAGGGGAGGGGGACTTTTAAGAAACACACATTTTTTTTAAAAGACTTATTGTATTTATATGAGTACACTGCAGCTGTAAGACACACCAGAAGAGGGCATCAGATCCCATTACAGATGGTGTGAGCTGCCATGTGGTTGCTGGGAATTGAACTCGGGACCTTTGGAAGCGCCATCTCTCCAGTCCTAAGAGACACTCCTTTTTTTTTTTTTTTAATTTATTGATATATTTATTTACATTTCAAATGATTTCCCCTTTTCTGGACCCCCCACTCCCCGAAAGTCCCATCAGTCCCCTTCCTTCTCCCTGTTTTCCCACCCAACCCTTCCCACTTCCCTGTTCTGATTTTGTTCAATACTGCTTCACTGAGTCTTTCCAGAACAAGGGGTCACTCCCTCCATTCTTCTTGTACCTCATTTGATGTGTGGATTATGTTTTGGGTATTCCAGTTTTCTAGGTTAATATCCACTTATTAGCGAGTGCATACCATGATTCACCTTTTGAGTCTGGGTTACCTCACTTAGTATGATGTTCTCCAGCTCCATCCATTTGCCTAAGAATTTCATGGATTCATTGTTTCTAATGGCTGAATAGTACTCCATTGTGTATACATACCACATTTTTTGCATCCACTCTTCTGTTGAGGGATACCTGGGTTCTTTCCAACTTCTGGCAATTATAAATAGGGCTGCTATGAACATAGTAGAACATGTATCCTTATTACATGGTAGGGAATCCTCTGGGTATACGCCCAGGAGTGGTATAGCAGGATCTTCTGGAAGTGAGGTGTCCAGTTTTCGGAGGAACTGCCAGACTGATTTCCAGAGTGGTTGTACCAATTTGCAACCCCACCAGCAGTGGAGGAGTGTTCCTCCTAAGAGACACTCCTACATGAAAGAGATACTCCTCCCTGGATAGAGCGGGCAATCTTGAGCGGTGACGTTTGACAAGTTCCTCTAGGACACAGTGAACTCACTGCTTTCTCACCTGCTGCAAAAGCAGTGTATTCGCCACGCTTACTGTGCCCATGCTGGCAAGCAGACCCGCTGTCTGCTCCAGGTTATGTCTCTCCTGGAGTCCTGGGGGTGACAGGCAGGGACACCAGCACACTGGTGTTCACATTTTGTTGCTTTGCTGTGCTATGAGTAATAAAATTCCTTTTCTGACTCAGACATCACCAGTTGAAATGGCAACTCCATTGCTTCTGGATCTGTGCCTTTACTTGACTTGAAAACTTCTCATTTTTGGAGGTCACATAGTGGGGCAGTACATTTAACCTCCTACTGAGTCTACAATAGACAAGACCTTTGACTTTGTTATACTGGTAACAGTAGCCTTTGATTATGTCTCAGGGCCTAGAAAGTCATTTTTGTTTAAAAAAACAACAATGACAACACTTTATTTGGGCTTGCCCAAGTGTCTGATTCCTGAAGCCACCAACTGCACTGTGAAATCGTGTCAACATCACCACTCTCAGACCAAGTACCTGAGGAGCCAGGAAATTTCTAGCACATCCACAGACCTCTTACCCAGGTGCCCAGCCTCCCGTCAGCAGCCTTGTCTCAGAAATGTCCCCAGCCCTATTCTGGAGGGCTTGGGTCCACCTGTCTGGTCTAGGCTCAGCTGTCCTGAGAATAAACTTCTTTCCCACCAAACCTCATTGTCTCAGTACTGGTCACCATGTGGCCTGGTTTGATGACAGTACTTTTGCTGTCATCCATGAAAGAATAACAGTCTGCCCTGTGGGCTTGCAAGTAGAGTCTTAGCAAACTGCCTACCTGCCTGACACTTGGATTCGGCTAGGTAACCCCACTGGAAGTGTGTGAGGCCAACATGGATACAGGAAATCCCCATACATTTTATTCTATCTAAGGAGCCTTATATGCAAGTTGGAATTCTAGAAGTTTGTGGGTAGAAATTCATTTAGTCACGAGACAGACACATTTAAGCTCCCATTTTGCAGACTGGATGAAGAGGCAAAGAGATGTTACATTTACTAGGACAGTGGCCTGTCCACATCGCCCAGTCCAAAGTGTCAGAGCCCTGTTCTAAAGAAATCAAGTACCAACAAACTTGGACCACACTTTGACAGTGTGACTGTCTGATGCTGGGTCAGTAGCTGGGGAGGCAGAAGAGAAGATGGCTGTGGTGACGATGATGATGACGATGACGATGATGACGATAGTTAATTCTCAAAACACTTGTTGAGGTGGCCCGTTTCACTTCAGAACATCATGGTGATAGTTTGATTTCATTGTTGTTCTTTCCTCTCTTCCCTTCTCTTCTTTCCCCACTCTTTTCTTCTTGACTCCCCATTCTCTGTGACAATGTCTGCCTTATTATCTAGCCCAGGCTAGCCTTGGACTCTATCATCCTACCTGAGCCTCCCAATTGATGGTTTATAAGCATGTGCATACCTGGCATTCATTTTGCTTGTGTGTATGTGTGTGCGTGTGCACGTGTATATGTGCGCGTGCCACACATGAAGGTCAGAGGTCAATTTCTAGTGTCCTTCCTCAAGTACCATCTCCTTTGTGTGTGTGTGTGTGTGTGTGTGTGTCTATGAAGGCTGACTGGTTAGAGAGCCCCAGAGATCTGTTTGTCTCTATCTTGGGATTACAAGTGAATGCCGGTGGGCCTGGCTTTGTAACAAGTCTCTCTGAGGGATGCTGAGGATTTCGTGGCAAATACTCAACCATACTCTTGGCTCTCATTGTGTTTTTACGGGAGTGACGCTTGTAGTCACACTAATACGTGCTTTGGCTTGGCAGGTTACATCTGGCTCATTAGGATTTAGCCGAGGAAACGGGCTATGTTCAGACTATATGGGCAAAAACGCTTTCTCTGCAGAAAAGTTTGCAAAGAATATTCACAGCGGCTTATTATGGTTTGAATCTGAAATGTCTCCCGATATATGTTCATGATTACACTGTTGTTCCCCGGCCCGTGCTGCTATTGGGGCGGGTTCTGAAGTCTGTGGGAGGCGGGGCCCAGGCTGGTGGAAGCGGCTACTGGAGAGGGCTGTAAGCTTGTGAGCAGCTTCTGTTCCCTTGTCCCACGACATGGAAGCCCCCACAGCGCTCCTACAAGTGGGGCTGCTCCTTGCCACAGAAGGACTGGATCCTTGAGCCACAACCAGACTTTTCTCCCGTCTGTTGCACTTTTCGGTCACAGTGACACAAAAGTAAACTAATAATTGCAGAAAACATGGCAACCACCACAAGGGCCCAGAGTGGGTAAAGGGATAAATAAACCTGTGTGTTCACATAATGGAGCATTTTTTCAGCACTGAAAAGCAATGAACGTTTAAGCCATGAAAAAATTGGAGGGAGGCTATATATTGACAGGGGAAATAGCCATGTCTGAAAGGCCACGTACTATTCAGATCTGCAGAGATGGTAAAAACGATGAGGATCTGGGCAGAGGGAAGGCTTAATAGATACAGCATGGAAGATTTTTAGGGAAGTACAACTATTTTTGCATGATGCTATAACAACGGTGGGTACATGTTATTATCCATATGTCCAGCACCACGGACTTCACAGCAGCAAGTGTGATCTTGATGTACAACCTGGGGTTTGGGTGACAATGTTGCAATGTAGGTCTACCATCTGAAACACAAGCATGTGGGAGTGGAGACACTGACATTGAGGGGGCTTGTGCCTGCCCTGGGAGGGCCAAATGTGCATGGGAACAAATGCTATTTACCTTCCTCAGTCTCACTGTGCTTTTAAATGCTGTAAGACTGCAGAGTGATTAGAGCATCACTGATGGTGTGTGTTGAGCATGTGCTGTTCCCACTGTGTGCATTGGCTCTCTGCCTTCCCCACTGTGCTAGCCTGTGGCTGAGTCATACCCCAGACTTGCCTTCTTACTGTCCTTCCTCGAAAGTCTACAGGCCAGTTATCACTTTCCGTGCCGGGGCTCAAAACCAAGGTTCACTTGAGGTGAGTGATCCACCACAGAGCCCAATACCCAGCTTTGCACGCCAATTACCTACAGCTGTGTGCCTCTTCCGCGTCTTTAGCGGGGGCACAGTGCTTTTGCTAGAGACCTGGCGCTCTGTTGAAGGCGTCGCCGGTACAACTTGAAGCACCCACGTTCACTCATCCACTTCTTCCAGGTATTTCTGCGTTCCTCAAACCAGAACTTCCTCCCTCACATATCTGTGAGGGTCTTAGTTTGTTTGACTGTTTTTTCTCCCCCTTTTGAGTTATGGTCTCTTTATGTAGCCCAGACAGGGTGAACTTGCAATCTTCTTACCCTAGCCTCCCAGTGCTGGAATTACCGGCATATGCCACTACATTTAGCCTCAAGAATGTATTACTTTTATCCGTAGTTTTCCCTTTTGGTATTGCATAACTTTGAACGTTTCCAATTTTTATGTCATTTCTTCCTAAATGAGGTCTCCAGTTCAATCCCTAACATTGTAAGAAGGGAAAACAATTTTGGTCCATTTTTCTTTTCTGTTCTTTAACAGACTTATTTTCTGGATTAGTGCTAATTCCTATGTTCTCTGTGGAGTGGTCTCAAATGTGCAAGTTGGTCTCATAAATGTGTTTGCCTTGTCCCACACAGTGTTCTAAGTAAAATATGGATTCATTCTTAGTATTTTAAAATGTTTACATAAGGATGCATATTTTGGCTTTGATTAAATTTGATAGACAGCTTGACTGGAACAGGAATCACTTAGAGATCCAGTCTGAGCATGTCTTTGAGGACATCTCTGGAGAAGTTTCACTGGGCAATGAAGGCCCACTTTGAATGAAGTTTGTACCATTACATAGAATCCACAAAGACCCTCTCCCTCTCCCTCACCACCCTCACCCTCTCCCTCTCCCTCACCACCCTCACCCTCTCCTTCTCCTTCTCCCTCTCCTTTCCCTCCCCTCCCCCTCCCCTCCCCCTCCTCTCTCTCTCCTGACTAACATGAAACTTGCTGCTTCATGCTTCTGCTGCCAATGCTAGACTGTTTTGCCACCATGCCCTGTCATGATGGACTGTACTCTCAAATTATGAGGCAAAAATGAACTCTCTTTTTTAATTAAAAAATACTGCATTCATCTATTTATACTTATTTTCTCTTTGTGTGTATTGAAGTAAGGACATATGCATTCTCTTCTCACAGTGTGTGTGTGTGTGTGTGTGTGTGTGTACTCATGCTTGTGCGTGAGTGTAAGTCAGAGGACAGCTTTCAGGAGTCAGTTCTTTCTGTCTAGCATGTAAGTCCTAGGTATCGAACACAGCAGGGGGCAGTGCCTTTACTTACTGAACCATCTTCCCAGCTCACCCCTCTTTTATTGAGTTACTTTTGTCCAGCATTTTGTTAGGTATTTTGCAGTAACAAGAAAAGTAACTAGTACCCATGGCAACACTGGGTCTGCCTCTTTCCACAGCAATAATTAGCTGCTAGCTGCTGCCAGCTGCTCCCTTTAGAGAAGCTATGAACTTTTTTCTGTAGTACCTCCCCACCACAACTGCAATTCTTTGAGACTAATTAATTGTCTAGTTAACATTAATCATCTCATTTGATCTCTCCTGACATGGGACCTCTGTAGTATATTCAAGGTGTTTCGGTCATTTAAATTTAAGTTTGTGGGGGCTGGAGAGATGGCTCAGTAGTTAAGAGCACTGACTGCTCTTCCAGAGGTTCTGAGTTCAATTCGCAGCAACCACATGGTAGCTCACAACCATCTGTAATGGGATCTGATGCCCTCTTCTGGTGCGTCTGAAGACAGTTACAGTAGGTTCACATATATAAAATAAATCTTTAAAAAAAGAAAAAAGAGTTTGTAAATTTTCCTACATCTCTGACAGGAAGCCTTCCAGCCAGAGCCGTGGGAGGTCCTGGGTGCCCCGGGGAGAGCAGAGCTTCAGCCAGAGCGGCCGGTCCTTTATCTGTAAGATGAAGATAATGGTGGGGTAGTTATGAGGATTAAAGGATAATGATGATCATGGGGCTGAAGGGAGGCAGGAAGCTCACAGGGAGGGCCACAAACTCCTCCGATAAACCCCATGATCTCAGAGAAAAAGCAGGGTCATGCCTGTTAGACTTTGGTATTGTCAGCATAGAACACATTTGCATGATGCTCTCAGGTGTCTGTAAACATATAAGAAAAAGATATGATGCTAGACATCATTTAAGTACATTTTATTTTCTATAAGGGTTAGGCCCCACCAGCAAGAAGCTATCATGCGTTAAAATATTTGGTAAGCCAGGAATCATCTACTGCTTGGGTGGTCATCTTTTGCTATGGTAAGCCAAATTTAATTAAAAAACAAAATGCAGTGAATTGATTGGGCTTTCTATGTTGTAAATAACGTTTAAACACCACTTTCTAGTGTTGGAGAGATGACTCAACTCTTAAAGTCCTCGCAGCAGCATGATGACCTGAATCCAAACCCCCGCACATGTGTAAGAAGCCAGGCACAGTAGTTCATTAGCTAAGTTATCTCAGAGAGAAGGTGGGGGGAGGAGGGCACTTGACATCAATCTCTGGCTTCTACATCCATGCACACATAGGCACGCGCGCGCGCGCGCACACACACACACATATACATACACACACACAGACCATACACACACACTACACACATACACACATACACACACACACACACCACATATGCACACATACACACACACCACACACATACACACACACCATACACATACATACACCACACACATACACACACCACACACATACACACATACACACACACATACATACATACACACCACACACATACACGCACACACACCACACACACATATACACACATACATACATACACACACATACATGCACACACACCACACACACATACACACATACACATATACATACCACACACATACACACATAACACCCCCCATACATACACACACACATATACCACACACACACACACACACATACACAACACACACACAACACACATACACACACACACACATATATTACATACATATATAGTTTTAAAGAAGGTTTTCTACATAGTACTCTCACTTGTCTAAGGGCTCCTGACATATCTAAACATATACATCCATATTGCTTTTTTTTTTTTAGTTTTTTCTTTTTTTTTGGTTTTTTAAGACAGGGTTTCTCTGTGTAGCTCCAGCTGTCCTGGAACTCACTCTGTAGACCAGGCTGGCCTCAAACTCAGAAATCTGCCTGCCTCTGCCTCCCAAGTGCTGGGATTAAAGGCGTGCGCCACCTCAGAGAAACTCTGTCTCAAAAAAGCTAAAAAGAAAAGAAAGAGTTGGGAGTGAATTCATTTGACATTTTCTAAATGTACATTTTCTAAGTGTACATTTTTTACTTTTTAAAATTTTTTATTTTATTTAAAAAGTTTCTGTTTTTATTTACTGTGCATTGGCGTTGGTCCTGCGTGTGTGTTTCTGTGAAGGAGTGTGCTCCACTGGAACTTGAGTTGCAGACACTTGTGAGCTGCCAGTGGGTATAACAACACAATTTTTCAAATCTATCTAAGCTGGTCCCATTTGTTGGCTCCTATGAATAGTGCAGCGATAGATATGCATGTGTAACCTCTGCTGTGTTAGCTCGAGGCCTCTGGGTAAATACCAAGAGTGGTAATATTGGGTCACATGACAATACTGGGTCACGTGGCAATACTGGTAGCTCTAGGTTCCATTTCTTGGGGAGCTCCCACTGTGGTCGCACAAGTTCACGTTTCCACCAGCAGTGATTAAGGGTTCCTCTCTCATGATATCCTCACCAGCATATTTATTGTGATCTGTTTGCATTATGATAGCCTTTCTGACTCAGTGAAGACAATCTTAGAGTAGTTATAACCTGCATTTCTCTGAGGCCAAAGGATGTTGAACACTTTTCAAGTATCTATTGGTCATTTGTACTTTTTCTTTTGGAAAAATACACACCACACACACACACACACACACACACACACACACACACACACACACACGCATGCACGCACACACTCACGCATGCACGCACACACTCACACATGCACGCACACACTCACATATGCACACGTTCACACACACATACACATACACACACACACACACGCGCGCGCACACACACACATACACCACACATGCACATGCTCTCACACATACACATGCACACAGACACACACGCTCACACACACATGCACACGCTCACACACACCACACACGCTCACACACACCACACACACACATGCACACGCACGCACACGCACACATGTATACGCTCACACATGCACATGCTCACACATGCACACGCTCACACACACAAATGTACACTTTTAAATTTAGGTTCTGCATATGAACCTACGCAATTTAATGGCATGTTTATTGATTGGATAACTTGAATTTTGGCAGTTAATTTTTGAAGTTCTTTATATGTCTTTGACATTAATCCATTGTCTAATGAATAGTTGACAAAAATGTTTTTCCTCATTCTGTAGGCTGGCTCTTCATTTTCATTTTGGTGTTTGTTTCCTTTGCTGGGCAGAAGTTAATTTCTTCTTCCTCTTCCTCTTCCTCTTCCTCTTCTCGTCCTCCTTCTCCTCCTCCTCCTCCTCCTTCATCTTCATTGTCTTCTTCTTCCTTCTTTTCTTTTTCTTCTTTCTCTTCCTCCTCCTCTTCTTCTCTTTCTTCTTCCTCTTTGTTCTCTTCCTCCTTCTCCTCTTCCTCCTTCTTTTTTACTCTGTTTTCTGAAACAAGGTCTCTCAAAATAGTCCTGGCACTTGCTATGTAAACCAGGCTTGGCCTCAAACTCACAGAGATCCTCCTGCCTCTGTTTCCTGTAGCTGCCTGCAGCCATGGAGAACCTGGAAGGAAAGCTGGGGCTTGATAGGACTGGTGGGCAAGAGAAATATGGAGCCAAAACAAAGTTTTCTGATCAAGGCTCAAAGTTTTAATTTTCAGTTCTGTGTTTATATAGGTGAAGACCCATCCTTAGTTTCAGCTGAATTCTTGTTTCAAGACAAGCTTTAGCATGCAGTCTTGTTTTTGCAGGAGTACTGTGGGTGTGGTAAACAGGAGACTTGGACCTGGTCAGAAGACTCCACCCCAGGTGGGCTAGGCAACTGTGGCAAACAGGTCTGATTAGTCCATGTGCAATCACTCTTGGTTCTCTCTACTTGGCAATTCTTCTTCTTCTTCTTCTTCTTCTTCTTCTTCTTCTTCTTCTTCTTCTTCTTCTTCTTCTTCTTCTTCTTCTTCTTCTTCTTCTTCTTCTTCTTCTTCTTCTCCTTTTTCTCCTTTTCTTCTTCTTCTTCTTCTTCTTCTTCTTCTTCTTCTTCTTCTTCTTCTTCTTCTTCTTCTTCTTCTTCTTCAGTTAACTAATTAACTTTATCTACTTGTCAATTCTTAAGTTTTTTCCTGTGTTGGTAAAGCCTTGATTAGAAAGTTTTGGTGCCTATTTCTTTTTTTCTTTTTAAAGTAAATTCAGATTAGTTTCCCCTCCCAGTTCCTTCACCCTTCCCTTCCCATCCAGATCCTCTCCATTTCTGTCTCTCATTAGAAAAGAACAGGCTTCTAAGAGATAACAACCAAACATAACACAATAAAAAAATAACAAGGTAAAACAAGAATCATCACATTGAAGTTGGATAAGGCAGATCAACAGGAGTCTCATGTGAAGGCACAAGAATCAGCGCCCCACTAGTTCACATATCCAGGTGTCCCATTTAATATTAAAGTGAAAGCTGTAATATATGCATATATACATATAATATATGTAATATATACCGAGGACCCGCAGGCCCTGAGCCCGCTGCTTAATTCTCTGTGGGTTCATAGGAGCTTTGCTGAGTTGATTTAGAAGGCTGTGTTCTCCTGGCGTCCTCCAGCCCCTCTGGCAGGACACTCCCTGCCTTCTTGTCTGTGGGGTTCCCTGGGCTCTGAGGGGAGGATTTGATGGAGACCTTGTGTGTTCCAGTATCTCTCTCTGCATTGAGTCAGTCTGGGAGTCTCTGTATTTATTCCCATCTGCTGCAGGAGGAAGATTCTTTTTTTTTTTTTTAAAGATTTATTTATTTATTATATGTAAGTACACTGTAGCTGTCTTCTGACACCAGAAGAGGGTGTCAGATCTCTTTACAGATGGTTGTGAGCCACCATGTGGGTGGCTGGGATTTGAACTCATGACCTTCGGAAAAGCAGTCAGTGCTCTTACCCACTGAGCCATCTCTCCAGCCCCAGGAGGAAGATTCTTTAACGCTGGCTGTGGAAGGCACTGATCTATGAGACTAGTAGAGTATCATTGAGACCATCTTAACACTGCATTTTTTAGACCAGTAGCATTTGATATTTACCATAGGTCCCTTGGCTATCTTGTCTCTGGATCTTGGTCACCCAAGCAACGTTGGGTATGGGTTCCATCTCCTGGGGTGAGCCTTAGTCAGATAAGACGTTGGTTGGCCCCTCCCACACGCTTTGCGCCACCTTGCCCTGGCGTATGTTGTAGATAGTACATTATTGTATATCAAAGGTGTTTACATTTCTCTTTTAGTAGTCTGCAGAGTACCTTCCCATACCGGAGACACAAGAGCATAGAGGCAGAAGTTTTCACTTTTACATTCCTCATTTGTGTGTGTGTTTGTGTGTGAGTGTGAGCACAAATGCATGTCTCAGGACTTGAGAGGTTAAAAGTCAACTTGTGCGCTGCACATGGTGGCGCATGTGGGTCCTAGGGAATCAAACTCAGATTGTCAGGCTTGGTAGCAAGTACCTTTACTGAGCCATCTCTTTGTCCTGGAATGTCTACATATTAAAGTCTTACCTCCAGTAAATTCAAACTTTTAGGTTCACATTAAAGTATTTGATGCATTTTGAGTATGTTTTGTGCAGGGTGAGAGATACGTATCTAATTTCACCCATGTAGGAATCCAGTTTTTTTCAAGCATCATGTTTTTTTCCTCCAATGTGTATTTTAACATCTTTGCCAAAAATTAGGTGGCTATAGCTGTGTGGTTTCTGAGCCATTTATTCTATTTCTGTGGTCTACAGATCTGCTTTTGTGCCAAAGCTTTTGTGAGACTCCCCACCTCCCACTTTCTTTCTTGCTTAACAAATTAATTATTAGCATATAGAAAAGCTATGCATATATACTAAAAAAAATGGGAACAATAGAGATTAGTAGGGCCTTTTCAAGAATGCAACCAAAATTCATGAAGTGTTCTGATGTTTTTGGTTTTGTTTGAGACAGGATTTCTCTGTGTATCCCTGGTTGTCTTGGAACTCACTCTATCACTCTATAGACCAGGCTGGCCTTGAACTGTAGAGATTCATCTTCCTCCTGAGGGCTGGGATTTAAAGGTTTGTGCTACTACTGCCTGGCTCTCCGTATTTTTAAAAAAGGAAGGAAGAAAGGAAGGAAGGAAGAAGGCAACAAAGGGAAAAAAGAAAATGAAAGAAAGGTTACTGACTTTTTTGTTTTGTTTTTTGTTTTTCTTTTTTTTTTTAAGATTTTTTATTTTATGCATATGAGTATACCACCATTGCTCTCTTCAGACACATCAAAAAGAGGGCACCAGACCCCATTACAGATGGTTGTGAGCCACCATGTGGTTACTGGAATTTGAACTCAGGACCTCTGGAAGAACAGTCAGCGCTCTTAACTGCTGAGCCATCTCTCCAGCTCTAGCCTTTGGTTTTCAGGACAGGGTTTCTCTCTATATTCCTGGCTGTCCTGGAATTTGTTCTGTTGTCCAGGCTGGCCTTGAACTGGAGATCAGCATGCCTCTGCTTCCTAAATGCTGGAACTAAAGGCAAGTACCATGCACCACCACAACCTGGATAGTGTATGTTGCTTTCTTCTTTTGCAGTCTGGGGATCAAACACAGAACCTCCTCACACTCTAGACAGCAGCATCCCCTTTTTCTGATGCTTTTGTTCCCTTTCCTACTTTTAGGGTCCTTGTTGCCATTGGTCCCACCTTCTTGTTTTTTGTTTGTTTGTTTGTTTGTTTTAGGTTTTTTGAGTCGGTTTCTCTATTTAGCCCTGGCTGTCCTGGAACTCGCTCTGTAGACCAGGCTGGCCTCGAACTCAAGAAATCCACCTGCCTCTGCCTCCCAAGTGCTGGGATTACAGGTATGCGCCACCGCTGCCCGGTTCTAACAAAAGATTATTGTAATGAAAACAAACAGGCATTTTGTAGGAAGAATAGAGCAAGAAGTACCAGTTAAAATTCAAAGAGACAGAGCTGGGTGGTGGTGGCATACCCCTTTAATCCCAGCACTTGGGAGGCAGAGGCAGTCGGATTTCTGAGTTTGAGGCCAGCTGGTCTACAGAGTGAGTTCCAGGACAGCCAGGAATACAGAGAATCCCTGTCTGGGGGGGGGGGGGGAGACAAACACAAAACAAAACAAAAAATCAAACAAACAGTACACTGAACAACACTGTTGCCGTCACATGTAGCTTACAAATCATGAGACACTATCAGTAGCTGATTTTTTTTCTGTTCACTCCGTGTCTGAAGTTTCTGAACTGCTAGTTACTGCTTGATTTAAAAAAGATACCCTGGCCAGGCATGGCGGTTCATGCCTGTAAATCTCTGCACTTTGGAGGCTGAAAGGAGAGGCTCTCTAATTCTGGCTAGTGTAATTACACAGAGAGAGACCCAGTTTGGAAAATAAATAAATAAAACTGGTGTAGTAAACTCTTCTAATGCTGAGAGCTGTGGGTTTGCTGATTTGCAATCTAAAAGTAAACAAACCCACAGGAAATCATGTGGTCAGTCTTTTGCCTTAAATACCCCCAAACCACCACTTCTCGTTGCTATTTAGGGAGAAGCCTGGGATTCCACCTTATGCACAGGGCCCAGAGTTCAATCCCAGCCTGGGTGGGGCACGCGCCCCACCCTCTTTTCAGGGTCTTAGTAAATGTGCCTTCTAGTCCAATTTTTTTTCAGATGACCAATTTTCAGTGCAAATAAATAGAAATAAAACATAATTTGCCTGTCTCAGACTGGCAGGACAAGGAAGGAGACAACATCTGAAAGAGGTAACAAGTGATTGAAAAAAAAATTACCGTAAACCTCCAACATAATACAACACCAAGGCTGGAGAAAACAGCTGGCTGTGGAATCAACACAAGAGTTAGAAACACAAAGTAACGACTGGTGCACTCAGGAAACAATTCTCAGACCTTGAGGGAAAGCAGGGTCGCTCATCATTCTTTCAATTAGTTCTTAAGACTAACAAGGTCGGAGGCGGCGCACGCCTTTAATCCCAGCACTTGGGGGGGCAGAGGCAGGCGGATTTCTGAGTTCAAGGCCAGCCTGGTCTACAGAGTGAGTTCCAGGACAGCCAGGGCTATGCAGAGAAACCCTGTCTCGGAAAAAAAAAAAAAAAAACCAAAAACAAAAACAAAACCAATTATTTCATGTTGTGTCAAGGACATAAAATCCCCTTGAGACTAGGGATGTAGCTCAGGGATAGAGCTCATGTCTAGCACACATTTGGCTCTGGGTTCAATCCACAGTATGCAAGGAAAGACAAGAACACCCCCATCTTGAAAATCCAGTGTACATCTGTACCTTGTACCTTGTCTAACACAGTGCTTTGCAAAGGAAACGTTTGTCCAATCAGTAAGGCTTCTGTTCACATGACTGCCATAAACCACCTTGTAGATACCCCGAAAAAGAAAAGGTCACAAAGTTCCATTGAGACTATTTAAAACTGGGTAAGCATTCAAAAGATCAGTTTCAAATCCAAATCCATGAGTTTAAATAGAAGACCCTTGGTGGTTTAAAGGCCTTTGAGTAGAACTAGAAGGCTAAGCAGAAAATCACAGGAGTCCGCGGGGTTTGGTTGGGAGTATTCCTTATCATATATGTCTTGCACATGATGGCAAATTGGTTTGAAGGAAATAATCATACTTTTTCCTGTACTCTGAACATAGAGAACTTGGGCTACATTAGGTCTCAGCAACTGTTCACTGAAGGGAGAGAACAAAGGACGTTGTTTCCTTAGATGACAGGAAATTAAAGGGATAGGGATGCAGAAGTTAACTAACATTGTGTGGTTTTACCTTTTCAAGTTTACTTCTGTGTATGCGTGTACGTCTGCGTGTACGTCTGCGTGCTTGGTGCCTGTGGAAACCAGAAGAGGGCACCGTAAACCCTGGATCCAGAGTTACAGAGCTGTAGTGTAGACGCTGAGAATCCACGGCAGGTGTCTTACGGGATACAGCTGCAGAAGAGTAACCAGTGCTCTGAAGGGCGGAGCCATCTCCTCAGCTGCACACAGACCCCCAACCCTGTCCCATGGCGTTTTATTGGTAGTATAAAAGTCTTTTTGCAAAAATCTGTTGAACTACTAAAGCACAAAACTTATACGTGCTTTTTTTTTTTTAACTGTTGGTTTTCAGTCTCTGTGATTATAGTGAATTGGAGATCAGGACCCAGGTTTTGGTACTGCAATGTTTCACTTTAATAGCTCCTGTTGCTGAAAAGATAGTTCAAAAAGCTGCCCTGATTTAAGTAGAAGAAATGCTTTGCTATTGGCCATAACTGCTTAGTATCTCATTTTTCTTTTCAGTTTTATCACCCTACCCTGAGAAGGCTTTGGTTGATGTTCCACTGGCAAATTTCCAACTTTTCTGCTACAGGTCAGTAAGTCTCACCAGCAAAAGACTTTGCAGATGACTTTTCAACAGATATGATTGAGACTCACTGAAGTTCCTTATTTGGGAAAGTTTTAAATAAATGGAAAACAGATTCTTCAAATTTTGAATATATAGAGAGTTTAATATGCCTTTTTCTCACACACACACTGAATTATTTTTCACAGAAAATATATACTGAGCAGCATGGTGGCCTCCACACCTATGACCCCAGCATTCAAGAGGTGGAGTCAGGAGGACTAGGGGTTCGAGGCCAAGCTAGGCTACATAGCAAATCGAAGGGCTGAGGATGTGGTTCAGTGCTGGAATGCTTGGATAGCATACACGAGGCCCACTGTTAATTTAAGTTTTACAATGATCCATTGATTGGAAATATTCTAAACCTTTTCAAAATGTTCTCCCCAAGGTGCTTCCTTCAGAATATGTATACAGTTAAAAGTGGGTGGTGGAAGGGAATTACTTTCTAGATCACTGCTAAAATTTTACTGAGAGACAGAGAGAGAGAGACAGATGAGAGAGAGAGAGAGAGAGAGAGAGCACCTATGTGCCTATGTATACTTATTAGTTGTGTAGCAACCTCCCACAGGTAACATCACAGGAAAGGTAAAGAAATTTTGATTATTTGGATTTATTTTTTTGTCAGAGGAAAAATGCATAATTTTTTTTGAAAGTCAAGTACTCTTTTTAGTAATAACAGCTAGTGCTTATGTAACACTCATTATACAGAGATTTCCATAAACTGCCGTCTTCCTGTTTCCATGGAAGATTGGCTTCAGGACCCCCATGGATACCAAGATCTACAGATGCTCACCTCCTTACAGAAAATGATATTTAAAATAGCATTAAAGTGGCATAGCTGGGCATGGTGGTTCAGTCCTGTCATTCCAGTACTCAAGAGGCTGGAACCAAGGGTCCTGAGTTCAAAGTCACACTGGGCTACATAGGGAGACCCTGTCTCAAAGAAACACAAGGGCTGGAGCTGGTGTTCAGTGGTCTGTCTAACAGGCAAGCCCTAGGGTGAATCCCAGCATCACAAATGCTTTTTAAAGTATCATTTTGTATATATTCTAAATGCATGTTACCATATACTTTAAATCATCTCAGATTACTTGTAATACTTAAAATAACACAGATAGTTCCTCTATATAGGTAACAATGACAAGAAAAATGTCTTTCTATCTGGTATAGGAACAATTCAGAGGGATGAAACCTGTGGGAACAGAAGACCCACTGAAAATATTAACTCTGTCTTCAGAACAGCTGAGATCACTCTATACAATTACTATCTTCACTTTACAGATGACAGTTTTAGATGTGAACTTGGCAAAATTCCTAGGAATTTATAGCTGGTGACAACAAAATATAGTCAAGGCCAATCAGTGTCTTGACTATATTTTTCTGTTGTCTGCTTTTTTATTTTTTAAATTACTTTTTATTCTTCTTTCACACAATAAATCCTAACTACAGTCTCTCTAATTTCCATTCTTTCCAGGTGCCCAGACATGCCTCTCCTCTCTCCCAGATCCACTCTTCTATTTCCCTTCAAAAAACAGAAGTCCTGGAGTACTATTCAGCCATTAGAAACAATGAATTCATGAAATTCTTAGACAAATGGATAGAGCTGGAGAACATCATACTAAGTGAGGTAACCCAGTCTCAAAAGATCAATCACAGTATGCACCCACTAATAAGTGGATATTAGCCTAGAAAATTGGAATACCCAAAACATAATCCTTACATCAAATGATGTCCAAGAAGAACGGAGGAGTAGCCCCTGGTTCTGGAAAGACTCAGTGTAGCAGTATAGGGCAAAACCAGAACAGGGAAGTGGGAAGGGATGGGGTGGGAGAACAGGGGGAGGGAAGAGGGCTTATGGGACTTTCGGGGAGTGGGGAGCCAGAAAAGGAGAAATCATTTTAAATGTAAATAAAAAATATATCGAATAGAAAAAAAAAAGAAAAGAAAACAGAAGGCCTTGCAGGGATATGAACCAAACACGGCATAACATGGCACAGTAAGACAAGGGTGAACAACACAACCCAGTAGGAGGAAAAGGGTCCCAAGAGCTGGCGAAAGGGTCAGAGCCAGCCCCACCCCCACCAGCTGCACAACCATAACAAACATGCAGAGGGCCTATGCTTGTCTTAAGACTTGGTTTTGCTGTGTATCCCAGGCTACTTGCAATCCTTTTTGTCTCCGCTTCTTAAATGTTTGCTGGGAGTAGAGTCATGCCCAGGTAGTAGCTTTCTTTTTAGTCATGAGTGAGTGCCTTGACTATTTTGCCAGAAATAAAGTTTTCATGATTTTTTTCAGTCTTACCTTGCTGGTATTAATACTCCCAATAAAAGCGACCCACTTTTACAAAGTCAAGCGTATTGATTCACTCCTGTACTACATAAAAGTACAATGGACTAGTCACGGATGAAGGTGCCTGTGCCGATTACTCTCCATGCAACCTGATTGGATTAGAATGTATCCCAGGACTTCAGTGAGGCACACCTATGATCTGTCTGAGCGGGACTCTCCTGAGAAAATCTCCATGGGGAAGGAAAACCTACCTAAAATATAGATGACAACTGTCCTATAGTAGGAGGGGCCTCTCTACTTGACACAGGAAGAAAGCCAGCTGGGACAGTACGGTTCCTTCCCTGCTCCCTGGTGTCCCCGCTGACCACGCTGCAATGCCTGCCATGCCTTCCGCGCTGTGGTAGACTGCATTCCTCCGAACTGCTAGCCCAGGTAAGACGTCCCTCTCCTAAGCTGCATCTTGTCACGAGCCCTGTGACTAAAAACCTAACTGTTACAGTACCTTAAACCCTCCAAGTTGAGGAAGGCCCATTCCTCAGGTCCCCTGACAAAGGCCTGTGGGGGCATGAGTGTGTTAGTGTCAGCAAGTGTGCTTAAGTAATGAAGTGGCAATTCATTTTTATGTTTAGATGAAAAACACACGTTGTCACACGTATCACTGAACTGCAGTAGACTGTACCTTCTTCCTTCTACCCATGAAGAAATTTGCTGAAATTCTTTAGCAGACGTGAAGAATATGGAATTCCGGAAAAGCATAGTGTTAGTAAAACAGGCATAAAGGAATTCAGTGGGTTAATCAAAACAACTCTTTAAATGTAATCTGAGAAACAAAAGGAGGTTATAGATATTAAAATCTGTAAAGAGGTATGATTGTTAAAGGTAACACTGGACTAGGTTGCCTTATCGGTATGGACTGAGCTATGAGAAACCGTTCTCACTGTAAGCATAAGGAAATATCTCATCATTTACAGAGTTCACGTACTATACTAGACATTCAATCTAGATGGGAATGTGGAGAGTTGGAGAAAAAAGTTTTATGAGTCATAAAACATAAAACATGTGAGAAATGTCAAAAAGAACCAATGTTTGCTTTATTTTGGAAAAGCTGGAGAATCTGCATCTTCCAATATGTGAGGCACTACAAGCTCTCACGGTCTGCTGAAGTCCTGACACATCTGAAACAGACAGACTGCTCTGAGAATTAGCTGAGGGAGTAATAACATTGCATGTTTTCAAGCTACAGACTAGTAAGCCCTTGGTTTTGAGATGGCTTCAATCACTAATTAGAGACAATTCAATATAAATAACTGAGTCACTAAATGAACAGCATTTAAGAAAAGCTATTATTTTCCACTGATAAGCAACTAAAATAATAGTTATCTTCAAAGTCCACTGGTAGGTTGGACCTCAGAGGACTAATGATTCTTTGAATACAAATAATGCTGACAGGACTTATATAAATAAGTCACCACCAACTATTAACAGACACAAATTTTGTACATAATAACATATTCAAATGGATTCAGAGATACTCAGAGCAGATTAGAAGACAAAAGAGTTCCCTGTAGGAAAATATAATAGTTTTACCTTAAATAATTGTTAACATTATACTTTTTAAAGATTGGTTTTTTTTGTTGTTGTTTATGAATGTGAGTATATTGTCACTCTCTTCAGACACACCAGAAGATGGCATTGGATCCCATTACAGATGGTTGTGAGTCACCATGTGGTTGCTGGGAATTAAACTCAGGTCCTCTGTAAGAGCAGTCAGCTTAACTGCTAAGGCATCTTTCCAGCCCTGTTAACATTATTTAAAAGTAATGTCTTGTTTCTGTTTATAAAAATCTTTTTTTTTTTGTTTTGTTTTTTTGGATTTGGTTTTTTTTAAGACAGGGTTTCTCTGTGTAGCCCTGGCTGTTCTAGAACTCAGTCTGTAGACCAGGCTGGCCTCGAACTCAGAAATCCACCTGCCTCTGCCTCCCAGAATGCTAGGGTTACAGGCATGCGCCACCACTGCCCGGCATTTATAAAAATCTTGACCTGAGTAGTTTAAGGGCTCTGAACTTTGAAAAACTTCCCTTGTTTTTGTTTTTCATGTCTCTAAATAACATAGAAAGAACGTCCTGTGACCTGAAATACTTTAAAATGCATTTTCTCTTAATTGTAAGACACACTTAAACTTCAGGCACCTCACATCAGATTTTGTGTTTGAAGCCTGTTTGGTCCAAGAAACAAGGATGAGCTGTAGGTCTCTTGCCTGCATCCATCAACTCCAATTAGCACCCAGAAAACTGTTTTCAGATCAAAGAAACACGATAACTTCATTCTGTGCCGAGGAGGCAGTAACAGGCCTCAGTTTATCTTCCACCGGTCTTCAGGTTTTTCTAGCTATATCTTAGGTTGCTTTATCTTCTATGCAAAGGGCTTTTGCTCAGAAAGCTACGTCCTTTCCAATATTTTCTTCATTTCCTGTCTGTATTCATAAGCAGTTCATGGTTAGGATCATGTCTTAAACTACCTTTCCCCAAAATGTCTTTCTTTTATTTGAGCATGTCCCACTGGTGAATGCACCAGAAACTTTGTCAACAACTGGCGGTGCCTGGCCCCCGTAGGCAGACAAGTCTGCACCAGGACTACAGAAAGGGGTTATAAAGGCTGTGCAAGCATCAAAAGCATCATTGCTCTTGTAACCATTGGTTCTCTTGACCGGACACTCATCCCTATAGAATCAATGCTGGCCCAACAGTTAACTCATGAAAAGACGTCATCCGGGTCCTGTCAGCCATTTAATCAATCATCCTCCCTTAAGAAAATCATTTTTCCTTTATTGGAAGCCATCTACAACAAAAGGATTACAAATAATGCAAGGCATTATTTTGATATTAAGATTAATAATGCGTTCAGATCAGGCACCATTTTAGAGAAAAAGTTTTCTACTTTGAATAGCAATAATGAGAATCCAAGTGAACATTGCAGTGTATCTATTATTCTAAAAATGTGCTAGTTGGGTAAGTGGTTAGGAATTAAAAAAAATTCATAGGTCAACAATTTACATTATCAGCCTAATTTTCCAAGATTCTGAACATATTTTATTATTTCTATTTTTTGCTAGTATAAAAGAATACCAGACTGGGCAACGGTGGCACACGCCTTTAATCCCAGCACTCTGGAAGCAGTTGCCTGGTCAACCAAGTAAGTTCCAGCCCAGTTAAGGTACATACTGAGACCTTGCCCCAAACAAAACAAAAGACCCCCAAACACAGAAAGGGTGTGTGTATTGAACAGACATCTATCGGGCTCATGATTCTGTAGCTGGCACACCCAACAGTGTTAGCACAAGGTGAAGAACTCCATGTTGTTTTATCCCAAGGTGCAAGTAAGAAGAGGCTCGGACTCAGGGATAATGATCTGCTCTCTCAGTAGCTCACTCTCAATAATAACTTCATTCAGCCATCCAGCCATTCCTGATGGTTTGTCCCTTATGACCTAATCCCCTGCCAGGCTATGCTTCTCCACTGAGCTCTGTTAAACCACATCAATCAATCCTAGGTTGTCGACATTTTATTAAGTTCCTTTGATCTTTATAGCATGCCATGATGCACTGTCATATCTGTTTTGAGGTTGAAAAAGCACTACCATCATCTTGCTCTTACTCCCGAGACAAAGGTGGAATGATGTGCCCAAAGTCCAAAGGGGGAAAGATACGCATTAACCCTGGGCCTGACTCCGAGGTTTGTTTTTATAATCTCCACTCTAAAGATAGAACAGATAAGCAAAATATTTGCCTTGTGTGCATGAACTGAGCCATTCTTCCAAAGAAAATATTAACATCTTCAGTTCAACAAAAAACTTCACCTATTTTAAAATTTGATTTTACAGAAAGCCTTTTGAAAAAAAAAACAGAAATATTTAACTAAACACTCAACAACTTTTATAGTTTAAACTTAAACATACTGGACAATGGGAATGAGATCTATATCACCGTAAGAGTTAATTAAAGGGATACTATTCAAAACACACCCTTAAATGCATCTGGAGATGCATCTCAGTGGTACAGCAGTTGCCTAGTGTATTTACAACATCCCGGATTTGATCCCTAGCATCAAGTACAAAAGTTCATTACAAGGGCGAGGGAGATAGCTCAGTGAGTAAAGTGCTTCCTGCACTGACCTAGGGCCTGAGTTTGGATGTCATGTATGAAGCCAACTGTGATGGTACATGCCTAACCCCAGAGCTGGGAAGGCAGAGAGGGGAGCATCTCTGGAGCTCTTCCCCTCCCTGCCTTCCTGGAGCAGCCAAGGATACCAGTGGTGAGCTCTAGGACCAGCAAATGGCTTGTTCTCCATCTCGGAAAACAAGCCAGAGAACAGCTGGGGAGAAGAAAACTGCTTCTGATCTCCACCCTGTACACATGTGTGTACGCGACATGTGTACGCGCGCGCGCGCGCGCGCGCGCGCACACACACACACACATGTACACACACACACACACACACACACGCACACACGCGTGCACACACACACTTATACACACAAGTTCTTTATAGTAGGAAGACAAATTTATCCTGGAAACACTATAATGGTTTCCATCTGTTTTTTTTTTCCCTTACACCAAAATGTGATGATAGGTATTTATCTTTTAATCGAGAATGATGTCATTCCCCTTGGTGTTTATTGACATAAAATTTCCTTTTGTCCAAGAAAATTTCTTCAGTATTATGAATATGGTTTTGATTAGTGGATACACTGATCTCTTATTGGTTTTTGTCACAGAGAAGGTGTGTGCTTTATTGTGTGGAATGCTTTGTAAGCACATCGTAGTGGAACACATAAATGACTGCTGGCAATGTGTTGTGCTCTATGAACTGTATTTTCTTGTCCATTTCCCAATGCCACGGAGAATCACTGTTTAGAAAGTCCTGTAAGAATAGTGTTTCACAATATAAAAGAATTCAGGTTCACAACCTATTTTAAGGACAGCCATATTGCAACATGGCTAGTACAATAATTTTTCTTACATTTACTCTTCAAGTATCGTTTTGAAATATAAAGAGTTGTTCTTTGAATTTACGGAAGTCACCCATTCATCTCAGTTCCTCTAATTATTTGTTCATAGATTTGTGGCAGATTTTCTGGAATCATACGATTCAAAGGGTAGATTAATGTAAAATCTGAAGCATGCCACGCAGATGGAAGTCTTTTAGACAGTAGTGTGAGACTACTTTCATGTGGTATAAGATAAAACCTAAATTACAGTGGTGTTATGGCGCTCTGGTTCAAAATCTTTACTCCACAGCCATGGACTCGTGTAATTCTTAGTTCCCTGTTCACAGAACAGGTTTTAAAAACGCAGCTTCTGTAGTTAAATGGATAAGCACCAGCAGTAGAGTGCGTTGGGCAGTTTAAAAATAATCGATAGATCTAAAATGATGAAGAGAAAGGCATGTTATCTGTATGCAGCCTCTGCCCATTTGTGAGAGCCCTCGCCCATCAATAAACACTGGTCAAAAAATAAAAATAAAAAAAATCTGCTGACGTGGGGAAAGTGTAGAAAACTGCCCAAATAACGCTAACGAAGCACGGTGGGCTCTCCGGATTGTCCTTATACTTATTTGGCTTCTGCAGCGTCCAGCTTGCAGCAAGCCGCAGCCCCCGGCCTCTGCCACCGCGCGGGTCCGTTCGGCTGCCCGGGTCCCGAGTGGGCCAAGGTCACCCTCGCCGCGGCCCTCGCGCATCCCGTCAGCTGAGCGCAGGAGCCCGGCGCCGTCTCCTCCTGAACTTTGCACCCCGCGTGACCAGCGAGCGAACGCGGGCAGTCGAGCGGCCCCGCCATCCGCGCGGGTCCGGGCCGACCCCGCCGTCCCCTCGCGCGGTCCGTCCGCCCGCCCGCCCGCCTCGCGCTCCGCGGGAGGAGCCGCCGTGACGCGTCAGGGAGGAAACGCGCCGCCGGGAAGAAGGAACCGCCAGCGCGCTGGGCTCCGCGCCCGGGCGCCCGGACGCCGCACAGCCGGGTAGGTGCGGGTGCGCGGGTCTGCGTGGCGGGGCCGGGGCCGGGGCCGGGCTCTCTCGGGCGCCGGGGTCCGCAGAGGCCCGGCGCGCGCTCTTTGTGTCCTCCGGGAGAGCTCAGCGCCGCGGCGTGGGGCTCCGGCGCGCGGGGCACGCGGGCAGCTTGCCCGGCCCCCGAGCCAGGCAGCGGGTGGCAAGGACCCCGGAGCCCACCTGACGCGGGATGGGGTTCCCTGCGCGGACCCGCCGGGGCGGCGGTGTCAAGTGGTCGACAGGACTGGAACGCTCGCCACTCTTTCTTTTTAAGTTCTCAGACTCGGTCTGTTCTCCCTTCGGTCTGTTTTCGGTCTGAATCTCATGGTTTCGTGTGCTGCCTTAAAGTGCGCTGAGGTTTTCGGTTCTAAGGCGCACTTAGGATGGTTTTTTGGACCGGTAGAGAAGACAAGGGATTCGCCTCTTGAAACAAAAGTCTTTGACTTAATTTTGCACCGAATGCCTGGTTGACCTGTAGTTCTGTAGGCAGAGACTATGCAGGATGCACTTGGGATTCAAGAATAAATACAGAACACTCAAGTTTTTGAATCTTTTGTCCGGGTGAAAAAAAGAAAAAGGAAAACAAACCAATAAAACCCAAGCCGCCTCTTGGGTAGTTTTAGTTTGATTCTTTCCCTTCTCACTAGATTGAGTGTTTACCCAACAGGCCTGGAAAGTACCTGTTTTATTTACCAAACACAGCTCTTACTATGAACTGCTGCTGTTTTCTAAGTGCTTTATAAGTGTTATCTCAAATTCTTAACTCAAAATATTAAGTGGTTGTGACCACAAAGAGGCCATGCGTTCACTAGTTCCCCAATGTTGTAGAAAGAACTGGAAACCTTAGAGGAAGTTTCAGACTTATTTTAGGAATGGGTGTGCCTTCTGCCCCCTGGGCTACCACTCCCTTTAGACAAGTTATTACCCTTCATTCCCTGTGGGATTCGAGCTTGAGCTTGGAGAAAGGGGACCTGTTGCTGGCTGGTCTCAGGCCAGATCCCATGTAACTTCAGAAAGGTGGTTTCTCTGATTCCTTGTCTGACAACTCAGACCTCAGAAGTTCCCTTTCTTTAAACTGCCACTGTACTGAGCCTAGTTTTGTTTTTAAAGGGAGCTTTGTTTCAGATCTGTTTGACAGTTCGTATAACGTGACTCAGAAGGGAGCATCAGATTAAACTTGAAATGAACTGTGAAACAGAATGTTTTTGTTTGTAGACATTATCATAAACAATTTGGTAATTTTCTGTGTTTGGTTGGTTGTTGCTAATACTGAGTTGGTTGATGTACCCTGTAAGGTGTCTGTTTTGTGTCTTGCAGCTTATATATAGAGAATCCCCCCCCCCAATAAAATGATCTTTTCGATGAGTTTTTGGGCCTAGATGGCCCTAGATGGGCCTGGTGCCTATATGGTAAAGACCGAGAATGGTCAATAAATAATACCAACAGAGTTGTTGTCGCTGTGGTGATTATAAATGTAATGTCGCTGGGCATGGAGGCGCACACCTGTAATCCCAGCACTTGGGAGGCAGAGGCAGGTGGATTTCTGAGTTGGAGGCCAGCCTGGTCTACAGAGTTGAGTTCCAGGACAGCCAGGACTCCACAGAGTAAAGTCGAGATCTTTTTTTTTTTGGATTTGGTTTTTACGAGACAGGGTTTCTCTGTATAGCCCTGGCTGTCCTGGAACTCACTCTGTAGACCAGGCTGGCCTCAAACTCAGAAATCTGCCTGCCTCTGCCTCCCAGAGTGCTGGGATTACAGTCGTGCGCCAACACCGCCGGCTCGAGATCTTTTTTTAACCATACTGTCTTTGTTGGTTCTTCTCTTTCTCATAAATTTCCATTTCCGGGAGGTAACTAAACGAGTTGGTAAGCCTGGTTAATATGACTGTATGAAGCTCTCCCTCCCCTGATATAGCTTACGCAGGTACCACAGACATGGGTGGTACTTGTGAATTAAATTCAGCCTAACATCTAATAATTGCATTTGTCTTCAGAGAGACCGTGTAAGTTCAGAACATCTTAAAAAGCTCCTCCCCTCTTGTACAAGTAAAGACACCACAGCCTGCCACTGCTGATTTTGTATAGCACTGTTTGCCGAGCTACTGGAGGCGAGCCCAGCTCGAGTAGGTGCACAACGGGTCTAGCCTGGCACGCGCAGGCCTGCAATAAATATTTGTGGAATGAATGGTTTCAGAAAGCTTGCTCTTTCAAAACATACGTCCCAAATACCATGGTAATTGATTTGTGCTGGAGAGAGGCCTAATCCAGTGCTTCTCTTATTTCAAACAATATCTGATGCAGTATTTTCCTATAAAGAGGACAAAGATACCCTTTAGACTCAGGATTTATCATCTCTAGTTTTTGAAAAATAACTTAGTGGTTGTTTTCTTTCTTCCTTTTTTATTCTTCCCGTCAAACACCCTACCTATTTTTCATTCTACTTTACTTTATTTCATTCGGTCTGGTCTTAAGGGGCTTTAGGTGGGACCCATGCTGTTAGTACTTGTGCTGACAGCTTCCTTACATATGTCTCTAAGCACTCAGATTTATGAGGGAGTTCAAATACAATGATCAAAGGTATTTCTCAGTTTTCTTCTGAAGTGTCTGACATGGCAGTGTATTTTTTGAATCCAATTACTTCAGTTTAAAGCATCTTCTAAAAGAGCAAAAAAAAAAAAGAGTGTCATTTATTTATATCCTTTAAGCATGAGCCTGTGTATCCTAAGGTATATGGTCCCAGATAGATTACCTTTGAATAGAGAGGGCAGTGTGGCCATTACCTGGGAGAAGGGCCACTTGCCTCTGAGGGCCCTTCCCACCAGGGGCCTTAGGAAGAGAGAAAGTTCTCATGAAGCCAATCTGAGTCAGTTGCCTGTCAGCCCTCTGTGGAGGAGGAATAAGTGCTTTTCAAGCCTGCCTTGTAGAAACTACCATTACCCTTTCAATCTTCACGTTTTCTTTCTTTTAAAACTTCATGTAAATTACAGACTAAACTGCTGATTCATGAGAGTCAAATTATGTAACGTGTTATTCCTGACAGAAACGGCTCCCACACTCTTTGAAGTGAATATGTGTCTCTATTTTTCTTTACCTTCTCCATTCCTGTTGGTGGAAGTGTGGATATCGATTCATGGAGAAAATTGATAAATCTAAGAGGGGCTGAGAGGCCTGGTCTTTTAGTTCACATCAACGTTTAAACTTAACAGGATCTCTGAGTTAACCACTGTTGCTGAGAAGATGTGGAATCATAAACTGAAGGCCCGCCCAGGGTCAAGCTACATGGGGCCACAGAGTTAGGTGCAGCAAGCCCTGCCTTTGGTTAGTTTTTCAAATTCATCCCTATTTCCCAAGGGTCTTGTAAGTGTGCCCAAGTCTCTCTCTGGGTATCCACAGTTCTACTTAAAACCAAACTATATATAGCTCCATTGGTAGAGTGTTTCCCGCTATTCTGGAAGCCCTAGGTATGATCTCCATTGTCATTAGTTAAACAAAACAACAAAATTCTAGTAGGGCATGGTGTCCCATTCCTATAAAACCAGTGCTTAGGTTTTTGACCAGTTTAACTTAGGTTAAACTGAGTTCTTTGAATCCCTAGTTTGATGTAACCAGATCTTGTCTCAAAATCAAAAAAGCTAAACCCAATGATGTTCCCCTGTGTAATGGGTGAGACCTAATGATGTTCCCCTGTGTAATGGGTGAGACCCAATGTTGTTCCCCCTGTGTAATGGGTGAGACCCAATGTTGTTCCCCCTGTGTAAGGTTAGGGGTAAGACAGTGTTGTAGGGTGAAGGACTGATCTTTTCTAAGGTGTGTGACTGAAAAAAGAGATGTTGGTCAGACTGAGAGATTCCTGTGTAGGAAAACTTGGTTTCTACCATGGAGACAGACATAGGGAAGACCTAAGGGGACTGACACCTGGCAAGGGCTAGAAATACTTGCCAGTGTGGTAAGTTTCCGTGTGCAGAGTTCCCGTAAGCTCACATGGGCTGATGCGTCCTTATGGCCAGTTCTTTCTTTAGGCTGCTGAGTGAGGACTTTGCAGATAATTTAAAAAGTAGAGAACTGATTCTGTAGCCTGAGACACGGAGCAAGGGTGAGTCTGGGTTGAACAGTCGCCTGGCTTTTGTTCCTTTGAGAATGTCATTCTTTGCACCGTGAGTCTGCTCTGTGATTTTAAACAAATAACACTATTTACATAGCATATAGTAATAAGTATGATTCATGCATTGTATTTATGTTTGTGTGTGTGCATATACACGTATATGTATACGTATCCATGTCTGTACAGGTGTGTGGACATGTATTATTCCTCAGGAGAGGCTCACCTGTTTTAGAGACAGAGTCTTACTTGAACCTGCCTGTTAGTCTAGGTCAGTGGTCTAGTGAGCCTCCTGAAATCCACCTGTTTCCAGGGCTGCACTCAAATGCATGCCACCCTTCCCTGCTTTATACATAGATTCTGGTCGTCGAACTCAGGTTCTTATGCCTATCTGGCAATGTCTCCCACTTTAGCTATCCCCAAGCTCCCCCAGTTTTCTGGCATAAGTGCTAAGCAGTTAAAACCAAGCATTCGGTTATCTAGGTAAAATGTATTTCGTAATACTCATCTATAAAAAGTGGGGTTCTGGGGCTTGGGGAGATTGGTAGGTGAACAGTGCTTGCTGTACTGTCCTGAGTTTGAATCCCAAGCACCCACGTACAAATGTGGGCATGGATGCACATCCCTGCGACTCACTGGAGTGGACGCAGGCGGATCCCGAGACTGGGTGATAACCTAGCTTAGCCAGAAAGTTTAGCACTGTTTCCAGGCCAGTGGGTGGCTCTGCCTCAAGGTAATAAGGCAGAAATGATAAAGTAAGAC
Source organism: Apodemus sylvaticus (assembly GCF_947179515.1). NCBI lineage: Eukaryota > Metazoa > Chordata > Mammalia > Rodentia > Muridae > Apodemus > Apodemus sylvaticus. The sequence goes on along the minus strand of NC_067474.1, from coordinate 11,388,572 downwards.
AGAGCCTGTGATCGGCCTCCCTGTGAATGTGCACAGGTATGCTCCCCCTCCCCCCCCCCCTCTGTCTGTCTCTGTTTCTGTCTCTGTCTCTCTCTATCTCTCACACACACACACACACACACACACCCCACACCACACCACACACACACACCATTGGGACTGGATTAGCCAGTCTCCAGACTCAGGATTGTAACTTAGTTCAGAGGTATGTCATTAGGATTGGAGTAGTTTGCTTGTTTGAGCTCGAAATCCGGCTGCCTCTGCCTCCCAAGTGCTGGGATTAAAGGCGTGCGCCACCACTGCCCGGTCCTGCTTTTTACTTTTTAATTGTTTTTGAGATGGAAGGTCTCAGTCTGTTGCCTAATGGGGCCTTCAACTCTTGGTCTCAAGTGGCTCTCCTGCCTAGGCCTTATAGCCGGGACTGCAGGTACATGCAGGCCACTACATCAGGCCTTATTCTGGCTTTTAAATAAAAGTAGATTAAATTTGGGCTGAATGTGGTAAGGCATACTGGTGATCCCAGTGTTTGAACGTCAGAAGCAAGTGAATATCCAGAGTTTGAAGCTAGCTTGGGCTACGTATCAAGGCCATCTAAAACGAGGCTTAATTCATTTTAAATTTCTGAGTTTGCAATTCAGCATTTACATATGCAGAGAAAGAACCAAGACCTGTAAGACAAGTGTGAAATGGTGTGCTCCTGTGTGAGACATGAGATGTGTAATAGGCCTGGGGGACCCTGTGAGATTTCCCCATCCACATAGCCATGTCCGCTGGTGTGGTCATTTGGGAGGTCTTGTTTATACAACCATACTTTGAGAGTTTATGGTCACAATATCCCTGTCCTGTCTAGAGGACACTGTCTTACAGCTGGCATCTGAGGCTTCTGGCTTTTGATGTTTTTATTCTGCTTCAGCGATGTTCCCTGAGCCTTGTGTGTTGGACTTACATTGCAGATGCACAGTTAGGAATGGGCTGCCTATGCTCATCTATTTTCTGCATTTTGACCAGTGAAAGATCTGTTTAGTCGTCTCCATTTGATGCAAAAATGAAACTCTTTTGGTGAACGTGATGGTTACATTTATCTGTGGGTGTAAGTATTTAGAAAATAGTTAGGCTCTATATGAATTTAGGAAAATAGCAGTAGTAGTTTCCTCTGGGGTCTGTGATCTGAACAGTCACAGGTAGTTGGCTAGTCTTACAGTACTGGGCATGAATTCTCACCTATTGGATGAGTCATAAATCTACTTAGATAGTTGTTGGTTACCTTAAGATACAAGTACTACTACTGCTCCATTGGGGATGTCTTCTTGGGCAAGCTGCCGTCAGAGTTGGCAGGATTCATAGCTGAGTAGGATTGCTGTTCTCCGAGGGCAGCTTGCGCAGCACCTTCTAATACTGTCAGTGCTAGCCCTCAGGGAGGAGGCTTCCTCCAAGTCCTGTCTGAAGATCGTGGTGCCATCAGCAGTTGAGACTTTCCTTTACGTTCTTTCTGGGAGGCAGCCGAGGATGACTGCGAGAGCTTACGTTGTTTTGGGAGGCTCATGGAACCCCTGACCTCGGAGGAAGGTTGTTTGTTTGTTTTTTAATTCCGTGTATATGTGTGGTGTGTGCACATGGGTCCTGCTGCCTTTGAGGGTGGAAGTGTCCCATCTCCCTGGAGTCTTCCTGGCTCTGGGTTGCTTCTCACTGAAGAATATTTTCTGATTCCATCCATTGCTTGCATATTCCATTTCATGTCTTTTCTGGTAGCTGGATAGAATTCCATTGTGCAAATGTAAAAATGTACTAAGTTTTCATTATCCGCTTTCAGTGAAGGCATCTAAGCTGCCTCCGTTTCCTAGCTGTTGTGACTAGAACAGCAGTGAACATGGCTGAGCCGGGGTCTCTGAAGTAGGATATAGAATACCTTAAAAGATACTCTTCTAGGCTCCTATTTTATGTGCATGTACACACACACTTTCTGAGCTGTTTTTGTTTTATTTTGTTTGCGAGTCTAACTGCAGCCCAGGCTGTTCTGAAAACCATTCTGAAACCAAGACTAGGCTTGAATTCTGGATAATCCTTTCATCTCAACCTCTCAAGAGCTGGGATTACAGGTGTGAGCCACCATTCCAGGCACTTGGCGCCATTTTAAAAACAAACAGGCTTGCCGTGCTGGTTAGGGAGTCATGTTGTGTAGCCAGTGAACGTCAGAGATTCCATACACCTTTGCATCAGTTACTTGCCTGTGTTTCCTGGCCAGCTGCCATGCCCCAAACTTGGCTGGCGTTCTTGGAAATTTATACTACTGCTAATAAAGAGAGTGAGTGAGTGTGTGCACGGATTGCCAAATCCACCCCAAGTGACGTAACACACATGTCCTCTTATGGGTTATGGGTGTGTGTTGTCAGTGCCCATGTGATGATCAAGAAAAGCAGCGATGGGGTATCTACAGATGCCTTGCTGTAATCACTAAGAGAAGCAGATATGGTGGATTTGAACCAAGGAAAAAGTGGCTGCTCTGAAGTTGTCAGGAAGGAAGGAAAGTGGCATGTTCTCCTAAGTATAAGCACATCACTTGAGGTAATTGGTCTGACAGCCCCGTCATGAGTGGTGGAAATACCGACGCCCTTATGATCCTACTTTAAGATAGGCTTCCTGGGGAGATAAACCTATGGAAAGGTCATGCACACGTCTGCTGCTTGCATCGGACAGCTTTTTTCCAGACAGCGTTTTTGTTGACATCGATCATTTCCCTTTTGAGTTACCAGTGTGTGTAGAGAAGCGATGCACGCCTCCCCACCTCATCTCCACGTCTTCCTCTTTGCTGAGTGCTGCCTCTCCACCTCTCTGCTTTCTCTCTTCTCATCCCTTTTCTCCTTTCTAGCCTTAGCATCCATCTCTCCAGCCTTCTTTTCTCCCTTGGGTCTTCACTTTGAACTTGAACAAAAAAGACACTAATTATAGCGGTACGTTTAAGAGAAGGCCTTTAATAAGGGAAAGGAAAGCTTTTAGTTTGCAAGGAGAGGTGGATATTATGAAGAATGAGTGGTTTCATCCTCCAAACCCTTGTGGAATACCCAGTAATTCCTTTAAAAATATCCACACAAGCCTCACCTACCTCCTCATCACTAAATAAGCTGTTTTTCCTTAATCATTGACATGACCTAAAAAAATGTAAGGTATTTATAAATTCTTTTTTATTCATGTTATTGCAACAATATTGGCTTATGTGGGTTTTTTTTCCTATAAAAGATATCAGGCATATAAATAGGTCAAAAAGAGTGTTTGACCTGGAAAGATAAATCTGCGATATGACACATTGCCTTTAGACAACACATCCAAAGTTTAAGTATCTGGCTTAAAAACAACTTTTTTGTTGTTGTTGGGGTTTTTTGTTTTGTTTTGTTTTGTTTTGTTTGGATTTGGGTGAGACAGGATTTCTCTGTATAGCCCTGGCTGTCCTGGAATTCACTCTGTAGACCAGGCTAGCCTCGAACTCAGAAATCCCCCTTTGTCTGCCTCCTGGAGTGCTGGGATTTCAGGCATGTGCCACTACCTGTTGTTTGTTTTCAAATAAGCCAAAGATTAAGGCCATCCTAGACCGAAGGTTATAGAGCTTTGGGAAGTGGTGTGTTACATTTCTGAATGCTTGCCCTCCAGATTTCCATCCTAGGTACACAAGGGTGAGATCTTGGGTCCAGCTGGCTGAGCTGGGGTCCAGGTGCAGCAAAGTCCCCTGCGCAGTGTCGGGTCTCGGCTGGAGATGAGCCAGGGTGTGGGACTCGGACTGACTCCAGGCCTACATTAACCCTTACTCCACCTTTGGGGGGTAGGAAGGGACTTTAGTTTGGTAGATACTGAGATGAGCCTCCAAGAAGGACAAAAAGTAAACATTTTAGGTCTAAGATCTGTTGTTTAGACTGAAAGGACTCTGTCCTTCCAGATCAGATTAATGCTATTTTTAATTAATTAATTTATTTATTTTGGTTTTTTGATTTGGTTTTTTTGAGACAAGGTTTCTCTGTATAGCCCTGGCTGTCTTGGAACTCACTCTGTAGACCAGGCTGGCCCCGAACTCAGAAATCCGCCTGCCTCTGCCTCCCAGAGTGCTGGGATTAATGCTATTTAAAAATGGTTTATGGAAAGGATCTGTGCTTTTCTGCCCAGTGCAGATACAGGGTTGGAACCTCTTTATCCGTGTAAGTCTCTGCTGTATGTACTGTATGGTGACATAGCAAGGAGGCCCTTATCAGGTCTGATACAGGCGCCTTGGTCTTGACTTTAGCCTCCAGAATGTGCTCAAAAACATGACCTTGCGTAGAAGCACTAACCTTGCATGGCTTATTCTGTCATCCGCTGAGGGGCATCTGGGTGGTTGCCATTTTTTTACTCTTAGGAATAATGTTGCTGTGAATATTTATAAATAAGTCCTGTGTAGCCATATGTTTTCACTTTCTGAAGTCATATACTTAAGAGCAGAATTGCTGGGCCATATGTAATTCTTGTTTAACTTTTTTGAGGAATTTACAAACTATTTGCTTGACTCTATAGTTTCCTTGTTAGTGTATAATGGCTCAGAATTCTTTTTATTTTTTAATATCACTTATCGTGTGTGTGTGTGTGTGTGTGTACTGTGTATTGTGTGTGTGTGTGTATTGTGTGTGTGTCTCTGTGTGTGAGTGCCAGGTGTGTGTGCAAGGTGTGTGTGTGTATGTGTGTGTCCCACAGTATGCATGTGAAGTTTAGAGGACAACTTTGTGGGGTCACTTCTCACTACCTTTATGTGTCTTTTAGGGATGTCACTTAGGATGTCATGATTGGGTGGCAGTTTACCCACTGAACTATCTCATAGGCTACAGGCTTGTAGATTTCTTCACATGCTCTCAAACACCTTTACACAACCTCCTATTTTAGTAAATGTGACATGGCATTATGGTTTAGATTTTCAGGGTCCTAGTAACTCTGTGCTGTGCATATATATGATTTATTAATGTTTTCATGTTCTGCTCTGGCCAGTTGTAAGTTTTCTTTGGAGAAATACCTACCAGAATCCTTGTCCATTGGAAAATTGCATTATTTCTCTTTTTACTCTTCACTGGGCCTCACCTAATTGTTTTAAAAAACATCACTGAAGACAATTCTATCTGGACTTTGCTTTGTGTAAACTCTTTCGATTCCCCGTTCAGTCTCTTTCCTTGCTGTGTCCTCTGGGTTTTTTCCTGGGTTGGTTTTGTTAGTTTGTTCTATTGAACTGTGTGCTTCTTCCAAGTTACGGGACTAGTTGGTGTGCAGTTGCTCTTGGCATCCTTTGAAGCCCCCATTACTTCTTTGATCCTGGTCATGATGTTCCTTTTTCTAAGCCTGGTTTTAGTGATGTCTCTTCTCTCTTCTTCCTGATCGGTATAGCCAGAGGACACTGGTGACCCATGACCCCTGACCCCTGACCCCTGACCCCTGACCTCCCCCCCCCAAGAAGCAACTTTTGACTTCATTGTGTGTCTTGTTTTTACCTTTCTTTTTTCACTGATTTGTGTTCTTATATTGCATTACTTCCTTCACTCTGTTTACTTTTGGTTTACTCTCCTTTCTTCAGTTCCTTTTTCTTTTTCTTGGAATGGAGATCTTAGCCTGGTCTTGAACTGCTGGTCTTAACCGGTGCTCTGGCCTTAATCTCCTGTGTAGCTGGGACTTCGGGTGACTAATACTATTCCTGGCTCTCTTCTCATTAGTTTTCTATTTATTTTTTATTTTGTGTGTTTGCCTCCATGAGTCTATGTGTCTGGTACCCCAAAAGGCCAAAGAGGGTGTTAGATCCCCGGAACTGGAGTTACAGATGGGGGTGAGCTGCCATGTGGGTGCTGGGAACTAAACCCAGGTCCTCTGCAGGTGTCGGAAGTGCTGTTATTGCCTGAGCCAGCAGCCATCACCCTATGGTTTCTTTCTTTTTTTCTTTTTCTTTTTCTTTTTTTTTTTTTTTGTTGTTTTTGTTTTTCGAGACAGGGTTTCTCTGTGTAGCCCTGGCTGTCCTGGAACTCACTCTGTAGACCAGGCTGGCCTCGAACTCAGAAATCCGCCTGCCTCTGCCTCCCAAGTGCTGGGATTAAAGGCGTGCGCCACCACTGCCCAGCTTCCTTCTTGGTTTCTTAAGGTGGAATGTTCAGCTACTAATCCAAATTCTCTTTTTAATGATGAATTTATAGCTATATATTTTCCTCTGAGTATGTTATTAAATCATCACTGGAATTTGTTATGTTGTGGTTTAAAATATTTTCCTGTTGTCTTTATGATTTCTCCTGTAAATCCATTTGTTGCTTAAGAGTACATTTTGTAAATTTACTGAATTTTCTTTGTTATTACTTTCTGATTTAATAACACTCTGCTTTAAGATCATACCTTGTATGGCTTCTGGACTTAAATTTTACGAAACCTTCTTATGGCCTGACCCGGGACTTGCCGTGGAGATGTTCCCTGTGAGCTTGACGCCGCTGCTGTCAGGTGGGGTGTTCAGTGTCCCCGTGTCAGTCATGTCTTCCCTCACTGCTCCTCTGCCTAGTTGTCTCCACTACCACTTCTAACACGCTGGTGTAGTTGTCCATGTTGATCTGACTATGAAAATTCATTATGAAGGTAAAAGGCTCGAATGCAAAGCAGTGTTTCCATGAGATATGTTTTTTAAAAATGTTACTTTTAGCCAGGAGGTGGGTGCCTTTAGTCCACTCAGAGGGAGAGGCAGGCGGATCTCTGAGTTCAAGGCCAGCCTGGTCTACAGAGGGAGATCCAGGACAGCCAGAGCTACATAGAGAAACTCTGTCTCAAAGCAACAACAATAATAGTAATTAATTTATTTTACTTTTAAATATTATAATTTGGCTCTATGCTATTTATCACGTCTGTTGTTATTTTGTGTCTGTATCATAAGATTTGCTAGTAAAAATACACTAGAAATGGTTTTAAACAGTATAGACACTAGTCTCATATATGTAACATATTATATTGTAATATTATATATAATATATAACGTTCTTATTTTGATCAACTTAATAATGTATTGAAAAATACATTTGCTAATTTTTAGTTGAGATACCATTTTCAAAAAATAGAATCTTCTCCCTAACTAATGTTAATAAATTGCCAAATGTTCTTATTTATTCTTCATTGTGACATTGTTTGATTTGCAACTATGAGAATTCTATGAAATGCATGTCTTTATATCTTCAATGGTAGAAAAGCTGTGTGAGATCTGGCTGTTAGAGATGACATAGCTAATCAGTTTTGAGTATAGTAAATTCTTTTCCTTGGCAGAACTGCGTGGACATTTCAATGTCATGAATATTGCACTTATAAAAATACTTTTTATTGTAAATATATGCATATATGTGTATATATACATATGTATATAAAATTTGAGACTTTTCCTTGTATAACACAAAATATGTTCTTTCTTTAAAAAATACACTAGGGATTTGAAATTATAAAAAATTGAATATCTGCATTTTGATGCTTTTTAAAGCTATATATGTATTATACATGATTTTCAGTTACTAGGTTATCATATAACAATAATCGTTTAGAAGGCTATTTGGGCTGATGAAAGATGTGGAATCACAATATAGAGAAGAAATTCTAGGAGAAAGTATAGGTAACAGACAGCATCTATAGAAGAGACTGCAACTGTGGAACAAAGAATATAGAACATGGGGCGGAGGTAGCTGTAGAAATCTTTATGTGTCTTGTGTGCCAAGAGGCTGTAACTCAAGCATGCATTCCTAAGCAATCTAAATCTGTTTCTATCTCTGGAAGGAAAATGTCTGAGGGAGAAGCTGCCGTCGACACACATCCTCTTCTGCGGTGTGGTTACTACAGTAACTGGATCACATATTTCCATTTTGTCACATGGCAGCACACTTGGCAACACTGAGTGTCTAAACGGCATGAATGTGACTATAACTTGTGAGCCGGCCTGCGGAGGAGAGGATGCCGTGAAAGTTCTTGACCTTGGGGAGGACCATGGTGTTTCTGGAGTGATGCTTCCGGAGTGGTGGTGGGGACAAACCTGCTGCTGCTGCACACTGTGTGCCAGCCTCACCTGGAGGCTGTGACAGCCCGGATCCCAGGCCTCATCTGCCACTAACTCGGGTAACCTTCAGCAAGTGAGAATTTGTTCTCTTTGACTGTAAATAATTCAGAGTTTTCCCACACCTCAAATTCTGTTGTTCTATTAAATTCATTTTAAAAAAAAAAAACTTGAAAGATTATGCTTTCAATAAAGATGGAAGCTTTTGTTGTTGTTTTCCGGCCTTTGCTGTTTCAACTAGGCTAGGCTGCATGAATAAGATTCTTGATAGCATTATCTAAAGCCAAGCACTGGTTTATCTGAAAACAAAGGGTTTCTTTGCAGTGTCATTTAGCTTGGCATGGGCCATGAATCCAAGAATTATTCTTCATGAACAAGAGAACAGTGATGTAGTTGTACTTAAGTCCAGAGTCCCACACAGCCATTCATCAGAAATAAATTGAGGGGAATGGTTACTTCTAAATCTGCAAAATTCTTACTGTAGAAATCATAGTAAAAAGGAGTTTAAACATGTGGTTCAGATCACCAATCCTGACGGAAACTGCTGCTTTTGTTGTATTTGTTTGGGTATAGTACTCTATGTGATATTAAAATGCCGATGATATCATGCGTTTTAGAATTTTTACCATTTTCACATGTGTGTTGTGACAGAGATGGATCACCATGTTTGATGGTCTTTATTTTCAATGGATGTCTTCAAATAGTGATGATGGAATCTTACATAGGTAGTCTGTTTTATTTAAAAAAATTGTTGAAGTTATCAGACAAAAACTTTTTTTTTTCTATTGAAAGGATTCACTTTTAATCATGCATGTATGTAATCCTAGCACTTGGGCAGCTGAGGCAGGAGAATTGCCGGTTTGGAGGACAGACTGAGCTTCTTGGTGAGTTTGAGATGCATACAAAGGTCTTGTCTGAAAGAATGCGAATACACTTGCACGCCAGCGATTTTCCCAGCAGACCAGAGGGCAAGCCATCCGGTGTCCTTGGTCATAGCTCTATGTGTACTGTTTAAATAGTTCTGACATTTTATTTTGTAGTCTTTTGCAATTGAATATAGAGTCTTATTCAGACTGGTCACGTGCTCTACTGTTGCACTATCAAGCTAGCTGCTTTTTAAGTTTTGAAGCAGGGTCACACATAGCCCAGGCTGGCCTCAGCCTCAGTGTGTAGTTGAATATGACCTTGAACTCCATTCTCCTGCCTCTACTTGGGAAGTACCAGGATCGAGATTATACAGTATCCTGTGCGGCTTCACCCTCGGTTTTAAAAGGAGGGGGAAATGGAAAACAAGTTGTAAAAGATGGACTTAAGTAGTGAGTGGTGGTTATGAGTCATTAGCATTTATTGCACAGCATGCACAAATCAAGAAGAAACTACCAGATGCAGCGCTCTTAGAAGGCCAGCTTTCCAATCCTTGCTGAGAAAGGTGGTCTTACTGTTGTCCAAAGGAGGGTGAGTCCAAGACTTGTTAGCATTCCGTCAAGGCTCCACCCCACAGTTTCCTAGCAATAGCCGGGTGTGCCTAAGTCACTATAAAAGAGGCTACTTGCCCCCTCACTCTCATAGTCTCTTAAACTCTTATTCTCTTTCTCTCTGTCCCCCTGTCCCCATCCTCTTCCCCCTCTCTCCACTTGGCTGGCCTCTCTTCTCTCTCCTCTTCCTCCTTCTCTTCCCCTCTTCTTTCCCCCTCTCCACTACTCCCGCCCCACCTCTCTCCTTTTCTTTATCTCTACTCCCTCCTCAACTCCCCTTCCCATGCGCTAAGTGAACTCTATTCCATCCTGTATCCGTGGTATGGCTGGCACGTCAGGGAGAAGGGAAGCCTCTGCATGGGCCTGCACATCACCATGCTGTGCTTCTCTCGGACATATTTCTGGCCCTCTTTCTTTTTTATAAAACACAACAATTGTTTTGTTGTTGTTTTTATGATTTATTTTTTGTCTTATGTGTATGTGTGTGTGTTTCTGCATGTGAAAATGGTGTTGGATCTTGGTTACTGGAGTGAACCAAAGTCAGTTTCTCTGAAAGACTGACTAGATCCGATGTATCACAGACTAGCCTGAACTCACTGTCTTGCCAAGGATCACCTTGATTTGTGGTTTTCCTACTTTTACTTTCCAAGTGCTGGTGTTACACGCAGACACTACCACACCTTGCTTTATGACATGCCACGGATTGAGTCAAGGGCTTTGTGTATGTTAGAGCAGTGCTGTACAAACGGCTCTATCCACAGCCCCTCCCACATACTTTAAATCACCTTTAGATTGTTTATAAAAATCTAATGCATTCACACATGACATGATAATGTTACACTGTTCAGGGATTAGTGACAAGTATGTAAAGTCAGTACATGTTTGGTACGAGCCTTGATTCAACCATGTGATAGGTTGAACAACAGTCTGCAATGACATATCAAATGATCAAAGATCGAGGCCACAACAGAGGCTGTCTGTGCATCACTTTGTTTGAAGGGATTCACTGTTGTGTTTAGAAGTACAGGACATTTTTGGGTTGGTTGGTTTAGAAGTACAGGTTGTTTTTTGGGACTCCCTCAGGCACCCATGAGGTGGGCACTGGGGAGAGGATTATACACACGTGTGCTGGAGGTGAAGCTCCAGCTCTTAGGGTAAACATGTGCTCTTCCTCCGGCTGCTTCTCAGCACTCTGGCTTCAACTTTGACGCTTCTGCCTATAATCAAAGAATGAGTCTTTGTGGGCTGGCGATAGTTCAGTGAAGACTCTAGCCACCAAGCCTGATAACCCAAGGTCAATCCCCAGAATCTCTATTATGGAAGGAAAGAATCAATTCTTTTTTTGTTTTTTTGAGACAGGGTTTCTGTAGTCCTGGCTGTCCTGGAACTCACTCTGTAGACCAGGCTGGCCTCGAACTCAGAAATCCGCCTGCCTCTGCCTCCCAAGTGCTGGGATTAAAGGCATGCACCACCACCACCCAGCTCCCAACTTCCTAATAATACTGTTCTGTTTTGTTTGAGACACGGTCTCACGTGATATAGCTGACCAGCATTTACCAGGTAGCCAACTGTGTCTTCAAATTCATTTGCTTATATTTAGCTCTCAGGAGTTGGAATTATAGACACAGACCACCACACCTGGATACCTAATAATAGGCACTGTTCATTGTTTACTGTCTTTTTTTTTTTTTTTCTGTTATTTCAAATGAAGACAAAGCTCAGCTTTTTGGCTTTTCGAGACAGGGTTTCTCTGTGTAGCCCTGGCAATCCTGGAACTCACTCTGTAGACCAGACTGGCCTCAAACTCAGAAATCCACCTGCCTCTGCCTCCCAAGTGCTGGGATTACAGGCGTGTGCCACCACTGCCTGGCTACAGCTTTTTCTTCTTTATGTTCTTTTTTTTTTTTTTTTTTTAAGATTTATTTATTTATTGTTATATGTAAGTACACTGTAGCTGTCTTCAGACACACCAGAAGAGGGCATCTGATTTCATTGCGGATAGTTGTGAGCCACCATGTGGTTGCTGGGATTTGAACTCAGGACCTTCGGAAGAGCAGTTAGTGTTCTTACCCGCTGAGCCATCTCTCCAGCCCCTTCTTTATGTTCTATTAAGCTGTTTTGGGTTATAGGAAAGGATAGTGATTCCTCTAAGAGGAATTCCAACCTAAACAGAAAGATGGCAAGACAATTCCCCTAATATAAGGTGCCCTCTCTTTAGGCTATATTACCTGTGAGTGGGTGATTAAAACTACTCTTCATGGGTTCACCTGGATCTGACAACTCCCTAATCTATGCCTTGTACCATGGCCAGTGTTGTTCTTCAGACTGATGTGCCCAATGTCTGCTACTAGACAATTAGTTTCATATAGTGCAACCTTACAGACCACTTACAGTAAACACGTATGAAGCAAAATACAGGTTCTGGTGAGGTAACTCAGTAGAGGGCTTGTCCAGCAAGGACAGAACCATGAATTTGATCCCAGATTTGGGGGATGAGGGCAGGAGATTCAGAAGTTCAAGGTTATCCTACATAGCAAGTTTGAGTCTACCTCAGATTATACAAGAGTCTGTCTCAAATTTAGAGAACAAAAATAAAACAGGACCACACCAAATGGGAGAAGAGCTTTACCAGTTACACAATGGAGGATTAATTGCTAGGATCTATAAAGAACTCCAGAAATTAAATACCAAAGCCTCAAACCATCTAGTATATGACAGGGCTAATGAATTGAATAGGCAGTTCTCAAAAGAAGAAATGCAAATGACTAATAAATATTTGAAAAGTGTTCAAGATCCTTAGCTATAGGAAAATGCATTTAAAATTCATTTGAGAATCCATCTTTCTCTGATCAGAGAATGGTTATAATAAAGAGAAAAAAATAACAAATGCTGGCTAGGAAGGGGCCGGGGCTGGGACCACTCACTGCTGGTGGCAATATAAGCTGATGTAGCCGCTGTAGACATTAGTGGGAACATTCCCCCCCCCCCAAAAATAAGCTTCGTACACTCCAATTATAATACCCCTAGATGTCCATCTGTCCCCTTGCTGATGTGGTCTCTTGAAACTCTTGTCATCTTCTGCTTCTTGGAACTGGCTCCCTGGAAGGAGATTTCTTTACATCTAAATTTGATAACTCCACATTCATTCTTCATGTTGATTCTTTTTTAAGATTTATTTACTTTATGTACGTATGTGAGTACACTGTTGCTGTCTTCAGACACTAGAGGAGGGCATCAGATCTCATTATAGATGGTTGTCAGCCGCCATATGGTTGCTGGGAATTGAACTCAGGACCTCTGGAAGAGCATTCAGTGTTCTTAACTGCTGAGCCATCTCTCCAGCCCCCTTCATGTTGATTTTAATAATCTAAAGTGAGGATGTGGCCATTGTTATTCCTGTACAGAAGTCTTACTTTCCTTAATATCAAATCTGGTTTGTCAGGCTTATTTTGATCCTCTTGCTTCTGTTATATGCTGAAATTCCTAGGCTCATATTCTCAGCTCACACAATGCCAGTGCCTTCCACACCTCTATGTCAGGGAATTGTTTACTAGTCTATAAAGGCAACAAGAGACGCCTTTCTCGGACAGCTTCCCTCACTTCTCCTTTCGCTGCCTCCTCAAACTGACGAACTTGCTCTCCCTAGTGTCTCCACTGTACCCACTGGCTATTTCTAGGCTTCTACACTGCTGTCTTGAATTGGAGCTGTCTGATGTGTGTGGGTCTTTTGGCTTCTCAGCAACACACTCAACAGACTTCTTATCTCTAGAAGTGGAAGTCACAGTTGCCTTTGAAATTATTTATTCAGAAGCATTAACAGTAAGAGAAGAATTCAGAAAACAGGATTTGTTTCTAGGAGAATAGTAAGCCCAGCCACTTGCAGTCGAGTTTCTTCTGTTTGTTTTAAGCATTGCAAGTTTCCCTTCACTGTTTGAATGCTGACATGTCTGTCTGTCTGTCTGTCATGGGTCGGACCTCAGAGCTTCTTATTCCTTTCATTATGAGGAAAGTCTGACGTGTTTTTCTTTATTGTTGCTGCTTTTATTTTGTTTGTTTTTCCATGCTGGGTATTGAATCCAGGGCCTCATGCATGTTAACCAAGCATGAACTACCCCCAGCCTCTGAGGTTCTTTAATTATCACAACACAATACACAGAACACAGGAAAACTCTCAAAAATGCAAGACTTCACCTTGCAAACTGAGTGTTCATGGTCGACTACCCGTGTTGGTATGGCCATCTGTTCACACCTTAAAACAGATGCTAAAAAAAGGAGAGGAAAATACTATTCCATCTTACCCCACATTCCAGTGGAGAATAATCTTCTTTAAGCTCTATATTAATTGCATGCCTACCTTTCTTAACTCACAATAGCTCTTTATTTGTTCAAGTTGAAACTCTTCACTGTACCTTACCAATAAGGGTTTCTCTGATTAGTCCTTCTACAAAGTCCATCTGCACTAGTAGGTCAGTTTACTTCATAGGTAGAGTAGGCAGAGAGTCTAGGTTGTTTCTTGTTTAGAGCAGACTCCAACTTTGCAAATACAGGCTGTAGGATCAACATGTCGCCTTTAACATTGTATTTTGGTACAATAAATGTAAGCTTTGTATGTACGAAGTACTTATTGGGTGCCATCTATCGACAGTACTGTATCAGTGAGTGGGGGTTTGGTTATAATGAAAATCAGCCTAGCCTTTGCCACATGGTACCCCCCCTCTCTCTTTTTAACGATTTATTAATTTATTTATTATATGTAAGTACATTATAGCTGTCTTCAGACATGCCAGAAGAGGGTATCTGATCTCATTATAGATGGTTGTGAGCCACCATGTGGTTGCTGGGATTTGAACTCAGGACCTTTGGAAGAGCAGTCAGTGCTGAGCCATTTCTTCAGCCCCCACATGGTACTTTTCATCATCCAATTGTGGGTGTTTGTGTGTGTGTATGCGTGTGCATGTGTGTATATGTGTGTGTGTGTGTGTGTTCTCACGCTCCCATGTGCATGTTTGTTCAAATGTGTGGGAGCACGCCTATATGAGGAGGCCCTGTTGACATTGGGGGCCTTCCTTGAGCGAGCTCCACCTAATATATTTAGAGTGTCTCTTGCTGCATCTGCAGCTCAGCAGCTGAACAGAGTTCATTGCTTTGCCCAGCAGGCTGTAGAGCCAATGCCTCACCCACTGAACCATTCCCTAGCCTGGTTTAGATCTAATTTTGAGGGCTGATAAACAGTTACAATTCTGTATTAAAAGTTCTAGGAAGCTGTGCAGTGGTGGCGCACGCCTTTAATCCTGGCACTTGGGAGGCAGAGGCAGGCAGATTTCTGAGTTCAAGGCCAGTCTGGCCTACAGAGTGAGTTCCAGGACAGCCAGGGCTACACAGAGAAACCCTGTCTGGAAAAGCAAAACAGAATAAAACGAACAAACAAAAAAGGAGTTCTGGGAAGCACCTGCGGAGCCCATAGCAGGAGTACCTACTCTGAACTGTGGGGACCAGGGGAACTTCTCAAGTTTGTTTGTTTGTTTATTTCTTCCTTTTTTTTTTTTTTTGGACACTTAGTTTGCTGCCAGCTGTCAGGAAGTACAATATAGGTTGAAGGACCAGCATGTTCAAAACTCTAATGTGAGGACAGCCTGGGCCCCTCAGGAAAGTGAAAGAGGTGTCTCTTTCCCATTCTCTGTTTGTTTGTTTGTTTGTTTTTCTGTTCTCTGGTTTTCAAAAATGTGTTTTAAATTATAAGCATGTGCTGCTGGAGTCCAGAGGTGTTGGCTCCCTGGGGTTGGGGTTACAGGCCGTTGTGAGCCGTGCCACGTAAGGGTGCTGGGAACCAGGCTCAGGTCCTCTTCCAGAGCAGTGCAAGCTTCTGGCTGTTGACCTGTCTGTCCAGGCTGGGTGCCAGGAACAAGGAAGTATTTCAGGATGGTTCTCCTGGGAGGGACACGTTGGCTTTTGCATTGCCCAAATCAGCTCATCTGTGACTGTCATGGGAAGTCTAGGTGACAAACCTCAGAAAGGGAAAATGAGCTTGAGTTGTCTCAGCTTCGTCTCTAGCTATCCAATACGATTCACACTTGAAATGTAAATGCGTGCAGTTTTCATGCACACGCGATGCAATGCGTGCAGTTTTCATGCACACGCGATCCAGTGTGTGCAGTTTTCATGCACACGCAATCCATGAGTAAGTGGTTGTGAGCCTCGTTGCTGGTGAGCAGACTCCTGCCCGTGTCTGTGTAGACTCCTCCCCTCATCGGTGGCTGGCTGCAGTGAGCTTGGACCTCCACGCATGGCCTTTAGCGCGTTTGTCTTTCTGCTTTTGAGCCTTTCCCCACGGAGCGTTCCCATTCACTGTGGTCTTCCCACTCACCTGTCATACGTGATTGGTTTTTGAATGCTCTGCTCAGATAACATTCTATGATGTCTAGTTCTCTTCCCATACATTTTGCTCCTCCAGTTCTCTACCTTAGGAGTGTTTTCCTTTAGAAAAAAATGAAAGCCTTTTGCAGTGTTTTTAAAAATATAGATCACAATGCATTGGTAAGCCATGAAAACGACTTGGGAGTTCTGACCAGTATTAAAAAGACCTGAATTAAATAGGCCAAAGCAAAAATAATAAAAATTTGCTGCGTATTAAAAGATGTAATGTCATTTTGTGGTAATATCTTCATAGGACTGTCTTACTGTATAAAATGTGATCATGTGTGTTACTTATGTTGTTGTTACCATGAGTCTTAATCAGAACAGTTAAGAAACATGCAGAGCCTAGTAGCGGACCCTGTGGACCTGGTCTTCAGATTACATAATACCTGTGGACCTACTTCATTCATTCCAAGTGTGGATTTTTCTTTGAATTTATCTAAGCCTTTCTAAACACAATTCTAGGTAGCTCTCTATGAGTTTGAGGGCAGCCTGTTATACAGATCAAGTCTAGAACAGTCAAGGGCTCTGTCCCGCATATAAAAAATATGTCTCAAAAAAAACAACAAAAGTGGGGTGTGTGTGTAGACATAATGTCCTACCATCCCCCCATGCCTTGGTCAAGTCTAGCAGTTTGAAGGCCTCCAGCTCTGTTTCTCCCTAGGTAACTTTCTCTGGGGATATCCATCTTCCAGGTGCTGTGGGGGTTCTGCTTTCAGTCGTCATCTTGGAACCCCTCAGCATTTTACCTGCGCTCCTTTGGCCCATTCTGTTATTCGGGGCCAGGCGCAGCGTCTGATAGCTTTCTCAGAAAGTATGCACGGGAAGTGAATTTTTCTGTATGATCACACTGGCGACCAAGTCCAGGCTTCATTCACACGGGGCAAGTACTTTACTACTGAGGGATAGCCCTGGCATTTTAGCCACAGGTTATGTGAAAGTGCCTCCCCTCTCTCCACACTGTCTGGTTGCAGAACTCTAGCTGAGAATTATTTCCCACAGACTTTTAAAACCATTGCTGCTTTGTTCTCTAGTTCCCACTGTTGCTATTAAGAGCTCATTCCGTCTTTATTTCTCAGCTTCTGCACGTGACTGCTTTCTCCCTCTCTGGAAACTTTTAAGCTCCTTTTTTTTTTTTTTTTACTTTCTATTCTGAACTTTTACACAAAAATTTCTCTGTCTTATGATGAAGAGCATTTCTTTGCAATTATTCTGGAATTCATGTTGTTCTTGGAATTTTTTTTGACAATTTTATACTTATCATTTAATTACTTAACTAGAGAAATAGCTTTCCATAATTCACAGTAGACGGTTTGGATTAGTCCTGTAAGTTTTCTTTACTGTGTTTTTCTCCCCTGCTGTCATCTCGGTATTTTTGTTTTGTTTCATGCAAGAGTTCTTCACCTTTGCCTTCTACAATTCCACCACTCATTTCTAGGAGTTGCTGTTCTCTGTACTTTATTATTCCATTTGTAAAACTCTCCTGTTCTTGTTTCATGAATGCATCTTTTATTTTTTGTTGTTGTTCTCTCTCCCTCCCTCCCTCCCTCTTTCCTTCCTTCTTTCCCTCCCTCCTTCCCTCCCTCCTTCACTTCCTCCCTCCCTCCCTCCCTCCCTCCCTCCCTCCCTCCCTCCTTCCCTCCTTCCCTCCCTCCCTCCCTCCCTCCCTCCCTCCCTCCCTCCCTCCTTCCTTCCTTCCTTCCTTCCTTCCTTCCTTCCTTCCTTCCTTCCTTCCTTCCTTATTTTTGTATCTCTAGACAGAGTTTCTCTGTTTTAGTTCTGGTGTCCAGGAACTCACTCTGTAGACCAGGCTGGTCTTAAACTTACAGAGATCTGCCTACCTCCTGAGTGCTCAGATTAAAGGCATGCTGCACCACCCCCTGCCACCTGACTAAGTTTTGTTTTGTTTTTTTAAATATGGAACATTTTGTGAGTTTGTATGGTTGTGCAGGACCATGCTAATCCTCCTGTATGAGTTCAGTTTTTGTACATGTGCTACTTAAGCAAGCCAAACTTTTTTAGTTCTTAAGATAAAAACTTTTAGAGACCAGGAACTCAATAGTAAAAGTGTTCACTGCTTGTTAAGACCTAAGTTCAGATCCCTTGCTCCAGGTAAAAAAGTGGGGCCATGGTGCTACACCTTGTAATCCTAGCCTGGGAAAGCAAAACATGAACAAATCCTGGGGCTTCCTGGCCAGCAGCCGGCCGACTCCTCAAGACCCAGGACTTGGTGATTGACCAGATCTTAAAAACCTGAGAAACACCACCCCCAACACACACACACACACACACACACACACACACACACACACACACACAAAACAGGTTTTTGTCTTCTAGCATTGTTTCTTGTTTATCTTTTAGGCCCCTGGTCATGAGGGGGCAGTGGGATTGGCAGAGGCAGAGCCAGCAGGGGATGGGTTGGGAGAGCTTGTGTGCACAGGCGATGAACTGGAACTGTAGTTGTTTGATTCAGCAAAATTGAGAGGCCTTGTGGTAACTGGAAGTTGATTCATAGTAGAGACTTATTGAAGTGGAAATGCCCCCAGAAAACCCATGGTGGTTCTGTGGTTGATGAATGGCACGAGTCACTTGGGAATTGATTATAGAGAAAAACTCAGTTTTCCTTGTGTGGAACTGCATCTACCAGATAAATGGATTGTGCTTCCATGTAGCTAGTAAACTCAAAAACATAATCAAAGTTTTTTCAAGGCTTACCTAACCTCTTAAAAAAAAAAAAAAAAACCATTCAACTGTGTTTTGTAAATAAAGCTTTTAAGACAAAAACTGAATTTGTTGATTTTATTTTCGTGTGTGAGCAATTGCTTGAGTGTACCTGTGTGCACCATGGGTGTTCTGGTGCCCACAGAGGTCAGAAGAAGGTGCCAATCCACTGCGACTGTAGTTATGGCTGACTGTAAGCCACCATGTGCGGTCAGGAAGCGAAACCCAAGCCCTCAGAAAGGCACTAAGTACATTTCTTGCCGAGCTCTCTGCAGCCCTGCCTTGTTTCCCATCTTGACTCTAGTTTGTTTATTTCACTTGTTGTTAGTGATCTGGTTCCTTGTGATGGTTTTGCTCAAGTGCAAGGGTCTAAAAAAAAGCACTGACAACTGAGTAAGGGTTTGTGTTTCTGGACGGTACTTTGTCTTAGTTTCATGTTAGTATGACACAATACTGGAGGCCGGCTAATGTGTGAAGCGCAGAAGTTTATTGCTCACAGTTCTGTGTCTGAGTATGAACAGGGTGCCTGCCATTTTAGTATTTACCAAGCACTGGGTCTCTGCTTCCAAGATGGCACCTTGAGCACTGCGTCCTCTGGAGAACTGGACCGATTTTATAAAAATGTTTAAGCTTTGATTCTTTTTTAAAAATATTTATTTATTTATTGTACCTGGTACACTGTAGGTGTACAGATGGTTGTGAGCCTTCATGTAGTTGCTGGGAATTGAACTTAGGACCTCTGCTCACTCTGGTTAACTCTGCTCCATGCTTGATTGGTTAACCTTATTCTCTCAGTCCCTGTTTGCTCTGGCCCAAAGATTTATTTTATTATTATATGTAAGTACACTGTAGTTGGTTTTAGACACCCCAGAAAAGGGTGTCAGGTATCATTATGGATGGTTGTGAGCCGCCATGTAGTGGCTGGGATTTGAACTCTTCTCTTCGGGAGAGCGGTCAGTGCTCTTAACCACTGAAGCATCTCACCAGCCCCTTAAGCTTTGATTCTTAAGACAGAGTTTGACTGCGTCACTCTGGCTGTCCTGGAATGTGCTCTGCAGCCTGGACTGGCCTCACACTCACTGAGATCTGCCTGTTGCAATTAAAGGCGTATAAAACCATGCCCAGTCTTT
The DNA here is from genome assembly GCF_947179515.1 of Apodemus sylvaticus. Lineage (NCBI taxonomy): Eukaryota > Metazoa > Chordata > Mammalia > Rodentia > Muridae > Apodemus > Apodemus sylvaticus. The sequence continues at coordinate 11,368,773 of NC_067474.1, read as the reverse complement.
TTTTTTTTTCCCCTAAAATTTTTTATTAGATATTTGCTTTATTTACATTTCAAATAGTATTCCCTTTCCTCATTACCCCTCCAAAAACCTTCTTTCCCCTCCCTCCTCCCCCTGCTTACCAACCCCTCTCCCCACTTTCCTGACCTGGCATTCTCCTACACTGGGCATTGATCCTTCATAGGACCAATGAACTCTCCTCTCAATGATGTCTGAAAGGGCCATCCTCTGCTACATATGTAGCAGGAGCCATGGTCCCTCCATGTGTACTCTTTGGTTGGCAGTTTAGTCCTTGGGATCTCTGGGGGTTCTGGTTGGTACATATTATTGTTCCTCCTGTGGGGCTGCAAACCTCTTCATCTCCTTGGGTCCTTTCTCTAGCTGCTCCATTGGGGACTCTATGCTCAGTCTATTGGTTGGCTGTGAGCCATGGATATTTTGATCCCCCTTCTAAGAAGGATCAAAGTATCCATACTTTTGTCTTCCTTCTTTTTGAGCTTCATGTGGTCTGTGAATTGTGTCTTGGGTATTCCAAGCTTTAGGGTTAATATTTACCTATCATTAAGTACATACTATGTGTGTTCTTTTGTGATTGGGTTACCTCACTCAGGATGGTATTTTCCATCCATTTGCCTAAGAATTTTATTAATTCATTGTTTTTAATAGCTACATAGTGCTCCATTGTATAAATGTACCACATTTTCTGTATCCATTCCTCTGTTGAGGGCATCTGGGCTCTTCCCAGCTTCTGGCTATTATAAATAAGGCTGCTATCAACATTGTGGAGCGTGTGTCCTTATTACATGTTAGAGCATCTTCTGGTTATATGCCCAAGAGTGGTATAGATGGGTCCTCAGGTAGTGCTATGTCTAGTTTTCTGAGGAACTGCCAAACTGATTTCCAGAGTGGTTGTACCAGCTTTCAATCCCACCAGCAAGGGAGGAGTGTTCCTCTCTCTCCACATCCTCACCAGCACCTGCTGTCTCCTGAGTTTTTGATCTTAGCTATTCTGACTGGTGTGAGGTGAAATCTCAGGGTTGTTTTGATTTGCATTTCCCTGATGATTGAGGATGTTGAACATTTCTTTAGGTGTTTCTCAGCCATCTGGTATTCCTCAGTTGGGAATTCTTTGTTTAGCTCTGTACCCCATTTTAAAATAGGGTAATTTGGTTCTCTGGAGTCTAACTTCTTGAGTTCTTTTTATATATTGGATATTAGCCCTCTGTCTGATATAGGATTGGTAAAGATCTTTTCCCAATCTCTTGGTTGCCATTTTGTCCTATTGACAGTGTCCTTTGCCTTACAAAAGCTTTGCAATTTTATGAGGTCCTGTTTGTCAATTCTTGATCGTAGAGCATAAGCTGTTAAGAGTTCTGTTCAGGAAAATTTCCCCTGTGCCCATGTGCTCCAGGCTCTTCCCCAGTTTCTTTTCTATTAGTTTCAGTGTACCTGGTTTTATGTGGAGGTCCTTGATCTACTTGGACTTGAGCTTTGTACAGGGAGATAAGAATGGATTGATTTGCATCCTTCTACATGTGACTACCAGTTGAACCAGCACCATTTGTTGAAAATGCTGTCTTTTTTCCACTGGATGTTTTCAGTTCCTATGTCAAAGATCAAGTGACCATAGGTGTGTGGGGTACACAGTCTTTTATTATATTATATTTTGAGACAGGCTCGTTCTACATAGCCCAGGTTGTCCTGTGATTTATAACCTTCCTGCCTCTATCTCCCAACTTCTGCAATTTACAGGTGCCTACTACCAGCATGGTTGTCAGTGAAAATTTCTCTTTCTTTTCCCCAGTGCTAGGTACTGAACCCAGGGCTTCACAGGAGTAAGCAAGCACTCTGCCAGTGAGCTTTGGCACCAGCCCTGGAACACTGTTCCTCCCTGGCAGGAGAGTGGAAGGGGTGACTACTCAAGATGTCACCTCTACCCTGCACCTTTCCCAGCCTTCCATCAACTTCCTGTTTCAGATAGAGAGTTGGCTCGTGCCTTTGTGTAATATGCTATGTGACTTTCAAAATATTGTTATTAATCATTGTTATAAATGTACGGGTGTTTTGCCTACATATATGTCTGTGTACCACATGCATGACTGGTATTTGCAGAGTCCAGAAGTAGGCATAAAATCCTCTGAAACTGGAGTTACAGATGGTTGTGAGCTACCATGTGGGTGCTGGGAATTGAACCTGGGCTATCTGAAAGAGCATCCAGGGAGCTATCTCTCTAGCCCATGACTTTTTGAGGAGTCCATCTCCAGCCATCCTGGGTAGATGCCTCTGCCCATGTCCACCGTGGTAAATCAGTAAGCTCACTGTGTTCCCTAGGGAAGCACAGGCAACTAAAGCCCAGCATACTGCTGGTGAGGTTCTTCTCTCCAGCCGTTTATGCCTTGTGTGTTCAAGTCAAGGAGAGGCCTCTTAGGCTTTCCTCTTCCTTCTTCCTGGGAATGTTCCTGGGCCCTGAGCATGGTCACAGCTGCTCTGCCCCTGGAGGATGCAGCCATATAGCATGTGTGTTCTCTGTTTGGAGAGATGTTCTGAAAGGAGGAAAGTGGAAACATCTTTGTGGTGACATTTCAAAGAAGAAGTCCTTCCTTAAACTTTCAGTGGAGAAGTTTTTACATAGAGGACTCAAAAAAAAATGGAGGGGATCTGGGAGTGCAGAGACCTAATTCACCAGCCTTGAGCTGTTTATGATGTCTTCAGGGATATTTGCTGGTGATCCAAAGGGCATAGGAAGAGTCTCACTGAGATTTAAGTTCCAAAAAAGTATGGTTTGTTTTTGGGTCTGTGATTTTGGATTTTGACAGGTCAGTGCTTGCTGGTCTCTCATGGGTAATTCACACACGGAGAGCTCAGATCAGGGAAGGACTCTGTCCCCCACACACTGGATGTGGCATTCTGTGTATTTTGAGTTCTCATGATATTAAGGTGTGAGGCCTATTTTAAAAATAGACTCTTTTCCTGTTTAATTTTTTTTCTTTCTGAGCATGTGATCATGGTTTTCCATCTCAATTTCTATAAAGCTTTGAATTTACAGATGAATTACTTACAAACAAAAGATGATCTTGGTGTCAAGAGCTTCAGTTTTCATCACATTTCATTACATCACAGGGTACCTGTTTTAGAAAGCCCAGGGCTAAGCTAGGAACAGTTGAGAGCTGCCGGGCCCATGTGTTACGGAAGAATGGCGTGGTCTGTGCTTGTCTTCATGCTCTTCCTTGCGTCTGTTTTAGTGTAAAGCTGAAACATCCCTTCATGTTTGAGACGTTTAGCCATGTAGAAACTTATTCTTAATTCATTTAGTTTCTTTATTAAAAGTGAACACAGGACAGGCATGGCAGCATAGACCTATAATCTCAGTCCTGGAGAAACTGGGGCAGGATGGGAGGTTCTAGGCCAGTCTAGGCATCATAGTAAGACCCTGTCTCAGCAAAGACACAAAGCAGGCTAGCAGTGTACCTTGTCGCACTTCACACGGCATGCAGAGAGGACACAACAATGTGCTTTCTGCGTGTCACACAGTACACAGACAGGACTTGAGCGTTGGTGTTGGTCAGGTTTGGCTGTTCCTGAACTAGGATTTACTTGCTAAACGACATGAGTTTGAACAACTTACCTGATGCTTCTCTTTCTCCATCTATCATACGGCATGAGGCTTTCCTCAGAGACCTCGAGGACAGTGTGCCGTCCACAGTCCTCAGCATCCGGCTTGCTCTTCTTTACATGCAAAATATCAAACATGCTGCCTTTTTTTGTTTTTTTGTTTTTTTGGGTTTTTTTATTTTGTTTTTTTTTACAGACATGGTTTCTCTGTATAGCCCTGGCTATCCTGGAACTCACTCTGTAGACCAGGCTGGTCTTGAACTCAGAAATCTGCCTGCCTCTGCCTTCCAGAGTGCTGGGATTAAAGTCGTGTGCCACCGCCGCCCGGCTGCCCTTTTTATCTGATGCAATATATTCTGCTGAGTTAAAGCTACCTGTAAAGTAGGCATGGTGGCTTATTGCTGTAATCCCAGCACCTGGGAGACTGAAGCAGGAGGATTGCTGTGAGTTCAAAAGCCCTACTAAAAAGTGGAACTTTGTCTCAAAGAATAATTTTTAAAAACTAAACAAACAGAAACTACCAGTAAAAAGGCTACATGATCTAATAAAGCATTATGAGTCTTAGAAAATTTAACTTGGAAATAGTTTTGGCAAATTTGAAAATTTTGAAAAATACTGCCATCAAACTATTGCTTGTTTATACTGAAGGATTTCTAAAGAACTGATCCTTGTCCGTTCTGAATTAGCAACCTACAAAAACAACACTGACTTACTGGAAGGAAAATTCTGAATTTCTGAAATAATTTGTTTGCTAAACTACTTGGACTTTGAGGGGAACTTTTAAATATGTCAGGGTTTGATGGATTCTTCCTGTTTATGGTAATGCATTGTCGATATGCCTGCTCAGACTGGGCAGTGTGTTCCCTGCCATTACTGCAGCACCATGTCAGGACCCAGGGATTTGCTTCCTGCTCCTCTCTGACAGGAGAGGGACCCACGGGACCAGCCTCGAGGACTCTAGCTGGCATGTACCCCATCAGCACTGATACTGAGGTCAATATGCACTGACATGCAGAAGGAGCACACTCATCAATTTTAATTCTGAAAATTGCATCTGTACCATTGCCATCAATTTGTCTAGATTGCTTTTACTAAGACAGTAGACTCATCAATTTAAAATGTGTCATGTCGGTGTTGGCTATCAGGGACTTCTGATTCTCCATTCAATTATTTCTTGAGAAACTCACTAGGCATTCAGATTATCCCTACAGAAGAAGATGGTGAAGAAGAAGGGTGTGGGATGTGGGTTTGCTTTCTGTTATTCAGAAAGTAATTCTCTTGTGTGTGTTTGCAGACCACCACCTTTGGTCAACATACAGCAAAATAGATAAAGTTGATTTGTTTCATCATAGGAAATTATTATGAGTTTCTTGCATCTGGAACACTATTATTCTAATAGTAGTGGTGAATGTTATATAATTCTATTGGTATGTGGGTCTTTTTTATTTTTTAAGTTGTATGTATGTATATGTGACTGCCATGAGTGTGGGTATCCAAGGAGGCAGAAGTGAGTATTGGATCCCATAGAACCAGAATTAAAGGGTATCACCAAACAAGTTGACTTGGTTCCTGGGAACTGAACTCATGTCCTCTAGAAGAGGAACAAATGCTCTTAAACCCACAGCCATCTCTCCTGCTTCTTCTATTGATACATGTTTTATTCAACTGAAAATCTCCACTTACATTTTTTTAATGGAAAAGTTTTAATATATAGCAAACTTAGATATGTATTGTTTAAAATAGTTTTTGTTGTTGTTGTTGTTGTTGTTGTTTTTAGACAGGATCTTACCATGTAGCCCTGACTGGTCTGGAACTTACATTTTAGGCCAGTGTAAATGTAACTTTTGTTTTGCTTTTGTTTTGTTTTGTTTGGTTTTTTTTTTTTTGTTTTTTTTTGTTTGTTTGTTTTTGTTTTTTTTTGTTTGTTTGTTTTTTGATTTGGCTTTTTCGAGACAGGGTTTCTCTGTGTAGCCCTGGCTGTCCTGGAACTCACTCTGTAGACCAGGCTGGCCTCAAACTCAGAAATCTGCCTGCCTCTGCCTCCCAGAGTGCTGGGATTACAGGTGTGCACCACCACCGCCCGGCGTAACTTTATTTTTTAAAGATTCATTTATTTATTTATTTTATGTATATGACTCCACTGTAGCTGTCTTTAGACACACCAGATCCCATTATAGATGTTTGTGAGCCACCATGTGGTTGCTGGGAATTGAACTCAGGGAGAGCAATCGGTGCTCTTAACCACTGAGCCATCTCTCCAGCCCCTTAAATTAAAGTTTTATTATCCTTAAGTTATTGTCATCTCACAGGCTTACTGCCTCCATCTGCTAACCTAGGCCTAGTCCTGGAAGCTTCTGGCCTTCTTTCAATCTAATCTAGGACTAGAATGTTTTCAGCCTATGAAATAACTGAGGGATAAGCCCTCTGGTACATTCTGTCTTCACTTGTGTCTAGCTTGTTCTCTGTAAAATTCTTCCAGTAAAACTGCACCCCCTCTCCCTCCTTCCACCCCCTCCTTCCTTCCTTCCCTCCCTTCCTCCCTCCTTTTCTGTGGTGTTCTCTTAAGTAGCCTCTTTTTCCTGTCCTTGTGAGAGTTGGGCATATCCTATCTAGCAGATCTTTCTTTGTTTTGTTTTGTTTTTGTTATTGTTATTGCTTTTTTGAGACAGGGTTTCTCTGTGTAACAATCCTGGCAGTCTTGGAATCTTTGGCCTCAAACTCACAGAGATCCCCCTGCCTCCTGAATGCTGAAACTAAAGGTGTGTGCTACCACTGCCCAGTGCCTTAAATCCTTTTTTGTTCATTTAAAAAATATTTATCTTATGTATATGAGTACACTGCAGCTGTCTTCAGACACACCAGAAGAGGACATCAGATCCCATTACAGATGGTTGTGAGCTATCATGTGGTTGCTGGGAATTGAACTCAGGACCTCTGGAAGAGCAATCAATGCTCTTAACTGCTGAGCCATCTCTCCAGCCCCTGGTGGGTTTTTGTTTTGTTTTGTTTTGTTTTGTTTATTTTTTTGAGAAAGGATCTCACTATGTAACAGTACCTTAACTGGAACTCTCTATGCCTACCTTTAAACTCACAGGGATATACTCTTCTCTGCTTCCTGAGTACTGATATTAAAGCCAGATTGGCTCTTAAATAATTAAAACACTTATAATGAGTTATATTTTCCAGAAACTTGTTATTCAGAAAATATTTAGCAGTCACTGATCATGTCATGTGATTACTTTAGTGAAGTCATAAGTATGTCATGACATTTAGAACTATGCCAAATAATACATGATATGGTACCTCGAATGTGTGTATGAATATACTTAATAAAGAGGATATTTGTTGTTTGTTTGGGACAGGATCTTCCTATGCGGTCCAGGGTATCAGCTCCTGCCTCTGCCTCCCAGGTATTGAAATCACAATAATGTGCCACAAATGCCAGGCTAAATGTGACTATTTTAAATACTGGCTTGCTTCACTTACAAAAAGAATATAGGGCAACAATCTTTTATTATTAAATGTCATTTATTGTGAGGTTCTATGAAGGAGTTCAGTAGAGTTGGCCACAAGGAGAACAGGATACCATGTGCCAGCAGGGTAGAAGCTGATGACATTAGGTCAAAGGGTGAGTGTTGGAAATGGAAGAGCTGTTGGCTGGGAACTCGTATCACTGAATAAATCCTGCTGAGTATACAGTGTGAGGGCCACACACCTAAAACTACAGGAAGTTTTCTGGGACTTAGGTCTTTAGGTGATAGAAATTATTCAGTCCTGATAAGCTAGGGTAATTAGGCACATAAGTTTGAGACAGTGTATTAGGCTCTGAGGATATAAAGGAAATAGATATGCAAGCATTATTAGATAAGAGTGTAGGTGTCCTATTGCTTTCTCTTGCTGTGTCAAAACATTCTTGACTAAAAGCAACTTGGTGAGCGAGGGTTTATTTTATCTTATACTTCTGGGTCATTATCCATATCGAAGGAAATTAGAACAAAAACTTAGGCAGGAAGCATGGAAGAATGCTGTCTACTGGCTTGCTCGCTGGCTCATGCCCAGATAGTTACCTCACAGAGCCCGTGCCCACCTGTGTAGGGATGGCGTTGCCCACAGTGAGCTAGGTCCTCCCATATCCACGACCAGCCTCCCACAGACATGGCAGGTCAGTCTCACTGAGGTGACTCTGCCACTCAGGTTCCTTCTTCCCAGGTGACTCCATACTGTCAAGCTGACAATAAAAACTACACAGCACACTAGGGGAGCCTCTGTGTGCAGGGTAGTCAGGGAGTCTGCTTTGGGGTCTTAGACTTGAGATCAAACTGTGGGTGTGGGTGCAGGGTGAGGAGAGCAGCTAAAGGTGGTTTTCAGAGGAGCACTGCGGCTTTTCCAGAAAGCGAAGAGGAAGTACTAAGGGGCCTGCTGAGAACCAGGGGCCTAGGCCACAGCTGTGTGGGGCTGTGGTTGATACTGTGGGGGTTTAAACATGTTGGCCTCTGTGAAATCGGGATGTCGCCGAGGGAGATGATGGAGGAAAGGGTGTGGGGAGTTTGAGAAGTGGGAGGAAATCAGTTTTGAGGTGATCAAATAAGAGCTCATTATGTGAAAAATATCTGAAAATTGTGAGCATTCAACACACAGCTGACACTCCCTCGATACTTCCTTTGGCTTCGATGCCAATTATATTATTGATATCATATTCAATTATCACAACCATCACAACTGTAGGTACCGTCATTCTAATTTATACCCATAATCCTGAAGCAAATTGGTTAAAATCAGCCTAGGATTACATAGTTGGGAAGAGCTGGAAGCCAGCATTCCGTGGATCCCAGATTTCTGTAGGTTTCCTTCCTCTGTATTTAAGACACTCATTTCTGTGTGACCTGATGTTATGTTCATGGTCACCTCTTACAGCATTATTATCCACAGGTCCTTATCCAGGCTCACACAGACTGTAAAGATTACAGCTAGTCAAATGCAAGGCGAGAGCTTCTAGGGGGAGAGAGATGTCCGCAGTGTATGCTTTCCCAGTTCCGGGGGGGGAGGGGTTGGGGGGCAGAGAGAGAAGGAAGCATAGCTCTGCTCTCTGTCTTACAAACATTCTAGCCATCCATTTGCATTTTGAACAAAAATCCACTTCCCCTATAAACATGGCTATCACTTCTGAAGCCCTAATAAGCGCCAATGTTATTGACTGATTTTACAGTGGGATTGAACTTAGTGCTTCACTCATGCTAGTTAGTGCTTGACTGCTGAGCTGTAGCCTCAGCCTAATTTTCACTCAAAGAAACAGAATGCTTCACAGATTTTTGTGTCATCTTTGCACAGGGGCTGTACAAATCTCTCTCTATTGTCCCATTTTAGTATATATGCTGCTGAAGCAAGCACTTCCTTCACTTTTGAGACAGCATTTCACTAAGTTTCCCAGCCTGGCCTTGAATTTTGAACCCTCCTGACTTGAACCATCCCCCTCCCCCCAGAGATCAAGGATTATAGGCCTATGCCAGAAGGCCCAGCCCAGACTCAAAATTAATAGTTGTGGTCTGGGGAGAAGGATGAATGGTTAAAGTGCTTGCTGTTTAAACAAGATGACCAGAGTTAGGGTTCCCAGACGCCACACAAATGCAAATACCTGGTGATCATTCTGCAGTTTCCCAGTAATTCCAGTACTGGAGGGTAGAGACAGAAGATGGTTAAAGTAAGCCCACAGGTAAGACGAGTCATATCGATGAGCTCTGGGTTTGATTGAGAGATCCTGCCTGGGTGAATAAAATGGGAAAAGATCAAGGATGATTACCAACAACAAGCTCAGGCCTTGCAAGCATGTTCGCACATATACATGCACCCACCCATGCACATATCCACACTTATATTCATATACATGCACATATACATGCAAAATGGAAGAAAAACCATTAGTAGTAGCATATAAACTGTAGCTAAGCTCAGGGCCACTCAACTCTAGGCTATTGCTGAACTTCTTTGGTGAGTGATGGAGGATTTTCTGGAGGTTTGTTTTGGTTTGCAATCTCCTAATGTCTCATGGGAGAAAACTTCAAAGGCTTGGTGATGAAGCCCCCAAAGCTTCATCCAGAATTGGTGGCTAGAGCCTAGGACTGATCATTTCATCAAAGGCAGACCAGGATCCCAGCAGGGTAGAGGTGTTGGTGTGCGTGTTTGAGATGGTCTCAGGTCAGGGCTTCTCGGTGTAAATGGTGACCTCAGTGTTGGCCTTAGGTAACACTCCATTTGCAGAGAAATAAGAGATACTGCACAAGTTAGAGAACACTGACCCATCAGTATGATGCTGGTTAATAACTGAGTCAAGACTATGGCTAAGTCCCTGTCCTCGTGAGCTGTCTCTGCAGTAGGGTTAGAAGCCAGTGAATCACTAAGGTCACCAAGGCCTGGGGATATCTGTTGGGTATGACTGCTACTTTGGTACTCAGAATACTCCCTGCTGATCCTCATGCCTGAAGCATTTCACATTCCTTCGTCCTCTCCTTGGGTGACACTAGCCTGTCAGGCTTGTTTTAAGCCATGTGAACTTAGTGGTGACTGAGCTCTGCCGTCGTTAACACCTAGGTTTAGTGGGAGATACGCTTATGAGGCAATTACAGCAACCAGCCAGTTTCACTTGTGTTGTGTGATGCTATGTGAATTTAACACACCTTTACCTGAGTCCACGATCAAAAAACAAAGCAAAACCGCTTCTCTCAGAACTATGAGCCATTTGTGGGCCAGAAGGAGAGGCCACGGGAGAAGCCAGATGTTAGACTGTAGCCTCTAGAGTTGTAAGAAAGTGTCTTCAGCTCTTTAAGCCACCCAATGGGGGGGGGGGGGGGTTCCACATTGCAGCCTCAGCAAACTGACATTGTCAATCAAAAACTTAAAATATGAGTGTTAGAGAGAGAGAGGAGGAAAATATATATGAAGTTAGTGGTTCATACCTGTAATCTCGGTACCCACTAGTCTGAGAGATGAGGGTGAGAAATTATAAATCAGCCTTGGCTACATACATGGTGAGAGTCTTTGTAAAGAAGAAGGAGAAGGAGGAAAGAAAAGAAGGGAGGGCTAGAAAGAAATGTGGCTCAATCAGTGACGTTCTTGATACCCAAGCAGCATTTGGGCCTGAATTTGACACACCCAGGCATGGTAATACACACCTATAGCCCTAGTGCTGAGGAAGCAAAGATGGAGGGGGGAGGAGGGCAGGGTCATCCGAATTCACTGGCTAGCCAGTTTAGTCAGTCAGTGAGCTGGAGGTTAAGTGAGAGACTACATCTCAAAACACGAGGTTGAAAACAATTAGAGAAGAAACTAGATGTCAATCTATAGTTTGTACAGGTGCTCTCTCTCTCTCTCTCTCTCTCTCACACACACACACACACACACACACACACTATATGAAGACTCAGAGGAGAGTTGTAATTGGCTATTAGTATTGTTATAAAGACATAATTTACTTGGAGCACAAGGAATGAAGAGAAGAGTCTAGTGTCCAAAGCTATTCTAAATGACAGATTTCCAAAAGACACACAAAAGACACATGTGGTTTTGATGGCTTGGTTGTTCCTAATGTTTGCATGTGCATGGCTGCTTCTAGGTTTTATATCCTCATGAGAGGATCTTTTCATGTCTTTCCATCCTTGAAAAAGAAATGCATACTTCAGAAGAGCAGAGATTTTAGCCATGTGTTCTTTTATTTTTTCTTTCTTTTTCTTTTTTCTTTTTTCTTGAGCCATGTCTGTGTAGTAGGGTACTGAGGCCTTGAGGTATACAAAGGATCGTGGTTTTAATTTAAACAATGTGCAAGAGTTTGTTCTTCTGTTCTACCATGTGAGTCTCCGGGATGGAACTCAGGTCATAAGGTTTGGTGGCAAGCATCTTTCCTGACCGGTCATTGTTAAAAACAGGATAAGTCCTTTGAGTCTGTGAGAACCACAGATGTGTATAATCAGTAAAAGAAGACATGGCTCATCTGCGCTCAAATGGGTCATGAAATCGTGCATGCACACAATGGAATGTAATTCAGCTGTTAAGAAAAATGAATTATGCCGGGCAGTGGTGGCACACGCCTGTAATCCCAGCATTCTGGGAGGCAGAGGTAGGTGGGTTTCTGAGTTCGAGGCCAGCCTGGTCAACAGAGTGAGTTCCAGGACAGCCAGGGCTATACAGAGAAACCCTTCTTGAAAAAAAACAAATCCAAAAAACCAAAAAAAAAAAAAAAAAAAAAAAGAATTATGAAATTTGTAGGCAAATAGATGGAGCTAGAAATAATCCTCCTACATGAGGTTACACAGACTAATAAAGACAAACCTTGCAGGCTTGTGTGGATGTTAGCAGTTAAACTTTAGACACAGGTGTGTGTCTCTCTGAGAATAGCCACAAAGATTAGCCAGCAAGAGGCTGGAGTGGGGTGGGCAGTCTTTCCAGGAAGGGGAAATAAAATAAAGTTACAGAGAGGGAAGGGGAACTAAGAACTATAAATAGGGAGGGCAGGGGTGGGCGGACTGGTTAGCTAACAGAACATGGGAGGGACAATTTACCTAACGGCCTTTGATAAACATTTTTATGTCTTACTGGTCTTTTGCTTCTTTCTTTTGATTTTCAATTTTTCTGGTGTGTGTGTGTGTGTTGTGTATGTGTTGTTATGTGTTTTCTTTGTTTTAAAGAGAGAATAAAAGAACATAAAATTGGGCGGGTAAGGAGAATCTGGGAGTCATTGAGAGAAAACATGATTAAAATATATTGTCTGCATTTTTGGGATATAAGAAATCTACAAAAAGGAAAACAATGGTTCATAGCTTATTAATATAAACTATATTTTTTTGAAAAATAACTGTGTTACAAAGCTAAAAGAAATTAGTGGGTGCCATTAACATTTACAAATCCCTTAATGTGTGTTTTTAGTTACTACTGAATTCTTCTTGCTTTTGTATTTACAGTACTGCAATATGTTGTTTTGACTGGAGAGTATAAATGCCTCAAGATGTAGAGTTGGTAAAGCAGGACTATTTTTAAAGTCTTTAATAAAATTGTAGGTATTTTCCCAAGACTTTAGTAAATGGTAGGCTTTTGATGTTGTTTTAATTTAGTTTTTTTAAAGATTTATTTTATTTATGTGTAAGTGTCAGTGTTGGAGGAGACCAGAAGAGGAAGTTAGATCCCTGGATATGTGTCCCAGCTGGGGACCACACTCGGGTCCTTTGGAAGAATAGCTAGTGCCTTTAACCACTGCGCTACCTCTTCAGAGCCTCGTTTCTAGATTTTTTTGAAACAGAGTTTGCATGTGGGCAGCTGACTATGTGCCTAAGTTTGTTTTCAGCTTCCTCCCTCTGTCCCCACATGCTAGGGCTACAGGCAGGCACCACCATGCCTAACAAGTAGTAGTTGCTTAAAATTAGAAGCAACATAACCTATCAATCTATGTAAATACTCTCGTACTCATCCACATTAAACCTGACTGCTGTGGTATTTTTGTAGTATTACCATTAACAGATCAGACCAAACTGGGTGACATAAAACAACTGATATTCACTCTCTCACACTGAGTTTATTATATTTTTGCCTTAGTCATTGTTCTGTTGTTGTGAAAAGACACCACGACCAAGGCAGCTTATAAAAGAAAGCATTCATTGGGAGCCTACTTACAGTTTCAGAGTGTTAGTCCATGAATATCCTGTGGGAAGTGTGGTGGCCGGCAGGCAAGCTGGTGGAGCAGTAACAGGAAAGCTAGACATCCTGCTGCACAGGCGGGAGGTAGGGAGAGAGGGGCCTGGCCCAGCTTAGGAAACCTCAGAGCCTACACCCAGGGATACACCTCCTCCAACAGTGCCACACCCCTAATGCTTCCCAAACAGGTCCTCTCATTTCAAACCACCAGCACATGTGTGCACAGAGCTGTTGGATCATGAGGTCCTTTGGGGAGTTCAGAGGGTGCCTGCCTCTGTCTTCACAGGCCTTTTCCTCTGTTTCTCTGTCTTCTCCTTTCCTGTCCCTTGTAAGGACACCTGTCACTAGATTTAGAACTCATTTAGAGAATCTGGGACAGTCTCATGAGTTGATCCTTTGAAGGCCGCTCTCCAACCTATTAAGCCATTGTAGTTTGAGTGGATTTTGATGCCTGTGTGGTCTTACAATTCCATGCATTAGTCATTCAGAAAGTATTGGTTCATTGATTTCTGCAGATCTTTCTAATGTTGATACGTTTCATGAGTGTATCAATCAGCTTCTCTTCATGGGGCGTGAGGTGCAGATAGACAGGTTCACGTGGCAGAGACAGGTTTTCCAAGACACTAAGTTTTACTTGAGAGCTCATTTATTATCTGCCATTGCCAACAAACACATTACATTATTTTCCCTGACATGACAGACTTCATTGGTTCATTTTCAAGAAAATATTTGCCAGATTCTCAAGTTGGCCAATGCTGTCGTCTGCGGTCCTCCTTTCCAGTGACTGTGGGGTTGCGTGCTGGGGTCGCCAGTGCAGCTAGCCCTCGATCACACGAGCGCTTTTCCACAGTTATTAGACTTCGGTGTTTAGCAGAAGTGTTTCATGTATATGCCCTGTCTCTTCACCCAGAAAATTAAGATCCAGATTAAAAATTAATATTTTAACACTTCTCTATGAGCTACATTCTGTTTTTCTTTTTAAGATAGTTCTGCTAAGGATTGAAATCAGGGCCTCATACACATCAGGCAAGTGCTAAGTCACTGAGCTTTAGGCCCACAGTCTACTTTTTAAAAAGACTAATTTTTTCTGTAAGCACACCATAGCATCAGTAATAGTGTCGAGCCTTGGAGCCTCCCCTTGAGCTGGATCCCAAGCTAGGCCAGTCACCGCACAGCCTTTCTCTCAGTCTCTTCTCCATTTTTGTCCCCGTAGTTCTTTTCGATAGGAACAATTATTCTGGGTCAAGAGTTTGGCTTTGAGATGGCAACCCCATCCTTCCACTTGATGTCCTTCTGCTGGAGGTGGATTCTACCAATTCCCTCTTTCCACTGTTGGACGTTTCATCTAAGGTTCCTCCCTTTGAGTTCTGAGAGTCTCTTACCTCCTGCGTACTTTCTAGAGGGTCCCCCCCCCCCGACACCTGACACCTCCCACCCCTCAAAGTTGCATATTTCCACTCATTCTGCTGGTCTTTCAGGCTTCTCTCCTGTCCTCCCTCCCCCCACCACACCTGACCACGTTCCCCCTTTCCCTTCCCCCTCCCTCTGGCTCCTGTGACTGCTTCCTTCTCTCCCCCAAGAGGCACTGAGGCGTCCTTCCTTTGGGCCCTTCGCTGGGTCACCTTCTTCAGTTCTGTGGACTGTATCCTGGGTAGTCTGTACGGGTTTTTCTTTTTTTTCTTTTTTTTTTTTTTAATTTTAGGCTAGTATCCAATTTTTATACCTTGTATGTACATGTGTCACTTGAGTGCATGTGTGCTTGCCTGTGAGTATGTGCACATGAGTTCAGGAGTTCTAGGTGGCTGGAAGAAGAAGGTATGGAACCCTTGGAGATGAAGTCTGTGGCAAGCCACCTAATCCGAGTGCTGGGACCACACATGGACGGCCCCACAAGAGCAGTGTATGCTCTGAACTGCTGAGCAGCTGTCTCCCTGGTCCCACATCTGCCCGTTTCACTGTAGGTGTGCAGCCACAGGAGTGCAGGGACTACTCACACAGTGCTCCTACTGCCTGACTCTTGCCAGAATTCTTTTTTTAAAGATTTATTTATTATTATATGTAGCTGCCTTCAGACAGCCCAGAAGAGGGCATCAGATCGCGTTACGGATGGTTGTGAGCCACCATGTGGGTGCTGGGATTTGAACTCAGGACCTTTTGGAAGAGCAGTCAGTGCTTTTAACCACTGAGCCATCTCGCCAGCCTGGAGCTGGAATTCTATTGTTTTACTGTCAGTGCAAATGTAACACCTTGAAAAAGGCAAATAACATCTTAGAATTACTAAAAAATGGCTTGACGTTACAGATTCTCTGAGAGGTCTTTGGGCCTTCCAAATTATGTGACTATATTCTGAATAATCCAGGTATTACTTGTTTCTCATCTGCATTTATACATCATTTCTACATTCTAGACTCTATTCTAGAAATAGTGCCATGTTCAGAAAATCACTTCTTCCTTAGAAATTCATGACTGATAGATACCCAGTCATGTTCACGGTTCTCCAACTGCCTCGTATTTTTTCCCCATTTTTTTTTTCAGTCTGATCAATATCCAAGTAAAACCAGGCAATACAAGCAGTAGCTCTTTCTAATGATACAAGCAATGGCCTTTTAAAGTCTTTTACCCAATTCACTGCCTTTCTTCATACTTACCATTTACATAATGAAGAGACAAGGTCATTTCACCCAGAGGATTTTCTACCAACTTCTGCTCATGACCCTATGTCTTCTAGCTTTCACTTGTGACCCTGTAAAATGGAAGATAAATCTAGAGACTCAATGAGATTTAGACTCAAATTTTTTGAAGGAGTATTTATAACTGATGTTTTATCTGATTAGGAAGCAAAGATGTTTCCGGTTAGCTGTCCTTTTATGGTATAAGTAGCTGTTGGTGATCACGCTATAACAGTAGCTCACAAATTAATTTATTAGAAAAGGATTTTGTTTGTTTGTTTTGTTGGTGTTTTTGTTTTTGTTTTGTGTTTGGTTTTTTTTGTTTTGTTTTGTTGTTTCCTTTCTGGGTGTCTGTGGGTGGGCCCAGGGCCTCAGGTTTGCTAAGCAAGCGGTGCACACCACTGACTTCCACCCAGCCTGCCTCTCTCTCTTTTATTCGTTCCCTTCATTTCCTTTAGGAAGACAAACTTTCTGATGTTGACACTTCTTCATGTGGCTACTGTGGGGTGAAGACAGGGTAGAGTCTGGATTGTACTCTTTATACCCAATTTTCAAGATATCTGGTTCCTTAGTACCGTCTAAAATTAATTTCTAAGTTATTTCTGAATTTCTTAGCATCTTTATAAGCTTCTGCGTATACCCCTTTGCTTGTCAGAGACAGGCTCTCGTGAGGCCTTGCAGCTGTCCTTGTCCTTAGCTGTTTTCATTGGCTAGAGCTTTGGGGCTCCAGGTCCCCAGCTAAATGCCTGGTTGTAAGACATCAAGGGACCTTTATGTATTTTCTTATCCTGTAGGACGAACAGTTCTCCGTGTGCTAACACATCGCTAATGTTGTGATTACTTAAATAGAACTTAATAAATACACATTATTTTATTTTATTTTTGACAGTCGTACTTTCTTGCCCTGGCTGCAGCTCACTACATAGACCAGTCTGGTCTTTACCTCATGACAATCCTCCTGCCTCTGCCTTCTGAGTTGTAGAGATTGCTGGTATATATTACCACGCACAGCCTATTTTTAAGCCACTTAAAATAATCCCTATATCAAGTATGTCAAAACATGTTCTAAGAATGGATTCCTGTAAGAATTCTGAGTGATTATGAGAAAACTCCAAGAAAACAAGCCAAGAGTCTCATGACCTCAGTTTCTTCAAAAACACAGAATTATTCTTCTGATGTCCTTTTGTGCCTCTCTCAGGTGTAGCTGACGTCATTCATTACAACTCACTATAGCAGTGACTCTCAACCGTCCCACCGTGGCAACCCCTTAATACAGTTAGTTCCTCATGTTGTTAGTGAACCCGATGATCAAAAACTGTTTTCGTTACTACTTCATAACTGTAATTTTGCTACTATTATGAATGGTATTGCAAATATCTGTGACTTCTAATGGTCTTAGGTGACTCCTGTAAAAAGACTGTCGGACTGCAAAGGGGTCACAACCCATGAGAACCACTGTTACTGTAAATGCCTCCATGGAAAAACATGTTTTTGCCACATGCTGCTGTCTGCCACATGCGACTTGTCCTTGAGATTGTACCCTTTATTCACGTGACTCCTCTTAACCCTCAGAATGTAAACTGTCGCATGCTCTGGACTTTCTCATTCACGGGTCCTATTCTCCCAGGTCCCAACAATGAACAATGAACAAAGACCATCTTTAAGATTTTTGAAATGGAATCGTCCTTAACCCTTTCTTCTTTTAGCTCACAGTATATTTTCTGTGTATTGAAACAGTAAATTTATGCATTCATTTCAGTTTTGTACCTTTCTTATTTTTTTTTTATTTATATTTGTCACGTGTGTGCTGGCGCCCTCAGAAGAGGACGTGAGATCTCCTAGAACTGGAGGGCCTGGAGGTTGTGAGCCAGCAATGAGGGTGCTGGGACTGAACTCACATCCTCTGGAGGAGCAGCAAGTGCTCTTTAGCTGCTGAGCCGTCTCTCCAGCTCCTGTAAAAGCTTTAAGCGTAAAATCATAGGCTGGTGAAATGGCTTAGGTTACGGCATTTGCTGCCAAGCCAGATGACCTGAGTCTGATCCCTAGGGCACACACAGTGGAAGGAGAGAACGGATTCCCTAAAGTTGTCCTCTTTGGCCCACATACATGAGTACACACACACACACACACACACACACACATGAAATAAATATAATTTGCTTTAAAAAATATACAGTTATAATCCATGTGGCTTGAGCTTAACTTAAGTGTACCCTTCTCCTTCAATGTCAAAAGGATAACATTTTGATAACTCTGTCATTTTATGTGTCATTTATTTAAAAACACTTATTTCTTATTCTAGATACAATAGATGGTGGGCCTGAATTATTTTTTAATTTCATATACCTACTGTCCCATGCATGGAGTATTACACACATAGTAGGTAATTAATACTTGTTTAGTTAAATTGAAGTGAACCCTATTTGTTTTGCATATCTGAAGGATTGTGTACCTTTATTGTCTGATTTTAGTATCTTTGAAACTGTTACTCCCTGTATATCATCTGGCCTTTTCCCTTTTGGTTCAGGTGGGAGGGGCACCTTGCTCCTTGCTACCTTATGTTAGCTTGAGTCAGAAGCCCCCAAGCTCTGCTCTTAATGGCCGCCTTGCATTTTTGACAAGAGGAAGTTCTAAGAATCCATATCTGATGACCTCTGATATACTCACTTTAAACTGAAGGTGACTGTTGTTAGGTTTGTCTGATTAATACTTCTTAAATCTACGGAACAATGTAACAGTTTGTTGTTCGTAGTGATTTATAAATTATTTGGGCCAGGCTTCTGAGCTCAGGGGACTCCTTGAAAGTGCCAGTGGCATTTTCAAAGCATAAGGGGCGTTGACGGGTTGCAGAAGTTTCCTCTCCTGCTTCGTAGTGTTTCCTGTCTTGTTATCATCTGGGTAAGACTGCAGTTAAATGTACTAACAATCATAATCGCGTCTAGTGCTCTCTTATGCGGGTACTGTGAACTGAATGTCATCTTTGCAATGCGAAAACCTTCCTGGTCAGACTGAGACATGTTATGTGTTTTTTATTTTAGCTTTGAGAATTTATTGGAAATTGGAAGGGGGAGCCGTCACTATCTAACTTAAATGAGGAAATAAAAAAGATCAGAAGTTACATCCAGGGGCAGCAAGGGCTTAAAGAATGTTGAAAATGAACATCGATTGATCAGTGCTTTTTAAGCAATTGTAATTAAAGTAGATAAAGTATTTACCTTTTTTGTTGTGTGTGGTGGCTTGTGCTTTTAATCTTAGAATCTGGGAGGCAGAGTCAAGTGGATCTCTATGAGTTCTAGGCCAGCCTGGTCTACATAGTGAGTTCCAGGACAGCCAGGGCTATTAAAACAAGTTGGATTTAATAACTACTTATTTTCTCAATTTTATATGAATCAGCACATACTTCTGCCACTCTAAGCTTTTAATTAGTGTGGTATTTATAGTTTCAGTCATAATACTTCAGTAATGGAAAATAGGGAATCTTGTTGCCGGTAACTTGAGAAACCAAACTGTAGTTGCGTATGGAATTTTAGCTAGATGTTGAAATATTGAAATAGTGAATCAGATTTTTTACCTGCAATTTCTGGGTTCTGGGGACATTTACTAAGCAGCTACATTTTAGTTTTGGAGATAAATGTTTTGACTAATAGAAACAGTATAAGGTAGCCCAGCTAAGTGCCATGTTGAACACTGCAGTTTATTTCTGTCAGCTAAGCCAGTTGTATCAGGACAAAAGGATACTCTGAGCCCAGGCAGTGGTGGGCCTGTGAGGTTGTCAAGGGTCCAGTCTGTCAGTCCCCATTTGTATGTAAGAGAGAAGCAAGGGATTTGCACGTAAGTAGACTAGAGTCAAAGTGGTGAACCTGAGTTCTAGGAATGTGTGCTTTCTACAAAGATGGCAGTGAAAGTGGAGAAGGTTATGGAAGAGACTGGGAGGGGGCCCCTGAGGATCTAGGGACCCCAGGGTAGATGGGACAAAGGCTTGACCACACACCAGAGTAACCCCCTTATCACCACACACAGGCAGTTTGGGAAACAGCCTGAATGGGGTGACACCACGCCATCATAGATCCCCAGAAGCTGCTTGGTCCTGCTTGTTCTGTTTAAAACCTCACTTATTTTATGAACTCTGATGGGCCAGCCCTTCTAGTCTTCCAGGGTAGACAAACTCTGAAAAGGAATTTAAAGATTATAAGGCCTGTTGTGATCACAAAAAGAGAAATGGGTAAAAGATATGTCCTGTGGGGGGTGTGGTGTGGTGAGGTGTGGGAGAAGGGCTGCCTCAGTGGGCCCACGCCCAGGCATCCCTTCCCCCTAAAGGACCAGCCGAATAATGGTATAGCATAATAGCATAGAATAGAGTTGATTCTGGGCATGGGGAGGGACGTTAGGAGGGTAGTAGAGGCAGAGAAAGGCAAAGAGAAGGAGAGAGTAGAGAAGTAGAGGCCGGCCATGACCATGGGGGGCGGGGGGGAGGAAGGGAATGGGAAAGGGAGGAGAGCCCAAGAGGGCAAGAGAGAGGAGAGTGAGGAGAGAGGGGGAACAAGGGGGCAAGTCAAAGAGTAAGAGGGGCCTAGCATCCCCTTTTATAGTGGGCAGGCCTACCTGGCTATTGCCAGGAAACTGTTGACGCGTGTGCAAATTGAGGACTTTATATTACATGTTGTGACTTCCCTGTGGGACTAGGCGAGAGGCCTAACCTCTCAGCATTGCTTTCTCAAGTTCTTGCAGAAGAGGTCCTTGTGAGTCTGGTTCTGTTTTGGTAAAGCGAGCCCTGAGGTTCCCTGCCTTCATCACTCGCTGTCCATCAAATGGAGATAGATGTTTTCGTAGTTAAGACAACTCAAGAACTCTTGCGTTCTTTTATCCACACACCTCATCACAAACAGCGAAGTAACACTGTGGACATTCATGACGCCGTAAAAAGAAAATCACGTTGTGAGGGAGCGCCCGGGCTGTGGTTTGAGGATGGAGAGCTCAGCTCATGTTGCTTGTGCAAGGTTCAGTCCCCAGTGCTGAAAAGTAAACGCGACTTAGAGATCGGAATGGGCTGTGCTAGAATTAAGCCACTTGCTCCATACATGAAAGGGGGTGTGTTCATCCCAGTGAGCCCAGCAGAAGACACTGGCTTCATAGACAGGGCAGAGTGGAAGAAAGGGAGTCACAGAAAAGGGGGATTCCTTATTTGTGAATTTGCTTTCCTCATGTGGTGGAAAGAGAGAAACCAGACAATAGAAAAGTAACCACTAGCAGATTACTTAAAGTTGTTTTTAAAACAACAGCTAAAGGTTTAAATGATTCAAGGATTATTGGGCTATTCAGGATAGTTCTGTATTTTTTATTCTCCTGTCCAAAAAGTGATATAATTTTAGCCCCACGAGACTTCAGTGAGTACAATTTGATTTTTACTCCAGACTGCTGTTGCCTGGTACAGGACTTTAGTTCCAGAAAGGACTCCGATAGGGTTTTTGTTTGTTTGTTTTTGTTTTTGTTTTTTTAACTGCCAGTTCAAAAAAAAACTGGGTGTGACAGTCCTGCTCTCCTAAAATGTGGCAGAGAGTGGGGAAATGGATATAATTTAAGGTGGGGGTGAGAATTCTTGCCCATAATTCCTTCCCCCCCTCCCTTCCTCCTTCCCCTCCCTTCCTCATTCCCGCCTTTACTTTATCTCCCAAACCCTCTGGCTCTCCTCGGTCTCAAGAAGCCCAGGGTGGCCTTGAACTGGCAATGCTGCAGAGGATGACTTGAATCCAATCCCTTTGCCTGCCCCTCTCGTGCCTACTTTATCCATGCACCAGCATCCATCTATCCATCTGTCTGTCTGCTATTGGCAGGGTCACAGGTCGTCCAGTTTGGCCTTACTGTGTCCCTTGGCCTCTCCAGTGCTGATTGCCAACTAAGTGCGGACATCACGTCCTTCTTATACTTTTTAAAAGGAATCAAGAGGGCCTGAGATGGAGGTTAGTACTGGGATTGTTTTCTTTGCCCATCTGAATATTATTCCCAGAGATCCTTTGCACGTGGAACACTGAATTCCTGTATGACTCCTACCCTGCTAAGGTAGCTAAAGTTCGCCTTAGTTGGACCTGGGACAGAGTGCTTGTCTTTGGCATCCAAAGCCTTTTTCTTCACTTTATTCTTTTCCTTCTTCCTGTGTCCTCCCCCACATTCCTAGGTTCAACCCCCACTCAGGCTTAAATTTATTTAGGACCTCCCGGGATGCGGTCTGCGGAAACCTTTGTCAGGCGCCAGGTGACTGGCAGGGGGCCGGGCATGGATGTGGGCGGGACACCAGTGTGGGTGGGGCGCCCGCCGGCAGGCGCCCTGGGGACAGGTGGGGAGGCCCGCTGGGATCGGGTGGCGCCGCAGAGTGGCGCTTCCAGCTTGCCACGCGCGAGGGCAGGGTCCTCGAAGGTAAGCGAGCACGCCTCGGAGCGCGCGGGGAACCGGGTGGGCCCTCGCGGGACTGGACGCAGATCACTCACGGGTCCCGCTGGAGCTGCGGCGCTGGCCACCGCACTGGCTCCGGAGGGAGGAGCCTTGACCCGCGCACCCTTCACAAGCCTTTGGAAACCTCAGGTAGTGTGTGCAGTCTTTTAATGTTCCTTAAAATACTTGGATGCTGCCGGAACGGAAAGGTGCAACTAATACGGACTGTTAAGAGGGCGCCGGGGTTCCGGGAGGGACTTGGAGATTAGCGGCAGGCTTCTAAATTGGAATGCTTGAGCTCTTGGTGTACTTATTAACCGAAAAACTCAAGCAGTTTGCTCAGCCTGTATGCGCCATGGTTTTCGCGTTTAATGATGGTACTGGTACTTGTAATCTTATGGGATTGTTGTAAAGATTGGGTTAATACCTAGTGCCTGGCAACGAACGTTGGTTATTTTCACTCTGCATTCTGATGAGCATGAATCTCTAAGTTTGTCATTTCTGGGAATCCTAGAGCTGTTGTCTGAAATGCTTGGGAGATTCCTTTCAGACAGTTTGTGAACTGAGTCCTAAAGGCTCTTTTCTCTAGTACTAAGGGTGCTTTGAGCTGACCATCACTTTATTCCAAACCAATTCCTCCCTAAACGTCACAGACATGTCTCTTTTTCTTCTGTTGGTGCTTGGGCTAGAAACACCCACCCACCCCCAGCACATACTCTGCCCATGAATTACACCCCCAAACTCATAAATCTTATTTTTGAAGACTATTCCAAAGGAAGGATGAAAGAAAACACTTTTAGGGTGAGTGTAACCTCATTTTGAGAGTCAGGGTAGATTTCTTTAAAAACATTTCTTTTGATGGAAAGCTTTTGCTGTTTGGGGTGAGTGCTTATTTTGTACTATATACTATTGCAAAAGTGCACCAACCAGCCTTCAAAATAGGTAAGCAGATGTCATCTGAGCAATAGCTTGACACATAGAAACAGATTCGAAAGAGACATGGAAGATGGATGTGGTTATAAGCCCATGCTTTTAACTTTTGCACTCAGGAGCCAGAGGCAGGAGGATTGCAGAAAGTCCAAAGCCAGACTGGGCTTCATAGTTACTTGAAGGCTAGACCTTGTCCCAAAAGTTGGTAAATAATTAAATAAATAAATAAAATCTGAAAAGCCAGTCCTTCTGGTCTTTACAGATGAGGATGTATCTAAAGATCCAGAACCAAAAAATAGGAGAGCTTATAACTCAGCTCCGCTGATCAACAGATTTTAAAAGCAAAGGAATATGGGAGTTACTGTTTTTATTTCTGATGGTTTTATGACGCCGAGAGTGTCTTCACTCAGCAACATACTGCTCGGTAGTTTAATTGCATGATTCATAATCATTCTTCAGCACCTTTGATTTAAATCACAAGTCTGGAAGTTTCTGCATCAATTATTGCTTTGAGAACAAGATGATTGTCTTAAGCTTTGTACAAACATGTTCCAACCGCGCTTTGCTTTTGTTTTTCAAAATGCAGCCCCTTTCTCTGTGTGCAGAAGGTATGAACAACATAAATAAATTGACCTTGTGCAGTTTGTTATCGCTGTGTTGTGGTGAAGTTTTCTTGATTGGGTAGGGTACGGTCAGGAAGCGATGCCCGGAACGCTAGCCCTGAACCGTGAATGGATGGGCTATGTGGCAATGCCGCTGGTGACTTCAAAAGCCCTTTAGAGTAAATGATTGTGAGATACTGGTGTGTCCCTTGCTGACTTCCTGGCGCTGTGTGTTGCACACTCCCTCACCTCTGGGTGTTTGTTCAGATGTTTCCTTCTTATTTAAACTTGCATGCAACCCCATACTTCCTATAATATATACTTAGTTGGTATAATTAGTCATCTGCTTTCTGCCTCTAGAGGTTCCATGTGGCTGAGGGTGCGTCTCTTGTGTTCCCTGCGGAATCCCTAGTGCCTGGAAACAGTGCGTGGCCCAGGAAGATACTGCTGTGTAGCTTCGCACAGCTGTCTGCAGTACAACTAATAATTAATTAAGTTCACCAATACTTTGCCTTACTTGCCTGCTTCCTCTATTTTCAGTTCTTTCTCCTTGTTGCCCAGGAATGAAACCTTGAGACGGAGTTTAATACCCCCCATACTTTGCACTCCACAGGCAAATAGCCAAGTTTTTCCACCAGTTTTTTTCTCCAAACAAGCCACTTCGTCCTTGTTAAGCCCTCTTCGTTGGTCCTTCTAATGCACCTGCAGCCCTTCGGTTCCGCATTGAAGGCTCTCACGTCTTCAGAGAAGCGAGCGTTTATCTTCCTCAAACACCTTTGCAGCCTGTATCTCCTACGGGTAAAAGCAGTGATCCAACTTAGGCTTTCAAATATAAAATAAAGTAGGGTTCCAGTGACTGTGTAAAACCCTTAGACTGGTATTGATCGCTTTGTGACAGTTCTGTTCTTACTAATGACTTGGCTGCTTTCTCCAGTGTGAGCAGGCATCTTTGACCTACCAGCTATTGGCTATTCGGTTTGTGCTGAAGATCTCTGCTTCAGAACAAGAGTGCTTATCCTGCACCTGCACCCCATCCCTCCATGCCCTGCACCCCAGGTGCTGGATGGGTTTAGTTGGGGTTGGCTTGTCCTTTCTCAGAAATTGGTCAGTTCTCCTTGTCTTGTGATTCTACTAATCTGTTGCTGTATCTAAACAGAAGGACATGGACTACACATTCAGAAGGCCCATATTTTACATCTTTGCATTTTTCCAGCTTCCTTTAAGAGAAACACGAGGCCCGTGTATCTGCTTCTTAAGTAAATGTGAACTCAAGTTCTAATAGACCTTCAGATCTTTAAAGATGGAGCTTCACAGCTTCTTTTGAGAGCAGAGACTTAGAAAGACGGTAGGAACATTGAGTAGAAGGTAAACAGATAGAGATGAAAACACTGAGTCTAGGTTTTTAAGGGACTAGGTGTAGATAGAGCAGTATACTTGATGCGTAACAGACAGGCAGTTTATAAAGATATGCGATAGCCTTGCGGGAAGGTGTCAGGACAAGAACTTGCATAGAGCAACATCTGCAGCTCTGGATTTTCTTGTGGAATATTATTCCTAAACTGTTTTGTTTTTTTATCTCCAGGCACACGTAGTCCTGCTTCTCCGCTTTGTTTTCTGGGCTGGAGAGAACTGAACATTCTCTTCTTCTGTTTTGCTCTGACTTCACACAGTGTAATTTTTCTCTGTGTCTGTCTGTCTCCTCCCCACCCTCTGATACAGTCTCTCTGTGTAGTCTGGGCTGGCCTTGACGTTACAGCCCTACTTCAGCCTCAGAGGGCTGAGACTGCTGGCAGGCCCGGCCTGGCCTCATTGGTTTTAATTTTAAAATACGTTCATACCTCTTTTCTTCCTTTGTTTTCTTGTATGTGTGGAAAATACACCTCAGAGTTTTTCATGGGAGGTATTGATGAAGCTCATGCCTTTTGTTTAATACAGCATTTAGTTTAACAAAGTTTTTTACAATTACATTAAAAATGTCTCTGTACATATTCAATTGAGGCATGGTTTTTATTTTACTTGTGATGATTTCAGATATAAATTTGATTGAAGACTTATTCAAGAATCTGAGAAAAGAAAATCTGAAGTTTGAGGCCAGTCTGAGTAAGACCCTATCTCTTTTTTTCTCTTTTTTACAGAACATCAAACATTTCTGCTATTCAGTGTTTATTTTTCTGTTGCATCCCAAACTGAGCTGTTTTGTTTTGTTTTCTGTGTTGGGGTATACATTATCCTAATTTTGTTCTTACGTTCAAATATGTAGCCAGACAGAGCTCTGAATTTCTTCTGTCGTTCCTAGAATGAAGCTTGCACTTACTAATACAGAAAAGAGTTACCAATGAAAACTATATAAAAAGGCCTTGATTTTAGACATTTTACAACTTTTAAGTTAAATTTTTTTTAATTTTCTATATTCTTTGTTTACATTCCTAATGCTTTTTCCCCTTTCCCTGTCCCCCCACCCCCACCCCATCAGTCTCATAAGCCCTCTTCCCTCTGCCCATTTCCCATTAAGTTAAAATTTTATGTGTTGCTTTTGCTAGTGGTATAGTTAGTAGGACTTGAATCATGTACTATAATTTCATTATAATTTAGATATAACTATTATAATTTAGATATGTAATTGATTAGTGTGCTTTAGGGAATATCTTCAAATGCGATAACCAATAAAGCTTACTTTCAGGAGAAATTTTATAAGCAAATACTTGATTTGGGAGTAAAATTTCCTTTATCGTAAACACATAAGCACCTGTGTTTATCCAAATATCCAAATGCTCCTTGTTTTTGAGATGCCTTTGTTAAGAGTGTTGCAAGTAACAGCAGAGGCACAGACCAATGAGACATCCCCAGCACACAGGAAACACCATGCGAGTAAATGTTTCGAGGGAGGGCTTGTTAAGATACCATAGCCTAGTGGTGTGTGTAAGTGGGTTATGGAGTGAGAGGGGGAAGTGATGGTCGGGGAGACTGAGGAAGCAGTTAGGAGGCTTGGTTATGAGATTGGCTGGACCGTCTGAGTGTCTCAGATTTAGCCACTAGTTACGTGGGAGGAGAGCAAGCAGGAGAGGCGGGATTAGTATGGAAGCAGAGGTAGCAGGTTGAAGACTTCGCTGGTAATTGTTGAATTTGTGTGGTTCCTGTAGAGGTGTGTGCGTGCATGCGCGCGTGTGTATGTGTGTGTGTGTGTGTGTGTGTGTGTGTGTGTGTGTTTCAGATAGACTGATCTGAAATCTCCCAGTCTGTACAGTCACAGACCAGCTTTACCTTAAGCCTCCCAGTCTAACAAAGTCGGTGGCTGTCACCCTGGTATGCCCTTGAAGTCCTTCTGTGTGTGTTCACATCAGCCTGCAAGATGTGCCCGGAGTGAGCATCTGAACGGAAAGGCTTAGAAGAACAGTGCAGCCCCAGTGAAATTGGGACCCCAAGACACAGGGACCTTGGGAGGCTGAGAGGGACACCTTGCCACCACTGTGACAGTTATCCTGTGGGTTCTGAATCAAGTGGGGCATGTGTACCATGGAGAACTTTAGACCCTTCCTCCTATCCTTACTCTAGTGAGGAATACAAAGGCCCTGGTGGCTGCTGTGCCCCCTCCCTACCTGTCCTTAGTAAATGGTCAGGGGAGGAGGCGGGCTCCCATGGCTTCCGCTGAGGTTCTTGGACCATTCTCAAATTGATAGGTGCAGACTTCTCATTGCTAGTTCCAACTATTATCACTTTTCTTTATCAAAAACCTGGGTGAATAAAGGTGCTGCTAAGAAAATGGTAACAAGTTTAGGAAAAATTGAGACAGCTCTGTGATTACAGGACAGGGGAAAAAAATCAGAGGGTGGAACGGACATTGGAGGAAGGATTCTGTCAGCAGGGAAAACAGGAAAGGTTGTAACTGATTCATCCTGTGAACTCCGGGAAAAGGGAGAAGGTTACCATGTATCTTTCATCAGGATCCTCTTAGGTTTTAAAATCTGTTTTGCGCCAGCATAATTTTCAGATGAGACAAAGGCTTGCTTTGTTTTTGTAGAAACAATTCAGACTGTTTGGAGGCGGCATCTTGGGGGTGGAGGGAAGTATTATATCTAAGTACACTGTAGCTGTCTTCAGACACACCAGAAGAGGGCATCAGAGCCCATTACAGATGGTTGTGAGCCACCATGTGGTTACTGGGATTTGACTCAGGACCTCTGGAAGAGCAGTCAGTGCTCTTAACCGCTGAACCATCTCTTGTATTTTTTTTAAGTCTCTCACTCTCTCTTGTTAAATAGTCTTCCTAGTAGGTACAGCGATTTCCCATTTGCTCCTATAACCCTTCCATGCACCCTGCATTATTACCATCATAGCGGTCAGTCACTTACCAGTTGATGAACGCGTCCGAATCACCCAAAGTGGATAGTTTACATTCCGGTTTCTCTCTCAGTGTACACTGTATGACTATGGACAGGTTTTAATTCTGCTTCCCCTGTTTGGATCATACGGATTGTACTTTGCCATCTGTACTCCACCGACCTCTTTGCACCTGGCTGCCCTTGCAGCCTCTGACCTTTTACTGTCCGGCAGCTCTGCCTTGACTAATTTCAGTGAGATGAGCTCTCACAGAATAGATGCCTTCAGGCTTGCTTCTCTCTCTCTCTCTCTCTCTCTCTCTCTCTCTCTCTCTCTCTCTCTCTCTCTCTCTCTCTTGTTTTTTGTTGTTGTTGTTGTTTGTTTTGTTTGTTTTGTTTTGTTTTTTTCACAGGGTTTTTCTGTATAGCCCTGGCTGTCCTGGATCTTACTCTGTAGACCAGGCTAACCTCGAACTCAGAAATCTGCCTGCCTCTGCCTCCCAGAGTGCTGGGATTACAGGCGTGCGCCACCACCGCCGGGCTTCTTGTTCTCATCTTGCAGGCAGCTGCTGCCTGCCTGGCGACTCTTTCCCAATCCCTCTGTCCTAAGGGATTAGCTTGTGGCCTCCATCTTGCTCCTGGTCTGCCATTTTCAGCTCCTAGGTGGACCGCACTCCAGGAGCCTCTGCCGGTGTCCTTTCTCTTGGGTGTGGAGCCAGCTCTAGCCTACCCTGCAGGTGTATGTGCTGTGCTGTGGAGGCAGAAGCTCGTGCGCGGAACCAGCGTTCATCATGGGGAGAAAGAAAGCTCTTCATGCTTAGCCAGCTCGACTGCCGCGCATTTGGGGATGTTCAGCTTCCTGGACTTCTGAGAACGGCTGCCAGAGCTGACCAGTGACTGCAGGCTTGTGTCTTTCACAGTACTGTCAGGCATCGTGCAGCCTCTATGCAGCCAGCTAGGGAAAGGGTTTGTCATTCTCATTATTAAGGATTTCTTTCTCTGTGTGCGATGTCTGTGCACATGTGTGTGCAGTGTCTACGGAGGCCAGAAGTGGATTTCAGATCTCCTAGAACTGGAGTTATGGGCAGTTATTAGTAGCCCAGCTTAAGTGCTAGAAACTGAGCTCAGGTCCTCCACAAGAGCAAGTGTTCTAACCTACCGTGTTTTAGAGTATCTTCCAAAGTGACTTCACTGTTTTCCTGTCCCACCCGCAGAGAATGGGAGTTCCTGGTGCTCCTTCCTCAGAGCGGTTGATGGTCTGAGTTTTCTGGATCTTGACAGTTCTAATACACATGTATCTCATACCTCTTCTCTCTCCTCCTTCCCTTCCTCCCCTCCTCTGTAGTAGGGATCGAGTGCAGGGCCTTGAGTGTGGTGGGCAGCATCGTATCTCAGCGCTATCCCTAGAATCTCTTGTTTTAATTTATTTAACTTATTTATTTAATTTAATTTATTTATTTAATT
Organism: Apodemus sylvaticus; assembly: GCF_947179515.1. Classification (NCBI taxonomy): domain Eukaryota; kingdom Metazoa; phylum Chordata; class Mammalia; order Rodentia; family Muridae; genus Apodemus; species Apodemus sylvaticus. The sequence continues at coordinate 11,339,082 of NC_067474.1, read as the reverse complement.
GTTTCTGATGACACATTATGAAGGATGTCCTTTCATGTGCTTATTTGCCACCTGTATGTTTTCTTTAAAATTATCTTTGTCTGTCTCTGTGTTTGGTGGGGAAGCAGTTGTATGCCACACTGTACGTGTGAAGCTCAGACACAGTTTGTATGTGTCCCACCATATGGGTCCCAGAAATGGAATTCAGGTTGTACAGTCATGAGACTCGGTGGCAAGTCTGGTTGGCTGATGTAACTCTTAGGTGATGAGATTGTATGTTAAGGTCTTTGGCCAGTTTTAAAATTGTGTGTGTGTGTGTATGTGTGTGTGTGTGTGTTGTAAAAAAAACTCCTTTATCATCCTGGGTCCTTTAGCTCCTACCTTTGGGTATTATTGTACTCAAATACCAGTTCCCAGTTCTGCCATGCTGCAAACAACTCTTCCAGGCTTAATCTCTAGCCTTACTAGGACTCTCTGTCTCTGTCTCTGCTTTATTAATAATATAGACTGACAGTTCTTGAGTATGTCTGCTTCCAAATATGGTGTGGTTCGCTAGGCAGTACTGAACCTGTCTTAAGATTCGTGACGAGATAGGCTTTAAAGAGCAGTGAGGGTGGGGTGGGGTTGGTTTCCTCTAGCCTCAGTGACCTTGAACTTCTGATCTTCCTACCTCCGCCACTTGAGGGGCTAGAATTACAGGGATGAACCACCAGTTTAGTGGTGGCAGGAACTGAACCCAGGGTTCCACACAGGACTCTTCCAAACACATCCCCCTCCTAACTTCATGCATTTGTTTTGTTTAATAATGCACTAAGTACAATCAGGGCTACCTAATATACACACGAACGTGTGGCTGTCCAGCTCCTCCCACGGCCATGCGGAAGTGTTGATTGGCTCGGTCTTGTTCACAACTCCTCCCATCCATGTGAAGTGTTCCTGTTCTTACCCTCTTAGAGGTAAAAGTAGAACAACCTTTTGATCTTACCTCAAACAAAACAGGGCCAGGACAGTCCTAAGTGTATAGGAGACAAGAAAATGGAGACAGTGCTAAAAAGTGCTCATTGAACCCGACTGTCTAACTAGCCTGGGATCAGATCTCTGTCTCTGGAACACTGGGAATAGTCAGGTCACCACGCCCTCCTTCATTTGAATAGTGCTGGGGACTCACCTCAGGTCCTCACACTTAGGGGCATTATCCACAGATTGTTCCGCCCTAGTTTCGTGACCTCGGCACTGACACTGGATCAGATAATTTTTTGCTGTGGGGCACCCCACCCGCACCCCTGAGTATAGATCACTAGAAACGTCTTCAGCGGTTGCCTAATTGCTCCCAGGTGAGAGCTGCTATGTACTGTTAACTAGCTGCCGTGTTCCGCTGCTGTATCCGCTGTCCCTCTTCAGACCTGGCTGGTCTCTGACAGTTCTCCTTTCCTGACCCATTTCTTTGTGTCTTGTTGGACGCGCCTGTAGTGAAGATGAGTGGATAGTAAGCTTACTTTTTCTGCTGTGAATTAGCATCTAATGACTTAGTCTCAATGGAGCCATGTCTCACATGCCAGGGCAGGTCATCTGTCCCCAAGAACAACTAAGTGCAAGATGCTCTTCAGTCCTGCTTGTAGAGTAAAGACAAATCCCTTTCCTGTTGTTGTTATTATTGTTACTACTATTGTTACTATTATTTGAAAAGCTAATACAATTGAACTTCCCCAAAACGTCCCATTTAGTCCCATTTAGTCCCACGTGACCAGAACAGCTGTTCCTGTTCTCCCTCCAGCCCCCCACCCTCTTTTTTGGACAGTCCTCATTCTACTCTATTTAGTGTGTGATCAGAGAACACTTCTGTTGAATTTTGATTGCTTGACTTTTATGGAATAAATAAAAATTTAATTTCTAATAAAATTAATGTCACTTCCTCCTAATTCTATTTTTGACTACTTAAATGTAAGTCCACGAAAGACAGGCATGGTGGCATGCTCCTGGGGGCCCGACTACTTAGGAGGTCGAAGTAGGTAGGACCATTCGAGCCCAGGAGTTCAATCAGCATAGCAAACCGAAACAGAAAACCAAAACGTCACAAGTCTTCTCCATTATTCCTGAAGACTCTGTAGACTGTATATATGTGTTGACAAGACAGAGTAATACCTGGATAAAAATCTCCAAGTCTGACCATCTTGGTTTAAATCCTGCAACCTAACACTCATCTCTGCACATAAACTTGGGCCATCCAGACCCACCACAAATCAGTTTTTCCTTTGCTATACCAAGTGGAATGCGGTTGTACGTACATAGTGGTTTGGTTTGGTGACTCAAATAGTGCCCTGTTCATTTCCTGTTCCTGTTTTCAGCCTCTTGGATGTACACTGAGAACTGTCCCGTCTCTTCCCAGGCGGAGTACGGAACCGAGAACCAGGGGGCAGTAGCTGTTGGTAACCGCTAAGGGGCTGCGGCTTTCAGTCTTCTCCTGACCTCTAGTCAGAGACAGCTCGAACATCTTATCTCCTGCGTCACTTCTATCTCGGTTGAGTGTGACAAGGCAGAGGCTCGGGGCTAGGGCGGCTTTCATCTTTACAGCACCTTTTTATAGCATAGGTGTCAATAAAACTGGCAGTCCTTCCGGGTTTCTCAGAAAGTGGGTCAGAGCAGCACCTCCAGACTTGAAGTCTGGGTTGTTTTGTTCATGTCTCAGTGGTGGCATCCTGTCTCAGAGCAGCGAAACCCTAGGCTGCATAGCACTTACACAGGCGTCCAGAGTGTTTGCTGTTTCTTGTTCACTGGGGACAGTTAAGCCAGTGTCATCAGTGTGGGGGATCAGTGTGGTAGCCTGTGGAGCCGACATGATCATGGTCCCTCTAGAGCAGTGGTTCTCAACCTTCCTAATGCTGCGACCCTCTTATACAGTTCTTCACGTTGTGGTGACCCTCAACCATAAAATTATTTCCGTTGCTACTTCATAACTGTAAATTTGCTATTATTATGAATTTAGTGTAAATATATAATATGCAGGCTATCTGATACATGACCTCTGTGATGGGGTTGGTCAGTCCCACAGGGGTTGAGACTCACTGGTGAGGCCCTCTGCTCTGGAGTCTAGACCATACTATGACAGCAGTGCACACCTTAGCCCTCTGGTATAACAGTGAACTGTAGGTACTGCTATTTCTGTCACATGATAGCATCTCCTTGTCTTCCAGTGCTGATAGAAGAGACTTTTATCAGGTCACCAGCCTTATACTTGTTATCAGGGATTATCCTAACAGTCACCAACCCAACATACCTCATCTTGAGTTGCATTTGGAATTAGTAACACCACCTGGTTAAAGTTTGGAAATTCATAGTAATGTCCCAAGATGGTTTTGGCTCTCACCCATTTCAGCAGGCAGTTTAAGTGGAGATATGATAGGATTCAACAGTCCTGATTCATCAGCTTTTTTTTTATAGTGATACTGATTTCTGAACTCACAAGCAAGATTGGGCAGAGTATTTTCTGTTAGTGAGAGTAGAGTGGTTGGTTCTAAGGGTTGTACACCAGGAACCAGATGGACAATAGCTATTGACAGACTGACAGACTGAATCAGCAGCCCTCACTCCTCTCTTGATACCTGTCAGAAGTTTCTACAAGGCTCTTTTCTCCTGTAACTTTTTTGACAGGGCGAGGATCCATTGTGGAGATTTGGCAAGTTACTCATGTATAGGTTTCTAGTAAAAGTCTAGGGAAACAGACACAAGATAAATCTGTTTTCACCAAGATTCTAGGGTCAACATTATCTCTTACGCCATCTTTAGGAGCCCCACTGTGACTAGTAGATACATTTTGTATCCCTATAAATTGGTGTCGGTTCACAATTTGTTGTCCAATAACCTTTCGAAGGGTTCCGAAGGGAATATCTACTCTGAGGTGACTGCAGATCACTCTTGGGAAAGACGTTGAAGAACAATCAGCAGTATGTGCTAGTGGCCTTTTAATGGGTCACGGTAATTCTAGGTTGAACTCAGTGTCTTGAACTTCTTCATAAGTCCAGTTGGCTTATGTGATAATAAAGAAAAGCGAGACTGACTTTGGGGAGTTGGTGTCTCCTTGGGAAACAACTTGAAAAGGTCACATGGAGCATGAGGACGGGATGGGAGGCATTGGAAGTCTGGATGTCCCCGATGAGCTGGTCAGTTCAGTAGAGTGGAAGTGGAGGCCATCATTCCAAGCCTCACTCATGCTGCCCCAGTGCTTGCAGCCATCATCCAGGAAGAACAACCTGTGGTCTTGGCAGCAGCCTGAGTTGTTTGGGGATTTCCACGGGACCTATTGGCCAACAACTGAATTGGATGTAACCCTGTACTGGTACAGGAAGCTTTGTTTGGTGACAACGAATGGCCAGTTAGACTGTGTTTCCCTCATTATTTGGAGACTTTTATTAGAATTGCCTTCATATATTTTACGATGTTTCCACTGCATTAGATTTTTATTTCATTCCTCAAATTCCACTCAATGCTAGCTGTCTCTTCCTGTATTCCCTTCCTCAATACCTCTCCCCTCCCCCTCCCAACCTAATCCTCCGGTTCCCATCTGCCCCACTCCCACTCCACTCATAAAATCTATTCCATTTCCCCTAGCCCATTCTTCTACCCTCTCTGAGACTATAGATTGCAGCTTATCAGTTATTTAAAGGCTAATATCTACATATAAGCGAATACATACCAAATTTATCTTTCTGGATCTGGGTTACCTCACTCAGGATGATTTTTTTTTTTTTAGTTCCATCCATTTACCTCCACGTTTCATGTTGGTTTTTTTTTTTTGTTGTTGTTGTTGTTTTTTTTGTTGTTGTTGTTGTTTTTTAAGAGCTTACTAATATTCCACTGTGTAAATATACCACATTTTCTTCATTGGGGCACATCTAAGTTGTTTCCAGTTTCTGGCTGTTATAAAGAGCAGCAATGAACACAGGCGTGTAAGTGCTCTTGTGGCACTTTGGACCGTCCTTTGGGTATATGCCCAAGAGTGGTAGAGCTGGGTCTTGAGGTAGATTGGTTTCTTCTTTCTAAGGAGCTGCCATTTTGATTCTCATCTGGCTGTACAAGTTCACAGTCCCACCAGTGATGGATGAGTGTTCGTTCCTCTTGCTCCACATCCTTGCCAGCATGAGCTGTCAATTGCATTACTGATTCTAGTCATCCTTCCAGGTGTAAGATGGAATCTTAAGGTACCTTTGAGTTGTGTTTCCCTGATAGCTAAGGATGCTGAACACTTTTTAAAAAGTGTCAGTCATTTGAGTTCCTTTTATTGAGAATTTTGTTTAGATCTCTACCCCATTTTTCAAATTAGATTTTGTTTTTATTGGTATCTATTTTCTTAAGTTCTTTATATATTTTGGATATTAGTCCTCTATCAGATGCAGAGTTGATAAGATCTTTTTCCCATTCTGTGGATTGCTGCTTTGTCCAAATGGTGGTATCCTTTGCCTTACAGAAGCTTTTCAGTTTCATGAGGTTTTATTTGTTAATTTTTTATCTTTTAGCCTTTGCTAAAGACAACTCAGGAAGTAGTCTCTGTGCTAATGAGTTCAGAGCTATTCCCCACTTTCTATTCTATCAGGTTCAAGGTATCTGGTTTTAGATTGTGGTCTTCTTGATCCATTTGGTGTTGAGTTCTGTGCATGGTGGGAAACATGGATCTATTTGCATTCCTCTATGTTCAGACATCCTGTTTGACCAGGTCCATTTGTTGAGGATGCTGTTCTCTCCCCCTCCCCCCACAGTGTGTTTCTGGGTTCTTTATCAAAAATTATGTGCTTGGATTTATGTTTGGGTCTTGAGTTTGATTCTAATGATCAACATGCCTTTCATGTCAACACATGCTATTTTTATTACTATAGCTTTGTAGTACAACTTGAAATCTGGAATGGTGAGACTTCCAGCAGTTGTTTTATTGTCTAGGATTGTTTTAGTTATCCAGGGCTTTTTGTGTCCGTATGAAGCTGAGATTGGTTCTTTCAAGATCTGTAGAGAATTGTGTTGGAATTTCAATGGGGATTGCCTCGGATCCGTAGATTGTTTTTGGTAGGATGGCCATTTTTACTATGTTAATTCTATCTGTTCATGAGCACAGGAGATTTTTCCATCTTCTGATATCTTCTTCAATTTCTTTCTTCGAAGATTTGAAGTTTTTATTATACAAGTCTTTGACTTGCTTGGTTAGAGTTACCCTGAGATGTTTTATATTATTCAAGGCTATGATAAAACATGTAGTTGCTCTGATTCCTATTTCAGTCTGTTTATCATTTGTATATAGGAGGACTACTGATTTTAGCAACTGTTTTTGTATCCAGCTATTTTGCTGAAAGTGTTATATGCTGTAGAATTTCCTTGGTACGAATTTTTAGGGTCACATATGTATACTATCATATCAGAGCAAATAAGAAGACAGATCAGACAAGGCATCAGGTACTCTGAAATTGGTTTTCTAATCATGTTTTCTTCCTGTTGTTTAAGGTTCCATGATGGAGTTTGAACATTACCTCAAGAGGTTTCATATTTTGGATTAGTTAATCATATTTACCCTCTGCCGAAAACTTTTTTAAAACTTCAGATTCAATTTCTGTGTCCTTCAAGACATTAAATGCAGAGAGATTGAACCATGGACTCCAAGGAGAGCTGCCCCAGTGTAAGCATTCCGAGCTCTGATGAACACAGAGAGAAAAAGAAGAGGTTCACGGTAAGTGTGTGGCAGGAAGAGAGTAAGGACAGCGGCGCCCCCTTCCCAGCCCCTCTCCTCCCTGCCCCTGTGTTCTTTCATAACCAGGAATCCTGCCCTCCTCCTCACAGGTCCAGGTTTTACTTCTTTTGAAAGAACTCTCCTCACAAAACCTTTAGCCAGGTGGTGGCAGTGCACACCTCTGATCCCAGCACTGTAGAGGAAGGTGGACTTCTTGAGTTCAAGGCCAGCCCGGTCTGCAGAGCGAGCTCCAACAGAGCCAGGGCTACAACAGAGAAACCCTCCCTCAAAAACAAAACAAAACAAAAAAGAAGGAGGGAGGAGGGGAAAGGGGAAAAGAAAAAACAAACAAACAAACAAACCAAAGCTTCCTTTGGCTACTTTAACAGTAATTGTTCTTTTTAGTACATATGTTTTGCCTGTTTGCCTATCTCTTTGGAGAACTGTAGGAAACTCCTAAGGCCTCTTTGAGATTTGTCTATAGACAGTGTGCCTCTGCACAGTGAGGTTTGTACAATCGTCAAATCCCTGAGTTAAAAACTACTGTCCCGAAATTCCCACAGTGCCTTGTAGCATTTATTACTTCCTGCCTCATTTTTAAAAGTGTTTCCTTGTTTTCCCACTTTTTCTACCTTAAAGGCAAAGGCATATCTGATTTTAGTGCCACAGTATTTGCTGGAGGGCTTTATAAGGCACAATGAGTATATGCTAGTAATGACTGTTACTGGAAAAGAAGCACTTTAAGAATATTCGTCTATTTATTTGCATGTGTATGCGCTCTTATAGTCCAAGCTTGAGTGTGGACCCAGAGAGGACAAATGTAGTCAGGTAGGGCTGGAGTGATGGCTCAGTGGTTAAGAGCGCCAACTGCTCTTCCGAAGGTCCTGAGTTCAAATCCCAGCACCTACATGGTGGCTCACAATCATCTGTAGTGAGATCTGCGCCCTCTTCCAGAGTGTCTGAAGACAGCTACAGTGTACTTACATATAATAAATAAACAAATATAAAAAAAAGAAAAAGTAATCAGATATTCCTGGGTGTCCTTGGTCACCTTATGCCATTTCTTTTGAGGCAGGGTCTCTCCTTGAACCTTGGGCTCATGTTGTCTTCGTTACTAAAAACCAAAAGTCAAAGGCCAAAAGCCTTCCCTCAGAGTTTGGATTAGAGATGTGTGCAGAACACACAGCCTGTTCCGTAGTTCTAGGACTCAGACTGTCCTCATGATTGCGCAGGCAGTGTTTCAGCCGGCCTTGCCCTTGCTGGGCTGACCTGAGAATATCTTGTTGGTGTGAGTAGGTTCTAATAGGGCCTACACAGTGCCTTTGTTCTCAGCATTGCACATTAGCCCCCCTTCGGACGGCCACTGATCTGTTATGAGTCGGCCACTGAATCCTTGCCACTTAAGCCTGCGATGCGTGACTCTCAGCTGGAACCCATGCTCACGTGGGAGCTGAGAGGAGCTGAAATGTTATGCTATCCAGCCCAAGCTCTGTATTCTGCCTTACTAACTTGCAAGGTAACAATTGTCCATGGTAGCTGTCTCTCAGGACCTAGATGTGGATCCAGGAAGCAGTTCACTGGCCTATTCTCTGTTCCTAAACAAACGCCTCCCTGCGTTGGTACAGGCAGGCTGGAGTGTGGGTCTGGGGGCTCATCTCTCCCTAGCCTCTTAGGTTGCAGAATTGTGTATGTGTGTACTGTGTGGGCGAATGTGTGTTGTGACAATTTCTTAAATGGTACGTACTTGTTAATACATTTGTATAACCGTATTTTCTAGCAACATTGCCTTGGAGGTTAGCAAGAGCTGTTATAGCTTGGATAAAATAGCGGAGTGTACGCAGCTTTTCTTTTCTCCTTGTTTATACCTTTGGGCTGTTCTGTCTTTGAGGAACTTCACCTCCCACCAAGTTGGGCAGGCATTCCTACAGTGTGGAGAGTGGATTACTGAGGTGTCCTTTGCTCTTTGCAAGAGGAGATACTTTTAGACATTCTGTGAAAGAATAGGGGAGGCCTGACAGGACCCTCACCCTGACATTCCCATGCTATGCCCTGGTGTTTCAGAGACCTGCACAGGCATCTTGTCCATATACTTCCTTCAAGTGCACAAATGTTTTCTGATTCGAAGTGTGTGTGTGTGTGTGTGTGTGTGTGTCTGTCTGTCTGTGTCTGTGTCTGTGTATGCGCACGCACACACTTAAAATAGCACCTTCACACCTCACCTTACCCCTTATATGCTCTGCTCCACTTACCTTACTTGATTTTTTTTTTAATAGCCATTAGCACTACCTAATATATTTTGTCTTTTCATGTGTACCTTGCCTACTAAAATGCAAGGTCGTTTGAGGAAGGGCTTTTCAATATTGTTTCACCGTATCCTTAAATAGAGATACTGTAGGTTTAGTAAGAATCACCTGATTAGAGAGATGGCTCAAAGGTCTCTTAACTTCCTGGTTGCTCTTCCATAGGACCTGGGTTCACTTTCCACCACCAACATGGGTAGCTCACAACCGCCTTCAACTCTAGTTCCAGAAGATCCTGTGCCCTTTCATGGCCTCCAGGGGACTCCACATGGTGCACAGATATTCATATAGATGATCTTACACATAAAATGAAAAATTTAAGAATCTTAGAAAATATTTTTTAATTTAAAAGGCTTTCAGTTTTGCCCATTGATGTTTGTTGCTGTTGTAGTAACTGTGTGTGTGTGTGTGTGTGTGTCTGTGTGTGTGTGTGTGTGTGTGTGTGCCTGCCTGTGTCTATGCGTGTATGTGTGTGTGTGTGTTTGTGTGTGTCTATGTGTCTGTTTGTGTGTATGTATGTCTGTGTGTGTGTGTCTGTATGTGTGTGTCTCTGTGTGTGTGTGTGTGTGTGTGTGTGTGTCTGTGTCTGTGTCTGTGTGTCTGTGTTTGCTCCAGAGGCTCTTATGTCCTGGAGCCTAGACTTGGCTGTTGTCTTGGCTGTAGCTCAGTAGCCCAGAGAGCCAGTCTCTCTGTTCTGTATTCTCAGCAGGCAATTGGTACAAGGGATTCAAGACACCCACAGTCCCACAGACCCGGTTCTGTCCTTCTGTGCCCAGGCTGCTTCCACGGCTCCTGATCAGGAGACTCTAATGTGCAGTCTTAGTCACTTTGATTGCCTGTGACTCAATCTCTTCATTTCTGACACAAATTCAATAGTTTTACACAGTAAGGAATGACTGTGATTATTCTCTGAAATTAAGTTTCATGAACTAACAGTTGACTTAGAACCTGCCCTCTGCCTGTCCAACATCTGCAGCTCAAGGGGCCTTGAGCACTGTTGTGCATCATCTGAGTAACACATCCTTTGCCCGGTGGCTGATACCAGTGGCTTTGCCTCGCCTCCAGTGAGATTTCCTCACTTCTCTCAAAGGATATAGCTTTAACGTAGCTGTATATGCAAGGGCCCTGTCCATTTATACCGTATATCACAAAATATCAGAGCCTTGTCTTCCTCATAGTGTTAACTAGAATGAACTTGTAGATTTGACTTCCCTTCCTTTTGTGAGAAAGGTTGATTTGTACACATGCATGTTCCTATCTGGATGAACTTACTTTTCTTTGACACTAAGAATGTGAACACACATCCCCTAAAGCAATTCTTACCTAGTTATTGTTATTAAAGTTAGATTTATAGCTCAAGCTATAAACCCCTTCTCATCAACCACCCCATCTTCATATACTTCGGTTATTGTTGTTTTCTAGTTAGAAATAATAGCATCTTTGGGTTCTCAAACTTTTTCCTCATATTTCATTATAAAATATTGAGTAGTTGTATTCTAAGGCTGTCTTTGGCTGAATTATGAAAGCTAGTTTAGTACCTGCTGATGATTTAATGCCAGCTGTGATATATAGAGGAAGAGATTTATACAGATCTTTAGCTGAAGCTTAATGGTTTTTTTTTTTTTGATCAAGTAAATCAGCTTTTTGACTGACATAGTAGGAGCTTTAATTCTGCTCATGTCATAGGATCATTGATTATAATTAAATGAAGACATGAGACACAATTGCAAAATGGCATCAGGAAAGTGAAGGGGTGCGATTGCTGGGTGCTGTGTAAAGGAGGGTCTGGGGGAGAAGCGGCCGTAGCCCTGGGGGCCGGGCGTCACTTTGGAAAGCACTCTATTTTATAACTTCAAGGTCACAGCTAGCGGATGAGTAAGAAATGCCGGATGAGTAAGAAATGCCGTCACTCAGTTCTGCCATCCTTTACTCTAGGGAAAGAAAACACGCAGCCAGAATGGCAAAGTGTTACAAGTCAGTAGTCCTGACAGCAAGCACGCGCACGCACACACACCCACATACCCACAAACACACCCGCCATTCTCTGAAAATAACGAAAACTTCAACAACTTAGTGTTGTGTTTTACTGGAGTTACATATTCAATACTTATATTGATTTACTTGTGATGAGCTAATCAGGATAAAAAAAAAACCTTCCATCTTATAGTTGTGTGTGTGTGCGTGTGTGTGTATGTGTTTAAAAAAAAGTTTGTTACAAAGAAGTTGATTATGTAAAACTTAAAATGTAAGTGTTATAATTATCCCAAAGTAAAGAATGGTAAACATTGCTAGAACAAAAAGTTTGTTTCACTTCATATGCATTTTTATCTCGGAGAATTACATAGTTATCAGTTTTTGTGTATGGTTTCTTTGCAGTTGAAGTTCATTAAATTATGTCTTCTTTTTTTCCCCCCCACAGGTTTATAAAGTTCTGGTCTCTGTGGGCAGAAGCGAGTGGTTTGTCTTCAGGAGATATGCAGAGTTCGACAAACTTTACAATTCTGTAAGAGACTAAATTGTTTCCTTCTAAAGTAAAACAGTTGAGAAAAATCCATGAGCTAAGAAGTTTATTTGAATGAGTAAATCAATACATGTTGCCAAGCAGAAAAGGGGTTGACTCTCCAGAGGCATCTTAACTTAGCCTTGTGTGAGGTGTGGAAAGATGGCCAGCTTCAAGTGAACCAGGAGGGTGACAGGCAAGACCCAGAGCTCAAGGGCCCAGTGCCGGAGGACGTTAGACACCAGTCCTTTGTGAAGTGATAATGGTGTTCATGGGGCAGTTCTGGGTGAGCTCCACCTCAGCTGCGACCTGAAGGGTCAGCTGCGGCTCCTCTTCCGGGTCATTCTTACAAGTGCTTAGTTCCAGGTTTCAGATACTGACAGCATCCAAGAGACCATTGGCTGTCTAAATGGCCGAAGCCATTTTATTCCTAGTCCAGCTATTAAGTAGTTCACAGTCTAGTGCCTGTGGTCGCACTTAGTTTTTAGCGTATGCAGTGGGTACCACGATCCTTGAGAGGCATCGGGCCAGGTTCTGCCAGGGGCTGAGATGGGTGGAAGATGCTGTCAATCCAACAGTGCACTGCAGAAGCCTGGATTAGAACAGCTGAGTCCCAAGCTTTGTTTCGGTTATGGAAAACAAAAAAGTAAGCAAAAACAAACAAAAAACCAATTGGGGCCCCAACCCCCGGTGCATTTAATGAGTAGATTACCAAACATCTCTAGAAAATTGTGTTGATATTCAGAAAGGGAGATTTTCATTTCTTAACCCTGTCTCCTGATTTTAAAATTACGTAAATCTTGGGGCTGGGAAGACAGCCCTTGCTGCTCTTGTAAGACATCTTCATAGGGCTGCTCAAAATCATCTCAAGTCCCATTCAGAATCCTCGTGCCTTCAGGGGCACCCGCACACACAGTGCGAATACAGACACGTATCCACATTAACACAATTTAAAGAAATACGTAAATCTGCAAGCTATCAGTCGCAAGAGTTTTCAAAACCATATTAAGGAGCGGTTATCTCAGCTGAGAGATAAACTGTTTCCCAAGTGGAGCGAGTGAGTCATAAGAGCGCATGGGGTTTTAGGTCATAAAGTCAGGCTTCTGTCGTACCTTTGTCACCATTTCTCTGTGTCTGCCCTGAAGAGCACTCAGATGGCACACTGACTGACTGGAAGGGAACTTTTTTTTTTTTTTTGGATTTGGTTTTTTTGAGACTGGGTTTCTCTGTGTAGCCCTGGCTGTCCTGGAACTCAGTTTGTAGACCAGGCTGGCCTCGAACTCAAGAAATCCGCCTGCTTCTGCCTCCTGAGTGCTGGGATTACAGGTGTGCGCCACCACGCCCGGCTGACTGAAAGGGAACTTACAAATAGCAGTGTTCTAGGTTTGAATGGCGATTACTTGTCCCGATGTAAATTATTAACTATTCTAGAAAATCTGGATAGTAGGGGAACCTAAAGTAGATGATGAGATGTAAGCTGCAGTCTGCAGTGTTGCCACTCGAGGGGATGTTTACTGCTTCCCTCTGTTCTTTATGGTTCATCAAAGCCTATGAACTAATTTTCCTATACATTGTTTTTATATACTGCATAACAAAGGATGTCAAGGTAGTGACTGTAAGTGAAATTAGAGGAAAATAGTAACTAGTAATGGTGGGGTTAGCGTTTGTAATCTTTTTAGTAGCTTTGTTGTTGTTGTTGTTGTTGTTGTTGTATTAATTATTTCTTTTGGGAGCTGGTGCAAGTTGACCAGCTGCCCCTCCTGTATTCCTGGGCGCCATCTCTCCCCTCTCACAGCTCTGGATGTCATCTTTCCTTGTTTCTCTTACTTTTTTTATCTTTTTATTTGCTAATTTTGTCTTATAAATGTCTTATATATAAATGTTTCAGATTCTTGTCACCACAAAAACAGTATCAATTGCATTATTTAAAACTATAAAAATCAGTCTGAACCTGGCCTCCATCTCTCTAAGTATGAAAACTCAAATTCCTTTCCTTTGTTTAGAATAAAAATAAGACAAAAACTAAAAATTTCAATTTGTGAATATTTTTATTGTCAGCTTAACTGTGTTGTTAAAGAATATGGTTGGTATATTTTTAACATTTTTTAATATAAATTGTCTAACAGATGTAACTATATTAGTACAAACAAGAAAACAAAAAAATATTGCTGACGCAAATAAAAAAATATTGCTGAAGTGGTGGCGCACACCTTTTATCCCAGCACTCAGAGGCAGAGGCAGGAGGATCTCTTTGAGTTCAAGACCAGCCTGGTCTACAAAACAGATTCCAGGACAGCCAGAACACCCTGCCTGGGGGAAGGGGGGAAGCAAGAAAACAATACAATACCATCACTGTCTTCAGTTACTGCTTACAATGCTGTTTCATGTTATATATGAGCCTGTCCATTGTAATTTTGGCACAAGTTCTGGCATGCCATTTCATCTAAATATTTTAATACAGTTTTATATAAAAGATAACAATTGCCTGGCAGTGGTGGTGCACGCCTTTAATCTGGCACTTGGGAGGCAGAGGCAAGCGGATTTCTGAGCTTGGTCTACAGAGTGAGTTCCTGGACAGCCGGGGCTACACAGGGAAACCCTGTCTGGAAAAACAAAAGTAAAAGCTAGCAATTGTTAAAACACCGTATGCCTTAATACTGAGTCCAGCACTTGTTTATGTGGCAGCTGACAAGTCTCTAAGTGTCCCAGAGTCTGTGTGCTTGTTGAGGTATTATTTGTTTATCCCTCTTTAAGTTTAGGATTTGCTCACTGCTTGCCCACAGTGATTCTTCTTTTATTCTTGTATTTTCTGTTAGTTGCCAGTCAGATCTGTAGTTTCTTTATGCATAGATTTTCTTCTGCCAGCTAGCTTACAACTTGACTGTCCCTTGTTTAACTTCTTTCTACAATATGTGCTCAGGTAGCAAATGGTTCCTCGTTAAAAGTCAGTTTTTCCTCAAACAAATCTAATAGACAAATGCATTAGATGTTAATGAAGAGGAAGCTGGAGGTGAGGGGATTGAGGGCAAAACAAACCAAAAACACTGAGGCACAGAGATGTGAAGTAACTCTCCAAGGTCACGTGCATACCAACAGGGTCCTGGGACAAAGGATGATGAGCAATGAGTCTGTAGCCGTTTATTCATGTGTATTAGTATTGTATGTTGTACCTTCATACTATAGTAAAGCTTTCTTAAGATCATATTGTGTTGTGCAGGCATAAATAGATATAGAAATTAGCTCACAGTATGCTGTTTTTAAAATTCAGTTAAAGAAACAGTTTCCTGCTATGGCTCTGAAGATTCCTGCCAAGAGAATATTTGGTGATAATTTTGATCCAGGTAAGCAAAAGCTTTATAGTATAATTGTTGAGTTCTAGTTGAAGTTTGAAGAAGTAGGTCATGTACTCACTGAAGAATATAATTGTTCAGAACTTTTTTTTTTTTTAGATAGAATCTTGCTGTCTAGCCTAGGCTAGCCTCAAACTTATGATCCTCCTGCCTCAGCATTAGGCATGCACTGCTACTATACCTATTTTGTCCCCAAGTCTATGATACTCAATCTACTTCACTGTTGAGAAGATGCATAAGCTATGCACCATGGAGAGATAGCAAATGGTTCTTCAGTAAGAGGCAGTGTTTAGTGTCAAGATACTTAATTCCTCAAAATGTAAGCACCCTGGGCATTGACTCTATCTTGCTTTTAACAGTGAAGCTGTAGTTTTCTTCTGGAGCGTCTACAAAGCTCTCCCTCCTTCAGTACCAAATACCAGCTAGGGAATCACTTCTGAACCACAGCCTGCTGCCCTGTGCTTGTCCGTTCTCCCATGAATGTCTCATGATAATTGTGTAAGATGACAGAAATATGACTACTGGTGTACACCTGTCTGTCTTTCAGATTTTATTAAACAAAGAAGAGCAGGACTGAATGAGTTCATTCAGAACTTAGTCAGATATCCAGAGCTTTACAACCAGTAAGTACTTTCCTTTTATTCTAAAGGGACAGTGAAACAAAACCCAAGAGTACTGATTAAACCTCAGGAGGAGTTTTGCGAAACTGTGTGAAATCTTCCTGGAACACATTCTCCTAATGTTCTGTATCACTTTCCCTTCAGCTCAGACGTTTCCTTCCCTTTGTGCTTGTGTGATGCCTTTGCTAGGTTTCTGGTGACCAAAGTCCACTTGAAAATGAAAGGGGTTGTTTCATCTGGCAGCTCTCAGATTGTACCTCACTGAGGGAAGCCAGGGCAGAACTGAACCAGAAGCCTTGGTGGAATGCTGCTGCTTGCTGGCCTGCTCCTCACGGCTTACTCAAGCAGCTTGCTTGTGTGCCTTGCAGCACCTCCGGGTGATGGCACCACCCAGTGAGCTGGGCCCTGCCCCATTAGTCATTAGTCAAGAAAATACACTACAGCCTTTCCTATAGGCAAATACAATGGTTGCATTTTTTTTTCCAATTAAGAATCCCTCTTTATAGATCACTGAGGCTTGTTTTAAATTCTCAAACATGCCAACCATGCCGAGGGGTGGTGGTGCACACCTTTAATCCCAGCACTTGGGAGGCAGAGGCAGGCGGATTTCTGAGTCCGAGGCCAGCTTGGTCTACAGAGTGAGTTCTAGGACAGCCAGGGCTACACAGAGAAACCCTGTTTCGAAAAAACATAAACAAAAACCAAAAAAATACGAAAAATACCAACCAAGACATAGAAATGTTATGGATTACTGTTTAAATCAGTTTGCATTATAGTTAAAACATCTTGTTAACCAGCTGGTACTATATTTATCCATCACTTGGAAGGTACCTCGGTATCTGTGACACCATTAGGATCAGACTGCACATCATCCCTATGTTCCAGAAGCTTGGGTAGCTGCACTGGGATCCTCCCCAACCTCAACTCTTAGCCCTTTCTCCTCCCTCTTCTGAGCCTTGCGGGAGTCAGGGTGACACTGTGCTATCCCATTTGTGACTGAGTGCCCCTGGCATGGTCTGCACTTTAGTCACTTGTGGTAACAGATATCTTTACATACATGTGCACTTTACAAGTAAATGTCTTCTGCTCTGGGTAGAAGAAATCCAGGACCCCATGAACAAATAACCAAGAGGTTTTAAGCCGACATTTTCTCTGTAATAAGACAAGATACTTCGTATTGTGTAGATCTTGTCGTTTGTTAACAGAACTTAGTTTTCATTTTAATATAAAATTCTCTTAAAATGCTGCATATAAAAGAGTGAGAAGCCAAACAACACGTGTACCATGAGTGTGTACCGCATGCTTATTGCTGCTGTCAGGGAAACATGCTTTTAAATGGCTTTAGTAACCTTGGTGGAGCATGCTTATAATTCCATACCTGGAGGGGCCGGAGGAGAAGACGGTCTAGGCCAGCCTGGGCTATATTACACCTCGTCACAGCTTCTTGACCCATTTGTTTTAAAGGAAAAGGTATTTTTAAAAATAGGAAAATATGATTTTAAAATTATGTTTTTTAACTGGAATAAAGTCTGTTTCTCTGACCTTTGGATTAAAAGGGGGGATATTTGAATATATTGGCAGTAAATATTGGGTCCCAAAGCTGAACACTGGTACTTTTGACTAAAACCCTAAAATACTAATACCGGGCTGGCCTTGAACTCAGAAATCCGCCTGCCTCTGCTTCCCAAGTGCTGGGATTAAATGCGTGCGCCACCACCGCCCGGCTGTGTCCTTCTTTTCTTCCTTTGTTTATTCAGTGCAATATTTTGAGGTTCATCCCTGTCCTAACAGGCATAAGTACCTTGTTCCATGGTTTACTACATTGTGTTTGTCCATTTATTAGTTGGTAGACATTTGTGGCATTTCTCCTTTTGTGCTGTCACAAATAATGCTACTATAAATACTCGTGTATGAAATTCAGGATAAATATATTCTTATGATTTGTGCATGTAAACCTAGAGTGAATCATTAAGTAATGTTTAACAGTTGTAAATAGCCTTCTTTTTTAAAACAATTTTTTATCTTTCTAATTTTCTACAAGTTTTATTTGTATTAGGTTGTTAAGACCATTCATGGACGGTGTATGTGTGCATCAGGATAGCAATTTGGTCATTAATTGGGATTTTCATTAGTACATGAATAGTCTGCTTTAATTTTACTCCACCCCTCCCATCAGCTTCTGTTTTGTACTCATGTGGAAATCTACTCTAATAAACATTAATAGGATACATATATATCTCTGTATTCAAGGAAAGACTTGCCTCGCATCCGTGGGCATACACGGAGGAGAGGGCACCTGTCTATGTTCATCACAGAGTGCTTCACGCTATAGGTTCATGTCATTGCGGGATGCCAGCTGGTGTTCTCTATAGGCAATTACTATAGCTGGGTTACTCCTCCTGGTGACAGGAGCCCCTTTGCCTTCAGTTTATTATGAGAAAGAGAAGACTGACCTGCAAATGGTCCCCACCCCACCCTCACCCATTGCTTACATTATAATGGAAGTGTCTACATCTGGGAAAATGTGTTCCTGGTTTCTCCAAGCCAGTCTGCTTTTCAGGAGAGGCTCACTCTCCGTCCCACCAGCAGCACGTGAGTGAGGCCCTCCCTGCTCTGGATATCCTTTTAGCGATCTGACTTTTGCTGGTCAAGTGGATGTGAAGTGAATCTCAGTTTCAGTTTCCATTTTGGATTTCCTCTAGTGTGAACTGTCTGTTTATAACTTTGCCTGTTGGGTTCCCTCTTTTTAAAAGCAGAACTTCTTTGTTCCTATTACAACAATGAATAATACAGTTTGTAATTCTCTTGCTGCAAATGCTAATACTGTGGTTTCTGTGTTTCTTTTTAAAGGGACACTAGCTGTTCACATGCTGTGAGAGTAATACGTTAATCTTTGTTTTCAGTCCAGATGTCCGAGCATTCCTTCAAATGGACAGCCCGAGACATCAGTCAGACCCATCTGAAGATGAGGATGAAAGAAGTACTCCGAAGGTAGCAGGGGCACTGTGCTTGACAGAGTAGCCACCACAGATATGTGCTTAACAACCGCAGACTTGTGGGTCTCACCTCAGAGCAGCATTAGGGCAGAACCAAGGGATTGTGTCTGCGCTAGGTTCTAGTGTCTGCACTGTAGAATACCTACAAACAGTCACACCATTTATACACTGTTACCCACCGTTCTGTTTTCTTTTCATGTGTATTATATGTGCTGTTGTGTGGTTCATATGTGTGGACATGCGTGTGGAGGTTGATATTGGGAGTCTTCTAGAGAGCCCTTACATTTTACTCAATGAAGCAGGACCTGGCAGCTTACTCTGGGGAGTCCTGTCTCCTGTAACTCCTTGAGGCTGGAGTTATAGGTAAGCTGCCAGTGTCTACCTGGCATCTGCGTAGCTTCTGTGGCTCCAAACTCTAGTCCTCTTGCTTGTGTGGCTTATCTGCTTTAACCACTGAGCCATCTCCCAGCCCTGAGCACTGTCTCTCACAAAAGACGCACATTGTGCTTTGTAGTAAAAAGCATAATGCAGGTTGTTCATAATATTGAAACTCAGTAGAATAAGCTTATTTTTTGAAATTACTTTTGATATTCACCTTTGCATGCTGTGAAGAAAGAGAAAAATGTAAACCAGGGTTATTAAATGTAATAATTAGAAGTACAAATATGTAATCTTGGAATGTAGTTGATTAGTGTATGCCGTATTTAAAAATTACTTAGGAATTTTTATAGATGAGATAACCTTTCACACACAAATCTCACGGTTTGTGTCTGTACAGTCTGTACGGTCATGCTTGTGCTGATATGCATTTTTAAAGTAAGCTTTGGCATACTACTATGTGAAATCAATGTATAAATTTTTTGTGTATATTCACATTGGAATATAGTTTCTTTAAAAGATACACAAAAGTGAAATGAAGTGTGTGTGTGTGTGTGTGTACATGCATGCTGATGTATGGGCACGGGCGTGGAGGTCAGAGGACTTGAGGTTTCCAGGGGAATCGAACTCAGCTCTTCAGACTTGGTGGCAAGTGCCTTTACCCGCTGCGCTTACCTGCCTTGCCAGCAGTTACTGAGAACTTTTAAATAGCCACACAAAGTTCGTGGCTAGAAGAGCTCTCATAGGGTATCTAGGACAAACCTCCTTATTTTATTTTTAGGAAAGGAGGCTTTAAGGAAATTTTGGGGTGGGACACATGCCGTGGCATGTATAACTTTGAGGACTGGGTTTGCTCCTCTGCCATTTGGGATCGAACTCAGATTCTCAGGCTTGGCAGCAAGGATCTTGACTCCGTGAGTCACCTCAGCAGCCCTAAAAATCTGTATTTTATGTTATTATTCATTTAAAAAGATTTATTTAATTCCATTTCCCCCCTGCATGTATGTCTGCACCACCACATGTATGCAGTGCCTGCAGAGTCTAAAAGAGTGTGTCAGATCCCCTGGAACTGAAGTTAGAGTTGTGAGCCGCCTTGTCAGTGCTGGGAAATAAACCTAGGTCCTCTGGAAGAGCAGCCAGTTCTCCTGATCAGTTCTCTCCAGTGCCCTCTGCCTCCTGATTTTAAAGAGAAAAATATGAGTCAGGGGAAATCAAGAAACTTAGAATCTCAATTAGTCGTCAATAATTTTGACTTTACCATCAATACAGTGATTGAATATCATCTTTTAGCATAGTACATACAGGGAAATACTGTCTAACTTACCTTTGACTAAATTTCACCATTTCAGAGAAATGCTCCACTAAGAAAACCATTACCAAGTAGTAAATATTAGCTATGTATTGATGTAAATTGGAATAAATTGTTCATGTGGTCTAATCCACACTTGTTACATCTATGCAAGAAAAATCCATTTAAAGGAAACTTGCCAGTGAAAAGGTCATAGGCTAAAAGAATCAGTGTATGGTGCTTGCAGACAGGAGCCGGACATGGCTGTCCTCTGAGAGGCTCTGCCAGTACCTGAGTAAGACAGTACTCACTTTGGACTGAATCTGGGGACCCCAAAGGAAGAATTAGGGGAAGAACCGAGGGAGCTGAAGGGAATTGCAACCCCATGGAAAGAACAATATTGGTTAACCAGAGCTCCCAGGGACCAACCAAAGAGTACACATGCTTGACCCATGGCTCCAGCTGCGTATGTAGCAGAAGATGGCATCAGTGGTCCAGTAGAGGCTGGATGCCCCAGAGAAGGGGGGGGGTGCTAGAGAGGTGAGGCAGGAGTGAGTGAGTGGGTGGGTGGGGGAGCAACCTCTTAGAGGCAAAGGGGAAAAGGGTAGGAGGCGGGGGGGGGGGGAGTCATGGAGGGGAGGACTCGGAAATATAAATAAATAAAATAATTATTAAAAAAGTATCAGTGTAGAATTTATAACTTAGAGTTATATTATCAGATTCTGTAAAACACTACATTATTTAATGCTAAAAGCTAATCTGAAGTTAAACCACAGCATAGTATATAGTCTTAACTTATAATACTATGATTCGTGTATCTCTCTCCTCTGGGAAGTGAAATTTATTGCATAAAAGTTTTTATATCAAGATAGAATAAATTAGGGTAATGACTTTAAAGTTGGCTGTAAGATTTTAAAATAACAAACGTTCTTCAGAATATTTGAAGGAGGAGAGTGCTTGTCATTTATTTTTTTATAAAGTTCTTTGTCCCTGGAGATTATAAATCTGAAGTAGATTTCAATAAAAATATGATAATCTTAAATGGAATATTACTATATTCTTGTAAAGGTGTATGTACTAGATATACATAAACGTCATTTAATTTCCTGAATGTATAAATATCTTCAAAGTGGATTTATGGGAAGCTAATTTCACTTGTACTTGGCTTTTGTAAAAGTGTCCACTGCGGGGTGGGACAGAATACCTGCCCAGAGCCCCTGGTTTAAGGCCTTGCACCTCTGGGAACACATGCTGCCTAGGACAGGACCACTGGATTCAACCTAGGGGGGTTTCAGTTGAGTTTTGAAGTGAACTAAAATCTTTTAAAGTTAAATTGCTTTGTGCTGTAACAGGTAAGTAAGGCTTCACTGCTGAATTGATCCTGTGTCTAAAATTTTTAAACCACTAAACTGCTGGAGGCGAGAGATAAATGCTGTTGTGTTTACTTTGGAGATGATTCTGCCAGAGGCTGAGAGAGCAGCCAAACTTCCCATGGGTGAACCTGAGTTTGGTTGGATCCATCCCCTGTGCCAGAGGAAAGCTCAGTGTGGCAGCTTAGCCTGGGACCGCGGGCGGGTCCTGAGGGGGCGGGTCCTGGGGGCGGGTCCAGGCTCAGTGAGATTGTCTGTTAGAGTTGAGGAAGATCCAGGCCACCAGGGCTCCACTCTTCTCAGGGCACATCTGCTGTACAGACTCCTCATGGCTGTCAACCTGGGGTTAAACTTGTTTTTTTTCTTTTTTTAATATTTGAAAACCAGAAAGCATGGTAACTAGCTTCTGAATGTAAAGTGTGTGTTCCTGTTAAGGTGTTAAAGTTAAAGCTTCCTGTTAAGGTGTGTTTTCTGTGCTCATCTCTCCTGCGCAGCTTTGCCTGTTCCTTGTTCACTTAACGCTCAGTGTCATTTCTGACCCGTCTTTCTCCTTGCAACAGCTCTTGAAAGTTATCATAATAAAAGTGACTGCTTATACCGATTATATTTAAGAATTAGGACTTCAGGCTTCTTTAACATATATTGTTATCTGTGGTACAGTTAAATAATTTTATATCAAGGCATCCATTGATTTGTAATCTTTGACACTAATGAGAATACTATTTTCCCCCCTCACTAAATAGCCACATTCTACCTCACGGAACATCAACCTGGGACCAACTGGAAATCCTCAGTAGGTTTAATTTATTTCAACTTTTTTTTTTATTTTGAGAATGGGCATTTTTGTGAAGTTATACCATTTGACCTGGAAGCCCGTGAAGTATGGCAGTAGATGCAGTAGGTGCCTCATGCGTTTCACTGCTCTAGCAGAGTTAGACGTGTGTGTGTGTGTGTGTGTGTGTGTGTGTCTGTGTGTGTGTGTGTGCGCGCGCGCGCGTGTCTGTGTGTGTGTGTCTGTGTGTGTGTGTCTGTGTGTGTGTGTCTGTGTGTGTGTGTCTGTGTGTGTGTGTCTGTGTGTGTCTGTGTGTGTGTCTGTGTGTGTGTCTGTGTGTGTGTCTGTGTGTGTGTCTGTGTGTGTGTTTACATGGTCACATTTGCTTCCTGCTGTTCAAAAAATTATTTCATTAAAGAACAAAATAGCCCAAAGAACAGGTTCTTGTAGAAAAAAATACCTATATTTACATTAATATTTTTAATATATCCTCTTTATTTTTAGTTATTTTTTAGTTAACATATAAAATACTGGCTTCTCATGACATTTTCATGTATGTATTGGTATGCTCTGGTCATACTTGTCCCCTAACACACACATTGACCCCTTCCTCTCTGCCAAATAGTCCCTTTCCAATTTCCTGTTATTCCTGTGTGCACCTGTTGTTAAACCTTGACTCAACGTATGAGAGAAAACGTTTTGTCACTTCCTGTCGTGCTTTGTTCTCCCTTCCTCTTGAGGTCCCCGTCTCCTCCCATCTAGTGTTGCTGCTTTTGCATTCTCTGTGTGTGAGAGAAGATGTGTGCACTTAAACCTAGATTATGCATATGAGAGAAAATGTGTGCCATTTGTCATTCTTGAGTCTGGCTAATTTGCTTAATGCATGCCTGTTAATTTTTACCTTTTTTAATATTTAACCTGGGCCGAATGGTAGGTTAAGTGTGTGAGAGCAGACTTTAGACCTTCTTAGAGTTCATGTAAATTACTGTGTGTGTGGACGTGTGCGCGGAGATCACAGGGCAGCTTTTAGGGGTCAGTTCTTTGCTCGCACCGTGCGGTTCCCAAGCATCAAACTCAAGTCGTCAGGCTTGGGGGGGGGCGAGCTCTTCCGCGGCGAGCTCCTCCGCCTGCCGCTGATCAGATCACCTGGTTTTGGTGGGTTGGTGGGCTGGTTTTGCTAACTACTTGACATTTCAAACCTAAATAAAGATGCTCCTCCTCTGGTACAACCTAGGCATTCTAGGCTTTTTGTAGCAAACACTTGTAGATCCTTAAAGGTCACTGTCCTCCCTGCAGGCACGTGCCTTTGCCCACAGACAGCCAGTGCTGTTTCTCACTGCTAGGCTTGAATAACAAGAAGGCAGTGTTGTTCTCTCTGGAGTTCTCTTCCTGGCTTCTCTTCATCGAATGCATGCATGAGAACAGTCTACTGAAGTGTTTGATTTCAGTGCGCACTGAGGAACTTAGATGTTAAACATTGGAGATTTCTCTCCCTCAGAAAGAGTCCCTGGGGGCCTGGAGAGGTGGTTCAGCAGTTATGAGCACTGACTGCTCTTCCAGAGGTCCAGAGTTCAATTCCCAACAACCACATGGTAGCTCATAACCATTGGTAATGGGATCCGATACCCTCTTCTGGGGTGTCTGAGGAGAGCAACAGTGTACTCACATAGATATAAATAAATCTTTTTTTAAAAAGGAAAGAAGAAAGTACCCTTGGCATTTTTATTGGGTTCTAGCACCTGGTACCTTGTTTTGAAGAACAGGGTTTATATAATTTAATTGGGGAAAAAATGATATTGCTCTTAACAAAGGAAATGTACTAGTATAAAAGCTTGGAAAATCATGCTCAGGGATCCAAAGATTTTGTTCCCCCACATTAATTTATTAAATTAATGAGGTACAAGAAAATGTTTAAAAGTTAATATCTTAATTTCTAGAAGACTCATTTTTTTGCCGTTGTTAATTTCTTTCAGTGCTAAGCCAACTGACTTCGATTTTTTAAAAGTTATTGGAAAAGGCAGCTTTGGCAAGGTAAGTTCTTAGTGTTGCTTTCCATGATCAAGCACTCAGGGAACGTCTGCTTTACATGTGTGAGTCATTGGGCTTTTCTGTTGGCAAGATACGGACTTAATATTCTTTCTTTGCTGAGTCTTAAGGAGACAAGGCATGTGCTGAAATTTTTAGGTGAAGCGCTTAGACTCAACATGTATTTATTGAGAATTTAGTGTGTACCAAGTGCTTGTCAGGGTTCTATTGAAAAACTGACTTAATCCAAAAAAACAAAAAGAAACAAACAAACAAAAAAAAAAAAAAAAACAAGCTGGGAAGTAGTGGCGCACACCTTTAATCCCAGCACCTGGGAGGCAGAGGCAGGTGGATTTCTGAGTTCGAGGCCAGCCTGGTCTATAGAGTGAGTTCCAGGACAGCCAGGGCTACACAGAGAAACCCTGTCTTGAAAAACAAAACAAAACAAACAAACAAACAAGCATGCATTTACAGATGAGCCAGTCTGTATCAGAGAAAGAAGGGTCGGGTGGGTGGGAGTTATCAAAAAGAGGAAACAATTGGGAAGGCAGGGTGTTGCTCAGTCCAGTGCTGTAGAGAGTAAAGGATGCGGAACCTGTCTGTGTTTGGACAGAGGACGTTTATACTAAAGGGGGTTAGACTCCATCTTAATGAATTCCAAATGTTAGTATTACTCGGATTTTATAGCTTTTACGGTCTCCTCATTTCCTACCTAGCTACCACTTTACACGGAGGTTTCGTGTCTGCTTGGGTTCGTCTTGGCTGTCAGTTACCCAGACTTCCCTTGCTTTTGCTGTCCTTGACAGTTTGAAGCCTAGTGAGCATGTGTAATGTAGGAAGCCCCTCTGTTG
Organism: Apodemus sylvaticus; assembly: GCF_947179515.1. Classification (NCBI taxonomy): domain Eukaryota; kingdom Metazoa; phylum Chordata; class Mammalia; order Rodentia; family Muridae; genus Apodemus; species Apodemus sylvaticus. Next base: position 11,313,947 of record NC_067474.1, on the reverse strand, counting down.
GCTGCTCTGATATTTTTTTCATGTTTACACTGAGGTTGTGTATTTGGACTAGAGAGACAGAGGCAGTTCTAGAAGTAAGCATGCCGGTGTCAGGAGTTGATGTGCTGGGTTTTGGAATGCCTTGGGACGTGCCCATTAGTTTACACAGCTTAATTTATGGTAGCCTCAAATACCTTGTAGTTCTGCTCATGTATCAGGTAATGGAAATGTATATGAATTGTATTCATAAGCAGTGTCATCACTGAGAACATCACAAAGTGTGCTTACAGACGCTTAAATATTATAGCCTACTACATGTCTAGGCCATGAACTATATGCCATTGTATACATGTCAATCGTTGACCAAAACATTGTTGTGTGTAGCACGACCCTCCTTTTCTAGTACAATATCCTCTGTTTTTTTTAATGTATACATTACATTATACATTATAGCCAGACCATTATAAAAAATACAACAGTCTGTGTTGGCTCTTCCTCTAAGCTCTTGTGAATTCAGAGCCTGTAAGAGAAGCCTGCATAAAATACCGCATGGGCTGGAGAGATGGCTCAGCAGGGTTAAGAGCACTGACTGCTCTTCCGAAGGTCCTGAGTTCAAATCCCAGCAACCACATGGTGACTCACAACCATCCGTAATGAGATCTGATGTCCTTTTCTGGGGTGTCTGAAGACAGTGTACTTACATATAATAATTAAAGAAATCTTTGGTCTGGAGCAAGCGGGGCTGTAGTGAGCAGGCTGGATAGAGAAGAAAAATGTCTGAAGACAGCTACAGTGTGCTTACATATAATAAATGAATAAATCTTTAAAAAAAACAATGCATATCCACTGAAGATAATCAACCCCTTTATGTACCTACCAAGGTTATAGCTTTGGAATTTTATTTACTTATGAGTATCTGTGTGTATCTAAGTCAGAAAGAACCTGTGGGAATCAGGTCTCCGTTACTGTGGGTCCCAGGAATCAAACTTCTCATCAGGCTGAGGAGGAGTCACGTTTATCCACTGAGCCATCTCCACAGCCCCATTTCAGTATTTTCTAAGCAAACTCCTTGAAATGTGACACATACAGAAAGTTCTTGAATAGTGTGCATTTTGGTGGTGAATTTAGTAAAAATCTCATTACCAATATATTAAATAACAAATAAAGGATCTCTAGCTATTCAAATAACTAGAACCCTTTTTGTTCTAGTTGATCTTAAAATATCTACTTGATATTAAAATATCTAAGAGGAAGAATTGCAGAAGTAAATTCTGTAGTGTTTAATCTTCAACAGAAAACACAGGTCCCTTGTGGATGTGCTCTTTAGAAACTTTAATAAGATTGAACTCTCCACTCATTTGCAAATCTTTCCAACAGGTTCTTCTTGCAAAACGGAAACTGGATGGAAAATTTTATGCTGTCAAAGTGTTACAGAAAAAAATAGTTCTCAACAGAAAAGAGGTAAAATAAAATGGCTCCTGTTTCTCTTGAGTCTATTTCTTTATGAGCAGCTGTTTTCTGGTATATAATAACAAATTGATGTTTTGCATTCTTTTTCCAGCAAAAACATATCATGGCCGAGCGCAATGTGCTCTTGAAAAATGTGAAGCACCCGTTTCTGGTTGGACTGCACTATTCTTTCCAAACAGCTGAAAAACTTTATTTTGTTCTGGATTTTGTTAATGGAGGGGAGGTGAGTTTTGAAATTATTGATAGAGACAATGGCTAGGAAAAAAAGTAGCGTGAAGTCCGAAAAGTTCTTACGTAAGGTTGAGCTGATCATGTTTCGTCAACAGCTACCATAGAATGAAAACAGTATTAGATGGGCCATGCAGGACATAGAGGAGTTACAGGCATCGTGTGTGGTTTTGAAAATGCTGTATTGCAAAATTGAAATGTTAGTGTAAAATATGATATGTAATTTAGGTAATTGTTGTTCCAACCATTGCCTAGGTATGATAGCCAGATATGTTATTTTCTTAAATGATCAAACTATCCATCAGTGAGTGACCCCTCCCCAGAGTTAAGCCAGCGCAGGAGTGTTTGATGTTGCATCACCTTCCTGATGGTACATATGCTTTTCAGCATGTTAGAGTCTAGCAAGATCTGCCTCAGAAAAAGGATTTTTTTTCAAAGAAAAAGATAATTGTAATCACAGAGTCCCCTCTTTTGTTTGTACCAGTAAACCATGATCCCCAAAACTTACTCAGAAGACTATTGAAACCCATTCTTAAAACCGCTACTGTTACAGCAGCTGATACTGTGACAGTGTGTGTAGAGTATTACTTACATGCCCAGGACTCTGGCTCCTTGTGTATTACTTTATTGTCACATAGCTACATTGTATAAGACAAAGCCAAGTCATGGAGTTGTAGCTACAGAGTGATGGGGGCAGCCTGGTGACAGGTTTCAGGCAGTGGCCATCCCTGTTCCTTTACTTCCCAAACCCCTTAGATTTCTAATTCAGTTAATCTCTGATCCACAAGTGTCTCTAAAGTTCATTTAAGTAGTACATCTTGTAACATCTTTACAAAGGAGTCCCCCATCCCTCCATATCAGCAGAGGAAAGACTCAATGTTACTGTACTTCAGTTAATATAGAACAAAGGTGACAGAAAAAGAGAATGAAGCTGGGCGTGGTGGTGCACACCTTTGATCCAGCACTTGAAAGGCAGAGACAGGGAGATCTCTGTGAGTTCAAGGCCATCCTGGACTACAAAGTGAGTTCTAGGACAGCCAGGGCTACACAGTGAAACCTTGTGTAATAAAAATGGGGAGGGGGGAGAGGGAGAGGGAAGGAGGAAGGGAGGGAGAGAGAGAGAGAGAATGCAAATATGAAATATAAAATGAGTTGCAAGCAATAAAGAAATTGAGTTCAGAGACAAGTTTGTCAGCATTACTCTGTTCCACTTAAGTTCGAAGGTAGACATCTCAGTCTACCTTATTCAGCCTCCCTTCTCTGCTTCTCAGTCTTTGAAGTGTTCATGGGAGACATCTCAGTGGATGAGGGGCCACTGCAAGTTTCCTCTTTTATCAGTGATTTCATGTTTTGGGGCTGTGCGTTTGGACCCTGTTTACACAGTGGTTGTTCAGACCTCAGCAGCAAAGGCAGAAAGATGCATGGCTGCCCTCCACAGGATGAGCTGTGCTAAGATACTGGGCAGTCAGTCAGTCAGCCGTAGGGGATGGAGTACTGTGGCGTGCACTGGGGGTGTGGGGGTGTTCAGTGTGGCTGGCTGCAGGTAGACTGGAGATAAAGACCAGGAAGAAGGGTTGAGGTGGAGTGTGGTTTCATCCTGTGCTCTGTTATGATTAACTTTTTCTTTTAGGTGTGTTGTCTTGTTTCTGTTGTTTATAGTTCTTTCTGACTCGTCACTCTCTATGTAGACACAGCTGTCTTTAAGCTTGTGACAATCCTTCTGCCTCAGCCTCCTAAGTGCTGGGCTTACAGGCATGTGCCAACATACATGGCTTTTGTTTGGTTGGTTGGTTTTTATGTAGAGTCTCATTAGGTAACCTAGGCTGTAGGCCTCAGTCTCAGCCCTTCCCGTCTCCGAGTGCTGGGTGACACTCCTGTACCAAGGTACCCAGCTCCTCCTGTTCTCCCGTTGTTTTCAAACCTTGATCTGGGACATGGAATTTTTGTGAACTACTTAATCTCTTCATTAGAACCAAGTGGAGTGTCAAAGAACGAGCTCTAGGATGCTGGGCAGATCAGCTTCTCTGAGCTAGGTTCCTCGTCAGTTTCCTACCTCAGGTCTGTTGATTGGGAAGATTAAAGAACATAAGTGTATACAGACCTCTTACAGAGCTCTCGGTTTACCAAGCCAGCCACGAGGCCAGTAGTTCCATAGTATTTACATGGCAACATCAGGGTCGTAGATTCTCTTTCGTCTCTTCTGAAGTGGCTAGCTGCAGTGGTATGGAGACTGTCACACTGAGGACTGAGTGTGGTGCATGGGAGATGGGAGAAGTCAGTAAGAACAACCCAGACTCATGTTTGAAGACAGTGGTACAGTAACTGGATAAGAGACAGAGATACGGACAGCTTTCCTGAGCTTCCCGATCAGTGTATCAGACACGATACTGTTGCGCGATGCTGCACTAGCGATGCTGCACTAGCGATGCTGCACTAGTGACTACACTAGGGAGTGTCCACACTAACAGCTCCCTCCACCCTGCAGCTCTTCTTTCACCTACAAAGAGAGAGGTCTTTCCCGGAACCCAGAGCGAGGTTTTACGCCGCCGAGATCGCCAGTGCCTTGGGTTACCTGCACTCCATCAAAATAGTGTACAGGTGAATCATTGGTTTAAATTACATGGAAAATAAATACCCTGAAATGGTTAAGATTCCTTGAAATGTTTCAGATGATAATCATATTTTTCTTTTAATTTGGTATAGAGACTTGAAGCCAGAAAATATTCTTTTGGATTCAATGGTAAGTATTATTTTATTAAAAATCTTGTAGTCTTCATTTCTTTGTTGTTAGGTGTGGTAGGAGATTGTCTTAAAGGTTCCATACTGTATGATTACATTTCTGTAATATTCTTGATTATGCTTTGATTAGCCTGTTAGTGTTTATAAAGGGACAAGGTTGAAAAAGGAGAGCCCACAAAGATAAAGAATGCGCATGAGGCCTCTAGTGAGGAAGTAGTTCTGTCTTGACTGTGGTGAGAGCTACAACGGTTCACATACAGTGCATAGGACTGCACATGTGCACACAGGATCACACTTGCAAAGTATGACACCAAATAAAGCCAATATTGTAATTAACAGTTTTGTACTACTGTGAATTTCTTGCTTGACATTTGAACAAAATGTTGTCTCTGGGGTAAGCTTGATGAGGTTACAATCTCTACTGTTTTTGAAATTTTATTGGTTATTGGCCGGGCGGTGGTGGTGCACGCCTGTAATCCCAGCACTTGGGAGGCAGAGGCAGTCGGATTTCTGAGTTCAAGGCCAGTCTGGTCTACAGAGTGAGTTCTAGGACAGCCACGGCTACATAGAGAAACCCTGTCTCGAAAACAAACAAAAAACAAAAAAACAAAAAAAAATTATGTTATTATAGTTATTTTAAAATAAAAAAGGGTTTCGGAGTTGTCAGTTCAGCTCCAAGTATATAACTCAGTGGGTAGAGTGATTGCCTAGCATGCAAGAAGCCCTGGATTCACCTTCCTTTATAAAAAGGGTGCAATTGTACATACCTGTAATCCCAGCACTTGGCAGTGGAGTCGGGAGGCTCAAGCTATCCTAGAGCTTAAGGCCAGCCTAGGGCTATATGAGACTCTGTTTCAAAAAAAGCTAAGAATAATGAGCTAGCAAGATTACACAGTACGTTAAGGACACTTGCCACAGAGTCTGATAGCCACCGTTCCATTTCAAGGACCAATGTTGGATGGAGAGAACCGACCTGCACACATGCGTGCACATGCATGTGCAAGCATGTACACACACACACACACACACACACAGTAAATAAATTTTAAAAAGTATAAGGGAGTAGAGGGGTGGATCTGTGGTTAAGAGCTACTGCTAGTCTTACCGAGGACCCAGGTTTGGATCTCAGTGTCCACATCTGGTGGTTCACAACTACCTGTGTCTCTAGTTACAGAGGGTCTGGTGCCTTCTGGTATTCTCAGGCCCCTGCCTTCATGGGGTAGGCATGGACTCACACAGGCACACATACACAGAAAATAAAAAGTTGTTACAATGAAAAGCTAGTTAATTCATGTCTATACATTGTTAGTTCATGTCTACACATTGCTTTATCTTACTGACTTCTATTTGTCAGGGACATGTTGTCTTAACGGATTTCGGGCTTTGCAAAGAAGGAATTGCTATTTCTGATACCACCACAACTTTTTGTGGTACACCAGAGGTAAGAAATATGTCTGATCATTGATACAATTTATAAAATATAAATACAAGTCACACCCTTCATCTACAGAAGAGATGAAATAAAGCCTGTTAGAGTGTATAGTGGGTATTTTTTACTGTGGTTGTGACATGCCACAAGACCCTTTTGAAGGTCAAAATGAGAATGTACAACTCCTTGGAAATCTAGACAGTACATCTTTAGTATGAGTAATAGCACCTAAAAATTGTTCCCTTTTCAGTTCCTAAATTCTGTCTGGTATTCACTGTGTTACTGTCATGTTTCTGTTTTCTCTGTAGTACCTTGCACCTGAAGTGATCAGAAAGCAGCCCTATGACAACACTGTGGACTGGTGGTGCCTGGGAGCTGTTCTGTATGAGATGCTGTATGGGCTGGTACGTGTTTCCATCCTAATTGTTCCACTGCACCATTGATAACACAGTAATTAGTAATCCTGAAGAAGCTTAGGTAGGGCCAGCGATGCAGTACTGGCCTTGTTAAGGGAGTCTGACACCGTGTTAGGAATACTCACATGAAGAAAAGTTTTATTATTTTCAAACACCAATATATATTTTCTGTATTCCTTGAGGCGTCTCTCTTCTTTGGGCAGTTTGAGAAATAGACACCCAATCATAGCATTGAACTTCCTTGTTTCCTTTCATTTTGTTTGCACCAGACGTCACCTGCCTAATTTCAGAAAGATGGAAATAGAGTTTTCATTTATTAACATATTACTGTTATGTCTTAAAAGTGATGCCTTTGGGGTTTGCCTTTCATTCTGTTTTTATGGGGTTGAGTTAATACAGGCATTTTCAGGTTTCCTACCACTGGATACCACCTGTTTCCCTTCTCTGAAAACATCATGGCTTAATTCACTGCAGAAAAACAATGTTTACTGTGCAATTGAATTCTACAGTTTTCAGTTAAGATGCCTAAGGCCAGCCAGAGCTACTGGTTAAAATGGAAATTGTTTTACTATACTAAGATATCACTCCAACCCAGGGCAACCTATTTAGTTAGGCTTTTTAGTTTATATATCTTCTTAACAGTATATTTTTCTTTTGTGCGTGCGTGTGTGTGTGTGTGTGTGTGTGTGTGTGTGTGTGTGTAAGCCAGAAGCCAGTGGTAGGTGTCTTCTTCAATAGCTGTCCACCTTATTTTTGAGGCAGTCTCTCACTGAACTTGTAGCTTACCAATGTGGTTAAATCGGCAGGTTAGCAAGCCCTAAGTAGCTTCGTGGCCCAGCACTAGATTATAGGCATGGCTGGCATTTTGTGTGGGGTACCGAAGATCTGGGTACAGGTCCTCATAGTGGCACAGCAAGTTCTTCAGTCACTGAGCCATCTCCTAGGACAGCACCTAAGTTTTGCTTTTCTCTAGCCCATTTGAAATATTTGGATTGCTTTTTAGATACTTTTTGTGGTCCCTAAGTATTCAGCAGCCCCCATGCACTGACCTCTGAGGTAGCACACAGTGCTGGTGCTGAATGCTCATCAGTGGAGGGGAGAGGCGTGCGTGTGTGTGTGTGTGTGTGTGTGTGTGTGTGTGTGTCCTACATGCTGAAGCTCAATAAAGATCAGCATATTTTAGATTCCATAGAATAACAGACAGATAACACTGTCCTTCCCTCAACTGTGGATGGCTTGTTAAAAGCTACCTTTTAAGTAATGCTAATGACAATGGATGTCAGCTACTTAATACCTTAACTTTATTTAGCCACTGATTGTCATCTAGATATTTCAGAATCCTTTATATTTCTTTGAAGGACTTTGAAAGTATAAAGTAATATTTTAAAAGGCAAAGGGTTTTTTTTTTTTTACTTTCTTACAAAAAAAATCTGAAAATGACAGAGCTATAAAACTCCATTAACTTTAAATATTATTTTTATTTCAAAACTTTTAGCTAGATCATTAACTCTAAGGATTCTCCCCAAACTGTAATTGTCACATGTACTTATGAAGGAACACTGTCTTCAGGTTGCTGTCTACTTTTTTGATGATTTTATTCTCAAATCGTTTGATATTTGTTAGATCTCGAATGCCTATTATCTGTAACTGTCATCCTACCTCTGTGTCTCAGTCATTGTTTGCTGACTGTGAAGAGATTATGAAGAGACACCATGACCAAGGCAGCTCTTACATAAACCATTTAGTGTGGGGTTTGTTGACGGTTTCAGAGGCTTAGCTCAGTATCATCATGGTGAGGACCATGGTCTGGAGCTGAGAGCTCTGTCCTGATTCACAGGTCAATATACACAAAGAGACACTTGACCTGGCATGGGCTTTTAAAACCTCAGAGTCCCACCCCCCACCCCCAGTGATAGATACACTTCCTCCAACAAGTCACATTTCTTCCAACAACTAATCCTTCTTAGTACTATACCCTGGTGACTAAGCTTTCAAGTACAGGAGCCTGTGGGGCAAGGCTGGGAGGTGGAGATTCTTATTCAAACCACACTACAATATGGCTGGCCCATCCTTATTACAAGTGTGTGATTTAAAAGCACTCTACAAAGATCTAGTGAAAATGCTCTTCCACCCAGCAGACACAAATTAAGCTTCAGAGTGCGTTAGGCTTTAAAATCTCTTTGCCATACAGTGTTGACATCTGTACTGGGCCATGAGTCTCTGTGACCCTCAAGACCAGGTCCTCTCTGAAGACCACGGTCAAGTCCAACATCTTTTCTTTTGGAACACAGTGTTTCACTGTATGGTCCTCCTTGGCCTGAAATTCACCATGTAGACCTTTGTGGAACTCACAGAGATCCACCTGCCTCTACCTTCCAAGTTCTGGGATTGATGGTGTGGGCCACCTCACTCAACAGTCCAACATCTTTTAAACCAGTTTCACATATCTCACTAACCTCTTATGTTGTTTTGCTCTTTTAAAAATTTTCCCAGCCTCCTTTTTACTGCCGAGATGTTGCTGAAATGTATGATAATATCCTTCACAAGCCCCTAAACTTGAGACCGGGAGTGAGCCTCACCGCTTGGTCCATTCTGGAAGAACTCCTAGAAAAAAACAGACAGAATCGACTTGGTGCCAAAGAAGACTTTGTACGTATCATGCTTCTGAGTATCGGTTGTTAAACTTACACAAAGTTTGGAGATAAATCCTTATTTTATTTGTTGTCTAGTGAAATATTACAGAATCGGGGCAGATGGGGAGATTCTTGTCCCTGGTTTCCAGTAGTGCTCATATACTTTAATTTAGTTCTGTTTCCCGCTTTTGTGCCTGCTCCTTACTGGCTTTCACTTGCGACAATTGCTCCTTCCCTCTTTTTATAAGGTGTTGTATAGTGCATTTACTACGTTGACTTTTTTTTTGTCTAACTTTATTTTAGAAGAAAGTTTTACTACATAGCTAAAAATTTAATGTTCCTACCTCAGCCTCCTGAGTACTAGGTTTAGAAATGTGTACCATGCCCAGAAATTTTATTTTTTGTATTTTGTTGTTGCTGTTTGTTTTGTTTTGAGAAAAAAGCCTGTGATGTGCAAACTAACATCAAACTAGCTGCCATCCACCTGTCTCTACCTCCTAAATGCTGGGATTACTGGAATGTGCTACCACACCCAACCTAGAAATTCAAATTTTTACTGCTAAATAATACAAACTTACAATACCAATCATCCAACTCATAGGCTTTTGTTGGGGTTTAAGACTATGTAAGTGTTTAAATTATTTTTTTTTTGTTGTTAAGAAAAATTTAAGGGGCCAGAGCAGTAGCTCGGGGTTAAGAGCACTGCTTGCTTTTCCAGAGGACCGTGTTAGATCCACAGCTCCTGAGCAGGTCGCACCATCTGTAACTCCGGTTCCAGGCGGTCCATGCCCTTCCTGCCTTCCAAGCGTACTACATGCATGTGGAGAATAGGCATACATGCAGGCAGAACATCCATACACACAAAATAATAGTGGATTGTTAAGAATGGCTTTTGAGACAGGGTCTTACTATGTGAAGAATTTCCTGGCACCTCCTTAAGATAATTATAGAATCTACCCATTGTTTCAGATCAGCGAACTTAACTTCAAATATTATCAATATCATGCTAATGTTAGCAGATTCACAGACTAATGAGAAACATAAACTTTTCGATCCCTTTGCCAGAAAATTTTGTAGACTGTTTTCAGCCTTCAGCTTGAACTGAGTGGCTGCTTCTGCCGCTGTCTTCCTGCCTGCCCCTCACTGTTCAGTCTTTCTCTTTCTGTCTTTGTCTTTATCAGTCTTGTTAGTGTTCATACCTCCTTCATCCTTCTGTAGTGCCAGTCAGAAATCGCAACCCTAAGCCTGGCAGTGGTGACACACGCCTGTAATCCCAGCACTTGGGAGGCAGAAGCAGGTGGATTTCTGAGTTCCAGGCCAGCCTGGTCTACAGAGTTCCAGGACAGCCAGGGCTATACAGAGAAACCCTGTCTCGGAAAAAAACAAATCCAAAAACCAAAAAAAGAAAGAAAAAAAGAAAAGGAAGGGAGGGAGGGAGGGAGGAGAGAGAGAGAGAGAGAGAGAGAGAGAGAGAGAGAGAGAGAGAGAGAGAGAGAGAGAGAGAGAGAGAGAGAGAGAGAGAGAGAGAAAGAAAGAAAGAAAGAAAGAAAGAAAGAAAGAAAGAAAGAAAGAAAGAAAGAAAGAAAGAAAGAAAGAAAGAAAGAAAAATCGCAACCCTAAATTCAGCTGCTGTGCCCTGGGCTGCTGAGCAGTGCTGAGGAAAACATCAGGTTGGGGCGGGTGCAGCTCAGTCACACGCTTGCACGGTAGTCACAAGTCTGCGCGCACCTCACTGCTGCAGGGCGCCAGACCTTTCGGCCGATGTCCACACTGCCCCTCATTATCCCAAACCCTCTCTCTCGGCTTCGAGCCCTTTGGCCTGTATCTTCTATTATGCGTCTCTGGGATTTAATTAATGCACCAGTGTCCAGTTTTGCCATCACTGGAGCCTGCCTTCTAACCCATCTAAACGACACTTGATGGAAAAAGTTGTTTACTGTACACTTGATCTCAGCTTTACTAAGAACACATACAGGCAGCCAGACCCTCTTGTTAACCAGGGAATGTTGTGTAGAGTGTTGCATGGACTAAATACAGCTCCAACAGAAACAACCTGAGGATGTTGGGTAGTTTACTCTCTCTATAACAGTAAGCTAAGGGTATACATACCTCAGTGAAATAATGTGCTTTGTGTGTAATGGCTTTGATCCCCAACACTATAAAAACAAAAAAGTAACACGCCAAAAAAGTAAATGTTTGTATTTCTTCAAGCTTTGGGGAGTGCTTGTGTTGGGCTGCCCAGCTCTGACAGCAGATGATCTTGCCTTCCGTTTCACCGGGATATAACCGCTATGGGAGTGAGTGGGTCTGGGGCTGACCCAGCTACCTACCTCTCTATGTGATCGTAGCCCGAATGGCATCTGCATCCTCTTCCTGCTGCTGTAGAAAAGGTCTATCTCCCCCTCTGTCCTCGTCTTTGCCTGGACTTGTTCGCACCTTTGCGCAAATACCTACAGCCTTGTGTTTTGCTTACTTCGTTTGGTAATTAAACATTAAGTTTAACATGTGTATCTCTGAGCTTCTCTTATAACCGTTTAGTTTCTAGGCCTTTACTGAAACTCTCAAACTCTGGTACTTGCCCTTTATATTTCTGGGCTCTCCTCTTTCCTCTGCAGTGTAAACTGTCAAGATCTTCTTCCGTCCCATGCTGTATATGTACTACCTTGTGGGTGGCCTCAGACCCTCTTCTTGGTGCAGTGGCTTTAGCTACCTTCATGTCTTCACATCACAGACTCTATCTTCCATCCAGAGCCCACTTGCAAACTCCTCAGACTCACACACTGTCTGCTTTCTTCATACTGCAGCCTGAGTTTCTTGAGCACCTTGGCCAAAGCATGTTATGAAATGAAGTCCTGGCTTGGGAGATGACTCAGCTGGAGAAGTCCTTGCCGAGCGAGCTTGAGGCCTGCTCAGACCCCCAGGAACCCCGTGAGAAGCTGTGCAGAGCACATGCTGCTATAACGCCAGCTGGAGAGGGAGAAGACAAAGGGTGTCCAGGGTCGAGCAACCCATCTAGTTGAGTCAACATTGACAAAGTGTCTTTAAGCATCAACTGGAGGGTGATGGAAAAACCAGGCATTCCCACTGGCTTGTGTTACCACACACATACATCACATACACAAAAATCCTCTAAGACTGGAATTTCACATTAAATCTCATTTAAAAAAAAAAAAAGAAATCTTAGTTGGACAGTGGTGCTGCATACCTTTAATCCCAGCACTTGGGAGGCAGAGACAGGCGGATTTCTGAGTTCAAGGCCAGCCTGGTCTACAGAGTGAGTTCCAGGACAGCCAGGGCTACACAGAGAAACCCTGTCTTGGAAATAACAAATTGAATTTTGCTGATACTCTGTCCTTTTCACACGAAGTGCCTTCATTTCCCATTTGGTTATTCTGGCCACAAGTCTGAGAAACAGGCCTCACTGCTCTTTCTTACCAACTTCTATATTTAACCAACTGTGTGTGTGTGTGAGAGGGAGAAGAGACAAGAGAATATGAACGCGAGTGAGAATGTTCCTCATTCCTGCAGGACTCCTTTCTCAACCAAACTAACCTTTCACAAGTTTCTTGTCTGAGACAATCTCTATTCATCCATTTACTTACTTACTTACTGTCCAGTTAATTCCATTTATTTATTTACTTATTTACTTATTTATTTATTTAGGATTTTTTTCTCTGTGTATCCCTGGCTGTCCTGGAACTCACTCTGTAGACCAGGCTGGCCTCGAACTCAAAAATCCTCCTGTTTCTGCCTCCCAAGTTCTGGGATTAAAGGTGTGCGCCACCACTGCCTGGCGTCTAGTTAATTCTTAATGTAGCTTTCAGAAGTCAATAGTCATGACTATTTTCTTTGTTTTATTTATTTATTTATTTATTTATTTATTTATTTGGTTTTCTTTTTAAGAAATAAAAGGAGCAGAGTTTAGTTTCCAGCACACATACTGAGTGGCTCATAAACGCCTATAACACCAGCTTCAAGGAATCCAATTTCTCTTCTGAACTCTGTGGACACCTGCATGCACACACACACATGCATGCACACACCATATACATACACACATATATGTGCACACATGCAGATACACACAAATAAAATAAATTAAGTCTCTTTTTTACAAAGTGCCCTCATTCAGAAGTTTTTTGTTTTGTTTTGTTTTATTTGTTTTTAACCCACAAGCTTTGTGGGTTGAAAGCTACTTTATAACTGCTGTGGAACCGGACTGTGGCATGCCTTGGGCGTAAGCAGGCACTTCCATGGCTTTTACATCTATCTCCTGTGTAAGACTCTGCTGACCTTTTATAATACTTTCATTTCCACATTTTTATGCTCATCTTTTAAGACTCCATGAAATAGTTAGGACAGAATGTTGAACCTGTGGGAAACTGTGTGAAAGTGACATTACTTATGTACAAGGAGCTGACTCTAAGTACCCGCCTTGCCAAGGCCCTATGACTGACATCAATATCCCATTAAAAACATTGAGTGACAAAAGGAAGTAGTGTCACCTTGTAACATTCTTCAGTGAATACTTAAATTTTTGTCATTACTAAAAAAAATATATTTTTAATATTCTAGCTTGAAATCCAGAATCATCCTTTTTTTGAGTCACTCAGCTGGACTGACCTCGTACAAAAGAAGATCCCACCTCCATTTAACCCTAATGTGGTAAGTATGCATCGTATCTAAAATAGTGAAGGCTAGACCTGCATTCATTATGGTTTTGGAAATGGATTCCCAGTCACGAAAGGAGCCAGTACCTAAGTGTGTGTGCACTCTGTCGCTGAGAGTTGTCCAGCCCAGTGGTGAGGACTTTCCTCGCATTCCACAAAAAAGGAAAAGAAGAAAGCAACAGAAACTTGAAGGTGACCAGTAAGACCACAGTTATAGCCGGGCGGTGGTGGTGCACGCCTGTAATCCCAGCACTTGGGAGGCAGAGGCAGGCAGATTTCTGAGTTCGAGGCCAGCCTGGTCTACAGAGTGAGTTCCAGGTCAGCCAGGGCTACACAGAGAAACCCTGTCTCGAAAAAAACAAATTCAAAAAAAAAAAAAAGACTACAGTTATTAGGTATCCTCCTACATAGTAATTATGAATTTGCAAAGGTCAAAAGGATGGTCTTAGTAGATGGAAGCTAAGGTAGCCATTTAGTAGCCATTATCATTTCTGTGTGTAGTAGACCAACATCCAAGTGCAATTATTTCCAAACAACTGAGTGTGTAGATAGGTGTGGTATTGTATATACATATTTGTGTGTGTGTGTGTGTGTGTGTGTGTGTGTGTGTGTGTGTGTGTGTGTGTACGTGTGTGGACCAGAGGTTAACGTATCCTCCCCAGTCTTACCCACTTTAGTTTCTGAGGCAGGCCCTCTCACTGAACCTGAGCTGACTCATTTCAGCTAGGCTGCTTGCCGGTTAGCTACAGGGATCCACCTGTCTCTGCCTCTCTAGTGCTGGGAGGACACGTGTAAACCATGCTCAGATCATGGCGTAGGCCCTGGAGATCTGAATTCGGGTCCTCATGATTGCTTGCTAAGTACTTTTATCAGTCCAGCTGTATCCTTACCCCTAGGCAAAGTCTTTTCCTGGGAATATAAATTGTCCTATTGCCAAATGGGTTTTCAGCCCCATAAGTGGAACAACAATATGAACCAACCAGTGCCCCCAGGGACTAAACCACCACCAACCAAAGAGTACACACGGAGGGACCCATGGCTCCAGCTACGTATGTAGCAGAGCCTTTTCAGACATCAGTGAGAGGAGAGGCCGTTGGTCCTATGAAGGCTTGATGGCCCAGTGTAAGGGAATGCTAGGTCAGGGAAGCGGGAGTGGGTGGGTTGGTGAACAGGAAGAGGTTGGGTGGGATTGGGGATTTTCAGAGGGAAAATGAGGAAAACATTAACATTTGAAATGTAAATAAAGCAAATATCTAATAAAAAATAGACATTATCTCTTCTAGAAAATAATAAAAGTATTATTAAAATGTTCATATTAACTAGCCTTGTTAGATCCACTGATGGAGGGAGGCAGTGTACTTAAAGGTACATTTTTAAGCAAAAAGCCAATCAGAGATGCATTTGACAGAATTAGCAATGTGTAAAGTTTTAGAAATCAATATATGGTAATAAATAGATTGTTAATAGTCATCAAGAGGTTGGTAATAGTGATAGTGACCACTGATAGCTTCCTTCCTAGACATATATATTTTGTGTTTCACTGTTATATATGACCTGCCCCTCAGATGAGCTACAAACTCACTACTGTTGTGCCCTCATTAGTATATCTGTTTATAAATTAGCAGGTGAACAGTCACAGACAGACAAAAAGTGACAACACCAATATGCAATCTGGGTGTGATTCCAGAGTTGTCGTATGTTGGCATGGGTGTGCATGAAGGGCAGAGCAAATCCTTGGCATCATTCCTTAGGAGTCACTGTGTTTTTTTTGTTTTTGTTTTTTAAAGATTTATTTATTTATTATATGTAAGTACACTGTAGCTGTCTTCAGACACCCCAGAAGAGGGCATCACATCTCATTATGGATGGTTGTGAGCCACCATGTGGTTGCTGGGAATTGAACTCAGGACCTCCAGAAGAGCAGTCAGTGCTCTTAACTGCTGAGCCATCTCTCCAGCCTGTGTTGTTTTGTTTTATGTTGTGAGACAAAGACTCTTACTGGCCTGAGACTGGGCTGGCTGAGCAGTGAGCCCAGGAACCTGAGTGTTTCACCTCCCTGTGTTGGAATGACACAAGTGTGACCAGGCCAGTGTTGTTAAACCTAAACTCCAACTCACACTCTCCTGGCTAGAAAACCAATACTTCAGCAAGTGGCCATCCTCCCAGCCCCAAATCTCTTCATTTGTGGTTGCTGTAAAACTTAGGGGGGATAAGGAAGTTACTTCAGGAAGTAATGTTATTCTGTATACTCTGGCTTGGTTAAAGGTTAGACTCTGCATAATGGCTGTGATATTTTATACCC
Source organism: Apodemus sylvaticus (assembly GCF_947179515.1). Taxonomy (NCBI): domain Eukaryota; kingdom Metazoa; phylum Chordata; class Mammalia; order Rodentia; family Muridae; genus Apodemus; species Apodemus sylvaticus. The sequence continues at coordinate 11,298,081 of NC_067474.1, read as the reverse complement.
TCCAACATAGCGATAGTTGTACCCTGACTTATTTTATGTAGTTCAGAATCGAAAGCTGCAGAAATGACTACTCTGTTAAGGTCAGTTTGGGTCCTGATTTTCACGTTCGGGATTAGGGAGTCTCAATACTCATTCTTTACTGAAGAGAAAACAAGAGCATAGAGAAAAGCAATGATATAAAATTGAATTCATTTTGTCTTGGGCATCCACTCCAGGACATGGTGCCTGCCTGGGGGTGGTTAATATTCCCAGAGAGACCACTGGAGGTAACTGATATTTTTCCCTTTGCCAGTAGGTATCACATACGGATAGCTTCCTGGTTAGGGGTGGAAGCCCATGTCCGTTTCCCCCTCGCTGAGCTGGGACCCTGTCTGGCTTGAATTTGTGCTAGCTTTTTGCATGCTGCCATAGTCTGAGTTTATATACGCATCAGTCCTGTTGTGTCTGGAAGACACTGTTTCTGTAGAGTAATCCATGACCTCTGACCCTTAAGATCTGTCTGCCTCCTCTCCCACATACCATCGTCCCTGTGCCTGCACAGGGAGGCTTTGTTGAAGATACCTCATTTAGGACTGACTGTTACAGAGTCCCCCACTCTGTACATTATCCAGTTGTGGGTTTCTTTACTAGTTCCAGTCTACTGCAAGATGAAGCTCCTCTAGTGATGGATAAAATATGGTACTGATCTATGGATGTAGTAGTATGACATTAGGAGTCATTTTATTGCTGTATTCCGTTAGCAGAATAATAGTATTAGATTTTCCCCTATATAGTCTCAAGTTCTTAGATACTATGTAGTCCCAAGTTCTTGGGTACTATATAATCTTGAGTTCTAGACACCTACTTCTTTAACTGGAATCATTTGGTTGCTTGATTGGTTAGTTTAGTTAGTTTGTCAAGACAGAGTTTCTCTGTGTAGCCCTGGCAGTCCTGGAACGCGCTCTGTAGACCAGGTTGTCCTCACACTCAGAGATTTGCCGTCCTGAGTGCTGGGATAAAGGAATGCTCCACCACCTCTCAGCTTGCCACCTCCTTCTTTACGTTGAGGAAATCATCGTCTGTGATTTTGTTAAAAATATTTTCTGTATTTGACCTGGGTCTATTCTGCTCCTCTGGCCATATTATTTGTAGGTTTGGTCTTTTCATAGTGTCCCAGATTTCCTGCATGTTTTCTGGCTGGATTCTTTTAGCTTTCTTTGAGCTAACCCATTTTTGTACTTTATCTTCAACCCCTGAGATTCTTCCATGTTTTGCACTATGTTAATGTGTGGCAGGGCTGTTTGAGGGGAAGGCCAACTCACCCCACATAGGAAGCCCGTGACAGACCAAAGAAGAAATGCCACCAAAGTCCAACTTGGTGAACCAGTGGTGAACTTATTTTATGTAGTTCAGAATTGAAAGCTGCAGAAATGACTACTCTGTTAAGGTCAGTTTGGGCAAGAGATAGTTACAGGAGCAGAAATTACCCACCTAGCTACATCCCCAAAGCCCACCCCAGCACAGGTGAAATCTCACAAAATCTGGAAACCTGGAACATAGTACACTGTACAGCCTGCAGTCACGTCACAGGCTGGAGAGTGTCCCTTCCGGTGACTCAGTTGGTCTAAACCTCTTCCGAGCAGGAGGCTGGTTTCTCCTCCTTCCAGGCAGCTTCTCTGGCCTCACAATCTTTTGCAGCTTGCTTCTTTACTCGGGGTTGGGGATGGGAGCTAGCTAATTTGATTGGTTTCAGGTACTACCTGAAGCTATTTGTTTACCTTTCTGCTCAAGGTTTTCCTGTAGGGTGTTTCAATCTTGGCGTAAACCATTACACAACAGTTGGGGTAGGACTTACCTCTGAGGTAAGTTTTGTTTAAATTCCTGATTTTTTTTTTTTAGCTTTATTTCAGTTTAATCACTTTAGTGATTAAAACTTTCATGTCTTGAGTTGTTTTTATTATTTCATTCAACTGTGTTTTTACAGACTTTATTAAGGGATTTATTGATAATCTCACATACCACTCATGATAATTCATCTTTTTTAAAAATGTTCCTTTTTTTATTACTTTTATTTTTTTAGAGTCCAGTTGTTCCCCCCCTCCCCATCCCAGTCTGCCCTCCAGCAGTTCCTCATCCTGTTCCTCCTTCCCTCTGTCTCCAAGAGGACGTCCCTGACTCCCGCCCCGCCAGGCCTTCCCACTCTCAAGGGTTAAGCTCATCTTTTCCCCCTGTGGCCAGACTAAGCAGTCCTCTGCTGTGTATGTATCAGGGCCTCAGACCAGCTACTGTATGCTGCCTGGTTGGTGGCTCAGTGTCTGAGAGATCTCAGGGGTCTGAGTTAGTGGAGACTGCTCGTCTTCCTATGGGGAAGCCCTCCTCCTCAGCTTCTTCCAGCCTTTCTCTAATTCAACCACAGGGGTCCCGGACTTCAGTCCATTGGTTGAGCGTAAGTATCTGCATCTGTCTCAGTCAGCTGCTTGTTGGGCCTGTCCTCTGAGAGGCATGCTAGTCCCCTGTCCACAAGCACACCATAGTATCAGTAATAGTGTCAGGCCTTGGAGCCTCCCCTTGAGCTGGATCCCAAGTTGGGCCTGTCACTGGACCTCTGTTTCCTCGGTCTCTTTTCCGTCTTTGTCCTTGCAGTTCTTTTAGACAGGATCAATTCTGGGTCAGAATTTTTAACTGTGAGATGGCAACCCCATCCCTCCGCTTGATGCCCTGTCTTTCTCTTGGAGGTGGACTCTACAAGTTCCCTCTCCCCACTGTTAGGTATTTCATCTAAGGTCCCTACCTTTGAATTCTGAGAGTCTGTCACCTTCCAGGTCTCTGGTACATTCTAGAGAGTCCCCCCAGCCTTCCATCCCTCGAAGTTGATAGTTTCCATTCATTCTACAGGTCCTCGGGCTCCCCCCCGCCCCCCGCCCCGCCCCGTCCTCTCAATACCTGGTCATCTTCCTACTTTCCTCTCCCCCTCCCCTCTCACCCAGGTCCCTCCCTCCTCCTGACCCCATGATTGCTTTCTTCTCCCTCTCACTTGGACCCTTTGGCTTGTTAGCCTTCTTGAGTTCTGTGGAAGAGAGTACGTGCCATGCATGTCCTTTTGGGTCTGAGTTTACCTCACTCAAGATGATATTTTCTAGTTCCATCCATTTGCCTGCAAAACTCATGACACCCTTGTTCTTAATAGCTAAATTGTGTATTCCATTGTGAAAATGAACCACATTTTCTGTGTCCATTCTTCTGTTGTACGACTTTTGGGTTATTTCCGGCTTCTGGCTATCATAAATAAGGCTGCTATGAACATAGTGGAGCATGTGCCCCTGTGGCATGGTGGGGCATCTTTTGGGTATATGCCTAAGAGTGGTATAGCTGGGCCTTCAGGTAGCTCTAGTTCCAATTTTCTGAGGAACCTCCAGATTGATTTCCACAGTGGTTGCCTCTGCCTCCCAGTTTGCAATCCCACCAGCAATGGAAGAGGGTTCCTCTTTCTCCACATCCTCACCAACATCTGCTGTCACCTGAGGTTTTGATCTTAGTCATTCTGACTGGTATAAGGAGGAATCTCAGGGTCATTTTGTTTTGCATTTCCCTGATGACTAAGGACTTTGAACATTTCTTTAACTACTTCTCAGTCATTCTTTACAGGCATGGAAAGAACAATTCTTAATTTCATATGGAAGAACAAAAACCAGGATAGCGAAAACAATTCCTTTTTTTTTAAGATTTTATTATTTATTATATAAGTACACTGTAGCTGTCTTCAGACACACCAGAAGAGGGCGTCAGATCTCATTACAAATGGTTGTTCTCATTACATGTGGTTGCTGGGACTTGAACTCAGGACCTCTGGAAGAGCAGTCAGTGCTTTTAACCACTGAGCCATCTCTCCAGCACGAAAACAATTATTTTTGTTTGTTTGGTTGGTTTTGGTTTTTTGGATTTTAGTTTTTTTTGAGACAGGGTTTCTCTGTATAGCCATGGCTGTCCTGGAACTTACTCTGTAGACCAGGCCGGCCTCAAACTCAGAAATCCGCTTGCCTCTGCCTCCCAGAGTGCTGGGATTACAGGCGTGCGCCACTATCGCCCGGCTACAAAAACAATTCTTAACAATAAAAGAACTGAGGGAATCACTATCTCTGACCTCTAGCTGTACTACAGAGTAATAGTGATAAAAACTGCATGGTGTTGGTACATGTTAATCATGGGATGGAGTTGAAGACCCAGAAATAAAACCACACATTTATGGACACTTGATCTTTGACAGAGAAGCCAAAAATATACAATAGAAAAAAGAAAGCATCTTCAATAAATGGTGCTGGTCTAACTGGAAGTCCATATGTTTAAAAAAAAAAAAAAGAAAATAGATCCAAATTCATATCCTCTTTAAGGTCCTTGGACATATCAGTATTTGCTATTTTGGAGTCTGTGTCTGTGCTTCAGCTGCCTTGCATTTCTCGGGCCTGCTGTGATGGGGTCCTGGATCCTGGTAGGCACCTTGTCTTAGCTGTTCATGCTTGTATTTTTGTGTGAGGTGTAGGCATCTGGAGTTCAGTATTTGACGTGTTTCTTGGTGTCATTATCTGTTCTTGTCTTTGTTGGGTAAGAGTTCTGTTCTGTGGTTGCAGTTGCTTCCTCTGGATCCTGAGCAAGTGTGGTTGCCGTGGGGTAGCGTGGCTGCCGTGGGGTAGCATGGCTGCCGTGGGGTAGCGTGGCTGCCGTGGGGTAGTGTGGCTGTCGTGGGGTAGTGTGGCTGCCGTGGAATAGCGTGGCTGCCGTGGGAGTGTGGCTGCCGTGGGGTAGTGTGGTTGCCGTGGGGTAGTGTGGTTGCCGTGGGGTAGTGTGGTTGCCGTGGGGTAGTGTGGTTGCCGTGGGGTAGTGTGGTTGCCGTGGGGTAGTGTGGTTGCTGTGGGATAGTGTGGTTGCTGTGGGATAGTGTGGTTGCCGTGGGGTAGTGTGGTTGTCGTGGGGTAGTGTGGTTGCTGTGGGGTAGTGTGGTTGCCGTGGGGTAGTGTGGTTGCCGTGGGGTAGTGTGGCTGCTGTGGGGTGGTGTGGTTGTCGTGGGGTAGTGTGGCTGCTGTGGGGTGGTGTGGTTGTCGTGGGGTAGTGTGGCTGCCGTGGGGTAGTGTGGCTGTCGTGGGGTAGCGTGGCTGCCGTGGGGTAGTGTGGTTGCTGTGGGGTAGTATGGTTGCTGTGGGGTAGTGTGGCTGCCGTGGGGTAGTGTGGCTGCCGTGGGGTAGTGTGGTTGCTGTGGGGTAGTGTGGTTGCCGTGGGGTAGCGTGGCTGCCATGGGGTAGTGTGGCTGCTGTGGGGTAGTGTGGCTGTCGTGGGGTAGTGTGGCTGCCGTGGAATAGCGTGGCTGCCGTGGGAGTGTGGCTGCCGTGGGGTAGTGTGGTTGCCGTGGGGTAGTGTGGCTGCTGTGGGGTGGTGTGGTTGTCGTGGGGTAGTGTGGCTGCCGTGGGGTGGTGTGGCTGCCGTGGGGTAGTGTGGCTGCTGTGGGGTGGTGTGGCTGCCGTGGGGTAGTGTGGCTGCCGTGGGGTGGTGTGGTTGTCGTGGGGTAGTGTGGCTGCCGTGGGGTAGTGTGGCTGTCGTGGGGTAGCGTGGCTGCCGTGGAGTAGTGTGGTTGCTGTGGGGTAGTATGGTTGCTGTGGGGTAGTGTGGCTGCCGTGGGGTAGTGTGGCTGCCGTGGGGTAGTGTGGTTGCCGTGGGGTAGTGTGGTTGCCGTGGGGTAGCGTGGCTGCCGTGGGGTAGTGTGGCTGCTGTGGGGTAGTGTGGTTGCCGTGGGGTAGTGTGGTTGCCGTGGGGTAGTGTGGCTGCCGTGGGGTAGTGTGGTTGCCGTGGGGTAGTGTGGCTGCCGTGGGGTAGTGTGGCTGCCGTGGGGTAGCGTGGCTGCTGTGGGTTCCGGCAGATGGTGCCTTTGCTAGGCAGAGGGTGGCAGACAGGAATGGAAGAGGGCTTAGAGGAACAGCAGAGAGGGTTACAGGACAGAGCGAAGCGGGGTCTGCACCAAAAGTACAGTCCTCAGGGAATGGGTGTGGCATAGGCGAAGGAATTCGTGCAGGCTGGTACAGAACCAAGAGTAAATATGGAAAGAGCACAGTAGAAGTGAGGAAAGAGTGAAAATCACCCCTGTGACTCCCAGCCCAGTGTGGCCACTGGGATCCTTGTGTTTTTGCTGACCCAGAGGAATGGCCATGGGCTAGAAGGGAAGGCTGAAAGAACTGATGGGAAAGGGCTGGGCTGGGTCCTCCAGCAGCTCTTGACCTCTGAACCATCTCTTCAGCACTTGTAAAATTCATCTTAAATTCCTTTTTATTCTAGAATCTTTATTGTGATGATTCCCAAAGTACTTTGTACTCTGAGGGAGATTTTCTTATATGGAAGAATTAAGCATTTCATGTCCATCCCCTGTTGTCTGATTAATTTGTAGATTTGCAGTGCTCACTGATATCCTGGGGTTATTTTCTCTGCCCTGAGTCTGTGTAATTCAGTTACGCTTCTTGTCCTGGAGTGTAAAGGATTTCGCTTCCCAGGAGAGCCTGGAGGTTTAGCGTGGTGGTGTTTACAGTCAGATCTAGGGCATTTGTTTATCAGTTCCTATCTGTAGGAAAAAAATTTCCTTTCTCACTGGAAGAAAAGGTTCAGTGTCACATTGACTGAGACATTGCCTTGAAGGTAAGCATTTGCTTTACTCCAGCTCTCCCCGGCTGCCCTCAGGCCTTTCAGCCAAGGACGTCCTCAGCCAGTGCTTCATGACCTCCTCTTAGAGCAAAGACCCACCTTTCATGGCTGTACCTAAAACAGCCCTATTGCTCCGTAACAAAGCTTTTCTCATCCAAACTTGAGAAACTGGACAGTCAGGCTCAAAGTAAAATACTATCCTGGAGCGCTCCCTAAGCCTCGTTTCTGTACATAGGGATAGAGGAAAAGGTATGTATGTATGTATGTATGTATGTATGTATGTATGTATGTATGCATGTGTATGTTTGTATGTATGTTTGTATGTATGTGTGTGTTTGTATGTATGTATGTATGCGTATGCATATACAGCTCTGCTAGGTGGTCTTCCTTTCGCTTACCATCACTACTCTTCCTACTTAACAGTAAAAAGACAAATGTCACTGTAATAATAAAGGTGAGACAGGAGGAACAGAATAATAGTGTAGGGAAATCTAAACTTGCCAGGGGAACTATGCAAAGTCATAAAAGACACTTGGATGAACTAGAGTCATGAAAAAAAGTTAATTAATGAAGTGAGTTAATGAAAGAAAAGCTAAGGTGAGTGATTCTATGCTTTTGATGTTTCAGGCTGGACCAGATGATATCAGAAACTTTGACGCCGTCTTCACTGAAGAAACGGTTCCCTATTCTGTGTGCGTGTCTTCTGACTATTCTATAGTAAATGCTAGTGTCCTGGAGGCAGACGATGCATTTGTTGGTTTCTCTTACGCCCCTCCTTCAGAAGACTTATTTTTGTAAACACTTGGACATTCAGAAACCAATGAACAACCTCTAGCCTGCAGAAGAGATGGAAACACCTATTTGTGTGAATATATTCAGCTATGTATAACAGTGCCTCATTTTTATATGTAATAGTGAAAACTATGAAATATGTATTTTCTGCTGTATGCAAGACTTAGGGCATTTCAAAGAGCTAAGTTTTGAACTGAAATTTGTATTCTTGTTAAGCTTATTTTTAAACAAAAAATTGAAGCTATTATTCTTAGCATTAACCTATTTTTAAAGATAACTTTTTGCTATTGACTGTTTTTTTCCTGTTAAGTTTACACTAACACATCCAAGATAGACTGTTTTAATAGTCTGTTACAGTTAAGATAAGATGTATTAATATCTTTATAATTCTATGACTTTTTTTTATCATAGCAGAACTATGCAAATGGTACAGGATGGTTTATGCTGAAACCCTATCTCCCCATGGTAATTCACTATTTGTTTCTTAGTAGGCTTCAAATGCAAAGGCAGAGGGCACACACTGGCTGCCAGTGGGCGTTAGCAGGTACTCACTTGCAGCCCCATAAGAAAAAGCAAAAAGCAGTCATTTGCCTTTGAAGTGTTCAGTTCCCATCCATCCACCATTTTTCCTCTAGAGGAAAAGAAAATATTTAATGGCCAGAAGTTTTTAGAATTCCCAACGAACTGAGAAGTAACAAAATGCTACCAGATGTTTACCATAAATGTCCCTGTCACATATTTATATTACAAATGTTTTCTATTTATGTTCCTTTTGACCCTTTGAAGGTTTAGTGTACTGTTGAGTAGGTCTAAACCTTGGTATATGTTTTTTGCAAAGAATTATTTCAAAACTACCTTCCTAATTGACCGTGTTTTTAAAATGACAGAAAAAAAGTAGCCTTCTATAATGTTTACCTAGTTGTGAATTAAATAATAAAATAGCAAGCCTGGGTCAGTGTGAATGTGTGTCACCTACACATCCTAACCTGGGTCAGTGTGAATGTGTGTCACCTACACATTCTAACCAAAGGTAACAATAATCTAGCAGTAATATATTCAGTATTACTCATTTTGTAGTGCCAGGGATCAGACATGCACTCGTGAATGCTACTAAGAGTATTCCCTATCTCTGAAGTGCACACATGCCCCTTGGTATCTTAGAAATAGTTCAGAAAACTGACTGTAAAATGACAGCATGTCAGCTAACATCTGCATTCATAGTGGTACAGAGAAACTGTTTTAAAAGGGTGCTTCTTGGGACTCCATCCCTGGAAGACAGTTTCCCGGGTCCTTTAGAGGACACCATCGTGAGCTCAGCTGCACTAAGAACAAACTTCCCTTGCGTGTGTTACCTTGACTAATGAGAAATATTTCTCATCCACACCCTTTGGCTTAAGTACGTTCAGCAGAATGGGGATAGACGGTGCTTCAGTTTGACAGGTAGTCTTTGTATGCGTGCAGTACACTGGACCTCCCTCACTGGCGAGATGTTACGTCTACACTGTACATAACTTGATCCTGGGTACTTCTGTCAGCTCTACTTTAATACAGATTTATTTGTTGATTATAAATCTAAGACAAAAATTGTACATACATGATTTTTTACTCTAATATCCCTTAATTAAATTGCCAAAAAATTAAAGTGCAATATTGTATTTTTAAGAACAAATTTTAGATTTTTGATGTTTCTTGGGTCACAAGAAATACAAATCTATGTAGTATAATAAAATTAGCAAAAAATCGACATCTAATTTCTGTTGTTATTTTTAAATTAAAATTAGTAATGTTTATAATAATAGTAACTACTAAAATGAGTTATTTTTTGTGTGAAAAAAAAGTATACGACTTTGTTAGAATATGTTACAGACCGTGGGTCTGCTGTGGGATAACCAGGGTCCTCTGGTCCAGGAACGCACAGGTCCGGCTGAGATGACAGACAGAACAAACCACACACCCACAGAGGCAGGTTTGAACTGAATGTATTTTGGAGCTCTAAGGCAAGGATTTTTATACAGGAAGAGTTGGTATTACCATTTCAAAAGATGTAGCCAGTGAGGCAGGTATAATTTTATCATAGCCATTTGGTACAAGGAAATGCAACATCAATCAGGAACAAAGTTTCTCAAGTAACAGATACAGAAGATCAATTTACAGATGCCATCAAACTTCCTGATTAGAATACAGAGTCACTCATAGTTTACAGCAAACCTTCAAAGAGTTTGAAGTTTCTTATACCACCTAGGTCTTAACAAGTTCTTGTGAGAAATCCTTATCTAACATTTAGCCTTTTACCTTGTAAAACAAAACTTCCTGACTAAATTAATGCTTTCAGTACCAAAGTGCCAGTGCCATCCTCATATACATACGCACAGCCATAAAAACCTGCATGTAGTTGGAAGGTAGTAATTATGTAAACAACTATGAGGCAAGGAGACCCGATTATCAGCCAGGCCTTAGGAATCCTGGTGAAGAGAGAAAAGGAGGCAGTCAGGGCAAACTGCTGCTTGAGAACTAAGGGCCCATCTTAAATAGCCAGAAAGTAAGAGAGTACAGTAAATTGCCAGGTGAGATTATCAGCTTCCACAGCTTCCAGAGAGTTCCGTTATTCTCAGGAGGCATTTTTTTCCACCTCTGTCTGTAAAATATCATTTTTACAGACATCACTGGGCCACCACAGCAAGAATATTTGGGTAGAATGAATTACCAAGTTATTTTATACTGACATATATATGGGTCAGGGAAAAAAATCTAATTTTCAAGTTTAACTTTTCTCCCATACTGTAAGTCATTTATTAAATATATGCCTTTTGAACAGTCAGACTATTTCATGCTAACTACCAAAATAATCTCAAAGGTTATTTAGGAAGTTAGCACTTTGCCTGTTTGTTTCGGTTTTAGAGATGTCTCTCAGTGTAGCCCAGCCTGGCTTCAAACTCCTGATCCTCTTACCTTAGCCTCCTTAACCTAGGATTATGGCTTGTTAATTACAACTTGTTGAAATAATTTTTTTTTAGCCATTGACCTCTAAAGGTAGTTGTTGCTTGCTTGCTTTGTTGCAGACCATTCTCTTCAGGGGAGTGAAGGTTTGTTGTTCAGGGAAGGTTTCGTCTTTGTAGTTGGAGTTTCCCTGCTGGAGCCTGGTGAGGTAGAAGAGGCTTTAGTTTCCTCAGGGGCCATCTCCTTTGCTTTCCCAAAGTCCCTTTGACCAAGCCCGCTCAGTCAGACAACAGTTTCTCTGTTGTATTCCTTAGCTGCCTGCAGCTATTATGAACTGGATTGCTGGAACAGAAGCTGAGGGATGGATGGGGAAGGGGCGAAAAGAAGGAGGGCCAAGACAATATTTCGCTGATCAAGGCCGGAAACTTTAATGGTGGTCGGACATTTTAACAGTTTGGGCAAACCCTTCCCCCCCCCCCCAGACTCCGGGCTGAGTTCCGGTGGAAGTTGTCTAGCTTCTCTTGGAGGTCCTAGTCTTGACTGCTCCAGCAGCTGGGTGGGTCACCTGCTTAATTCAGGAATTCCTAGACCTGGAGGAACAATGAACTTAACCTTCACTGAGCTTCTCCACCCTAGGATAAAAATTCCTGCTTTAACCTACTTCCCTATTACGTCCTAATCCCGAAGCCAGGGATTTGTCCTTGACCAATGTCAAACTCAAGCCATGAGCATGACTGCCCCAATATGGCTCGGTACAGTTCTCCAGTGCAGGAGTGAGGATTGAAAAGAAAGAGACAGACAGAACTGCAGCATGACTCCAGTCAATTCTAAGACTGTAGGCAGGTTTAATAATTTCCAATCCACTTTTATACCAATTTAATTACATGCAGGAATTAAGGTTGTTAGTAATACAATGAGGAACAAGTAAAACAGTAAACACAAAATTGTCAAGGCAATAAGCAAAATCCCAAGTCTCTTCAGTGACCTTGTTTCCCCAGGGTGTGTAAGGATGGCCAAAATACCTGAGCCTACTTCCTTGTCCAAGCCCAGAATCTTGCCTGAAGCCTGCTTCCCTCATTCCACCCTAAGATAAAAATTTCTGCTGTAACCTACTTCCCTATTATGCCTAATGTCAGATTCCTGCTTGAAGCCCTTCTCCTTGACCAATGTCATGTTCCTGCCAGGCAGCTTGGTACGCCAATAAGGCTCTACTTCTGTCTCAAGTATTCTCACCTAAGGCTTAGATGGCACACATGAATTTTGTAGGAACACAAACATTGAAAGCACAGTAATATGAAACCATATTGGGTTTCATATTCAGACCATTTTGATGGTCTGAGTACCTTGATAAAATAAGTCATGTTTGTGTATTAGAGAAATTAACGGCAAAATGAGCAGTAACACCTGGCATATGTGGGATATTAGGAATATTGGGACGGGGCCTAGAGCACTTGCTGTTCACACAGAGGACCTGAGTTTGGTTTCTAGTAGCCACCTGGTGGCACACAGAGCCTGTGGTTCCGGTTCTAGGGATTCCAGCCACCATCTGGTCTCCTCAGGTACCTGGCATGCAGAGGGTGCACATACATGCAGACACCCAGATACACACAAAAGGAAAAGAAGCGAATTTTTTCAAGTATTTGGATTCTTTGCTACTTCATATATATTCAATTGATAGTAGGAAAAATTTTTCTCTTTGTTCAGTTGGATTCTTAATGTACTTTCTGCTGAGCTGGTGTAGTGGACATAGTTCCTTTAGCCTATTTTTACTATAGAAAGTCCTTTTTTGTTTGTTTGTTTTTTGAATTTGTTTTTTTTTTTTTTTCAAGACAGGGTTTCTCTGTGTAGTCCTGGCTGTCCTGGAACTCAGTCTGTAAACCAGACTGGCCTCAAACTCCGAAATCCGCCTGCCTCTGCCTCCCAGAATGCTGGGAGTACAGGCGTGTGCCACCACTGCCTGGCTAAAAATCCTTTTTTTTTTTTTTCCAATTGTGAGAGATAACTTTGCTGAACCAGTTACTTTTCTGCTTCTCTAATAGAATACCGTGACCAAAGGCACCTTATAGAAGAATTTATTTTGTCTTACCATTCCAGAGGGAGTCCATAACAGTGGGGGGGGGGGGGATGTAGAAATGGGAAGATGGCTGGTCGCATTTTCAGCTGCACACAGCGGGGAAGTACCTGCCAGGCGAACAAGGCTGTAGACCTCAGAGCTCACACCCAGAGATGCATTTCCTCCAGCTGGGTGGGGCTATGCTCCCTAAACATTCCAGATCTCACCAGACAGACACTACCAAACGAGTGTCCCAACACCTTGGGCTGCCTAAGTGTGCTGGTCTGTCCAGGCCCTTCTGGTTCCTAAAGTTCCCTTGAGAAATCTGCTGTTCTTCTGATAGGCCCACCTTTATATGTTACAGGCTTGACATTTCTCTTGGTACATTGTATATGCTTATTCTTATTACTTGGAGTTTCAACTTTAAAATAGTGAGGGGAAGCTATTGTTTAATATCATTGTTGAGGAGTCCTAAATGCCTCCTATATTTGGATTGGCATTTTTTTTCTAATGATGAGCTATTTTGTTTCAGTTCTTTTTAAAATGTGTGTGTGTGTGTGCCTTTAGATTGAGGTGATTCTTTTCTATGCTTATAACTACAGATTTGGTGTTTCAGGGTGTCACATATGTCTTGAGATTCTCACTGGAACCTTTTTGTTACTTTACCTCTGTCCTTGTTGGATTGTTACTCCTCCATCTTGTCTTGAAGCTCAGATATACTGTCCTCTCCTTGATCTTTTCTTTTGCGGAGACTTCTTTATGTGTTTTAGTTCCAGTATTTCAGGTAAGTTTCTCTTTGTTTAATTCCCCTTTCTATTATCCATTGCCTCCCTTATTTCATTCAGTGTCTTCGAACATACCTAGAATTGTATTTTGAGGTCTCTGGAATTTCATCTAATTCCTCTCACTAGACGGCATAGGATTTATTGATGTAAATACGCGAGCCTAAGTGAGTGAGTGTCCCACCACATATGTGCAGTAGCTGGCAGAAGGCATCAGCTCTATGGAACTGGAGTTACAGTTAGTTGTGATTCATCATAGATGTGCTACACACCAACCCTGCATTCTCTGCAAGAGCAGGAAGCACTCAACTGCAGCACCATCTTTCTAGCCCCCAGGCTGAGTATTTTGATGACCAGGTAGGAATTAAATATGGTATAATTGAGTTCAGAAAATAATTCCTTGGTCTAGGTGCCCAAAGTACCTGGTATAAGCTCTGTATTATTCCCTGAGTGGGATATTAACTGGGAGAGCAGTCATGGGTGTCTATAGAACATTTCATCCTAAAACAAAAGAATATACCTTTTTCTCAGCACCTTATGGTACCTTCTCCAAAACTGACCACGTAATCAGTCACAAAACAGGCTTTAGCAGATACAAGAAGATTGAAATAATCCCATGCATCCTGTCAGATTACCGTGGACTAAGGCTGGTCTTCAATAACAACGAAAACAATAGAAATCCCACATACACATGGAGGCCAAATACCAGATTGTAACCTCTGTACACTGCAGTGCACCAGATGCTTCACAGCTCCTCCTTCCAACAGCAAGACAGTGACACACCAGGCATTGCTACCCCAGATTAAGTTAAAATGTGAAATACTTGGAATGGTTTCTACTGAATGTTAGTTACATTCTCCCATCATAAAATATGCTGAGGATTCTCAAACTCATAAATCATGAGCAGCCTGTATTGGCTTTTTTTTTTTGTAGATCAGTCTATGTATGTATCTGTTTGGATAGCTGAATGTATATATTGAAATACTTTATGATTTAAAATGTCCATGTATCCTTTTATCCTGAAATATCTTGTAATTTCTTGAAGACATTTGGAAATCACTGAGTTAGCAATTTTTGATATAATATGCACAATGACAATGTTATAACATGTGAACACCATGAATCTGCACACTGGTGATATGACAGAAAAAAAAACAAAATAAATACATAAATAAATTGAAAACAAAAAAGAAAAAGAAAAAAGGTTGAGTATTTTGACTATTAAACTATTTGGGAAAATAATTCAGACAAAATTGCCTGGCAAGGGAAGGTTGGGGTACTGATATGGTCCTCAGATTTTAGATATTTTTAAATTTATGGAAAGTTACAATTAAGGGAATGGGTAACAATGAGAGAAAGAAAACAAGGGACGTATATATGGCTGAAGACTAAAGACTGCCTTAAACTGGGTAGGGAAATGGTAATCTGAAACTGCTACATAAGCACACAGCCACTGTGATCCTCACGTGGAAAAGAGGAAATCAAAATAAAGTAAAAAAAAAAAAAAAAAAACTTACAAAATGAATTGGCCGCTCTGTTATACCCAGTTGAAATGTGACATTTCCAGACCCCTCTGTCTCCAGCAGGTTCCACATGATGCTGGGGTGGGGGTGCAGGTAGAAGCCATTGGCCTCTGCAGCCTTAGTGTCCCTGAGGTTCTGGTGTGTGGGGAAGGAGGGTTAGAAGTCCATTCCTGTAGTCTCCTCAGACCTCCACCGTGGCTCCTTTTGGTCCTTGATGTCCACTGCCTAGATTCTTACCTCACGTCTTACCTTCTTCATCCTCTGATTAACTCTTGTGAATTGAGATGCCTGTGTTGTTCTGAGAAGTTACGTTCAGGTGTGAGAATATCTAACCGAGGTGGGGAAGAGCCTCCAGAGCTGACTTCATTCCCTGAGGTCTGTCTCACAGACCAGAATCACAGCACACATGCATTCCCGGTCAACACTGGTGATGAGAGTTTTCAGTGTATGTTGGATGGGTGATTGGGAAAACCCCAGGCTGCCCTCGACTCTTGTCCATCGTGGGACACATAGCAAACAGAAGCAACTTAAGAGTGACTTTGGATTTGCTCAGTTTGAGGGAACAGTTTGTCCTGGTGGCCTAGGCATGCTATGACTGTACTGGCAGGAGAAGCGCCAAGCCGTTGATTACCTTTGGTCTTCAGTCAGGAATCAAAAGATTAATGCTGATATTTCATGAGCTCCCTCTTGTGGGTCCAAGATATCCATCCACAGGGTCTGCACCACATTTAGGGTGGATCTTCTTCTCTTAATCCTCTCTGGAAAAGTTCTCGAAGATCCACACAGATTCATGTTTCCCTGGTGACGCCAAATCCCATCCACTTAACAGCCAAGATGGATCACTACCCAGGCCCTTCCACAGGGGCCATCAGAATACAAAATAGTGTAAAGACAATGTTTGCCCCTTCGTACTGTGCTGTCGCTCAGTGGCGTGGAAGCAGCAGTGGATGCAAGCCCTGCGTTGCCAGTGTGAGCCTGCTGTAACTGACTGCTGGAGTCATGGCTCTCCTTGCTTTGCTTTTCAGAGTGTCAAAAGACATGTCTGTGTTGTCATGTTGACCAAGTCAGCAAGACAACCAGAAAGTTGACACAGAAATACAAAAAAGAAGATGGGCTAGCACGTGTGACATAAATAAATTACAAAGTGATTTCCTAGCTGAAACCTTTTCCCCTGGAGAGGAAGGAGGTCTACTGTACCAAGAAGTACGCTTGAGCCAGCCCAATTTTTAGTGGTTTTGTTGTTTGGTAAACCTATTGATCTTTAATTCCTTTTTTTAAAGAAGATATTTTCTTCCTTTCTTTTATTTATTTATTTATTTATTTATTTATTTATTTATTTATTATATCTAAGTACACTGTAGCTGTCTTTAGACACACCACAAGAGGGCGTCAGATCTCATTATGGATGGTTGTGAGCCACCATATTGTTGCTGGGATTTGAACTCAGGACCTTCGGAAGAGCAGTCAGTGCTCTTACCAACTGAGTCAACTCACCAGCCTGATCTTTAATTCTTATACTAAAGAATTCATCCATTTAAAAATATGCCATTAGCCTGATATACTGAAGTAAGTGTACCTATAGGCCTTGCACTTAGAAACTGAGGCAAAATTGTGAATTCAAGACTTGCCTATGCTACAAACTGAGTTCAGAGCCAGCCTGGGCTACAAGGTAAATGTAAGGCTATTCGGGGTTATGGTAGAAAGACCCTATCTCAAAATCAACAATTGGCACTTTTCAGAACTTCATTCAACTTTAGGGTATCTCCATTACCTCACGAGCAACCAGTGTGGTCTGGGGCTTCAGTGTCAGTCCCCAGCACCAAGAAAAGAAACAGTGAACAGTGTGCTGTCCATGTAACGGAGTACTACAACTGAAGACCATCCTACAGCATGGATGAACTGTAAGGACATCTTATTAAGTAGAATAAAAGGCACAAGACAACAAATGCTGTGTTTGTTCCATTTGAGTTCTGGAGTAGCTAATTTTAAGAAGGCAGAATGGTTATCACCAGGAACTTGGGAAATCACTAAATGGTACAGAGTTAGGGAAAGATGATTAAGTACTGAAAACAGTGTCTTAGTTCCATGATATTTAGCATCCGCTCTGTATTTTGACACAATTTTAGGGGGGAAACTTCACTGTCTTACCAAGCCCTAAGTAATCACAGATTTGTATTCATGTTTGCCTATCCTGACTACTTCATACATGAATGGCAACATACAACATGCGACTTTTGTGCCTTTCATCATGCACAGTGCACACAAGAACCATCCGTATTGTGCTATCTCTTAATTCTCTTTTTAATTCAAGGGAAATATTGTGTTGTCTTGTGTTGCTATACTACAGCCGTCTGATGCTAGTTGGAAGCCAAGACGTTCACTTCAGGGCAATTTTGAGTATGAGTTTATTATACAAGATTTTCTGTGGATGCATATTTTCAATTCTCTCGGAATTAGTCCTTTGAGAATCTACCTCAGTTTCCGAAGTTTACGACGCTACTTCGCAGCTCCACCAGCAGAATCTGGGATTTTTTCACACAGGTATTGTCTTGGATTAGATAACCGCAGAAGCCTTGCGGAGCGCACTGCGCCGTAGCGCGGAGACTGGTTGCCCTGGTGACGGAGGGCCGCGGTCCCGGCAGACCCCGCGTGCCGCCACGGGTGGGAGAGTGCGCGTGCGCAGGACGCCCTCCGTGGCCACGCGGGGCCTGCGGTGCAGGTGGGTATTCCTCGGAGGTGGCAACACGGCCGGGCCGAGGGCACTGGGGTCTGCAGGGCCCGCGAGCCAGGCGCGTTCGCTCTGGAGGCTGAGTTCCGAGGTGTTTGAGCCGTGGTCTCCACATTTCCTCAGGGTTCCCTCAGCGCCTCAGCGACAGGAGGCGAGACTTGGGTTTATTCCCGGGGCCTGTTCTGTGTCCTTTCCCCTCACAATCCCCTCCTTGCAAATGCGTTCATTCCCACGACTTCCGTCCGTCTGTCTGTCCGTCCGTCCGTCCGCCCTGGAACGCGCTCTGTCGACCAGGCCGACCTCAACCCCAGAGATCCTCCTGCCTCTGCCTCCCGGGTGGCGCGCGCCATCGCGGCCCAGCAAGACTGCAGCAGTCATTTGGGCTCTCGGTCCATCTTTTGAAGGCCCTGACCCCTCGTCTCCTCTCCTACCTGGCTGACGAGAGTCTGCAGCACAGGCCTTTAATCCCAGCACTTGGGAGGCAGAGGCAGGTGGATTTCTGAGTTCAAAGCCAGCCTGGTCTACAGAGTGAGTTCCAGGACAGCCAGGGCTACACAGAGAAAAAAACCTGTCTCAGAAAAAAAAAAAAAAAAAAAAAAAAAAAAAACCACCAAAACAAAAACAAAAAACAAAACAAAAAAATAAACTTTGTAAACTTTTCTTGCACTTCAAAAAAACAGTCTGAATTTATACAACCATTTCACTCACTGTCCTCCAACTTCAGAAACCTGTTTTTGTTCTTAGTGGTGGTGATAGTGGTGGTTTGGTTTGGTTTTGAGACACAGATTCTCTTTGTAGCCCTGGCTGTCCTCGAACTGCAGACCAGTCTAACCTAGACCTGAGGTCCCTGTGTGCCGCTGCTTTCTGATCATTGGGATTAAATGTATCCATGAGCTCACCTGGCCAAAAAACCCTGATATTCTAACCCCGATATAATAACAAAAAGGATAGCCACTTACTTTTCTGTGCAAAGTATCCTGAACTATAGGTACTAGGTGGGTAAAATCAGTGATATAGAACTCATAATGGGGGTGTTAGCCAGTATCTTTGGAAAACTCTCCCATTATAGGGATATTCACCTACTGAAAACAAAATTCATTCATTTGTTTATTTATTATTTATTATTTATTTGGGTGGTGCTGGGCTTGAGCACAGCCTTGAGCATGCTGGGCTAGCAAGCAGGAGCAGTGTTAATGTACGTAGGGCCACACAGAAATAAACTCACTGTCTCCCTTTGAAGTGGAATGCATGGCTTCCTTGTTACCTCCTGTCATCAACCAAGAGTCCAAAGCAGAAGGAGAATCCATGAGGATGAGCCTAACTTTGTGAAGCATTCCACTCGCCATGTTCCGTGGCCACTACCTGTTCATATTCTGATTACGGGTTATCGAACAGTTGTTCCCATGGCTGACTTACTTGTGTGCTCTTTAAAGGATAGACACTGTTTTTCTCATCTTTGTATTACTGGTACCTAGGGAGAGTGAGCTAGCCAATAAATAATAGATAACAAATAGCTGATAATGCTTCAATAATATGTTAGTCATCATTTCTGACTTCTCTAAATTGGATTCCTTAAAGGCAGGTTCCAATCATAATCATATCATTCCTAATAATACCACAGTGACTGCATGACATTTTGTTTCTAATATTTTCTGCTTAAGTGAGCATGTTATATTCCCCTCTCCACCTCTATAGTTTAATGTTCTATGTTTGTCACAAACAAAGATTTAAAATGGAAAGAGGCCTTAATTGTTTAGTACCTTTGTATCTGTCAGCTAAATATACTAAGCCAAGAGAGGCCAGCCAATATCCCCAACAAATGCTGCATCAAGAATCATTTCTCAGGCTTTTCAAGTTAGTGCCACATTTACTATTTAAGTTATTTTTTTATGTGTGTGTGATCAAAGGACAACTTGGTGAAGTTGATTTCTCCTTCCACCATGTGGGTCCCAGGGGTCAAAACTACTCATAAGACTTGACTTCTTTACCTGGTGAGTCATCTTGCTACCCCAGACTGGTTTGATGAAACAGTTTATGTGACCTTCCTTCAGCCTGTGCTTACATTGGGATTATCATCATTTAATCATTTCGGAGAGCCTGCCCTGGAAAGACATTGGATCATCCTGTTAAGTTTGTGGTCTTTTGAAAGATCTCATAACTGAGTGTTGATTAAAGTGTTATATGGGGATGTTGGTGTGAGCCAGTAGCACATGCTTGCATGGGTGCAGTCCTGGGTTCAATCAATGGCTAGGTTTCCTTTCTCTTTCAATTAGAAGGCTTACCTGGTTGCATTCTCAATTTTATGTTTTAGTAATTTGTAAGTTTTCTTAGTGGTCTTCAAAAGTAAGCTTTATTCTGTTCCTCACTCTTCACCTGAGTCTCATCCCTTTGATCTTTACCACCAGCTGTGGTTAACTTGCTAAAAGAGATTACCAACAAGGAGAAGATGGAGAATCTTCAGATGAAAGAGGCAGCCCTTGTCTACCTTGACAGAAGTGGAGGCCTCCAAAAGTTTATGGACGACTGCAAGTACTACAATGGTATGTCAGCGGAGGTGGTCAGCAGTGGTGTGTCGGCCAAGAGTCTGCACATAATCACCTTGATGTTCACATTTATATCTTCACAGATTCAAAACAAAGCTATGCTGTCTATCGGTTCAATATTTTAATAAACCCTTGTGACATTGTTGAATTAGATGCTGAACTTGGAAATCACATTTTACACCATCCCTTAAAAGCTGCTCAAGTTTTTCAATCAGTAAGTGAAAGAAGAAATGATTTCCAAGTCACATGGAAATCTTGGTAACATGTTTGCTTGCTTCAAATCACAGGTCTGCTTTGTTGCTGTTAAGACTCTCTCATTGATTGGACAGTTACAGACTGAAACGCAAGTAAGTTTTAATCAACTCTTAAGTGTTTAAAACTGAAGTACAAATTTTCAAAATAACATACAATACTGTCTTCACAGTAATAAGTTAATAATTAAAGAGTAAAATACATTTTACAAAGTCCAATGTACAATTTTTTATGTCAGATTTTTACTTTTTACACTGCCTTACCACTTGTATCTCAGGGGTGGTCATGTTTACTCCACCAGAGTCTGCAGAGGACGCTGGTGGCCTCTGTGCTCTCCTCGCTCATCATGTGGGCTCAGGGGATGGAGCTCAGGTTAGGTCGTGGTCGTGGTCGTGGTCGAGTCTGACAGAAACTGCTTACAGGAGGAAGGATATGCCTCAGTGCTGTGCACGCTCAGGGCAGGTCTGTGTCCCTCAGCTGCCAGAGTTCAGGGCAGGTGAGCCTCCAGAGGCTGATCACCCCTGAGCATGCCCCCCACAACACATCCAACACATCCACCAGGCCACGCTACAAACTCCAAAGAGCTACTGAATCCAAGTTCACAGCCAGCATTAACACAAATACCTGAATTCCTTTCATTTTTGCCCATATTATCATTCTTAAGAATAAATGCTTTTATAATAACCATTTCAAAACTATCCAAAAATAGATTATGCAATTGACTTCCATATATCTATCATTCAAGCTCAGTGATACAGTGTATATGTGTCATCTGTATTTATCTGAACTATTGTAAAGCAAATGCCAGATCCTCTGTTATCTCACCCCATATATACGTCAGGACCAACTTCAAAAAACTGTTGTGTTATGTCCTTATATAATCACAATGTCATCATTTACAAACCAGTGGCATTTTCTTGATATAATTTAATATCCAGTCCATATTTTAATTTTTCCCAATATTTTTTTTTTTTTTACTTTTTGGGTTTTTTTTCCCTTCAAGCCAGGATCAAGACCTAGATGAGGTAGTGCATGCCCTATAATTCCATCACTTAGGAGTCAGAAACAGGAAGGTTTAAGGTCATCTTCAGCCACACAGGAATTGGAAGCAAGCCTGCGCTACAGTAGAGCATAGCTTTAAGAGAGGGGGCGGGAGAAGGAGGGAGGAAGAGAGGGAGAGAGGGAGAAACCCCACCCCCAAAAGAAAAAAGCCATCATTGAAACAAGGCTCATGCAGTGCATAGTTCTGTGTCACTCTCTGGGGCTTCTTCAGTCGTGCTAGCCCACGCCTTCCTTTTTTATACCATTTACTTTAAAAAAAAACAACTGGTTAATTATCCTGTGAGATAGTGTACATCTGGATCCATCTAATTACTTTCTTATGATAACATAGGAT
The DNA here is from genome assembly GCF_947179515.1 of Apodemus sylvaticus. Classification (NCBI taxonomy): domain Eukaryota; kingdom Metazoa; phylum Chordata; class Mammalia; order Rodentia; family Muridae; genus Apodemus; species Apodemus sylvaticus. The sequence continues at coordinate 11,276,418 of NC_067474.1, read as the reverse complement.
ATTTTTCTATATCCTATATGTCTAAAATAAGACTTGACACTGGAGACTTAGGTCTAGATTCAACTCATTTAACAACACATTATATAATGCTACATATTGTACATTCCATACCATAAGGATATAATAGTGCTGTTATGATGTCAGTTGACCAGTGGTTCAGATGCTATTGTTTTTTATATTTTTCTCATTTTGCCACCCTTTCTGATTTATCTGAAATTATTCTTAAAATAAATGGTCACTCCAGGGGATATAGCTGAGTAGAAGAGCATTTGCCTAGCATGGGCAGGGCTCTGATTTTAATCTCTAAATCATTTTATCATTTAATCATTGAAAATAAAAATAAAATTATTGTTTATCATTATTTGGTTACTCTAAAATACAATTTGTTTGGGAAATGCAGGATAAATATTTGATTATTTTCCTTTTAAGATTTTGAAGGATAATGACTTGAAAACAGGTAGTAACCTGTAACAATGCCCAATATTTCTTTTTTTTTTTCTTTTCAACAAGAGAATTGCATGAGCTCTTCCCTTTATCTGCAGGAAAAGGCTTACTTCCATGTCTGACTGCTTCAATTCAATCCCTCGTACCCACATGGTAGAACTGGCCCTCAGAGTTTGTCTTCTGACCTGAAGAAGATATGTTGCATGCTGGCCCAGACTTGGAATCATTACTTTCCCTCTAAAGAGCTCTGATTCCTTTTAATGTCAATTGATAGTTTGAGATCACAATTTGGGCACTGAAGTGTCCAATGCTATTGGGGTTCACATTGTTTTGTAGTGTGATCCAGAAAATGTGTATTTTTTAAGGAGAACTAATCAGTTCATTATGGTGTTTAATTAAGATGTTACAGGATTTATATTTAAATTTTATATGTTTTTCTCTGGCTTAATATTTGGATCATAGCAACAATATCACATTATATGGTATTCTTACTATATAATAAGGCAAGTCAAATTATATCACAACTTTTACTAATGTGCTTTTTGTGTTCTTCTCAGATCAATATTGTGCTGAAGTTAACACATTTACCACCCCTACCAAGCTATAGTCTTGATCTTTGTGAGTTTCCACTTAATTATGCATCTCAGAGATTTTATATGATGCAAGGGATTGTGATTGCAATGACAACTATAACCAAGTACACGCAAGGCGCAAGATTTTTGTGTTCAGATGAAGTATGTCCTTTTTCAAAAGGTCAGTGTTCTAATGGAAAATGAAAAAAATCAAGCCGGTTCATCTCAAACCACATTTACAATTGGTGGCTAATCAAAGTTTGATAAACCAGACATTCTGGTGTCTCCTAATGTTTATTACTGTGCGTATCTTGAAATGGTCCTCCCTGCATTCCACAGCTGAATAAGTGTTGCTATTGTCCTGGAAAAGGACATATCAAATGAGACAGAACAAAATGAGAACAGACAGAACAACTGTCTGCTCACGCCCTTTGCTCTGTGCTTAGATATAAGTAACCTAGTCAGCCCTCTTTCCCACTGGTTCTCAAGACCACTTGAGCTGCTTCCTCTCTCCATTCTGAGCTCTCTGTAAGTGATGCCACAGACACAAATTGTGTATTTAAGTATCCATGTGACCAGTGCCTTAGCACAGTGCCTGGGTGGAAACAGCCATGAGGCGAGCACTTGGGAAGCTGAAGCAGGAGGATGGGGAGGAGGGTTCAAGGCTAGCCTGGGCTGCACAGTGCTAGCCTGGGCTGCACAGTGATACCTTGTCTATACAAACAAGGGGAGCAATGCACACTGATAATATTAAATTATTGAAAATAGCCAAGTCTGAGCTCAACACTGCTTTCTTTCAGGATTTCAGTATATAAGGGTCCATATGCCTGGTGCTACAGAATCTGCAACAGTAAGAAATGACTTTTTATGCAGTCTCTGTTCATCTTCACTTCAAGAAGACAGAAAATTTAGAGTACTTGGTGGTAAAAAATGCACTTACATTTTGTGATAACTTTTAAATAGTTGCTTGTATTTTAATAGGAGACTTAAACTGAATATGGACTCTATTAACAATTTTTTTGTTCTTTACCTTAAGATAAACAGATAGTTGAAATAATCACTACAAAAATGTTTCATGCTTTTCAAGGAGGCTCTAAAAACCAGCCATTTAGGTTTCAATCACTGGGTATTTTCCTAAGAGGTATGTAAAGTTCTGTTTGAATTTGAAACAGATTGCTAACATATTGTAAAGCATGCTTAAGCATGGAAAGCTATTGTTATCTGGAAATGCCAAGTCCCAGGATTATGGCCGCTTTATAGTAATGATATCACATTACTCTTTCTCTCTGTCTCTCTGTCTCTGTATGTATGTGTGTATGTGTATGTGTGTGTGTGTATGTGTGTGCGTGTGTTGTATGTTGTGTTTTGTTAATACTAGCATACAGAGCTGGGTGTGATACTTCATGCTTAATCCCAGCATTCAGAGGCACTCTGTAAGTTAAAGGCCAGCCAGATTTATACAGTGAATCCCAATATCAAAAAGATTATTAGTATATGAATGCGATGAAGAAGAGATTTGGGGCCTTTACTGCACAGAGTAAATATCTGTTAAAGATGAGACTGACAGCTGTGACTTTGTGGAGAACTGAGGGGTGAGTACAGGAGCCGGTGTCTGCCGTGAGGCAGAGCATCGTCGCTCACAGGAGCAGAAGCCTAAGAGAGAGGCTGGAGCTGTGACAGCGTGCATGCTGGCCTTTTCCTGTGGACGGACATCTGAGAAACTACAAGTATTCACTTAGGGGCTGGAGACATGACTCAGCGGTTAAGAGCACTGACTGTTCTTCTAGAGGTCATCAGTTCAAATCTCAGCAACTACATGGCAGCTCACAACCATCTGTAATGAAATCTGACGCCCTCTTCTGGAGTGTCTGAAGACAGCTACAGTGTACTTATATATAATAAATAAATAATTTTTTTTTGAGTATTCACTTAAAGAGATGACTGCTCTAATTCTACAACCTTTAAGTGTTGTGCTGTTTCGTTGTTTGGTTGTCTTAGACTCTCAGTGATTGTGTTCAGGTAAGAGAGGAGAGGCAAGGGAAAGCAAGAGGGTGTGTGTGTGTGTGTGTGTGTGTGTGTGTGTGTGTGTGTGTTATATGTACTTGTTCCTGTGGACATGTACAGAGATCAATGCTGAGTGCCTTATGCTCTCTCTCAGCCCTGGTTTTGAGACAGGTTCTTGCACAGGGTGTGGTGCTTACCCTTTGGGCTAGGCTAGCTGTCCCATGAGCTCCCCCCTACACCACTTAGCACTGAGGTTACAGGTGTGACCTGCCACGCACAGCTTCTCATGTGGGCACGAGGAAATTAGGCAGAACTCAGTAAGGAGCATGGCAAGTACTTTGCTGACTGAGCCTCTTTCTAAGCCCTTAATTGTACTTTAAAAATGAACTTGGAAGGCTGGTAAAATGTGCTGTCAGGTGAAAATGCTTGCTGCCTAGCCTGACAGCCTGAGTTGATCATTGTAACCCACATGGTAAAAGAAGAGAACTGATTCATGAAAGTTGTGCTCTGACTGCCAACATGCATGTCCACACACATACATACAGCACACGTATATACACACATGATGGAGTTTAAAGGCTTAGCCCAGCCTGTGTGTGTGAGAAGAACATGGCCTAGCATAAAATGGTGTCTTGGAAGATGGACTAGATGTGCATTCAGTTTTGCCTCTTACAGTGACTTGTTCTGCAGAGATTGTTTGCTCTCTCAGTTTTCCATGAATAAAGTACAAGTGGGACTATCCAGTGTGCAGTATGTAGGAGAGTACCCAGGCAAGACCTTAGAAATGCTGTAGAGAGTGAGTGGTATCTTTTAAAATTGCTTAATTTTCTAAATAAATAATGTTACATGATGTTTACTAACATCTTTAGCATTTAGTTGAAATACGTTCTATCTTATATAGAATGGTATTTTCCTCTTGACTGCATTATAGGTGAATATTTAATTATCCTAGTTGCTATTTCACATACCTCTTGAAGCTAACTCATATTGCCTATAAATATCAGCATATGTTACCGATACAATGGCCTTGCTTTCCATTATTGGTGCTGTTGCATATGGTTACTGTATTAAACAAAGATAAACATTTCACTACTAACTTGACTACTGAGCTGTCACTTGTTCCAGATCTTTGAACCAGATGATGATATGCGACTTCATTTAGTGAATGCTATTTTCCTTTTTGTTTAATAAACATAGATGAACTAGTGAATAAGATGAAAATAGGAAATGAATATAAAATTATTGGAATTCCAGTCTGTGTCAAAACTTCACAAACTGCTCTCTATGTAGAAGCAAATAGTATCACTCCTTACACAGCAAAAGGTAAGAGAAAAAAAAGCATGTATTTTAACCTATTAAGTCCATCTGTTTAGCAAACAGTATTGTTTACCTTTGTGCGAGGCCCTCTCCTAAGCAGTAGAAACAATAAAATAGAATGCCAGGCTGTCTGCTCTTGGCTCCTACGGTGTGGTGGTGGCCAGTCAGACGGCCACTAAGCCTGGTGTGGTGGTGCACACGTGTAATCCTAGCACCTGGGAGGCTGAGGCAGGAGAGGCACAAGCTTTAGGCCAGCTTGAGCTACCTAACGAGTTGCTGCTCAGCCTGGGTTATGTTAGCAAGGCTCTACCTCCAAATAAAAATCACAAAACTAGCCAATGAAGCAGTCCCTGCTCCTAAGTGTTATTAAGGAAGGAAACAAGGTGTTTAAAGTCTTGGTGTAATTGAAGACCTCATGTGGAACTAAACCTTATGTTGACGTTTTATAAGTTAACAATGAGGGAAATGTGTCTGACATTTTTCTGAGTGTGGTGGTACAAACTTTACAAGCCTAGGGCTCAGTGACAGGCAGGAAGTAATTGAAGACCTCATGTGGAACTAAACCTTATGTTGACGTTTTATAAGTTAACAATGAGGGAAATGTGTCTGACATTTTTCTGAGTGTGGTGGTACAAACTTTACAAGCCTAGGGCTCAGTGACAGGCAGGAAGTCAACCTGGGCACACAGTGAGAAGCCAGAAATCCTTCAGGGTACCAGGAGTTAACAGATTTGTTTTCTGCCTCAGGCAATTCATAGTAACTGCTGTGGTCTGAGGAAGAAATCAGTAAGCAGTACCTTTTTCTTCCTGGGTCCTGAAAAGAGATCAGATAAAGGCAAGGGGATGAGAATACCATCTCTCAGAATGGAGAGATGGCTCAGGGGTTGAGAGCACTGGCTGCTCTTCTGGAGGTCTTGAGTTCAAATCTTGGCAACCACATGGTGGCTCACAACCATCTGTAATGGAATCTGATGCCCTCTTCTGGTGTGTCTGAAGACAGCTACAGTATACTCATATAATAAGTAAATAAATCTTTAAAGAAAAAGAAAAGAAAGAAAATACCACCTTTCCTTCCTCCATGGCCAGCACCATCATAATTTAGCATTTTGTAACTACAAAATGGAGAGCAGCCCTGCTCTTTTCACTTGCTAAATACAAAGGCTGGAAAGCAGGTTAAATTTGAATAGAGTAGAAAGTTTAGAATCTGCATTAACAGAAGCCAAACTTGAATTTACCTGTTTTTTTAATGGTCAAAAGTTTATTGGGCCTGGCTTGCAGGTTCAGAGGTTCAGTCTATTATCATCAAGGTGGGAGCATGGCAGTGTCCCGGCAAGCATGGTGCAGGAGGAGCTGAGAGTTCTAATCTTCATCTGAAGGCTGCTAGCAGAATGCTGCCGTCCAGGCAGCTAGGAACACCAGTGACACACATACTCTAACAAGGCCACACCTCCTATAGTGCCACTTCCTAGTCCAAGCATGTACAAACCATCACATGTTGCATTTTTGTTTCTTTTAAAAAGGTCATTTCTTGCAAAAGCAAAGATGGCATCATGGTTGCTGCCTATACAATATACTGAATTTCTGGCCTCATTGGATAGGAAAAAAAATGTAAATCCAGGCACTCATATTTTAAAAATTATACAGTACCACACTTTTGCTATTGCAGTGTTAGTCAGCAGTGAAAAAACTAGGGTATATTATCACAGGACTGTTCTGACCCACCAGCCCAGAATAATGACATGGAGACCTTTGATTAATGAAAATTAGGCCTTAGCTTATGCTTGTTCCCAAGCTTGTGTAACTTTTATTTATTTTATTTTTTATTAAATTCAACACAATATATTTATTTTATACCAATAATAAAATGATGCACTTGTTATTAAGTGAACATAAAAAGATAAAGTCTTTTTGTTTCTTTGTTTGTTTTGTTTTGTTTTTAGTAGAGCTTAAAATCTTGGCTATTACTGTGATACAAACCCAAAATAAGAACAGTTTTTAGACACTGGAGTTCATTGTAATAAGGCTGTACTTCAATGTCCCTCACATTTTTTTGAAATGTTTTTTTTTGAAAAGCATGTTCTTTTATTGAAAAAGAAAGTAAAAACATTTTATGATATAATTGAAGATTTATATGGAAAATATTTCTGATAAACTAGAAGAGATATATAGAGAAACATTAAATTGACAATTTTCATGGAAAATTAAAGAGTAAAATGGAAGACATAAAAACATTGCTAAATTAATTGAACAAGGAAGTAGAAACATTTTATGATAGAACTGAAGATTTATGTGGAAAATATTTCTGATAAAATTATAAAAAATGTAGAAAAACATGCTAAAATTGAAGATTATCATGGAAAATTTTATATAGATATAATAATGGTAGGCATAAAAGTATTCCTAAGTTGACTGAAAGCAGAATTATAAACATTTTCTGATAAAGTTGAAGATTTACATGGAAAATATTTCTGATAAAAATTGAAGTAATATATAGAAAAACATGTTAAAATTGAAGATTATCATGAAGATTATACAGATAAAATGGTAGGCATAAAAATGATTCTAAGTTGATTGAAAGTGGAATTATAAACATTTTCAGGTAAAACTGAAGATTTACATGGAAAATATTTTTGATAAAATTTAAGAAATATATAGAAAAACACATTAAAATTGACTTTCATGGAAAATTATACAGATAAAATGGTGGACATAAAAAACCTTTCTAAATTAATTAAAGGTAGAATTAAAAACATTTTGTGATAAAATTAGAGATTTACATGGAAAACATTTCTGATAAAATAGGAGAAATATATAGAAAAACATGTTAAAATTGAAGATTATCATGAAAAATAATGCAGATAGAATGGTAGACATAAAAATTACTAAATTAATTGAAAGAGGAATTACAAACATTTTCTGATAAAATCAAAGATTTACATGAAAAATATTTCTATTCGTCTGTGTCTTTTTATTGGGAATTGAGTCTATTGATGTTAAGAGATATTAAGGAATAGTGATTGTTGCTTCCTGGGTTTTTTGTTTTGTTTTATTTGTTTTTGGTTTTGGTTTTTTGGTTTTTGTGGTTTTGTTTTGTTTTGTTTTGCTTTGTTTTGTTTTGAGACAGGGTTTCTCTGTGTAGCCCTGGCTGTCTGGAACTCACTTTGTAGACCAGACTGGCCTTGCACTCAGAAATCTGCCTGCCTCTGCCTCCCACAAGCTGGGATTAAAGGCATGCGCCACCACCATCCGGCTGCTTCCTGTTATTTTTGATGTAGAGACAATGAAAACTAAAAGATCTTGGGTAGATCTCATACAGACCCTAAGACAGCAAAAATGCCAACCCAGACTACTATACCCAGCAAAACTCTCAAATCACTATAGATGGAGAAACCAGGATATTCCATGACAAAACCAAATTTACACAATATCTTTCCACAAACCCAGTCCTACAAAGGATAATAGGGGGAAAACAAGGAGGAAAACTATACCCTGGAAAAAGCAAGATAGTAAACTTTTTTCATCAAACCCAAAAGAAGATAACCACTCAAATATAAAATTAACATCAAAAATGACAGGAAGCAATAATCACTATTCTTTAATATCTCTTAACATCAATGGACTCAATTCCCCAATAAAAAGACATAGACTAACAGACTGGATACGTAAACAGGACCCTACATTTTGCTGCATACAGGTCAAAACAAAACTACCTCAGTGTCAAAAACAAAAACTACCTTAGAGTAAAAGGCTGGAAGACAATTCTACAAGCAAATGGTCTCAGGAACAAGCAGGAGAAGCCATTCTAATATCAGATAAAATTGACTTTCAACCTAAAGTCATCAAAAGAGACATGGAAGGACACTTCTTGCTGGTCAAAGGAAAAATCCACCAAGAAGAACTCTCAATTCTGAACATCTATGCTCCAAATGCAAGGGCACGCTGGGCAGTGGTGGCACACGCCTGTAATCCCAGCACTCTGGGAGGCAGAGGCAGAAGGATTTCTGAGTTCAAGGCCAAGAGTTCCAGGACAGCCTGGGCTACACAGAGAAACCCTGTTTCGAAAAAAACAAAAACAAACAAACAAACAAATACAAGGACATCCTCATTCATAAAAGAAACTTTACTAAAGCTCAAAGCACAAATTGCACCTAAAACAATAATTGTGGGTGACTTCAACACCCCACTCTCCTCAATGGACCAATCAGGAAAACAGAAACTAAACAGGGACACAGTGAAACTAATTGAAGCTTTAGACCAATTGGTTTTACACATATACATATATATATATACACATATACATACACACACACACAAAAAAAACCATTTCATCCCAAAGCAAAAGAATATACCTTTTTCTCAGCACCTCATGGTACCTTCTCCAAAATTGATCATAAAATTGGTCATAAGACAGACCTCAACAATATAAGAAGATCGAAATAATCCCATGACTCCTATCTGATCACTATGGAGTAAAAGTGGTCTTTAATAGAAACAAAAACAACAGAAAGCCCACATACACATGGAAACTGAACAATATCCTACTCAATGATACCTTGGTCAAGGAAGAAATAAAGAAATCAAAGACTTTTTAGAATTTAACGAAAATGAAGGCACAACATACCCAAATCTATGGGACACAATGAAAGCAGCGGTAAGAGGAAAACTCATAGCCCTGAGTGCCTCCAAAAAGAAAATAGAGCATACACTAGAAGCCTAATGGCACAACTGAAAGCCCTGGAACAAAAAGAAGCTAATTCACCCAGGAGGAGAAGAAGACAGGAAATCATCAAACTCAGGGCTGAAATCAATCAACTAGAAACAAAGAGAACCTTACAAAGAATCAACAAAACCAGGAACTGGTTCTTTGAAAAAAATCAACCAGATAGATAAACTCTTAGCCAGACTAACCAAAGGGCACAGAGACAGTATCTAAATTTAAAAATTAGAAATGAAAAGGGAGATATAATAACAGAAACTGAGGAAATTCAAAAAATTATCAGATCCTACTACAAAAGCCTATACTCAACACAACTGAAGAATCTGGAGGAAATGGACAATTTCTTAGATACCAAATACTAAAATTAAATCAGGATCAAATAGATCATCTAAACAGTCCCACAACCCCTCAAGAAATAGAAGGGGGTCATAGAAAGCCTTCCAACCAAAAAAGGCACAGAACCAGATGGTTTTAGTGCAGAATTCTATCAGACCTTTAAAGAAGACTTAACACCAATACTCTTCAAACTATTCCACAAAATAGAAACAGAAGGAACACTACCCAACTCGTTCTATGAAGCGACAGTTACGCTGATACCAAAACCACACAAAGATCCAACAAAGAAAGAGAACTTCAGGCTAATTTCCTTTATGAATATCCATGCAAAAATACTCAATAATATTCTTGCCCACTGAATCCAAGAACACATCAAAACGATCATCCACCATGATCAAGTAGGCTTCATACCAGGGATGCAGGGATGGTTCAATATAAGGAAATCCATCAATGCTATCCACTACATAAACAAACTCAAAGAAAAAAAAAACACATGGTCATTTCATTAGATGCTGAAGAAGCATTTGACAAAATTCAGCATCCTTTCGTGCTAAAAGTCTTGGAAAGAACAGGAATTCAAGGCCCATACCTAAACATAGTAAAAGCAATATACAACAAACAGGTAGCCAACATCAAACTAAATGGAGAGAACCTTGCAGCAATCCCACTAAAATAGGGACTAGAGAAGACTGCCCCCCTCTCCGTATCTTTTCAATATAGTTCTTGAAGTCCTAGCTAGAGCAATTAGACAACATAAGGAGGTCAAAGGGATACAAATTGGAAAGGAAGACAGACCAGAAGGAACCTGTGCCACTGGTCTGGCAGAGTTCCTGTGAGCCTGGGTCCTGCTGGTCCCAGTTACTCCCGGTGTTGGGACAAATATTGTGTCCTTCTCATCTCTGATCCTATGATCCTGGGCGAGTTAGAGCGCCTGGGAGTGGAGCTTCCTCTGGGTGTTGTGGGACTGGCCGGCTTGTGTAACTTAACCTGTTTATAGTGGTTCACATCTGCTGCATGTCCCATTGCTTCCTGTAAATCAGTCACCTAGTTCTTCCTCTGTATCTGGTTGGCAAATCCCCTTTTTTAATGATCTTATGAGACAGGGTTTCTCTGTGTTGTAGCACTGACTGTCCTAGAACTTGCTCTGTAGACCCGTCTGGCCTCCAATTCACAGAGATAGCCTGCCTCTGCCTCTGCCTCTGCCTCTGCCTCATCATGTACCACCACCACCCAGCCCAACTTGAAATTAAATGCAAGTGAATTCTAGATAATTCAGCTTTTCTTGGAAAGACTTCTTAAAAGAAGGAACTGCTGAAGAAAGCAAGCAACAGAACTCATGTTTATGTACTGTGAAGTGCTTCTTGGCTTGCTGGTTTGTTAGCATAGCACAGCTTATATGCAGGTGGAAAGTCTGCTTCTAGTGTTGAGCTCTGGGACTCTAGCGTTAGAGTAAGACAGGCCTTCCTACAGACTGTGCTGTGGGAGCTGCCCACAGAGAGCAGAGCAGTCACACACAGCTTCTCCTCTTGTATCCACCTTTCTTAGGAGCTGGATAGAATCAGGGTGGAGAACATTTAGACGGTTGCAGTGTGGCAGTACAGTGCTGTCAGAGTAGGAAAATGCAAATCCTTCAAACCACAGCACTCTGGGTACTCCTGACGAAGGCGGCGTACACACCTCTTCCCTGCTGCCTCACATGACTTCAGAGGAGAACAAATACTTGGCTTTCAGCTCACAACTCATACATGTGGGTGTGTGAGGTAACTGGGATAAGAAATGATGGACAAGCATGGCCACCAATCATAGTTATCATAAAATTTGAGCTTGGCATATTACAAGAACTATATTTTGAAATTATTTTGAACAAATTGAACCAAATACCTGTCCTTTGTCTTTCCTTTCAGCTCCTTCAGGAGTTAGTGATGGCTTCCAGTGCCTCCTCTCCCTGACCTCCGGCTCGTGCTGGAGGTTCACAGCAATACTGGCCAATGTCTTTGCACCGCACATCGTGCCTCCTGGGACCTACAATTTGCTCAAACTCTGTTTGTTGATGAGTCTAGTACAGACAAGAGACTGCAACAGGGAACGAGAAGACTGCCTGGACATTTTAGTTATAACCAGTGACACTCTGCTTGTAGACAGGTAAGGTATTTACCATGAAGTTTTCAAATTATATATTGCTCAAAAAGTTGTATAAATTCTTCCTCCTGATATCACTATAAGATGATTACATAGACTTCATCTGAGTGCTAAAGTATTTAAATAAATTAGTATTAATAAAGTTGAAAACTCTTGATGCTCTGGCTGTCCTGGAACTTGCTCTGTAGACCAGGCTGGCCTCAAACTCAGAGATCTGCCATCCTCTGCCCCCTGAATGCTGAGACTTAAGGCATGCACTACCACCACTGGCTCAGAATTTGTAACTTTTGGTGTTAGATAAAATTATATCTAGTGAAATAACCAGATCTTATCACTACTATTTTTAAAGTTTGTTTATGTATTTTATGTATATGAGTGCTTTGTCTGCATGTATTCCTGCACACCAGAAAAGGCACTGGACTCCATTACACATAGGTATGAGCATCATATGGTTGCTGGGAATTGAACTCAGAACCTTTGGAAAAGCAACCAATGCTCTTAGTCTCTGGGCCATTTCTCCAGTCCCATGGAGAAAAATATCATTATTACTAAAAAACAAGAAGTTTTGACAAATTTTTCTAATTCGCTTTACATTGCTATGATAAACACCAGGCCCCAAAGCACCTCTTGGGACGAAAGGGTTTATTTTAGCTTACATGTTACACTCCATCACGGAGAAGTAAGGGCAGGAACTCAAGGCAGGGATCCATACCAAGGAACTGAAAACAGAACCAAAGAAGACCGCTGATTTCTGTTGCTCTCTGTGTCCTGCTCAGCTGCCTCCCTTATACGTCCCAGGACACACAGTGTGACACAGGCCACAGTGGCTGGCTGGTCCCTCCCACACCAATCTGTAATCAAGACAATGTCTGCCAAACATGCCACAGACCAGTCTGACAGAAGCCGTTCCCCAGCCAGGGTTCCCTTTCCCAGGAGGCAAATGTCTGTGTGAAAGGACAATACCCAGCACACACAGGTACACTCTTATAGACCACACCCATAAACAGTACCCAGCACACACAGGTACACTCTTATAGACCACACCCATAAACAGTACACAGCACACACAGGTACACTCTTATAGATCACACCCATAAACAGTACCCAGCACACACAGATACACTCTATAAACCACACCCATAAACAATACCCAGCACACACAGGTACACTCTTATAGACCACACCCATAAACAGTACCCAGCACACACAGGTACACTCTTATAGATCACACCCATAAACAGTACCCAGCACATACAGATACACTCTTATAGACCACACCCATAAACAGCACCCAGCACACACAGGTACACTCTTATAGATCACACCCATAAACAGTACCCAGCACACACAGATACACTCTATAAACCACACCCATAAACAGTGCCCAGCACACACAGGTACACTCTTATAGACCACACCCATAAACAGTACCCAGCACACACAGATACACTCTATAAACCACACCCATAAACAATACCCAGCACACACAGATACACTCTTATAGACCACACCCATAAACAATACCCAGCACACACAGGTACACTCTTATAAACCATACCCATAAACAGTACCCAGCATACACAGATATACTCTGTAAACCACACCCATAAACAATACCCCCAGCACACACAGATACACTCTTATAGACCACACCCATAAACAGTACCCAGCACACACAGATACACTCTTATAGACCACACCCATAAACAATACCCAGCACACATAGATACTATTTATTATATGTAAGTACACTGTAGCTGTCTTTAGACACTCCAGAAGAGGGCATCAGATCTCATTGCGGATGGTTGTGAGCCACCATGTGGTTGCTGGGATTTGAACTCAGGACCTTCAGAAGAGCAGTCAGTGCTCTTAACCACTGAGCCATCTCTCCAGCCCTAGATACACTCTTATAAACCATACCCATAAACAGTACCCAGCACACACAGATACACTCTATAAACCACACCCATAAACAATACCCAGCACACACAGGTACACTCTTATAGACCACACCCATAAACAGCACCCAGCACACACAGATACACTCTTATAGACCACACCCATAAACAGCACCCAGCACACACAGATACACTCTTATAGACCACACCCATAAACAATACCCAGCACACATAGATACACTCTTATAAACCATACCCATAAACAGTACCCAGCACACACAGATACACTCTATAAACCACACCCATAAACAATACCCAGCACACACAGGTACACTCTTATAAACCATACCCATAAACAGTACCCAGCATACACAGATATACTCTGTAAACCACACCCATAAACAATACCCCCAGCACACACAGATACACTCTTATAGACCACACCCATAAACAGTACCCAGCACACACAGATACACTCTTATAGACCACACCCATAAACAATACCCAGCATACATAGATACACTCTTATAAACCATACCCATAAACAGTACCCAGCACACACAGATACACTCTATAAACCACACCCATAAACAATACCCAGCACACACAGGTACACTCTTACAAACCATACCCATAATAAAGCAATATTTTAATCACTCTGAAAACTTACCTCTGTCTTTCTTCCACTTATCACTATAACAAACTTTCCTGTTGTCTTCCCTTTCCTGTCCCCTGAGACAGGGTTCTCTGTAACCCTGGCTGTCCTGGAACTCTCACCTTGTAGGCCAGACTGGCCTTGAACTCAGAGATTCGCCTACCTCTGCCTCTTGTGCTGGGTTTAAGGTATACCTATCACCACCCAGCTAATTTCCTGTTCTTGAACTTAATAAAAACAATTGTTCTCTTGAGTATTGCCTGTCCTGCTCAATGTATTTTTAGGATTGGTTCATTTGTGTGACTCAGTAGTTTGTCATTTTTGTTGATAAGTATGCCACAATGTTCTTATTCTTCTCCCGATGATGGATATTCAGGTTTTGCATATTTTGACTATTATAAATAAACCGTTCTATTTTAGCCTTTTCAAGATAGGGATCAAAACTCGGGCTTGGTATGTACTAGACAATGCCTCTGCCACTGAGCTACATGCCCATCTCTGCTGTAAACATTCTTGTATAACATTTGTGGAATATTCACTTTATTGGATAAAGACTGGAGTAGATTGGTGGTGCATGTAGATGCACAGTAGACGCACGTTTAATTCCCTGACAGACTGCTGTCAAGCTGGCGTAAGGGTCTGTTTATCTCTGCCCTTGCCAACACTGGGGGTTCAGGGTCTTCATGCGAGCCCTTGCAGTAGGAGTGAAATGGAGCCCCAGGACACCCACGCATTCCCCAGTCAGCATTCAGCTGCTTTCCTCTTTATCTCCACTTGTATGTCTCCTTACATGCTCCAGATTTCTCGCTTATTAGGGGGTTGCTTAGGTAAGTTCCTGACATATGAGCAGACTGTGAGATTTCTAATCTGAAAGCTTTTATAAGTTTCCTGAAATGTGTCTGTCTGTGATGGGCAGACACTTCGATTTAGAGGATTTTTATTTCCAGTTTGTTATTTTCTCTTATGTTTCATGTTTTCTGGATTCAGTTAAGAAATTTTTGCCTACATGAAAGTTGTGAAAATTCTTTGTTTTCTTTATAGAAATATATTTTGGCTTTTTGTTGAATCCTTTCTCTGTATTCAATTTAACACTTTTCCCCGTGTGTCCATGTTGTGAGGAAGTGCACATGCCACAGAGCACACACGGGTGTGTGTGTGTGTGTCTGTAAGAGGGCAACTTGGTGGTGTTGATTATCATTTTATACCTTTACATGTACTCCAGGGATTGAACCCAAGATGCTAGGCAAGTGTCGTTACCCACTGAGGGAGGGGTTAGCCATCCACCTGGCCCTTGAGTTAGTGTCTGTATGTGGTCTCCTGTAGTGAAAGTTGATGTTTCTCCTATGCAGTCTCCACATCATCTGTTATAAGATTTTTTTAAAATGTTTTTCTTTTTTTTTTTAAGATGTATTATATGTAAGTACACTGTAGCTGTCTTCAGACACACCAGAAGAGAGCGTCAGATCTCTTTACGGATGGTTGTGAGCCACCATGTGGTTGCTGGGATTTGAACTCAGGACCTTCGGAAGAGCAGTCAGTGCTCTTAACCGCTGAGCCATCTCTCCAGCCCCTGTTATAAGATTTTTATTTCCTCATTTCCTTGTACCAAGTTTAAAATTAAACTAGACTGTAAATGTTTTTGAACATTATTTTCTTTTATTTATTTATTTATTTATTTATTTATTTATTTATTTATTTTATTATATATAAGTACACTGTAGCTGTCTTCAGATACTCCAGAAGAGGGCATCAGATCTCCTTATGGATGGTTGTGAGCCACCATGTGGTTGCTGGGATTTGAACTCAGGACCTTCAGAAGAGCAGTCAGTGCTCTTAACCGCTGAGCCATCTCACCAGCCCCTGAACATTATTTTCTGTTGTGAATTTTTTGTCTATACTTAGGCTGATAGTACACAGTCCTGATTATTCAGTCTTGAAATCAGGCAACTCAACCTAGTAAGACCTTGTGTCAAAAATTAAATACTTTAAAAAAAGTTGTATACCACCTCCAAAAATTCTATTTTAAGTAGTCAAGGAGTAGAGATGGGCATTGGAATTTGTTTTGAAACAAAACAAAAACTTTTTTTTTTTTTTTGAGATTTACTATTATATCTAAGTACATTATAGTTGTTTTTAGATACACCAGAAGAGGGCATCAGATTTCATTACAGATGGTGTGAGCCACCATGTGGTTTCTGGGATTTGAACTCAGGTCCTTCGGAAAAGCAGTCAGTGATCTTAACCGATAAGCCCATTTCACCAGCCCAAACAAAAACTCTTTACGTGATTTTTTTTTCCTTTTTGGTTTTTTTGAGACAGGGTTTCTCTGTATAGTCCTGGCTGTCCTGGAGCTCACTCGGTAGACCAGGCTGGTCTCGAACTCAGAAATCCACCTGCCTCTGTCTCCCAGAGTGCTGGGATTACAGTCGTGTGCCACCACCACCTGGCTCTTTACATGATTTTAATATGATCTATAGCTAAGAACCACTGCTTATTTCAGGCTGGAAATGTTCCTTTTGAAGTATCCTCTGTGTTACATACCTCTGGGCTAATTTCAAGTCCTGTGATGATGTGTACACTGACCACACTCTGCATTTTCCTGTCTACATCTCTAAAGGACACCTCCTAGGTCCCTTTTGCATCTGGTCATTATACATGGTTGCATCAGAAAGTTATAATTTCTGTGGTAAGGATTTTAAAGACAGCCATATTAGACAGAATTCTCATTGCTGTCGTAAATATTCAAGAGAAAGCCTTCAAAGGACAAAGCTTTACTTTTGCTCACAGTTGCAGTCTATCATTTACATGCTCCATTGCTGTCGGCCAACACCGAGGCAGAATGCCCTGGCAGAGACAGACAGTTCATCTGTGGTGACAGGAGCCAGAGGGAGATAGACAGGAAGAGGCAGAGGAATGCCCATGGTGACCCACTTACTTAAGAGGTCCTAACTCCTAAATCTCCTGTCCTATTGTGAATCTCTCCATCGATGAGGTAGGAACCACCAGGATCCACGCACTTTGCCCAAGCCCATAATATAACCAACCCCCAAAAATGATTTACTACAACACTCAAGTTATAGTCCCTTGTCATAATTTGAATTTGAGAATTAAAGAAATTGAAGCAGTTAACAATAATATTAAAAGCAAAAAGGAGGGTATAGCAAGAGTTATCATGATATAGGAACAGCAGGAAAAGTCAAATTTGGAATTTATAAAAGAAAGTATAGAAACAATGAATTCATGAAATTCTTAGACAAATGGATGGAGCTGGAGAACATCATACTAAGTGAGGTAACCCAGTCTCAAAAGATCAATCATGGTCTGCACTCACTGATAAGTGGATATTAACCTAGAAACTTGGAATACTCAAGACATAATCCACATATCAAATGATGTCCAAAAAGAACGGAGGAGTGGCCCCTGGTTCTGGAAAGACTCAGTGCAACAGTCTAGGGGAATTCCAGAACAGGGAAGTGGGAAGGAATAGATGGAGGAACAGGGGGAGGGAAGAGGGCTTATGGGACTTGCGGGGAGTGGGGACCCAGAAAAGGGGAAATCATTTGATATGTAAATAAAGAATACATTGAATAAAAAAGAAAAAAAGAAAGTAATCCATAGAAAGACAAGGATCCACTAGGTGGTGGTGGCGCACAGCTTTGACCCCAGCACTCAGGAAGCAGAGGCAGGCAGAAGGTGGAATGTTAGCCTGGTCTACAGAGTGAGTTCCAGGACAGCCAAGGCTGCACAAGCAAACTCTGTCTCAAAAAACAAACAAAATAACAACAACAACAACAACAACAA
The DNA here is from genome assembly GCF_947179515.1 of Apodemus sylvaticus. Classification (NCBI taxonomy): domain Eukaryota; kingdom Metazoa; phylum Chordata; class Mammalia; order Rodentia; family Muridae; genus Apodemus; species Apodemus sylvaticus. The sequence continues at coordinate 11,258,536 of NC_067474.1, read as the reverse complement.
CAACAAAAAGGCAGTATGCAGTTTAAATGTTGCCTTCCTATGACTTTCTCTGATTCCTTTCTAAAAGAAAATAATAATTCCTTTTGTGGTATTCTCAAGAAATTATTTTAGAATTATTCCATTGTAAATTATTTCTCTAACTCTGTCTGTGCTGTAAGTTGTTCCAATAAAATACCATGTTTCATATATATAATGCTTGATAGAAATTGTTCAAATTAAATTTAAACATGTTGTTGACATGTAATGACCTCTGAAATCAATTATTAAATTATTAAATATTGGTGAATAATTTATTTTCCCTAGACTTTTGAATTTTAGCATGAATCTTGTCTCCCGTGGTATACATCATCCTGTCTGTACCGAAATTTTTCCAACTGTGTCCAGAAATAAATACGGAAGTGGAGCAGTGAGCATTCAGGCTGGCAGTGCTTTGCTTGCTAGGGGAGGCATCTGCTTTATAGGAGACCTGACATCACATAAAAAAGATAAACTCGAACAGCTTCAATCAGGTAAGCACTACTTTCTCAGTCATTCCAGCTGTTTAACCTTGTCTCACTAGCACTGAGGAGTCATTTAACAGAGAGATAGAAGTGCACGGGGCTTAAGAATGTTAGTTCTCAGTTCAATTTTAAAAATAAAATAACAATTTAATCTGCAAATGCACTGTTTTAGCCTTTCCGCTGGGCTCTAACACAGAGCTGTATTTTGAGCCACTTTTGTTCCCTTTTGCCTTATTGTGTCATGGAAGCCAGCACCATGAGGAAAGTAGCTGTTCCACGAGTACTGTCTTCAGTTTCTCACCACTGACTGTAATTAATGCTAGCTGTGCAGTTGTTGTTGTTGTTGTTGTTGTTGTTGCTGCTGCTGTTATTTTAATCTTAAAAGAGATTTCCTTCAATTCTCAGTCTGCCAAGAAGTTTTATTATGAACCAGTATAGGATTTTGTCAGATCTTTTTTCTTATATCTATTAATTTGGTTATATGATTTTTTTATAGCTTACATTGATTTTGCTTTGGGTTTTTGCTGTTTTATGAATATCATTGTTTTATTTGTATGCATGTCTATTTACAACTTGGGCCTGGTGCTCCCAGAAGCCAGAAGAGGACATTGGATCCCCTGGAACTGGATTTGAGGATGGTTGTGAGCTGTTACTAGTTCTGGGAATCAGTCCAGGTGTTCTGCAAGAGCAGCCAGGGTCCTTAACCACATGGGCCTCCCTCAGGCTCCACACTGATCAATTCTGAATACTGGACCAGCATAGCATTCCAGGTCTAATTTAATCAATGTGAATAATTGTGCGGATTTTCTGGAAAGGCATGAGAGAGATGCCTAATTACATACTGAACAGTGTCAGCCTACCAATGGCTGACAGATACAAGTCCAGCTTGACAAGGGACTGCACTTAGCAGAAGTCACTGATGGAACATTTGAGAGCCCACAGGCAGCTACACTCACTTGGACCACCTCTCCAACTCCTGTCTTATAGAGTTCTAAGTCCCTCATACAGGGCAGGTGCTAATCAGCTCTAGGGAGATATGTGTCTTGGTCCTTATCCTCATTAGAAACTTTGAAGGTTTTAGTAAATACTGCCAGACCATGGGAAGGGGGGCTTTGTTTAGCTGGAGTCTGACACTTGCTACCAATATACAGAACAGCTAAGTAGCAGACTGCTACAAAATAGTATTACTTTGGCAAGGTATATTGGTTACTTGTCTTGTTGCTGCAACAAAATATTTAACAAAAGCAGTGTACAGAAGGAAAAGTTTATTATGGCTCACAGTTCTAAAGGGAACAGTCCATCCTGTCAGGGAAAGAATGATGGCAGTTCAGGGCAGCAGGTCACATTGCATCCAAAGTCAGAAACCACAGAGAGATGTGTTTGCTCAACAGCTCACACACTGTCTGCCTCCTGCCTGGGGATCAGGAGGTAAGCTTTCAGCTCACTGCTCCAACACCCTACCCACCTGCCCGCCTGCCTGCCCGCCCACCGGCCCATCCGCCTGCCCCATACTCCCAGCCACGATCTTAGACTAGCCGCCTGAAACTGTAAGCAAGACCTCAATTAGATGCTTTCTTCTATGAACTGCCTTGGTTGTGGTGTCCCTTTACAGCAATAGAACAGTAACTGAGACACATGAGGTATATCAGAATATAGAAGTTTCCGTATGTCGGTACTTTAAATGCAGAAGTCTTAGGTTCAGTAGCAGAGTGCCTGCTTGCCATCGGTCATTGCTGAACACCAGCGGTCATGGGGATAAAGGTAAAAACCACAAGGAGACAGCAACAGGCATAAGAGAGGGAGAAGTACCAACTCCAGAAGAGACCAGAAACTGAGTTAAAACCCTGCTGGTACCATCTTTCAATTTTTAATAACTCTAAGCTGGGGATATACCTTAATTGATGGAGTGCTTGCCTTGAATACCCTAGGTTTGGTCCCTAGCACCACACACAAAAGACTTTTTGAAACAGCGTTTCCCTTGAAGTCGCACATTGCAAAGTGCAGCGAGGCTGGAGGAAGCACATCCACGTGTTGTCAACATGGCCTGCCACTTTCTTTGAGCATTTATAGTATCCATGTGGCCTTCAGGACACAAGTGGTTCTAACTTTAATTTTCAGTGACTTCTCATTCATTGTTGATGAATTGAAGTCTAATTCCTTACCATGTCTTACCTTGATTACAATCACTGTCACTGAGAAAGAGGCGCTACTGTCCCTTTGAATCAAATTTGCTTCCTACTTCTATGGAACTGCTATTCAGGGCATAACATATAAACAAATCCTTTAATATGTGGCCATCTGTGACTGACATCTTTCATTTAACTAAAAAAACATAGCATATTTTGTCCAGGAGGACATAAATCTATAAATCTCAGTATCCTGGAATCTAAGGTAGAAGGGTCATGAGTTTAAGGCCAGTCTAGGATACATAGTGAGTCTAAGGCCAGCCTGAGCTACATAGCAAGACTCTTCTAAAAAACACACAAAACAAGAGGTGGGCTAGCTCAGTGGGTAGAGATGCTTGTTGCCAGCCCTATGACCTGCCTTTGATACCCAGGACCCACATGGTATACTGACTTCCTCGAGTGTCCCCCTGACATCCACACACACACTGTGACCTGCACACAAATATGTGCACATACACACACACTTAAAAAAATAAATAAATGTAATCTAAAAAAATACAAAAAATTCCATTCAGAAGTTGCCATTTCAACTTTTGTATAATTTTGTGGCATTAAGTGTGTGGTGGGTTGAACAAAAATGATCCCCATAAACTCATCATACAGGTGGGCGATGGCTCCTCCCTGGGAGCACTGTTGAGAAGGGTCAGGAGGTGTGGCCTTGTTGAAGTAGGTGTGGCCTTGCCAGGGGAGATTGTTACTCAGAGGCTTCAAGATTTCTAAAGCCAGTGTGAGCCCCAGTCTTGTGCTCTCTGCCAGCTGCCGATGGACCCAGCTGCCTGAGGACAGCATGCCTGCCTGTCGGTTGCTATGCTCCATACCATGATGATAGTGACTAACCCTCTTAAATCATAAGCCCCTAATTAAATGCTTCTTTTCATAAGAGTTGCCTTGGTCATGGTTTTTCTTCACAGCAATGGACAGTTACTAAGACAAAGTACATTTATAGTCTTGTACATCTATCACTGTGTACATTTCCAGACTTGTTTGATCACTCCTGTTGTAGAAATTATTTAATCCGGACTTGAGATTTCTACCCCATCTTAAATTGTTCAGTTCCCAGATTTTAAAAAAAAAAACAACACACAAACAGCCTTTATGTTTACAGTAAGCACAAGAGCTAGGCAGATTCCTAGCCTCTGTGCTGTTAGATCCTACTTTCCTGTAGGTAACCCAGAATTATTTCTTGCTATTTACTGTGCTGCACCTGGACTTTTTCTGAACTCCGGTTGGCCAGCCTTCAGGACCATGGGTTTTCTGGCGTCTCCTTCTCCTCCTGGGCCTTCTTCTCCCTCATGGTCGCTCTCCGATCCCCAAGTCCAGGAAACCTAAACTCCACCCATGTCCTTCTGCCCAGCTGCTGGCATCTTTATTCACCCATCAGAGAGAACTTTGGGCCAAGGTGTACTGCAGACTCTCTGTGGGACAGCCAGGTCCTGGGGCGGCACTTAGCATTACAATCGCTAACAAAAGACCAAACTCAACACTCTCCAAATATATCCTTGCAGGGTGAGGTGTGGCTGCCCAATTGGTTCTTGATTTGGTCAACAAGGAAGGCAGAAGCTAATTGATGGGTGGAGCGTAATGGTGGGACTTCCAGGTCCCAGGAGGAAGGAGGGATTGGCAGTAAAAACTGTTCAGATGTACAACATCTAAGGTCTTAGCTAATGTTTGGACCATATTTTGTGATGCAGCTTTGGAGAGCAGAAGCATCACATTGTTCATCCCAGGAAAGAAGTTTGGGGATGATTTCGATCAGCAAATGACTTTTCCCATTCAGTGCAGTTTTTGGTCTTTTGTTGACATGGATTCATCTTCAAGGAGAAATATGCAGAAACCCAGTGCTCTGATTGGTCAGATGGTAAGGGCTGTGACTATTTTTCTGTTAGAATATTGTTTAGGAGGCCATGTTCCTAGTACTTGAAACATGGAAGCAGGATTAGAATTCAAGGTCATCCTCAGCTACATTGTGAGCTCAAGGCCATCCTGGCCTACATAAAACACTGTCTCAAAAGAAATGCTTTGAAATGTTTCTCAGAGAACTGCTAGTCTGTTTTCACACTCTTCTCTGCTTCCAGCCTCTTCCTTCTTATGTCTTCCTCATTTCTTAGGTAAGCTTCACCAAGTAACCATGGTGGTGTCAAACTGGCCGTCATGCTGAGTGCTGAGAGCTGCCGTGCAGATGTGTCCTGTTATATCCAGCAGCGTTTGGATGTTTTGCTCTTGATACATTTAGATATTTTATCAGACATTACAACCAAATAATGATCCAGTTGTTAATGTTTGGGTTTTTTTTTTTTTGTCTGAGCTACATCCCACCCCTAAATTTTTACTCATCCAAATCAGATGTCTAGTCCATAGAATTTTCTGTTTCAAAGTTGAGAAGTGTGTGTGTGTGTGTGTGTGTGTGTGTGTGTGTGTGTCTGTGTTTTCAAGGTTGACGGGGATGTCTTTCTCAACTGCAGTCCACCTTGGTTTTTGAGCAGTTTTTGAAACTCACTAATTTAGCTAGACCGTCTAGCCTGCAAACTCAAAGGGTCTTTCTTTTTTTTTTTTTTTTTTTTTCTGAGACAGGGTTTCTCTGTGTAGTCCTGGCTGTTCTGGAACTCACTCTGTAGTCCAGGCTGGCCTCGAACTCAGAAATCCTCCTGCCTCTGCCTCCCAAGTGCTGGGATTACAGGCGTGGCCACCACACCCAGCTCTCAAGGGATCTTTCTGTGTCCACCTCCCTACCACTTAGATTACAAGCACCTGTTGGGGCGCCAAGCCTTTCTGTCTGGGCTCTGGTGGATAGAATTCAGTACCTCCTCCTCATTCTTTACTGACTGATGCATCTCCTGAGCCCTAGAAGGCTTTAATAAATAATATTTAATAAATACTCAGTAAGAACTTTCTTTAAAAATTGCTTTCCACAAGTTTGACATTTTTCCCAGAAATTACTTTAAACTGTAGTTAATACTTAATCACTAGATAGTTAAATAATATAATGATCAATTTGTATTTAACTCTTTCCAATTAGTTAGCTGTTTGCCCCGCCTTTGTGTTTGCTGTAGGATTGCAGTTTGATTCCAGCCAATCTTGCAGAGGCATTTGGATTGTTGATTAACTGCAATGAGTTGTCTCCTTGCCACCCATGTCTTCCCACTGTGCAACACACTTTAAAGAAAGCGGTGGATCCCAAGGGACTGCTTTATTTCGCCTCTCAACAGTTCACAACCGAAGATTTTGAAAAGGTTAGATAAAATGCTTACTCAGAATGCCTACTTGTTTCTCAATTATTTATTTTTTATCTTTACATTTATTTACTTATTTATTTGTGTGGTGTGTGTGCATGCACGCATGCATGTATGTTGCACTCGTGTGAGCACAAGTGTACCCCAGGACACTTGTCATAGACAAGTCATAGAATAACTTAGTAAAATGCAGTCAGTTCCCTCCTCCTGTGGTTTATGGGGATCAAACCTGGGCTGTTAAGCTTGGCACCAAGGGCCTGCATTTGCTGAGCCACCTCTCCAGCCCATTTCTCAAGTTAATACAGTTTATTTTGGCATTTTTTTCTTCTTCTAAAATTTCATCTAGTTCATTTTTTGTTTGTTTGTTTGTTTGCTTGTTTGTTTGTTTGAGACAAGGTTTCATGTAGCCCAGGCTGCTTGGAACTCACTACAGTAGCCAAGGATAATCTTGATCCTTCTGCTTCTTTGCTACCGTGCTCAGCTGGTATTCTTTTACATAAGCTTGCTTCCAGATTTTTAACATTGTAAGTACATTGTATAAAACAAAAAAAAAACAGCTATGTAAGGAAACGTTCATATCCAAATGTTAAGCTTATTTCTTCTGCTATTATCTAAATATCCATAGCTTTAAAAGATCAATATATTTAAAAAGAATATTTACATAGAAAAATTAAGCTATGCCATGTGAGTATAGTTATTCACATCATGACTTCCATTTTCTTTAGTCTGTTATTTGAGAGGAAAAACAAGACACATAAAACATGTAGGGTGCTGGGCGGTGGTGACGCACGCCAGTAATCCCAGCACTCCCAGCACTCGGAGGCAGAAGCAGGCGGATTTCTGAGTTCAAGGCCAACCTGGTCTATAGAGTGAGTTCCAGGACAGCCAGGGCTATACAGAGAAACCCTGTCTCGAAAAACCAGAAAAAAAAAATCAGATGCCAGCACACTTTGAGATTATAATGAAATGAATCCATCATAAAATTAAATCTCTTATTTTTTATATTTTTAACTTAGCTACTGGCTTTTGCAAAGAATCTGAATGTGGAATTCACCTTGGAGGCAGAAAGAATGATTCATGGCTATTATCTAGCGAGTCGCAGAATAAGAACAGATTCTATACATGGATCAAAGCTGTCAGCATCTGCATTAAAACACTTGTAGGTATTCAACTCAGGATTGTAAGGTCAAAACGATATGAATGTAATTAACTTGCTTTTTATATTTGTTTTTTTTTTATTTATGATTGATTACTTTGTTTCAGTAAAGCTTAAGATGACTCAGTGACTTCCTGTGTTATAGTTTTAAGTCATTCAGACCACTAATAATTCTTTTTCCTAAATTATTTTTTTTTTTAAGTTTTGAGGACTCTTGTCCCTTCAATTGCTAAAGACATACACTGCATTTCATTTTATTTTTATTCTTTAAACATTTTTTAAAAATTCATTTTATGTATGAGTACACTGTTACTGTCTTCAGACACACACCAGAAGCGGATCCCATTACAGTGAGCCGCCGTGTGGTTCGGGAACTGAACTCAGAACCTCTGGAAGAGCAGCCAGTGCTCTTAACCACTGAGCCATCTCTCCTACACCCCCCAAGCTATTTTTAGTGGATCTTCCATAAGAGACATGCCTAAGAAAAGTGCAGAGATTTCAATGCAAATGATTGCTTTTTAATGTGGTTGTTTGTGTTTCAAGTATGTTGTAGATGGGCCTAAAGAAACTATCCTATTAAGTTATTTAATATTCATATGTGCATAGAATGTGTTTAGATCCAATCTACTTCTATTCCCTCCCTTTGAACTCCTCCACTAAATGTTCCTTGAACTTCTTTTCATGTATGTATTTAGTGCAGTGTCAAGAATTGAACACAAGGCCGGGTGTGGTGGCACACTCCTGTAATCCCAGCACTTGGGAGGCAGAGGCAGGCAGATTTCTGAGTTGAAGGCCAGCCTGGTCTACAGAGTGAGTTCCAGGACAGCCAGGGCTACACAGAGAAACCCTGTCTCAAAAAAACAAAAACAAAAACAAAAACAAAAACAAAACAAAACAAAACAAAAAACAAATCCAAAAAAATAGTAATAAATGCATTGTTATTCTTTTAGGAAGTAAATAATGAAAAGTTCATGTTATAAAAGAAATTATGGACTTCACAGAATCTAAAATAAGTAGCGCATTATCCTAACACTGTGTATTCCTGTCCCCAGAGGTACTCACACTGTTAACAGTTTTGCATTGTGAGCTCTCACAACTGCACCCAGCTTTTTTATGTGGGTGCTGGGGACTGAACTTAGGTCCTTATGCTTGTGAACCATCTTTGGGTTTTTTGTTTGTTTGTTTTGTTTTGTTTTGTTTTTTGGATCTGGTTTTTTTCTGAGACAGGGTTTCTCTGTATAGTCCTATCTGTCCTGGAACTCACTCTGTAGACCAGGCTGGCCTCGAACTCAGAAATCTGCCTGCCTCTGCCTCCCAAGTGTTGGGATTAAAGGCATGCGCCACCACTGCTGGTGAAAATGTCTAAGTACTAATCAGAGTACTAATTTATGCAATTAAAGTTATATTTATAATACTCACAAAACTACACTGCATCAGTTTTGAAGTTCTACTATCTCATGTTGCCTTTTGTCTGTGGTTAAAATACTCTGTACTTAAACTTCTTATGTTACATATGACTATATGGCCTCCAAATCAGGCAAAGTTGATTTTAATATAATTCTACCTTTGTATATTGTATGAACAAATACTGAGAGTGGGTATGGGTTTATGTGAGCAAGGTAAAAAAACACTTTTTCCTCTTCTATGGAATATTCATTTCTCTCTCCTTTAATGAAGGTTATATACATATTTTTCAGGATTCTGAATGAGGACACTAGGGTTACCATAATCAAATATGTTATGTTGAGAGATGTTCACAGATTTTAATTATTATCTTAGTCTAGCAAAAGGTTAATAAATGTAAAGTCTCCAACTAGGTTCCCAAGCTTCCTAGTGTAAACGTGGCTGTGTGGGAAGAGGGTGGTGCCACCTAATATGAGAAAAGCGTGAGATTTCATTCTGTTCATGAATAATGTGAACAAACATATAAAGGGATTTTTCATTTTGAGATTTAGGTTGTATTAATAGAACATGTATTAAGAACAAAAAAGTCGGCGGTGGCGCACACCTATAATCCCAGCACTTAGGAGCAGAGGCAGGCGGATTTCTGAGTTCGAGGCCAGCCTGGTCTAGAGTGAGTTCCAGGACAGCCAAGGTCACACAGAGAAACCCTGTCTCCAAAAAGCCAAATCCAAACAAACAAACAAACAAAAACAAAAACAAAAGAACTCTCCTACCTCCACTCTGACAGCTAACTGAAACACGCAGTACTATATTGTAAAGGTTAACCAAATCAGCTCATAAGGAAAATAGCTAGAATATTAAGAAAGGAAAGTTGTGTTTCACCAGATGTGGTAGCACTCACCTTAAATCCCGGCACTCAGAGGGTAGAGGCAGGTGGATGTCTGTGAGTTTATTGCCAACCTGGTCGCAAGTTCCAAGACAGGTGGCGCTGCATATAGACTTTATTTCAAAAAACAAGCCAAATTATGTCTTATGGCATTGTGTGTGCATGCGTGCACAGCTTAGGCTGGGACCCAGGGCCTTGTATCGTTGAGCCACACCACTAGCCCTCCTGCCATTACAGATGCTATATTGGAAAAAATAAACTATGAGCCAAATATGAAAATAACTGAACATTTGAAGAGTTGTCATATTTTGATCTCTAGTTCCAGCAGATAGAATGAGACCAGTGAGTGCAAATTACAGTGACAGGGAGTTCAGGGAGTTCATCTTACTCAGTATCCTATCCTCCCTTTACACACACACACACACTTCATGCCAAAGTCACTCGGTAAAGTCTACAGACTGTTTCAGTTCCCTGAATCGCAAGTGTCCAGCAGTTACTTTAGAGCCTCACACCTGCCTGATGAAAGCTGAAAGCTATTTCAGGTAGAAAGCAGTTTAAATGTTCAAAGAGGTTAAGTTACTAGTACAAGTAGTGAGTGGTAGCAAATGTTCAAAGGGGAGGAGGTAATGAGTTCAGGATGCTGTGGACAGAATTCGCTTATGTATCAAAAACTTTTAGGGGGCTGGAGAGATGGCTCAGCGGGTAAGAACACTGACCGCTCTTCCAAAGGTCCTGAGTTCAAATCCCAACAACCACATGGTTCTCACAACCTTCCCTAATGAGATCTGATGCCCTCTTCTGGTGTGTCTGAACACAGCAACAGTGTACTTATAATAAATAAATCTTTAAAAAAATTTTTTAATTGTAAGATTCCATGAGGACTTTAGATAGACAAGGGGCTGACAAAAGAACCAAGGATCTATATCTACGTATTTTATATATTGGTAAGAGATGTTTAGTCAGACTTGTTCCTTCTGGGTATTTATTGGAGCCGACCTTGGCGCAGCGGACGCTCCCCTTCCCTATGGATAAGTCAGGATATTTGCTTCTTCTGACACAATTTAAGATTCTGGGAAAGAGCTCAAAAGCAAAAAATAGTGTGCAGAACTTTAACACATAGCTCATGTCTTGGTTCATTCCTTTTTAAATATGTATTTTATAATTTGTTTGCTAACCTCGGTTTTCTCCTTTAGAGTTTCTCTGTCTGAAGCTCATGCCCGGCTGAACTTGAGGAATAAAGTGCTCAGAGAAGATGTACTAGTTGCAGCCTTATTGTTTGAAATCTCTCTCACATTGAAATATGGTAATGCACTATTTATATTTTAAATACTTCAAAATAACTAATCTTTATTGTTATTGGATATGTCTTTCTTGAATTTGAACATTTACTGTTTGTTCAAAGCAGAGTTTCACCATGTACTCCAGGCTGTTTTGAACTCAAAATCACACCTCATCTCTAACCCCTGGGATTTCAGCATATGGCACCATGCTGGAGGCAGTGTCCTCTGGTGGTAAACACCTACTTACAAGGCCTGATTGCTCTTTGGGGCATCTGTGAGACTAAGCCTCAGCCGCCCAAGCACTCTTAACTTAGGATCCCAAGGGCTTGTAAATTATCATGTACAGATTTGTATACGTCCTCTCCAAAGGAGACAGACTGTACATTTCATGAAATAGGTAATATAGAGAAATGATTACTAGAAAAGATTTGTCATCCTGATTTAAACACTAGTTCCAACAAATACTAAATTGAAGAGATATTTGACTTAATGCTGTACCTTATCAAATCACAGTTCTATATAACATACATTACCCTCCCTACACCCGAGTCTTCACTCTGCTTCTTCCTCCATAACTGTAAAGAACAGAGTGAGATAAATAATAATAGGAGCAGCTGGGTGGTGGTGGCCACGCCCGTAATCCCAGCACTCCGGAGGCAGAGGCAGGCGGTTTTCTGAGTTTGAGGCCAGCCTGGTCTACAGAGTGAGTTCCAGGACAGCCAGGGTTACACAGAGAAACCCTGTCTCAAAAAAAAAAAAAAAAACAAATCTAAAAAAACAAAAAATATAAAAAATAAAAAAATAAAAAAAATAAAAAAAAGAATAGGAGCAAGCAAGGAAAAACAAAGACAACCAAGAACAAATAAATGTAAGGGAAAGGAAAAATGAAGAATGTTAATAGAGGGGAAATGAAAACAAAGGCTGTTTTAAAAAAGGGAAAAAAAGAGTTCCCAATTGAGAATCAAGTCAAAGCAAACTTTACAAATATAAGAGAAAATAAAGACTAAAAATACTGAGTCTTATTTTAAAAAAGCAGATAAAGTCATAATACAAAATGTGGTAGAAAGGAAATGAGACAAAAAAGTTTTATATATATATATATGTATATATACACACACATGTATACATGTATGTATGAGCTATTTAACCTGAAGGATTATATGTATGTATGTATGTACGTACGTACATATGAGCTATTTAACCTGAAGGATGAAATAGAGGGGCAGGGAGAAGGCCCTGCAGTAAGTACAGGTACTTTCAAGAAAATGAGAGGTCAGGTGACCAAATCATTGCCAAACAAGCTATAGAGTAATAAAAAATCTGATTCTTAGGAATTTTAACCTAGAAGTATTAGAACAAATGGTGGGCTGGAGAGATGGCTCAGTGGTTAGGAGCACCAACTGTTCTCCCAAAGGTCCTGAGTTCAAATCCCAGCAACTACATGGTAGCTCACAGCACAACCATCTGTCAGAGATCTGACGCTCTCTTCTGGAGTGCCTGAAGACAGCAACAGTGTACTTACATATAATAAATAAACAAACAAAAAGCGAGTTACCTAAGATATAGAGAATCCCATAACTGTCTTTGAAGAATTCGTGTTTAGAAATGGGTTGGGGAGAAACGCTTATAAGCAAAAACCACAATATAGGAAGAAAGGTATGCGCCAGGCAGTGGTGGTGCAAGTCTTTAATCCCAAGTGCTGGGAGGCAGAGGCAGGCAGGAATCTGAGTTTGAGATCAGCCTGGTCTACAGAGTGAGTTCCAGGACAGCAAGGGCTACACAGAGAAACCCTGTCTCAAAAAAATGGTGTTTCACAAGCCGAGAAAGGGTTTCCAGAATGAGTGAGCACTGGACACATGCTATGGAGATTACAATTGCATGTGCTAAGGCAGAGTTTTGTAGTGCCCATGATCAGAGCTGTTTGGAGCTAGAGTAGAAATGAGGACTGGACAGGTGTGGCTATGGAAACAGCCCAGAGACAACTGCAAGTTAGTAAGGAAAGAGGGGGCAGTAGGTCAGGATGTGGGATCCAGGAAGGGATTTTCTCAGATGTAAATACTAAAGTGCTTATGATAAATGGTAAACTAATGACAGTACAGTCAACACTCAGGATGGCAATGGCTTGTGGAAGGCAGCCTGGTGGGAGTGTGATCAGAGATGAGGACTCTGTAATACTGAGCATGTAGAGGGGTCAAGAACCTGGTTGGGTAACACATATTGAGGATCACTTTATATTCAAAATATATTTAAATCAGCTACATGATAATCCCCACCTTTAATCACAGAACTCAGAGGCAGAAGCAAACCAGCCCAGACTACTCAAAATAAAGGGCTACCAAAAATAAAGCTTCAGTGATGAAACTCAATATTCAGAATTAACTTTTAAGTCATTTTGTTGAAATGCACCTCCATTTATAGTCTCTATTTTTGTTCAATTAGGGGCCACTGCATTTTGTGTTGCTCCCAATGCATTATTTCCATTTGAACTGTACAATGAAGAATATCTAGAGCAACGAGATCTCTACCTGACTCAGTGCCAACAGCAGCTCCAACAGTTTATTGCCACATATGGACCGGGGACAGCTGTCTTTTCTAGTGATGAATAAGCAGTTTGAAGAATTACCTTTCATGCCTCCATAAGCCTTGGTAAATGTGATTTTGGAGTAATGGTTCAGATAGATGTCATTTCTAGGTTATTTGTTAGAATGCCATGGAGTATGAAATGCGGCCCCTTCATAATTACAAATATTCAAATAATCCAACATCTAAACCAAGAACAGAAATTTTTATTTAAATGCTACCAAGGAGCTTCCTAGTTATCCCTGTAGAGGACTTGTAGTGTTAAAAGGGTTTGTTCCACCCATCAGGCAGCAATGCTTTACCTACCTTTAAGCTGGTTACTTTACCAGTGATGAGCTCAAATCACTGCAACCTAAAGGCCCAAAGTGCCTATTCAAGGCCTTTCTGTAACATGTACATTATGGGTATATTGCTTTATAAAGCTAAATGTAGACTTGAGGAAAGCTGTGGGAACCTACCTCCTGCTGTATACAACCAAAGTGACACTAAAGACAACCATTTATTCCTGGGGCAAGTTGTCTTCCTGCCAGGAGGCAGCACCACAGGGCCATGCCGCACTTGGTAATTTTAGGTTCTTGATCTGAGCAGCTATGATATAGTTCATACAAATTAAGACTTGTTTTGTGCCTTTTCTTATGATGTGATTAAGTCTAGGTCTCTAGGGTATATATATCAGCCAACACACCTGAAAAGCCTAACATTAGGGATTCCTATCATGGGAATCAAATCCAGAGCTTTGTGCCTTGTTAAGCCAGTTAACCACTGCCCAGCCCTTACAAAGGGCCAAGCCATGAGAATGTTGTGGAACTTAGGGATTCTAGTGATTTAAAGATTTAGCCAAGTCTTCACTCAGTTTTAGAGTTGTCCAGTGATGGAGACAGACTACCTAGTCACTTTCCTTCCTACAGCGCACTGCTGGCTACTGTACTAGCCAACAGGATTGGTTGTGCTGACAAGAAGTCTGCAGCTTCTGAAAGATGAGAAGTTTATTTTACTATGAGAATGACATATAAAGTGCATGTTTTAAAGAAATCACTGCCCACAGCAATTAACTGTTTATGTCTTATTTATTAATAACAAATTAAATACTAATTTCACCATTCGCTTCTGTTCATGGTTTCTTGACCAAGTCTTCATTTTACCTTCCAAAATGTAGGCTGCACCTTCCCAAAAGAAAAAAAAAAAAAGTCAGAGAACCAAAATAATCTTTCTTCCATCTCAGAAACTAGGCCCAGGTGTTCACCCTAATAATCTTCAAAAGGAACTGGCTCCAATCCCTTAGTGCTAACAAATATATTCTTTTAAGAGACATGATTGATCAAGTAAACTTACCCCCAAAAATGAAGGGTTTTTAAACATCACAGCTCCCAAAGATGGACAATCACTTCAGCCACCTACATGCTGGGGAGAACAAACAGTAACCCATTTAACAATGGTGTCATAAGTTAGTCATTCTGCACCATCTACATATTGCTGGCATCTCAGTCTTTAAGATTCTCTCTTCAAAGAAACCCTCAGCTGGGTAAACGGCAAAAAATTAAGTCATCATTGTGCCAGCTATTAAGGCCCTGTGTTAATCAAACCACAAAGAAAAAATAACACACAATTTGTACCTTGTTATTGGCAAATGTAGTCCTAGTAGATTGTTCCAATTACGTTTCATGGCAAGTTTTTGGAAAACATTTGTTCAAGTACCTTCAAAGGAGGCAGGTTTTGTTGCACCTAAAAATGAAAATATTTCATTGTGAGCTCTCATTTTACTTCAATATTTTAGTACCTTGTACGAGTCACCCTGACACAAGCCAGTCACTGGCATAGGAAGCTACAATTACGAAAATGCCTGCTTAAGATAGGGCTGTAAGCAACCCTGTAAGCCATTCTCATAATCAGTGACTGGGGAAAGGGGGCAGGCCATTGCGGACACCACCGCTGGGCTGGAGGCCCTGTGTTCTCTGAGAACAAAGAGAAAGCTAATACACATCATTCCTCCATGGCGTCTGTGACCTCCAGGGTCCTACAGTGCTTGAGTTCCTGCGCCATCATCCACCTCAGACAGAAAAGCATTTTAATCAAGCCCTTCACTGGCAGTACTGACTAGAGGATTGAGTACCAAGCCTTTGCTTTTATCAGTCTCAGGGCTTGCAGAGGAAGAGGCATACATACAATTGTGCAGACCAACACCCACACACTGGAGCAGGAATCCGCATGACCAGGGTCACAAATCATGTCCTACAGAACTTCAAGCGAATTTATGATTGAGCCAACTACTTGAGACGACTTATGACTTACAAAATTCGCCGGAGCACCCTTAATGGTCTTCATATTGGAAATGCTGAATTTACAGAAATCCAGAGTACCCAAACTGGTCTTATAAATGACAACAAGAAAGTATAATATGCAGTTCTGAAATGGTATGTTCTTTTGTATCCATATGCTTCAGTCTTTTGTCAGCATCCCCACCCTGTGTGGCCTTCAAGACGTTCGAAAATCTTGCTCCAACTTCCAAGTCTCTTTTAGATTGTACTTACGGGGTTGATCCAGGAATAAAAGCTTTTTAGAGTGCTGCCAATACTTCAGATCAAACAGTCTTTAAAAAAAACAACCCGCCAAACGTTGACGGTCTTAATATCTAAGAAGCAATATTACCCGTGTCTTTAAATTTTCCGATGGAAAAACTGATTACCCACTTAAGAAGCCTGCAACAGGCTGCACGGTGGCTTTTCTTGGGGACACAAAGGGCCTCTCGCCACCGTGCAGGCCCAGATGAAAGCGGCCGCTCCTCCCTGCATTTCGAAGCGTCCAGAAGACAGGCCTTATACTAAGAGCTCTCGTAAGACTTGGGCACTATTTCAAAACCAGGGCGCGCGGGAACGCGCCCCGCCGCTCACCCCGCCACGGGCCACGCCGTACCCGGGACCCACAGAACCCCGCTAGTGACCGGCGCCGCCAACAGGAACCCCTCTCCGCACCCACGGGGTCACGTAGACCGCAGGATTCCCACCTGGAAACGCCCGAGGACACGCCGGGGCCCGCCGCCCCCGGCCTCCGCAGCCCGCCATGGAGCACAAGCCGCTCACGCTCTACAGCGCGGCCGGGAAAGGAAGTGGCTCGGCGTGCGCAGCCCGAAGGCGCTCCGCTCGGCCCCGCCTCTTCCGTCCATCCCCGCTTCTTCCGGCTGCCGCCCCGCCTCTTCCGGCCAAGTCTCGGTTGAGTGCTCGCCTTCACGCCCTCTTCCCGCTCTGTTTCTATTGGGGCGGAGCGAGCAGGTTTTGGGACGTATTGGGAATAAATCCGCTAGAGATATTTAATTAAGTTTTCAAGTAATGAATAATGTCTTAAAATAGGACAGTCTCCCAGTTCTGGTCCTTATGTTTGCTGGGTCTTCTACATCCTCAACTTCAGTGTTTAAAAACCGTTGGTATCAGCAACTCCATTTAATTTTAGGATTTATTTTATTTTATATGTATGGGTGTTTGGCCTGCACGCGAGCCATGTGTGCATCACCTGCGAACCTGGTACCGACAGAGTTCACTAGAGAGTGTCAGATGCCCTGGAACTGGAGTTATATGAGAGACAGTTATGAGCCAGCTTACAATGTGGGTGCTGGGAATCTAAGCCTGGATCCTCTGGATGAACAGTTAGTGTTCTTCTTTTCTTCTTCTTCTTCTTCTTTTTTTTTTTTTTTTTTTTGGATTTGTTTTTTTCGAGACAGGCTTTCTCTGTATAGCCCTGGCTGTCCTGAAACTCACTCTGTAGACCAGGTTGGCCTCGAACTCAGAAATCCGCCTGCCTCTGCCTTCCAGGGTGCTGGAATTACAGGCGTGCGCCACCACTGCCCGGCTCAGTTAGTGTTCTTAACTGCTAAGCCATCTCCAGCCCACAGCAGCTCCATCACAGTCAGTGTTCTGGAATCAGCAAGCACATGGACACACACAGAAAGAGATAAAAATTGGTTGTCAGAAAAAAAAGAAGCTGTTAATTAGTTTGATCTGTAATAGTAATAGAACTTTTCTTAGTCATAGAGTACTCACCCACCGGGTTAGAGTGACTATTGTTGAACCTGATGGTCACGATGAGCACCACAACAAAAGCTAGCTGTGGAGGGAAGGGGCTTGTTTGATTTAGCATTCTAGATCACCGTTCTTCACTGAAGGGAATCAAACCAGGAATTCAAGCAGTGCAGAAATCAGTGCAGGGGATGGAGGGGTGCAGCTTACTGGATTATCTCAACGCCTTCTCAGTTTGCATCCCAGGACCCCGGGCGGGAGCGGGAAGCCTAAGGAGGGTGTGGGACTGGGAAAAGCCCTTAGGCTCCCTCACGACCAAGAACTGTTCTAGAGAGAGAGAGAGAGAGAGAGAGAGAGAGAGAGAGAGAGAGTGAGAGACTGAGGGAAAGGCAGTCCAGTGATTGGCCCAACTTGGGATCCATCTCAAGGGGAGGCACCAAGGCCTGACACTATTGCTGATGCTTACAGACACGAGCCTAGCATGGCTGCCCTCTGAGAGCCCCAGCAGGCAGCTGACTGAGGCAGAAGCACATACTTACACCCAACCACTGGACTGAAGTCGGGGACCCCTATGGTTGAATTAGCGGAAGGATGGAAAAACCAGAAGAGGAGGGCAACCCCATAGGAAGACCCTCGGTCTCAACTACCCAGGACCCCTCTGAGCTCCCAGGCACTGATGCGCCGACCAGGCAGCGTACAGGAGCTGCTCCTAGGGCCCAGCACTTATGCAGCAGAGGACTGCCTGGCCTGGTCCCAGTGCGGGAAGATGAGCCCAATCCTCGAGACACGTGAGGCCCCAGGCAGGGGGAGGTGGTGGGGAAGCATCCTCTCAGGGACGGGAGGAGGGGGGGGGAAATGGGATGAGGAACTGTGGGGGGGGGGACCAGGAGGTGGGCAACTGCTGAATTGTAATAAAAATAAATAAATCTTAAAAAAAATTTAATATAAGATATAAGGTTAAAAAACCATTTAATGCCGTGCGGTGGTGGCGCACGCCTGTAATCCCAGCACTCTGGGAGGCAGAGGTAGGTAGATTTCTGAGTTCGAGGCCAGCCTGGTCTACAGAGTGAGTTCCAGGATAGCCAGGGCTACACAGAGAAACCCTGTCTCGAAAAAAACAAATCCAAAAAACCAAAAAATAAAAAAATAAAATAAATAAAAAATAAACCATTTAATATAAGATAATTAACTATTTCAAAGGATTATTACTAGTATTTTGTGGTTGTCAGAAGGCCAAGGAATGTCACAACATCACACCACACACAGACCTCATGAGAGATTTTTTTTTTTAGATATTTATGTATATGAATACACTGTAGTTGTACAAATGGTTGTGAGCCATCATGTGGTTTCTGGGAATTGAACTCAGCTCTCTTCTGCCCCGCTTGCTCCTGCCTGAAGATTTATTTATTTATTTGTTTATTTATTTGTTTATTTATTTATTTATTTATTGTTATATGTAAGTACACTGTAGCTGTCTTCAGACACACCAGAAGAGGGTGTCAGATCTCTTTAGGCATAGTTGTGAACCACCATGTGGGATTTGAACTCAGGACCTTCAGAATAGCAGTCAGTGCTCTTAACTGCTGAGCCATCTCTCCAGCCCCTGGGGATTAAGCCTCTGAGCTGGGATGGAAAAGGGAGAGAGCAGGCTATAAAGATGAGGCGTTATAAAGGGTGTGGAACACGCTCATAGGGAAATACATGAGCTGTGGCAAGGGTGAATGTATGTTACATTGATGTAGAGACATTTCAGGTACGCTGGAGAATGGGAGCACCTGTTTCTGGAATGTGGGTGGTTTTCAGTTTTCCAGCTTTAGGAGGTACAGCTGAGGGTGTCTTTGAGGAAGTTTCCAGAGAGGAGAGAAGCCCCACCCTGAATATTGGTGTCTGATCCCTGGAGAAAGGTTCTCCCCACCACCACCACCACCACCACCACCACCATCACCACCCTCCCCCCACCCACCCCCGTTGGGTATTTAGACAAAGGCCCCTATTCCCCTCAGGGCTTGAAGAAAGTTCTTGCTTCATAAAAAAAGGAGCCATTCTCCTTATCTCTGGCAAGAGAAACTTGTGGCTATTAACACATGACTGTGGTGGAGCTGGAGACGTGGCTCAGCCCTTCCTTAAGAGCACTGGCTGCTCTTCCAGAGGTCAAGAGTTTGACCATATGCTGGTTCACACACATCCATGCTCTCCTCTGTGTGTCAGTGACAGCGTACTCACATAAATAAAATAAATAAACTTAAAACAAACCTATGCCTGTGGTGCCTACTAACTCAAAGTCAATGTGAGCCTCTGGGCTCCCTCAGTCCCTGCTCACAAGCCCACTTTCTCCTGGGCCCTGAAAATCTTTCCCCTGTCACTTCTTGCTTTCTCGGGAGATAACCTCTGAAGATTTGGAATAATGTTTTCCTTTTTTTCCATCCAAGGAATGGCTATTGTGGTTTCTTTACTGCACCCATTTTCAATAGGTGGTACGGCCCCTTGGGTTGGGTTGCAGCCTGCATAAGAGAGGAGGCCAGCCTTCTCCAGCTAACTGCCAGCAGCTGCAATAGGAGTGGCTGTCTCTAGGTCCCTCTGCCACACCTTCCCATCCTGAAGGACAGTACCCTTTCTTAGGCCATGAGTCCAAATGAAGCCCTTCTTCTCCTAAGTTGCTTCCGTCAAACAATGAGAAAAGGAACTTCTGACACCAACAACTTTGAATTCTGTATCTCACCTATGGATATCCCTGATTTTTCACAAGGCTGCCAAAGACATGCATCAGGAGAAAGGACACACTTTCCAACTAACGGTGCTGTGGAAACAGGATGGTCATACGCACCTCCCACCCGGGAAAAAAAAGAAAAAAACCACAGTTGATGTACTTGTGTACTTAAATTACATCATGGATAAAAATTGACCTAAAGCCGGGTGGTGGCAGCGCATGCCTTTAATCCCAGCACTTGGGAGGCAGAGGCAGTCGGATTTCTGAGTTCGAGGCTAGCCTGGTCTACAGAGTGAGTTCCAGGACAGCCAGGGCTACACAGAGAAACCCTGTCTCGAAAAAACAAACAAACAAAAAAATTGACCTAAAATGCATTAAACATCTTCTTAAAAATTCGTTAGTTTTGTACCCTCAGAGTATGTGGATGGAAAAAGCTGTGTCTGCAGATACAGACTGCTTAGACCCTCAGTGCTGTGGAGAAGCTGGAATGTTGTGAATCCAGAAGCTAGTTCCTCTGAACAGCCATTCCTTGCACAGCTCTCTGTCCGAAAATCTTGCAGTTGGTACTAGATAAAAACCCTTTTGCAATCTATTAGCAGACCATTGGCTTACACCAAAGCTAAAAAATGTCACCAGATAGCATCTGAGGCCTGTAGAAAACTCTCCCATTTTTCTCTACCTTCTGCTAATTCCACTGGGAAATAAGTCCACTGTCACAATTTTTTAGCAAACTTTAAATACTGGCCAGGAAAATAGACACGGACCAGGCTTATACCGAAGATTCCCAGAGAACGGCACAGAAGTTCATTAGTCAGGAGTTTATAAAGGCAAAACCCACAAGACTTTGTACTTCTTTCCTTTGTCCAATTGGGGGCAAGCGTGCACCCTGACAAATATTCGCCTCCACTGAGACGGAGAGAACCAGATCAGAAAACCAGAAGGCCGGGAGGGCGTATAAGTTCTCCAATTCAG
The DNA here is from genome assembly GCF_947179515.1 of Apodemus sylvaticus. Taxonomy (NCBI): domain Eukaryota; kingdom Metazoa; phylum Chordata; class Mammalia; order Rodentia; family Muridae; genus Apodemus; species Apodemus sylvaticus. Next base: position 11,237,625 of record NC_067474.1, on the reverse strand, counting down.
TAGAAGTACTGTGTCCTCTCCGACATTCAGACAGGAATCTTCCAGGGTTTCTGGAGTTCCCCCAAAATACCCGGGAACGTCTCCCTGGGTCGCAGCCTGTGGTACAGAGCACGTCTGCTCACCACGGTCCTCTGGTTCTCACGAAAACACGCACCTCCTCAGATACAGAAAACAGAGCTGTACAGACACTCAGGAAACAGACACCAGCTGGCACACACACATTCCAGAGGGGATCCCCTTTACCTCCGAGTTGGTTCTCTCGTGTGAAGGAAAGTCACACTTCCTGGCCAATGCACCAAGAAAATGTAAGACCCCCCAAAACAGAGGGTGCCCCAGCACCCCATGCCTCGGCAGGCGACACGCAAATCACTTGCGAGAAATGGTCTCGATGCAATAGCATGAGGATTTCTTCCAGAATTCTGGGTTCCACAGCCGTATACCGTGCAGGGGTAGTGGACTGAGGACCCCGTGCAACAGAAGTCAGGGGTTTTTAAAGGGGAAAAATCGTAAGACAAGGGTTGGAGGACAAAACATGCACCGAAAGGGGAAGTACAGAATGAGGAAGTAAGGAAGGCTAGAGATTATCTGGAGCAAATGTCCTTGGGGCAGTTGTTTAGTGGTCTAAAAACATTGGGTTGGGGGTCTCTCAGTACTTCCTGCTTTCGTTTCTCCTGCCTAAGTGTGATCAAGCATATCCTGTGCGGTTGGGGCAACCAAACTTGTTTATAGAATTGAAAATGTGAACAACATGAACAACCGCCCAGCATTTCATGAAGTTATTTGTTTTTGGGCAAGTAGGGATACGGGTTAGAGGTGGTTTTGTTTTATAGGTCTCGTAAGAACAGTAACTTAAACCATGAGTTTAAGCCATCATCCCTGGCAACATGGACTGGATCCATCGTTCTCCCACAGTGAGCAGATCTGAGGGAGGTTCTGGCCCCTACACCAATGAATTGAGTCAATGCTGCCATCTGCAAATGCACAAAAAACTTCATAATTTAAATACAATAGAACTAAACAACTACCCACTGATAATAAAACCAGAATTACGTTTAAAAGCTTAGTATTTCGCTGGGTATAGTGCATTTTAAAAAATTAATTAATTTTATGTATATGAGTACACTGTCGCTGTCTTCAGACACACCAGAAGAGGGCATCGGATCCCATTACAGAAGGTTGTGAGCTGCCATGTGGGTGCTGGGAATTGAACTCAGGACCCCTGGAAGAGCAGTCTGTGCTCTTAATTGCTGAGCCATCTCTTCAGCCCCCATGGCAGTACTTGTCTTTAATTCTATCACTCGGGAGGCAGAGGCAGGAGGATCTCTGTGAGTTTGAGAATAGCCTGGTCTACATGATGAGTTACAGGACTAAATACAAAGACCCTGTCTCAAAAAGTTATTATTTTTAGAAATACATGTGGATATTATTTTTCTCCAGGTGGCCGTACTCTGGAATCATTACTTCCACATGTAACTCCCATTAGTAAATTAATCCCTTTGGCCATCAGTCCTTGCTTATAGTAGATTGTGACTTGAAGACCTCCTAGGTATTCTACCAGAACGCTGGTGGGAACTGGTAGGAACTGGTGGTAATAACCACATCCTTGTGCTCCAGAGCTTAGTAGTAAGCACGTCAAAATAAAGTTAACGCAAGAGAAACATAAATGACCCTAGTCAGAAATGCATGACTTTCCTATATAACAGCCTTTCACCCTCTGGCAAGATTATTTTTAAACATAATATTGACATTGAGATAATCATAGCATTTATATATTTTGTCCAATTTAAAATTCCAAATCTGCAGAAAAATACATTAAATTGTCAGAAAATAGGGCATTGATCTGGATGAAATTTGATGCTTAAATACTTAAAGCACATGAACTTTACTGAGATAATTTTGTTGAAAATTACCTAAATTACTTATGATTTCTGTCTGGATCTAAAACAGCCGTGCAGCTTAACTGTCAATGTGAAACACTAGGATTTCCCTTCTCCGTTTATCTTAACTTCGGAGTTAATAAGCTTTGAAAACAACTACTTAAATCCCATCATGAGAAATTCTCAACCTAAGAGGATGTTTTAAAATTGTTCCATCTGTCCAATGGGACTTGAAGAGAAGTCCCGAGGAGACTTTGGGGGGAACATTTACTTTTTGATGAATAGATACTTGTGGGAGGAGGCAGGTCCTCTTCCTCTGTCTGTCCTCATCTGTGTAAGAATGCCTGGAGTTTCTGCCCGGATCTTCTGCAAGGAGGAAAATTGACCTCAGAGAACAAAGCAACCTAGAGACCTTGCTAAGTTGCTAAATGAACTAGGTTTCACCAACAGCGAAGCCACCAGCATCGGCTTCCTGTTATGTGAAATAATACAGCTTTTCTCACTGCTTAAAAAAAAATTATTCAAGAATGACTACATAGTCAAGAATGTAAGTAGCTGAAAATTTTAAACTAAGGTTAAAGTAAGGTTATTTATACCTCAATCATAGTCTAATATAAATTATGTCCTGCAATTAACATCCCATTAATTCTCCAGTGAGTTACAATAAGGAATTAATGGCTCTTTTCTTAAATGTTGCCAGTTTCCTTTTTAAAGGACAATAAGCACGCTGTTCTCAGGAGCCTCTAAGGGAAAACAGAATGATTGACAAGGAGTGAGCTAACTGAACGGAGCAGCTAACTGGAGGGCACAGGACTGCAATCACAGCTACATGGGAAACGAATTTAAATATCCTCGGTGTGTATATTATGCATATGTGTCAGAGACCCCTGTGCCCACCTCCTAGACGGTGTCATGCCTTGTGAGCACGTTCTCCCAAGAACTTGGAAAACTTGATGCACTGGGGAGGAATATGCAGACAGACACGCCCTGCCCTCGGGCTTTCAAATTACAAGCATCCTTTACAAGAAGAGCAGACCATGGGGCTGGTGAGATTGCTCCGGCAGTAAAGGTGGTTGTCTGGTAAAGGTGCTTGCTCTGCAAGCTTGCCAACCTGCGTTTCAACCTGAGTCCACATAAAAGTGGAAAGAGAGAACCATCAACTCCTTCAATACATTTAAAAATGCAAAGAGTCATATGTTTAGAATGATTTACGAATCTTTCTGGCTTTGGTTTAAACAGCATTTCACATGTAGTATGTAGTTCTCTCTCTCTCTCTCTCTCTCTCTCTCTCTCTCTCTCTCTCTCTCTCACCTTAACTATTTCTCTGTCAATTTCTATTCAGCTTTCAAAACTCAACCTGGCCGCCAAATTCCTCTGCTTCTTTTCTTATATTGGGCTTATTAGAGCATGATCTAAGTGGGGCAGTGGTGGCACACGCCTTTAATCCCAGCACTTGGAAGGCAGAGGCAGGCGGATTTCTGAGTTCGAGGCCAGCCTGGTCTACAGAGTGAGTTCCAGGATAGCCAGGGCTACACAGAGAAACCCTGTCTCGAAAAACCAAAAAAAGAAAAAGAAAAAAAAGGAAAGAAAAAAAGAAAAAAGGAAAGAAAAAAAGAAAAAAGAAAAAAAAGGAAAAAAATCCAAAAAAAGAAGAAAAGAAAAAGAGAGAAAGAAAGAAAGAATATGGTCTAAGTTGATTCCCTTCTCCCTGTAATACAAATATTACTAGTAAGTGAGATAAGTTGTAAATTCCAGGACCTGGCAGAATCTTCCTCCCCCTCCTCTCTGCTCCCTTCCCCTCCCCTCCCCATCTTCCTCCTTTTCCTCTCTGGTCTCTTCTCTCTTTTCTCGTTTCTCCACCCCCAACCAGGTAACTCAAAACCTACCTGCCTCTGGTGCTGTAGCCAATTTTATTTAACCAATAATTTCAAATCAAGGAAAAAGGTTTGTATGACCAAAGCCTGTAAACATGAGAATTCACTCTTAAGCCTAGACCTTCCGGTACAGAATCAATCCGTGGTAATAGACCACGATGGGGACTTTTCTTTTTCTTTTCTTTTCTTTTCTTTTCTTTTCTTTTCTTTTCTTTTCTTTCTTTCTTTCTTTCTTTCTTTCTTTCTCTTTCTTTTCTTTTCTTTCTTTTTTTTTTTTTTTAAGATTTAATCATTTATGTATGCAAGTACACTGTAGCTGACTTCAGACACTCACCAGAAGAGGGCATTAGATCTCATTATAGATGGTTGTGAGCTACTTTGAACTCAGGACCTCTGGAAGAGCAGTCAGTGCTCATCCCCACTGAGCCCTCTCTCCAGCCCCCACTGGTGACTTTTCTTACTGTCCCTGGCAGTAGACCTCATCCAAAATGTTTATCCCAGACTCTCTCCTCCTCTAGACATTATCTTTAGGTCCTAGTCAATAGAGCCCGTTCTTAGGACAGTGTCCTCTATCCTGGGCCCTTTAGCTGTAGACCCTACAGCCAAGACTCCGCCTACGGTGTGAAGCCAGCCTTTTGATGGTTCCACCTATGTATTTAAGAAGCATGCTGCTTGATAAATTTATCTATTACTATAAATTTATTTCTATTACTATGAAAACTTCATGAACTGTTGCTTTCTTAAAATACGTTTTTTTGAGGTGACCCACATCTGGTTTCCTAAGCCATGTTTGCCTCCAGAATAAACTGTTGCTCATTCTTTTTGACTCTGTGTGAGCAGTGGCATTTGATTGACTTCCCGTTAGTCTGGACTCCCCCTCTCCTTCCCTCCCTCCCCCCTTCTCCTCCCTCCCTCCCTTCCCCTCCCTCCTCCCCTCCCTCCTTCCTTCCTTTCCCCCCTCCTTCCCTCCCTCTCCCTCCCTCCCCCTTCTCCTTCCCTCCCTCCCCCTCCTTTTCCTTCCTTCCCTCTCTCTTTCTTTCCATGTACATTGCATATGTGCACAGGAATACATTTGTGTTTTTGAGTGCAGGTGTGTATGGGGGTCCCAGAAGACACTCTTGAAGGTCAGGTCTCACCTTCCATATTGTTTGAGAAGGGGTCTCTGTTTTGGTTAGTTTAATGTCACCTTGCCACATAATAGAATTATTTTAGTTTTTAGAATTAATAGCAGGGTGTCTCAACCAAAGACCTGCGGCACAGTGCTTGCTGTCCGTTCTCCTGTCCTTCCCTCTGTCCCCGGAGTTAGTTCACCCTGCTGTTGGTGAGCGGACATCAGGACCTGCATCTTTCATCATGGATTAAGGACAAACAACTCTCTAGGAAACTTCTGGACAGGACTGCTGAGGCCCCTCCTTACAGACTGAGCAGCTACCTATTTCTCAGACTTTCAGGTGTGCGACCACTATTGTTGCAATTTTAATGTTAGCTGACTTAATACATTTTTTTTAGTTTCAATTTTAACTGCATTTTATATGTATGAATGTTTTGCCTGCACGCATGTCTCTGTAACGTGTGTGTGTGTGTGTCTGGTGCCTGCAGAGGAGGGTGACAGGTTCTCTGAAACTCTGGTTCTTCAGAAGAGCAGCCAGCGAGCTTCACTGCTGAGCTCCTGTCCAGTCTCATCAAGTCTTACATATATATTCATCCCAATGGTTCCGCTTCTTTAGAGACTCTACTACAGGATTTCTAAATGCTCATCAGTGTGCATTTCCACGTTCCAGAGGTTCTCCATCTCAGCTTGCCTGCATCATGCTGTAAGTGGATTCCAGGCATGCGCTTCTCTACCTGTTTTTTTTCTTGTTCGTTCGTTTGTTTTTTGTTTTTTTTTCCTTGAGGCAGGGTTTCTCTGTGTCGTCCTGGCTCTCCTGGAACTCACTCTGTAGACCAGGCTGGCCTCGAACTCAGAAATCCGCCTGCGTCTGCCTCCCAGAGTGCTGGGATTACAGGCGAGAGCCACCACCACCCGGCTGATTCGGCAATTTAATGTCAAGAATTTTTATTGTTGCAGGGCGGTGGTGGCGTACATCTTTAATCCCAGCACTTGGGAGGCAGAGGCAGGTGGATTTCTGAGTTCGAGGCCAGCCTGGTCTACAGAGTGAGTTCCAGGACAGCCAGGACTACACAGAGAAACCCTGTCTCAAAAAACAAAACCAAAAAAAAGTTTCTTGTTCCACAAGATATATGTGTTTATCTACATAGAGAATTGAGATGGCTGATAGTAAAATATACTTTAAAAATTAAATCAAACTTCAGTATTTATTTAAAGCTTCTCATGTTTGCAATCAAGTTTCATGGAGTTCTCACTGTTGAAATGTCCATCTACATCTAAGGCAGTAGGCGCGATCCATCCCCCCACACGCTTGGCTCCAGAGAGCGGATGTGGATGTGAGGTTCTCAGTCACATCCATAGGCACAGGAAATGACTACTGACATAATCTTTAAGCATAATATTCAAGACTACTCTCCAGCTTACAATCTAAAAGCTTCTGAGAGTCGAGTGTGACAGCAGAGTTTGTGACGGAGCATTTGAGTGACAGCTGCATTTCAGTGAACTGGTTTCTCTGAGTTGAAACCAAGACTTGTGTAAACAGGAACGGAAATCCTTCTGGGTTTCTGTAGTTAGGAAAGAATATTCCCAACCGTGCTGCCTGCCCACCTGTGTGCCGCTCCAGCCTGTAGGAAGCGAGACTACAGGATTTCAGAATTTTACAGGATTTTCCAGTACAACAGCCACATGTAAGACCAGCAGCTACCACTATCCAAGTCTACAATTGTTTCTCTGAGATACACATCTTATATTTCTCTTGGGTTCTTTCAAAACTTTGGAACCTTAGTTGTTTGGTATTTTTTTTAAGTTACAGGAACAAAGGAAAAAAACAAAAACTCCCAAGTGTGCTGCCTGGAGGGAAGACAGCCACCCCACACCACGATTACCCAGAAGGCTGTCGGAAACCCTCCAGTAATGATTTTAAGAAAACAGGAATTATTACTAAATTAGAACAAAATCTACTTTTTCAAATAAAGTATATAATTGATATGATTTGGGATAACACATAAAAAAGAGCATTTTGATGACACCATCTCCCCAAAAGCTAATATATAGCTTTAGATCAGAGGAATTTGATTTATAGCTTTTGCCAGCAAAGCAGAACAAAATTGTTTTATGTATAGCCAACAAACAACAACTTGGCTTACTGTAATGACAAATAAGATTGGTGAGTGGCTCATATTGCCACTGCAGAGCCATTTTACCTGCAAAGATTTCCTCAGAAAGACACTGAGACACAGCGGCCTGTGGAAAGAAACGATTAACATTAGCTGCCTGTCGGCCCCTAAAGTGAACTTCTAGTGCCTGAATACTGTCTCTTTAAATGAAAATCAGTGGTTCCCTTCACGAATATAAAATGAGGCCCTTTGAGAAAGGGAAATTATTGAATTCAAAATAAGAGAAAATTTCAACCAAAATAATCAGCTGTACATTTCAAAAGGGTCAATCAGAAGTAATTTTTCTTTTGCAGTTTCTCTTTCTTCCTTTTGTTTTTTTCTGAGCGACCCGAGGTCTCACTATATAACTCTGGCTTTCCTGGAATTCTCTGTGTAGATCAGATGGACCTCAACCTTCCAGAGATCCACCCACCTCGGACTCCTCAGTGCTGGGATTAAAGGCATGTGCCACTATGCTTGGCTCTTTTACAGTTTCTTCTAGATTATATATATATATAAAAGTGTCCATGAACTGCTAAGAAAGTCACTATTGGGCTGGAGAGATGGCTCAGCGGTTAAGAGCACCGATTGCTCTTCCAGAGGTCCTGAGTTCAAATCCCAGCAGCCACATGGTGGCTCACAGCCATCTGTGGTGGTATCTGATGCCCTCTTCTGGTGTGTCTGAAGAGAGCAATGGTGTACTCACATACGTATATAAAATAAATAAATAACTCTTTTTTAAAAAAAGAAAGTCACTGTTCCCGTTAACACTAGCCGCCGATCGCTAAGTCTAGTTTTGTTATTGTTTTAATTTCAGTGTTGTAAAAATGCAAAGCTGCTCTTCGTTCCCAAGCACTATGGACCAGAGAGGAGCCCCTTCCTTCTCTCCTCGCCTCCACAACTGGACTTCCCTTTCTACTTCACCCTTCGCCCTTGTCTTTGTAGACAAGTGTCCACAGACACTGTTCTGACTGGAATGTGAAACAGTTATCTGGTCCCCTCCTGTGTTTGAATAGCAGGTCCTCAGCAGGAGGCGCTGTTTCGGGAGGTTGTGGAATCTTTAGGGTGTAGGGCCATTAGGGGTGGGCTTTGAGGGTTATACCCTGGTTGCCTCCAGCCTAAGCTTTTTGTGTGAAGCCTGGTGTGACAAACTGCCTCATGTTCCAGCTTGCATGACCAGGAACCAGGTCAGTTTCACACATTCCCTGAAACCATGCACCAGAAGCCAGCTGGTCACAGCGATGGGAGCGTTGACAGACACTGCTTTTTAGTGCAGCTTTATTGATGAGTAGGTCACAAAACAACAAGCTGTAATGTACATATTTTTATGGTCAGGAAAAAAGACAACCAGTTTTCTTTCTAAAACGGCATTTTTCTGCTCCCCCCCCCCCCATGATCATTATAAGTAAATTTTAAATGGGAAATTCCAGTAGGAGAGCTATGTGAAGTGACAGGGTTAACTGAGGATTTCCTGGGTAGATTATGTGACCTGAGCACACCAGCCTTCGTCTTCCGCACTCTGCCGAGGACATCACGATGAGGGCGCGGACCCCAAGGCAGAGCCTTCCCTCAGCACTATTTCTAGAAAAATCTAGAAAGAATTTTTTGCCTACCATGTTCAAGTTATGCAAAGAGACCTGTGTACATTTAATAGACAAGTTCTCCAATTGGCACTTTATCTTGGCAATATCTTTCAGTCTGCATCATGAATGAGAACAGCCTGCCCAGTTGAACTTGGAGTTGAAAAGATGCAACTTCTTTGGGATTGTTTTCAATCTTCTTAAAGCTGCTAGCATATTTATCAATTTGTAGAGAGTTATAAACTACACTTCTTGGACATGGAAACATTTCTTTTTGTTTCTTTTTGAGACATGTTTTCTCTGTATAGCCCTGGCTGTCCTGGAACTCACTCTGTAGACCAGGCTGGCTTCAAACTCAGAAATCCTCCTGCCTCTGCCTCCCAAGTGCTGGGAGTAAAGGAGTGCACCACCACCGCCCAGCTCATGGAAACATTTCTAAGTGGGTGAATGGAAATGAGTTACAACATCAAAGGCAATGAAAGTAATAATTCAACAAACGTTCTGTCCGTCCCCACCCCACAAATGCTGTAAAATTAGAGACAAACTAATAGGTCAGCAAAATTACCAAAAAAAAAAAATCATTTGATAAAATTTTACCTACAATAGTGTTTGCAGGCCTATTTAAGGTAACTTTAAAGAAAGTTTGACAGTTTCATGTCTGTGCTGATAGAATTCTGGTAGGCATGGTCAACATTCCTAAATCTCTCCAGTCTTTCTTCAAGTAACCTCGCAAGGCCCAGCCAAAGCAGGTACACAGTAAGAGAAGGACAAAGATTCTCTGTACGCCCAGGGTGACAGCCACGGTGAGCAAACTATACCTATTTTCTTCTGCGGAGAGTTAAAATTATGAAGAAGATTGTGCTGAGGGTTTAGTGAATGGGCCAGACTGCAGATCCGAGAGAATACTGACTGGGAGGAGGTTGGAGCGCTGCGAACTGGGAGGCAGTAAGGGAAAGGGACAAATGATCCAGTTAGTCGGAAGCCACTTTTGTTATGAAGGCAATAAGCCATGCGGTTATTATTTACTTCAAACAAAAAAAATTTAATTCCATTCCTTATGATAAAAACTATGGTTCCACCACCTGTACAAATGAAGTTAAGAGTGAACGGCTGAGTCCAAATCATATTCCACCTTTTCTTTAATATTAAATGAGTAGATGAATGTATTCATAGAAATTTAAGTGCACACACAACTGTGTTCTATGGTAACGCAAAGAAAGCGAATGATATGTAGAAAGACTTTATCAGTTACATGTAAAGAAAAATATTCACGCTGGGCAGCTGTGGCACACGCCTTTAATCCCAGCACTTGGGAGGCAGAGGCAGGTGGATTTCTGAGCTGGAGGCCAGCCTGGTCTACAGAGTGAGTCCAGGACAGCCAGAGATACACAGAGAAACCCTGTCTCAAAAAACCAAAAGAGAGAGAGAGAGAGAGAGAGAGAGAGAGAGAGAGAGAGAGAGAGAGAGAAGAAAAGAAATGAATAAACTTTACAGCTAGAAGAGGGAATCAAAAGACTAGAAGAGGTAAAGGGGACATGTTAGCAAATTATTAGGTTAAGATCTCATCTCTGTATATTCCATTTGGGGGGGTTCAGTAATGTTTTCCCCAAAAACCTGTGTACTGATGGCTCTGGCCATATGGGACTTATGAGATTTTCCAACTTCGTAAAATCTGTTAGCATATTCAACTGAATTAAATGTCAGAAAAAAATCTATCTTATTTGTTTTTAGAAGCTTTGTAACAACAAGAAGTTAAAGCCGGTATCATCAAAGTCTGAGCTCTGCTAACACTTTCGCTGGGTGTTCTGTGTTCTTCCTTTATTACATTTGTCTTCTGTGTTGTGGGGTGCGCACACATCAAGTGGGGATCAGAGGACAATATTCAGCAGTCAGTTCTCTCTTTCCACTGTGTAGCCTGTGAGGCTGAACTCATGATGTCGGGCTCGGTGACAAGCACCTGTACCTACTAAGCCAGCCCAAACTGATTTCCCAGTGACTCTTCCTGAACACAAACCATTGGTGTAGTCAGAAGAGAAGGTGAGCTCTGGGCCTGTGGTGGTGTGTGGTGCAGCAAGAGAGGTCAGCTGGTTCATCAAGGGGCAGACTCAAGCCCGAGTTTGTGTGTCTGTAGACTCTCTCATGGTTCAGATCACAGGCAGAATTCCCAAATCAGTGCTGAAAACGTCACTTTCCAGGCTGCCTCACTATCCAGGCTGGGAAAGGAGACAGGATGAATATGGTGCTGCCAGGAGAAAGACTCAGACAGCCCGTGACCCTGAGCCCCTGCTCACACTGGCCTGTATGGTTAGAGCTTAACATCAACTAACCTCTTGAAAGGTGATCATACCATGTTTCATAAAGAAAAACTTTCTAATATTCCATTTACATTTTCTATCTGGAAAAAATAACTACAGAAAAGTTACTGCAACAATTTTCACACTCACACACACACAAGCTGAATCTTATATCTTAACTGAAAGTCAACTTAAAGTACATGCTGGCTTTCACAAAAGTTGAATACTAGTAGAAACAGATTTTATTTTTTGAGACAGGGACTCACTGTGTAGCCCTGGCTGGACCCAAACTCTCTATGTAGAGCAGGCTGGCCTTGAAGTCACAGACATCTGACTGTCTCTGCATCTTGGAATGCTGGGATTAGAGACACACCACCATGCCTGCTCCACATTTTATTTCCTAAAACTAAAAGGGCTAAATTCACATCAGCTTTTTACTTTGTAAGAGATACACTGCAGACAACGTATGCATTGTTTGGATATGTACAACTCTATGCTTGTGGTGAGTGTCTTTCATTTCTTTGAATAGCTTCTCTTTACTATGTAGCACTGACACAATGACTAAATATGCTATATATTTTTATATAGGGCTGATTATTCTATTCCACATTTATTTATACAGATTTTGGTATTCAACTACAGGTTTCAATGTAAACTTTCAGAAACAGTGTTTGTTAGGTCCAATGCAATAAATACAATTTTTTCACAGTCTTTAAATATAATAGCCCCCGCTCTGCCAGATCCCGTCAGATGGCCTACGGCTGAGAGGCCGTAGGAGTGTTGGTATGGCTGGCCTTTTCTCCAGAGACAGAATGCTTCAGAAACTGACCAGTTGCACCGATGTACAGTCTTGATCGCATGGGCCACTTCTGAAAAGAGAGGACTTAAGTAAGAGTCTGGATGTTAGTACCTGGGACAGACAGTGTGTAATATTTAAACTTGAAGACACATTAATGCTAATGAGATTTATTTAGCTAGCAAGGATTAAAATTACAAAGTCTATGGGACAACATGAAGACTGTCTAGCAATACTGGTGATATGAGAGAAGGCTCTGAATTATAACTGTAGAAATAACATACTTGAGTGTTCGACAAGAACCGCGAGAAGTTATGGAGACTGATGATACTGATGATCTGAAATGGAGAAAGTCTACAACTATATCTTAATTCCAAGCTAATCCTAAAATAAAATTAAGTTTAAAACATTAGTTCTGAAGAAGCAGTGCTCAGTCGATTTTATACAAAATAGGCATCCGGCATTAGAACCGAGGACAAAGCAGGCCACTCACAAAGCAGCCTGCCCTTCTGAGTCCAGGTTTTCTGTCTCGTGGTGGGTGACTACAGACAATGATGATGAACTTAACGTTTTCTAATGTGCATGAATAAGTGATTTTGGACATTTATAGCACAATGGCCAATGTCTGCAGGGACAGACAAGATCACTCTGGAGTGTGGCTGCAATTGTTGGGGCAGCATCGCTTGGACATCAGTGGAGCAGGGCCCTGTATCTCACCAATGGGGGGCATTCTCAGATGTCAAACGAAAACTGACGAAATGAGAACACAAGTGTTAGTAAGCGGCTGTGTGGTACCCCCGCCCCCGCCCCGCCCCGCCCCACCCCGCCCCCGGAAAGCCACTGTTTGTGGCAGCTGACAAAAGTCCTATGTTAATGTCTCCAGATGTGATGGGGTTCGCTTCCTCGCCACTAAGGCATGTTTGTGCTCTTCTCGGCCTGTCTTACATCGTGTGTATTATACATTCTTAGGTTTGCAGACACAGCAATAAGCTTTATGGGATCTTCATGTGCACACGTGCATCGTTATGCTTTGTTCTTTCTCTACATGAAGAATTATTTAAAATGATGTTGTTTTGTTTAAATGTATAACAATATAGCAAAACTAACCAGAACTGAGCCCAAATTGAAGAGCTTTAAAAATGTTCTCTTATTCCAATGAACTGACCCCCAAACAAAAAGACCCCACTGTTTTAAAATTCTTTCTCATCATCGCTATGGACAACGACTCTCTGGGGGTTCGCAATTAAGAGAGTCATCTGTGCTATTTCAGTCCCTGGTGCTGACTAAAACTGCCAGTTTCCCCAAGTTAAAAAAAAGATAAATAAAAATGAGTTCAGACCACACTTCAGAAGTTCAATTCTTAAATCCATCTTCCAGTTAAATGAGCAGAAGCCAAGGCCTTGCAAACTCCAACCATGAGCCTCACCCTTGACTATGCCTCCCTTCACATCTGTGAGATTCTGAGTCCCCAATCATTCTAATATACTCATAATATTGGTAAGAAGGCCTGACATTTCAAACTGGACAGAACTAAAATATTTGTTAGTAATTTGTGTAGCACTTAGTAACACTGCTGTACTGTAGGAATAGTAACTTTAAAACCATAAGGGCTATCTATGGAAGTTTATAATGAGGCTTTACTTATCAAAGTAAAAAAATCAGAATATTTTTATTATCATTGTATTAAGGATTAGACTTACTATTTAAACATTTTGACAGTGTTCATAAAATGTAGGCAGGCAATTTCAACAAAGTGTGTAAAGTTTCTGTTTCCTGAAACCCCACAGCTGGTGATTTAGACTGTTTTTCTTAATCAATCGAATATTCTTCTTTACAGCACTCTACTACAATTTATATTCTTATTTTAAGCTCCATATTTTATTCATTTAGGGAAGGGATTAAGTCTTACAGTTGTATTCCCTGTCCTAAAGCAAATATTTCTACATAGTATTAAATCAAATGTTTGATTTTAGACCAGCCATTTGTTAACTATTATTAATTTCATCTTTTATGAGACAATTGTCAGCATTCTATAATTATATCTAGGTTTAGAAATTTGGATATTATGGCTACTGTCTTTTAAAATCAGACAGAAAATTAGATTGATTTTCCTTAAAACAGTCCTGATAAGAACATTTGCCATGCGAGTCAGGTACAGTGCTAGTTTGTGTGCCTGTTTCTTTTTAACCCCGATGTCTCTAGCATTTCACAAGACAGCCTTGTTTGACACTGAGGTGAAAGACTTGACATCCTTCTAAATTTTATCAAATATGAGGGAGGCAGTTAGCTTCTACTTATGGTACTGAAATCTTAATGTTCAAACAGACATTCTTGGAATATATGACAAATAAAATCAAAGATAACTATTAGTGAGCTATCTGGATACCATTAATTTAATGCTCACTGTAATACAAAAAAAATCTTAATTGTAATGAGTGACTTTTCAGCTATTACATTATAAAACTTGGGGATGGAATGAATTCTATTATTATTATAAATAAATTTTCACATTTAACATTTGAACTATTTCAAGTCGACTACCATGTTAACAGTATTTTCAAAGTAAGCTTTCTTAAAATGAGCTCTAAAATTTTAAGCACAAATAAAATGAGAGGATGTGTTTTTATTACATTTCAACAAAATGTAATTCCTAGTTTTGTTAACTCATAATCTATTCAACACTTAGATACTTAAAATTAAGTTCTAATTGTGTGTATTTGTGTTCAAATACTTCAGAACAGTGTGACACAAATATGAACACAAATTTAGAAAATACAGATATTCTTCATTTTGAAGAGAAAGATCAATGGAAGGCTTCAAAAGAAATCTAGAAGATGACGCAGAGACCACTGCGCTACAGGTGAAAATGCATGCCACTCATCACACTCATGACCACTTCACATATGTGTAAGGAAATCGTGCAAAAAGGTTTCTCTTGGCTAATTTGAATACAGACCAATTCACTCAACATACACTCCAATCTAATATGACAGTTAAAGGAAACATTACGGGTTTTTTTTTTTTTTTTCAAGCATTCTTGGTAGCCGTATAGTCCACAGGATTTAACTGTGGTTGAAATTTTACTCTATGAGGATGCAGAAATCTCTCATTTGTTTTTAATGATTTTGGCAGGTTTTTTTGTTTTTGTTTTTTGTTTGTTTGTTTGCTTGTTTTTAAATAATTACTTTAGGGGTCAAGAATTAGTTCCATGATTGCGTTTAATTCATGAAGCCTTTGGAATAGCTCAAGAAAAAGACAGTAGGAATGTAATTACTTGACACTCAAAGGCATGAGTGTAACTTAGTTTTTACCAGGTAGTCAGAAGGTACAACAGCCTCCCGAAAATTTTTACCAAGCTAGAGAAATCCGGGTGCGCGAGCCCACGTAGAATTAAATGCTCCAGCCTCCCGACTGCGAACTGTTAGGAAGCAGCCTCTTGCAGTAGGGACCTTGTCACCATCGCCCGCGGGCACAGGTGGCTGGGAGGACCGCCAGCTCCGTGCGCTCTGCTCAGGCGGTGACAGTGTGGCTCGAGGGCGCCCAGCCCAGAAGTGTCGCCTACCTTAACTGGGTGCAGATAGCCGTCGCCTCGCAGGGCGCCCAGACTGGGGTCTCCCGGCGCGTCGGTGTCGTCCTGCAGGCTGCGGGTGAGGTGGGCGATGTAGGTGGTGGCCAGCAGCAGCACGTCCAGCTTGGACAGCTTGGTGTCCGGCGGCACAGACGGCAGCGTGCGCTGCAGCTCCAGGAAGGCGTGCCGCAGGGTCTGGACGCGGCTGCGCTCCCGCGCGGCGTTCGCGGCGGCGGGACGGCCTCCCCCGGAGCGCGCCGCGACCCCGCTGGAGCCTGTCGGCCCCGCCCCGGTCCGCCCTGGGCTCGGGTCGCGGGCGCTGACGGCGGCGGCCGGCGGGGCGGACTCGGCGCTGCGTGGGCTGCTTGCGGGACGGCCGCGCTCCATGGCGGCTCCGGCTCCGGCTTCCCCGGCGTGCACTGTAAAGGAGCGGGCGGCCGTGAGACGGGGCACCGCGGGCTCGCCCTCGAGTGCCCAGGTGCTGGGCTGCTCAGGAAGGCGCCCAGGGCTCAGCCTCCTCAGGGTGCCCGCAGAGACACCCCGCTCGCCCGCTCGCTCGCCCGCCCGCCCGGGGCAACGGTGCTGTGGGACCCCGCCTCACTTCAGACTTGCAGCACCTCACCTTTCCTCCGCAGCGGCAGCGCGGGGTTGCGCTGAGCAGGGCTAGGCGGCCAGGGGCGTCGAGCGGGTCACTCCATCCTCGTCCTGCCTCTGCGCCGCTTTTTATGTGGGTGTCCGAAGCCAGTAAGTGGGAGCCAGCAAAGCCACGTCTGGACGAGAGGGTCGCCCACGAGCCCTTGGGTTAGGGGCAGCGGCGTCCCGGAGCCGCCCCCTCGGAGGACAGACTCATCAATCAAACAGCTCGGGGGTGGGGCGGACGCCTGGCCCCGCCCCCTCTGGCCGGAAGGTTGAAAATAGAGCGCTGTGGCCGCGCTGGGGCGAGACCCCGCGGTTTAGTTCAGCGGCGTTTTAGGAGCAGAGCCGTCGAGTGTGTGTCCCCGCCCGCCTTTAATTCTACCAGGTGAAGATCCCTTTCGTCAGGACGCCGTGACCTAGAGACTCGCCACCGCCACGGCCGCCTTCCCGCCTCGGCACCCGCTCGCCCACAGGCTGCCGCCCGCGCCGGCCTTCCACGTGGAGGACGCGGTCCTCGCCGCATCCCAGCCGGACTCTCTGAACCGGGCGAGGAATCTGCGCGGTTTCCTCTTTGAAGCCTCGGAGGAGTATCAGATATAAAATGTCACAGAGGACACGGCTCGTTTATAGATTCTCGAACATTTCGCTGCAGATTTCTAATTTTCCACGTCGGGAATACCAAACAGTAAGATAGCGACGCAGGACTTCTTATACCACGATGAACCAGAACGTGGACTTGTTAGTGGATCAGGGTGATTCTAAGACTGTAATGGGCTTTAGGTTTTAGAAAGCACACTCATGTTTCCTTGATTCAAGAAGGACTCAGACTGAATAAGAAACCACATTTTATTTCCTGGTAATTTTTATTTAACAGCTAATAAAGTAAATAGATCCCAGAATTCACACACGTAAAGCAAAGTCTCAGATTCTATAAAGAAACAAATCAAACAACTTACACATCGAGATAAATGAAGTCTACAAACCCTCAAAACATGCTGTTGCCTAGTTCTATGAAGAAATCAAATCACTCGAGGCTGAATTTACTCCTTTTTCTCAGACAAATTTTCCTTTACTTTTGGGTTTTGGAGAAGATGAAGTTCATGGATATCGTTTTTTGTTAGCAAGCTTTCAGATTCCTTCAAGGACAGATTCCTGTATTTACAAACAAAACAAACAAAAACAACACACCAGCACTTAATTGACAAAAATTTTGCAAAAAATGCAAAAAAGACGATAAAGAACCCGGGACCCACTAAAGGCGGAAAGCTTGTAGCTGGCCAGGCTTCCTGGTACACAGACATACATAAGGAGGCTGGGTGGGCCGTGGCCGTGCAGAGGTGGCGGGATGCATCATTCTAGTTCTCTGCTGTCTGTATGTGTCCTGGCTGGTATGTGAGAAGAAGGCGTTCACAGAACAGACCACAGAGCCTCTCCTTTTTTGTCCTATCTCTGCCATTCTAGGTAGACTGGTTCTAAGTCCAAATTCCTGAGAGAGACTTTTATAGTTAAATTTCAGTCACTTCAGATATAGGTAATTCTAAAACTCCTCTATTTCATGATTAACTATTTCATAAGTAACAGGTGCCATGTGGCACTTTTCGTGTGCCGAGAACTGTATGGGTATATTCTCATTTTGCCTTTACAAAAACTGAGGATTGGGTTCCCAGGGACTGGGCGACTTGTCCAGTGTTGCATACCTAGTAAATGGCTAAGGCAGAGTGCAAACCCAGTGGATTGTCTCTAATGTTTATAATCTTCGCCATACTATTGAGTATTTGTATTTTGCAAAAGTTTTTGTGTCTATTATTAAGATGGGTACTTTAGATTGAATGACATATTGTTAGCAGTCCAAAATATCTGTTCATTGTGTATCTTGCTTTGATGTTTTTAGTTCTCTAGTTTTCAAAAAGTATAGCATAGAATGCTGAGATTTTATTCATTGAGTGTGGTGTAAGTAAGAATTATCCTTAAGTCTTTTAAATATGTTGTTATGATGTTAAGATCATCTTTATGGTTAAAGCTAAAAAGCAAATATCACACAGCATAGAATGTTTTAACATTTTATATTAGACATATACTTTGTATACATTTAACAATAAATTGGTTTCGACAATGTGTTGTTTAAATTAAGGAATAACTCATTGCTTAAATTAAGGAATAACTTTTAGCCTGACATGGTCTTTAATACCAGCTCTCTGGAGGCAGAGGCAGGCAGATCTCTGTGAGTTCCGGGACAGCCTAGTCTACATATCAATTTCTAGGAGAGCCGGGGCAAAAAGGAGATCCTGTCTCAAAACAAACAAACAAACAAACAGATAACCAACAGTAACTTTTATACTTAAATGTATCCTTTTGAGTGGCTAGTTCAAGTCTGAGAAGCTGGATATGCAGTACTATAAGTACTCCGAGGATAAGGGGAGTAAAGACACAGAACACCTCTGGTACCTGCCACAGTTCCCGTTTGGAAGTCAGCCCACCTGGTGAGTCCTGGTGAGTCCTGATCTAGTTTCTGTCACTATGGCCCTTTTGCCAAAACATTATACAAATAGAAGCACATAGTAGGTTTCTTTTAAAGTCTAGCAAATTTCACTTGATGCTTTTGAGACCCACTCATGTTTACTATATCAATGGCTCATTGCTTCTCATCGCAGAGTAGCATTCTTAGTATGTATATGTGTGTATATGTATATGTATATAATATATATATGCTACAGGTTGTTTATCCATATCCCAACTGAGATATATGTGGTTGCCTTAAGTATTTAGTGATTACAATTACCAGATTATAAACACCCTGGTAAACTTTCTCCTGGGTGTAGACTTTCATTTGACCTTGGGAATTGTCTGGGCATGGGCTAGACAGTATATTTAACTTTATGATGCGCCAAACTATTGTGCTATGAGGACTCATTTTTCCGTTCCTGTTTTTAGTGTATGAATTCTAGGAACTCCATATCTAATCAGTATTTGGAGACTTATTTTTATTTCTTATTCATTCTAATGTATTGTTTTCCTGTGTGTGTGTGAGGCAGGGTGGGCACATGTGTGCATGTGAGCAGGTACATGTGAAGGCTGGAGATTGATTTTTTGGTGTCCATGTCTGTCAGTTTCTCTACGCCTTTTGTGTTTGTGTTTGTTTTTGCATTGTTTTAGTTTTGATTTGTTTAGAAGTTTTTGAGCCAGGGTTCCTCACTGAGCCTAGATCTCATCAGTTTGTCTACACTGACTGACAGAGAGCTTCAGGGATCCACCCATCCCCGCCCCCTAAGCTGTACTGTGATTGCTCTTCTGGGCTTTATGTAGGTGCTGGAGATTCGAACACAGGACCTCTTGCGCTTTACTGCCTGAGCCATCTCTCCACGTGCTCTAATGTGCTACTGTTAAAGACAAAGACTGAACCAGTGTTGACTTAAATCATCTCACAGCCTGGAGCTCTTGCTTGCCAGTGGCACTGCTCTCTCAAGCCCCCGCATCCCTGTCCGCACAGCGGGGCCTGCGGTGCTCTTGGCTGCACACGGATGTGCGTGTCCTCTCCCCTTAGTGCTTTCCTCACTCGTGTGACCTTCTGTACCTCCTGGACTTGGAATATTCTTAGTGGGGTCATTGAGAGCTTCGCAATTGGAATCAGAATATTCTTTTTTAAAAAAAGAATTCCAGTATTTAAAAATTGTTTGAAAAATAAGATTTATATTTCAAAATATAAGCCTTTTAAAATGGAAAGTAAGATTAATGTTAAATTATTAGGCTTATATTGACGGTATTGAAGCTAGACTTCCTGAACAGTAGCTTAGCCTGTTAGAAGGGAAATGTTCTTTCCACTATTGCTCTTGGGGATGTCTCTTACTCTTAAGAGACTTTGAGAACTGCAAATCAAAATGTTAGCATTCTATCTATTTTGCATGTGAAATTAAGTATACTGAAGGAAGGATTAGCAAAACAAAACTAAAAGCATTTTGATTTTGCATTTAAGTTTATGTAAAAACATCCTAGAGTTTTATGCCTAAACGTATTACCACAGTTCTTAAAATTCGTTTTGAAGCACACAGAACTGTTATCACAACTGTTTAAACACAATGTCACCAGCCGTGAAAGCCAGTTATTCTAACTATTAGAATCCACCGTTAAAAAGATTTACTTATATACGTAGGCGCTTTATCTGCATGGACATGTGCGCAGCAGAAGAGGGTCGTGGACCCATGGGACTGCCCCTAGACAGCTGTGAGCTGCCATGCGGGTGCCGGGAATGGAGCTCAGGACCTCTGGGAGAGCAGCCCAAGTGCTCTCAACTGCCGAGCCATCTCTCTAGCACTAGAATCCACCTTTAATTCAAAGAAACTTCCTCCCACAGCTTAGCAAATCCCTTAACTAGGCATTTCATAGTTAACCAGCATGGAGGGAACGAGTTCCTGTGAATTACAAGTCCCAGGGATACATGTTCCTTAAAGGTATCTAAAACCTAGCATAGCCCAACCCTTTGCAAACATATTTTTAAATAAGCAAAATATGGGTCTATGTTATCAGCATGGCGTGGACTTGGGAAATCGTTAAGTGCCTATATGCTCTCCTCATGGTATAGCGCTGTACAGTCGTGTTTTCGGTGGATCTTATGAGCAGCAGCTATGGAATTAATGTCTGTCTTTTAAATCACTAAGGTTCAACCACCCCCTAGCATATTTGGAGAGAGGAAACGTCTGTCAGAAGGGCTCACTGTGACAAATACAGAGGGAAGCGACAATGTGTGCTGCTTTTGCTTATTTAATACCATACAGAATTTTTAATTGAACAGTGAAGGCATTTGTTCAGAACCAGCCTTTAAATAAAAAATAGTTTAGACCTCATCTTTAATTAAAGCATACTTTGATGGTATCAAGTTCAGTTTGAGGGTCAAAAACGTCAATAAGTCTGACTTTTTCCTCCCTGCAGGGAAAACAGGCTTGTGTAAATATACACATGTAGACTGCATGCATTTATAAAGACAGGGAAAACATTCCCCCGTCTTCAGGCAGCTGTTGCTGTGCGGTGCTCCAGTTTGTGTGCAGGCACAACTCCCAGTGTGCAGGGCCCTCAAGGAAGTGTGCAACAGGTTGTTGCTTTTGGAACAAGCACTGCTTTCAACTCTGCATGTTCCTCACCTTGAATGTTAAATATAGCTTGTAAAAATATATTGTGGCCACCTCATTTTCACGTTCCAAATAGTTAAAGCAAATAGTTGCTTCAATAGATTTTCTTAGAAACTGAAAATAATCTGATCTTTGTGTTTGTATTCAGATGGTGTGTGTATGTGTGTGTGTGTGTGTGTGTGTGTTTGTGTTCAGATGGGGTGTGCTTGTGTTCAGATGGTGTGTATTTGTGTTTAGATGGTGTGTGTGTTTGTGTTCAGATGGGGTGTGTTTGTGTTCAGATGGTGTGTGTTTGTGTTCAGATGGTGTGTGTTTGTGTTTAGATGGTGTGTGTTCGTGTTTAGATGGTGTGTGTGCTTGTGTTTAGATGGTATGTGTTTGTGTTTAGATGGTGTGTGTGTGTTTGTGTTCAGATGGTGTGTGTGTGTGTGTGTGTGTGTGTGTATGTGTGCGCGCGCGCGCGCGTGCATTTTGCATTGGGTCTTGAACACATGATACTAGGTTAATATGCTCTACCACTAATCAACACTCCAGGGCAAAATTTTTCCCCTGGGGGATGTTTTGTAAAAACAAAAAATATATTTCCTTTCCTTCTTTTCTTTTTAGTGATTTACTGACTTTAACTTATTTTATGTGCATTGATGTTTTGCCTGCATGTGTCTGTGCAAGAGTGTTGGATTCCCCAGAACTGGAGCCACAGACAGACAGCTCTTGAGCTGCTGTGTGGGTGCTAGGAATTGAACTCAGGTCTTTTGGAAGGAGACAGTGCTCTTGACTGCGGAGCCATCTCTCCAGCCCCTCTAGAACAAATTATTAATATGTTGTCTTTTGTACCTATCAATATTCCAATTTTAATCTCACTGTCCTTTAGGAATCTTGTTTTATGTTGACATTAACTTACTAAAAGTTGCATGGCTGCAATCATAGATGGTAGTGCTGATCATGCCTTGTATGTGTGGTATGTTTCAATTGAAAATGGAAATTCCAAGCATGAATTGTGATACGGAAACAAAAATGGAAACTAGCTAATGGGAGCAAATAAGGTTCCATCTCCAGATTACTAAAATGCATCAGGCACACCCCTAAAAGCTTGGGTCAAAGTTCTATAACTTATTTGGTCACCTTTTATTAAAAAGAGACATAAACTAATGTGGCCATCCAATCAGACTTAAACCAAAACAATATTTGGCATCCTTTCAGAGAGAAGGTTTCCTGAGGACATAATAAACATTTAAAGAGAGCTCTGCCTAACATTTTTTTTCACAGCTAAAACTGAAAACTCTGAATTGAACATACGCAGTTTCCCGTGGTGGCAGGAGCACCTCACAAACCTCCTGTTCTGCTGGCCTGTTTAGAGCAGTTCATACTTGCAGCAGGGATGGTTTGTATTTGAAAAACTGTCGTTGGCTCTGAGGCCGGTGAGGAGAGAGATGAGAGCAGCCCCCAAACCCAGGCCGTCTCTTTAGTGTCCGTCTAACGATCTAGGCTTTGCACATGGCTACATTATGTGTGCTGTGCCGCAGTTCCCTGCGAACCCTGTTACTACGTGGTAATGTGTAAAGTTCACAACTTCGTTTCCTGAGGCCATGTGTCTTTTCCTTGTTTGTTGTTTAATCCACCTTGTGACATACACACAGGACCTGTGGAAGCCCTTGGCAAAGAAACAAAAATCTTAAAAAACAAAACAACAACCACAACAATGGCGCTGCGGCGTTTATAGGGCACTGCCTGTCTTTAAGAGCCTGTCAGGGTGCTGTGGGAGGCTCTGGTTTCGCAGCTTGTGCGCGAGCAGCAAAGTGTGTTCTCACACAGCCCCCATGTTACTGTGAGTGGAGAAGAGGCGAAAGCCAAAACTTGGATTCCCTTTGCAGTCTTCATTTCGCAGACCTACAGACTAGGTCTGTGCTACATCAGCCGAGCTGCTCTGTGGTGGGCGGGGCTCGGACAGGGCCCGGGCGCCTGCACAGGGCTGGGCCTGCACAGGGCTGCGCCTGCACAGGGCTGCGCCTGCACAGGGCTGCGCCTGCACAGGGCTGCGCCTGCACAGGGCTGCGCCTGCACAGGGCTGCGCCTGCACAGGGCTGCGCCTGCACAGGGCTGCGCCTGCACAGGGCTGCGCCTGCACAGGGCTGCGCCTGCACAGGGCTGCTTCTGCTAGGCGTGGCTAGAGACTGTCACATCATGACTGATAGACAGGACCCCGAGATGAGCATCACAGGACAGACCTGTCTGCCTGCCCTTCAGCAGGCAGTTCCGGAGAGACGAACACAGTTTTGCAAAGCACATCCACTAGCTCTGCTTACTTCCTCAGTGAGACCTGTACTGTACTCCCCTTCATTATAGTAATGACTCTACTGTGTGACTGGGAGGTCAGCCCAGCAAAAGTGCAAGGGAAAGCCGCAGCTGCAGCTCAGTGAGATGCTTGTCTTGCATGACTGAGGACCTCGGTTCAATCTCACAAGTGCTCAGGAGGGGGAAGGGAGGGAAACTAAACAAATAAAAGGGAAACTGTACATAAATGGGAAAAAGGTTGAAATAAAATGTAAAGAGTGTGTTAACATCTATCTGGCTAACAATGCCCTTAGCATTGCCAACATTATACATCAATGGTGGCAGATCTGGCTCTCCACCTAGCTTGTAAAATACTTGAGATTAGGAGTGTTTTATTTGACTTTTTAAAGACAGGACCTCTTTTGGCTCAGACTGGCCTTGAACATGTTTAGCTGGTGACAACCATGAACACCTAATCATCTTGCTTCAGCCTCCAGAGTCCCGGGATTTACCTGGCCGTATCCCAGTCACATCTTGTTTCTATTTCTATGTTGTATTGTTTAATGCATGGGAAGTATATATTTTAGAATAAATGAGGTTATTTCCTGGAATGTGTATATTTGTATAGAAGCAATGTAATTAAAAAAAAAAAAAACCAAACAACTGCTTTCTCATTAGGAAGTTTACAACAGATTTATATAGGGCTGAAATGAATTTAGAATCAACGTTAGACTGAAGACTCAAACCTTTTTTTTGGATCATAAACCCTTTTGGGAATGAATGAAGCTTCCAGTGTCTCCAGAGATAGCAGCAGGCTCAGAACTTTTGGCTTGGAGTAGAGGAGTGAGTAAGGTACAGACTCCCTGCGCTCCTCCTTTCTGCGGCCGTCCATCACACCCTCTTTCTTCCACCCGCCCCACTTCCTATCACTAGAGCCGTCACTGTCACCACCTGAGGCCTCACCTTCCGTTGAGACGGTTCCTTTCCCCTCAAGATTCAGACATCTTTATCCACATCTTTAGGGACTTTCCTGCCCCTACCTTTCCCTCCCTGAGTGCATCTAGTCAAATTCCTAACTTTTCCAGAACCATCCTACCTCTGCAGTTTTATGAATGTTTGTGGTGACCAACACTAAAGTGTGTGTGTGTGTGTGTGTGTGTTTGTGTGTGTGTCTAAAGGATAGATAGCTAGGAGGACCTCTCTTCATCCGTGTTGACAGTAAGGCTATCCCACTCCCCTGAAAAAGACAAACTATACAAACATTTGAAGGGACCTACCCTATGTCTTCAGTAATTGTAGTTTTATCTTCTTGGGAACATTTTGAAGATACATTTCCATGTACACGATATCTCTGTACATCAGAGAAAAAGACTACTTTTGGCTTACCCACCTGTGGGTAATAAACAGGAACTATGTGATGTATTGTTTCAAAGTTACCTGTAGCATACAAAGAATTAAAAGCATCCTGCTTTGAAACTAATTATTAGATTATCAAATGGTATATATTAGTATCTTAAATTATATGTTATGGAATGGAATTAAGCAAATACAAATCCATAGTAAAATCAATAATAAAACTAATACAAAAATAAAACATCCCAGACTTTTATATTAAAAAACACACAAGAAAATTCAGTTAATTCTTATAGAGAAAAATTAACATGTTAGCATTAATATAAACATAATATAATATAAACACTTAAATTGTGCTCTCTAAATTTATTTTCAAAGTAGCATTTAGGGTATGAATTAGTCATATATAGTTGTTGGGATATGTTCATACCTATACTTGAGCAATTATCATTCTGTATCATTTATGATTTCTAGCTTTGATGTCCCTCTTAGTGAGGAAGGCCTTGCTTACCTCTAAGCCCTGTAAACATATTTTTTTTCTCTTGACATAACTGTAATCTTAGAAGCTTACTACTAAATAAGCTCACTCTTTGTAGCTCTTTCTGAACTCTCTCTGTCTAGCTCAATTCAGCTGTTCTGGCTCAAATTCCTCTCCAGGCTGACTAATTCAAACTGGCTTCTCTCAGCTTCTGATGGAATTGTTCTGCTTGGCCTCAAACTAACTCTGGCAATCTGTTCTAATCCTCTGGCTCCTTCTCATTCTCTGGCTCCTTTTGTCTTCACCTGCAACCTGTCTCTGTAGAACTGTCCTGGGAAAACTGCCTCTCTCTCCTTCTCTCTAAGCAGCTCTCTTAAACTGACTTTCTTTCCTTTGTGTTCTCTTGAGAATTGGACATATCCTATCTCTGACTCATTCTATCAAATATTTTTTTCTGACTTTTCACTCTTTCTGCCCCTCAGTTAGCTGTCACTTTCAAGCATGGCTGCTTCTTTCTACAAACTGATCTTGCCTACATTGTTTGGGATTAAAGGTGTGTACTAAGGCCTCGTCTGTATTCTAGCCAGAGGGATTAAAGGTGTGTGGCTTGTCTGTATTCCTGGAGGATCACACAGACTTAGAAGGTCTTTGGATGTGATCCATGCCAGAGTAGCCATGTTGCTGAATCACAATTTCTCACGAAGCCCCACTGCCTTCAACAGCCTGACATCTAACATGCTTAGTTATGTTTCCTGAGTGTTAAGATTAAACTCAGAGCTGGGTAGTGGTGGCGCACGCCTTTAATCCCAGCACTTGGGAGGCAGAGGCAGAAGCAGGCAGATTTCTGAGTTCGAGGCCAGCCTGGTCTACAGAGTGAGTTCCAGGACAGCCAGGGCTACACAGAGAAACCCTGTCTCAAACAAAACAAAACAAAACAAAAAACCAAAAAAGATTAAACTCAGGCCCTCATCCTGAGCTACCCTGAAAATATTTATTAAATCAACATATTAAGCTTCCATGTGTTATAAAAAACAAATACTTTTTAAAACATGAAATCATTTTGGATCTTATTGAAGTGCTTGACTGTATTTCCAGTTTTGATTTACATGGCTATATTTAAGATTACTATGTAACTGTAAGATTCTCGAAGTAATTCCCTGTATAGTGTAGCAAATTTAGAAGGCTTTCATATATATATAAATATATTAAAATATGTTAAAAATTACAATGTATAATTGCTTCTTTGTTTTCAAAATGAATTGGCTGACTTTCCTTGTCAAACAGTTTGGTGGACAGGGGTGTCTCAGTTGTTAAGAATTCTTGCTCCTTGACCTTAAAGAATAAATAGCGTTTGAATCCCAGGACCTATCCTGGGCAAGTCACAAATGTCTGTAACTCTGTCTCCCAGGGATCTGACTCCCTTCTGGACTCCACCGGCATCTGCAGCATACAGATGCAGACACACAAATGTTAAAAGAAAGAAAGAAAGAAAGAAAGAAAGAAAGAAAGAAAGAAAGAAAGAAAGAAAGAAAGAAAGAAAGAAAGAAAGAAAGAAAGAAAGAAAGAAGGAAGGAAGGAAGGAAGGAAAGAAAGAAATGTCTAGAGGCTGTGAGACTCGCACATCTGGGGCGCTTACAGGACAATTAGATGCTGAGGTCCCTGGCCTGGTGACAAGTGGACCTGTAACTGACAGCACTGGGGGGGGGGGGATGGTGCATCAGAGGAAGCCGGTCACTGGGGACATGTCCCGAGTGGCTCTAGCTTGCCCTGGCTCCTTCCTTTGTTTCTTTTTCTTGGCCTTTTGTTTACCATGAAGTGAAAAGCCTTCTCCATCAAATGCTCTACCTGCGTGGTTTGCCTAAACACATGGGTGGAGCAACCATCGGCTCAACAATTTGGCATTATGAGCTTATATTTGACATTATAAAGTCTCCTCCCTTATTCCTGATGCCAGAAATAAGGAAGTGACTCTCATGTTCTCCATCTTTGCTAATCTCTGAGGCTTTTGTTTTGTTTGAGTCAAGGTTTCCTGTAGCCAAGGCTGGTCCTGAACTGATTCTCTCATCGTACCTTCATATGCAATTTTTTTAAAAAAGATCTATGTGTTTTTATTTTATGTGTATGTGTTTTGCCTGTACGTGGGTGTTTTCACATAACTTTAACTTTTATAAAGGGATTGATAAGGGTCCTTTTGAGGAAACTAAATGGTTAACTTTAAAAATTGCAGGTTTTAGTTGTCTGTGGATTACCAAAAAATAAAAACTAAAAAAACCCAAAAACAAAAAAACGAAATCTATGAAGCTGAAAGAAATACGATTTTTTTAGTGTAGGCTTAGTTTTCTCGTTTAAGTCTATATGGGTACTCCAATATTAATAAGGTGCTTTGGTGTGATACTAAAAGCCATAAAATGCTGGAGGGAGGGAGGGAGGGAGGGAGGAAAGGAGGGAGGGAGACACACACACACACACACATAGAGAGAGGGAGAGAGAGAGAGAGAGGGAGAAAGAGAGATTGAAGCTAGAACCCCACTCACAGTCTCACAGTGCTCTACCACTGAGCTGGCATTGCCCATCCTTTCTCTATTTTGAGACAGGAAAAGTTGCCTGGACCAGGCTCAAACTTGAACTCTCCCTGCCTTAGCCTGCTAAATATGAAAGAGTACAAGTGTGTACTGCCAGCACGCAGGGCTACATACAACGTTACAATGCAGCCAGGAGGAAAACCGGAAGAAACGCCTCAGAGATGTGCATTGCTAGCAGTGTCAACCATACTGTGTCATACAGTGTCAACATACTGTCAGCTAACCAAGTCCCAAACTCTCCTAAATGCTTTCCAGTGGTCCCTGTTCAGTAGCATGATGTGGCAAGATCACCAGACCCCCATGCCTTTCTGCTCCACCTTCCTTACCTCAACCTTCTCCTAGAGTGACAGACCTCTGTGCCGTCTCTGCAACTATCCTGCCTAGGGTCCAGTCCCTAACAGCTGCTCTGGCATGCTTCCAGCCCCTGCCCAAGGGTGCCAGGGAGAGTTAGTTGTAGAGCAAAATGCTGGGATTCAAAGACTATTGTGGGTACAGAGGCTTCTTCCACTAAAGACTCTGTTGGGTCAGCTCTGGTAGGCTTCCTCATACGGTCAAGATAACATTACTCTTATTTTTAGTTACATTAATTAGGCAAAGGTTAGTATGTCCTTTCTAACACAGCCAAGGATATCATAATTCAAGCATCTAGGCTTTAGCATGTGCACAAGATGTGGACTGGCCACAGAATCCTAATATTTAATTAAGATTAAATATTTAATCTTAATATTTGGTTGTTGATTTGACTGGATCTTACTCCATTGCCCAGACTGTATTGGAATTCAAAATGTAACTCGGGTTGGCCTTAAATTGATTGTGATCCTCCTGTCTCAGCATCCTGAGTGCTGGGATATGGGTATGAGCAACCATGGAACAAAATTTTTTTAATAAAAAAAAGGACTGTTTTGCACTGATGTTATAGTGACTTAGGTTTCACAGCTTATAATTTGACTGTTTTATCATTTATGCAAGTGACATATATACTTGCTGGCATAAAACTTCACATTTTACCCACACTCAGCATGACCCTGTATGTGGCTGACATGGGCTCAGCCAGTGTGAACCCCGTGCAGGGTTTGTTCACACTAGCTACCATTTTCATTGCAGGTAAAAATTCTGTTGTTACCTTCATTGACAACTAGGAAACTGAACACACCTTAAAGCCTGAAATCACCAGCACAGCCAACCCTCACCCCTTCCTTCCCACTTGGTGTTCTTAGCTTCTGTTATGCTGCTCCCTTGGCTGGAAGGGGTCCCTGGTGACCTAGTGACCTGGTGACCTAGTGACCTAGGGACCTAGTGACTAGCAAGAGAGCACTTACTGATGTAGGAGCTGCTTGCATCCTCACTCCTGCTCCTCCTTTTCTTGCTCATTTTCTTGGCATCTTTGGATGCTTTCCAATTCATTAGGAATTGCCTTTCCAGATCTTTTATTTCTTTTCCATCAAGAAATTCTGGAGAAGAATATGTATATTAAAAATACAGTGTGTGCTGGGCAGTGGTGGCACACACCTTTAATCCCAGCACTTGGGAGGCAGAGGCAGGCAGATTTCTGAGTTCAAGGCCAGCCTGGTCTACAGAGTGAGTTCCAGGATAGGCAGGACTACACAGAGAAACCCTGTCTCAGAAAACAAACAAACAAACAAACAAACAAACAAACAAAAAATACAGTGTGTGTGTGTGTTTATATAGATATATGAAAATAAAAATAAATATATATACTTCTGGCTTATAACACATGTTGCCTCATAAGCTAAAATAAAGTCCTTTGAAAAATACCTTAGCTTTGTTAACAAATCCTGTCATTCAGGAAATTGAGGCAGGAGGATTACCATGTGTTTGCGAATAGCCTGGATAGCTACCTAATGAATTCTAGGCCAACCTGGGCTACAGAGTGAGAACTTGTCTCAAACAGCAACAACAAAAACACCCGTGCCAGGGATGGGTTAATCTTCTTGATTTGTTGCTAGAGGCGGTACCATGGAAATGCTCAAATATTCCAGGTTACTGGTTGCTCTTCACAAGCTCATGGTAAGGCCCTCCTGCTGAAGGCAGCAGGTAACGTCACTCACCAACCATGGAGAGGCTGAGCTGTTGCCTCACCAGAGGCTTCACCCCCACTGACTAAAATACTGGTACTGAAAAATACTCTGCAAGCGACCAAAGGAGAACCAGCTACAAACCCTGGTTCGAGGTCAATGGAGACCTGCCTTCAAGATCTGCTGTGCAATAGAGGCGCATGCACTTTGGGAGTGACTCTCTGATACGTGTCCCATACCTGTCCTTGTGGCCATGAACCTGAAAGTCGATAGGCAGTGAGGCTAGGGGAAAGTCCTATTGTTCTGCTAAAGGAACACAGCAATGAAATGCTCTTAATGACATCCGGTTACACTCATATGTCAGTGCCTTGTTCAGCCATTGTTAGGGAAGCTTCTTGTAGCAGATGGGAACTAATACCAAGACCCACAACCGAACACTGTACCAAGAGTGAGAGACAGAGCTCTTGGTCATAGTCTTCAACTACGCCCCCACCCAGGGCTCAGAGATATATGCTGAAGAGGAGGCAGAAGGATTGTAAAACCCCAGGTGACAGATGGCTGCAAAGCAGCAGGGTCTTCCAGACACAACAGTGGTACACATGTGAACCACAGGGACCAGAGCATATCCAGGGCCTGCACAGATAACTGGGGGCCCATCGCTGAGATGGGGAGAGGACATGGGCTCCCAACCCTACCAAGAAGCTGTCTGCAAGCAACACCTCCTGGGACTGAGAGCTCGGCTCCTCCTAACCACTCTGTCTGGGCATACTAACTATACTCAGGGTGGCCCGTGTCCAGGAGGAGTTGGCCAGCAAACACAAACTCAGCGGTATTTTTGTGGGCTTTTTGTCTCATTTTGCTTTGTTTTGGCTTTTTTTTTTTTTTTTTTTTTTTTTGGTCTCATTGGTCTTTTGCCTTTTTATTTTGGGTTTTGTTTTTTCTGTTTTTGTGGTGGTTTTTTGTTTTTGTTTTGTGTTTCTTCTTTCTTTAAAGAGAAAGAAAGGACACGGTATTGTGTGGGGGATGTGGGAAGGAGAGGAGGTGGTGTTAGGGAAGGGAAAGCCTGACCAAAATATAGGATATAAATTTTTTATTAAAAAATAACTGAGGGGCTGGAGAGATGCCTCAGTGATTAAGAACACTGGCTGCTCTACCAAAGGTCATGAGTTCAATTCCCAGAAACCTCATGGTGATTCACTACTATCTGTAATGGGATCTGATGCCCTCTTCTGGTGTGTCTGAAGAGAGTGACAGTGTACTCATATACAAATAAAATAAATAAATAAATCCTTAAAAATAATTGAGAAAAATCCTTGTTTATTTTTAATTTCATAGGGTGGTTTGTGCATGTGTATGTGTTCCCGTGTGTGTGTGTGTGTGTGTGTGTGTGTGTGTGTGTGTGTGTGTGTGTAGTCCACAGACCCATGTCGAGGATCTAGCTTTATCTGTCTTCACTTTAATCTTGGAGATAGGGTCTCTCTCGTTGAAACTGGAGCTCACCAGTTTGGAAGGACTAGCTCCTTACTGAGCTCCAGGGACTTTCTCCTCAGTGCTGGAATCCTGAGCATGGGTCCATCTGTCTGGCTTTGGACGTGTGTCCTCATGTATGGCAAACACTGTACTGACTGCATTACCCACTGGGCCTTGACACTCACACCTGTTGAGTTTTTCTTTATTTTTAGTTTCCTGATTTTAAAAATAGGCACTTATTATAAACAACTGAAACATAATGAAAGAAGAGGAAAAAAGATCTTTTGTTATTCATACTCTGCCTTCCCCTGCTGAAGATGCTCCCTCTGACAGTTTGGACTTGATCCCCTTCTTTTTGTGGGTTTTTTTTTTTTGTTTGTTTGTTTGTTTTTTGTTTTTCGAGACAGGGTTTGTCTGTATAGCCCTGGCTGTCCTGGAACTCACTCTGTAGACCAGGCTGGCCTCGAACTCAGAAATCCGCCTGCCTCTGCCTCCCAAGTGCTGGGATTAAAGGTGTGCACCACCACACCCGGTTATATAGAGAGTACTAAGATACCCAGGGCTACACAAAGAAACCCTGTCTCAAAGTTTTATATATGTATCACACACACATATATATATGCATATATGCGCACACCTAAATGTATAAATATATGTGTGTGTATATACATATACATGTATGTAAATATACCTACCTATATACATATATACTATATATAAATGTATATATAGTGCCGGGCAGTGATGGTACACGCCTTTAATCCCAGCACTTGGGAGGCAGAAGCAGGTGAATTTCTGAGTTAGAGGCCAGCCTGGTCTACAGAGTAAGTTCCAGGACAGCCAGGGCTACACAGAGAGGCCCTGTCTCGAAAAACAAAAACAAAAACAAAAATGTGTGTGTGTATATATATATATATATATATATATATATATATATATATATATATATATAAAAGCATTCTAGTATTTCCTTAAACACAATTTCTGATAGGTGACAATTTATTATATATGGATAGTCTATAAAATACTGAACAAGTCCCTTATTTTATTTTACTGATATTATATTTGTATCACATAAATAAAGTGGTGGATGTGGCTTTTATTGGGTGAATTGCAAAACATAAAATGGTCCCTCATAGTCTTCTAAGTTTTATTGTTGTTGTCTGGTTTTAAATGTGGTAAAAAGAAGATAAATGAGAATAACCAAAACAAAATTCAAATGATTTGTTATATGTGTATGTGCATACACTTGAAAGACATACACCAAAGTTTTTAACAGTAGATTTATGGTGGAATTAGGAGGGATTTTTTTTCTTCTCTACATGTTTTCCCTGTAGTACTAGTGATAGAACTCAGGGCTTGTACATACTGGGTGAGCATTCTACCACTGCACCCTGTGCTGTTTTGATTTCTCTGTGTAACAGTCCTGGCTGGTCTGGAACTCACTTTGTAGACCAGGCTGGCCTTGAACTCACAGAGATTTGCCTACATCTGCCTCCCAATTGCTGGGATTAAAAGCATGCACCACTACCACCTGACTTTTCTTCTTTAAAGTATTAATTTTGTAATCATAAAGTATGTTATGGAAGGAATAGTTATGTAAGAGAGGGTTTGAATAAGTTTTGCTTTAGAGATTTTATAGAGATGAGGATTAAACTCAGGCTTAGCGAGTCAGTGACCCCCCACTGCGGCCCATATTGAAGTTTTGATTTGAGTCAGGGTCTCACAGTATGGCTCTGGCTGTCCTGACACTCGATATGTAGATTAAGCTGGCCTTGAACTCACGCCTCTGCCTTCAACGTGTAGGCTTAAAGGCATGTGGCACAGACCTGCTTCATAGTAGAATATTCTTAATCATTAAACGTTGGTTGGGTTTACTTTTCCCTCTGGCTGTGTGAAGCAGACTCATGCAGTTGTGTGGTGTCAGAGGCCAAGGGAGCGGCTGCACAGCAGAGGCACCTACAGAACTTTGAGAACACAACGCCATAATTCTCTGTGTGCATTTGTTTTCTACCTTTGTGGGCTGTATATGGATAACTCCTGCAATCCACTTTAAGAAAAAACTGTTTTCCATTACTTGATTTGCTTTTCTCTGGGCCAGAAAGTCAGTGCGCTAGCATTGTGATGACCCAGCCATCAGTTTTGAAGATGTATTATCATATTTTAGATCTTTATTAATTTTTTAAAAAAGGAATTTATTTATTTTACATATATGAGTACACTGTAGCTTTACAGATGGTTGTGAGCCACCATGTGGTTGCTGGGATTTCAACTCAGGACCTTTGGAAGAACAGTCAGTGCTCTTAACCGCTGCGCCATCTCTCCAGCCCTCTTTATTATTATTATTTTTTTTTTTTTTGGTTTTTTGGATTTTGGTTTTTCGAGACAGGGTTTCTCTGTATAGCCCTGGCTGTCCTGGAACTCACTCTGTAGACCAGGCTGGCCTCGAACTCAGAAATCCACCTGCCTCTGCCTCCCAAGTGCTGGGATTATAGGCATGCACCACCATCGCCCGGCACCTCTTTATTAATTCTTATACCCGAGCACCCCATGCCCTGGAGTTTGGCTCCACACACTCACAAGGCTCCTTTGTGACAGGACACTGCCTGTCCCTCCGATGCTATGCAATTTTGACAATGCCATCCCAGTGCTTTGGGCCATTTCCTCCAGTGTAGGGAGACTTAGGAATGTTGCTATTTGACAGGATTGGATAAAGCAGTTCCCCAGTCCCCTTCCATGCGCTCCCAGGCAGATGACAAGCAAACCTTGATCAGGTGTAGCTGCAAAACAAGAGCTGAGGAGTCTGAGGCCCTGCCAAGGATTTGCACCAAGCTAGGTTTATGGCTAACCAGTTTTGTAGGTAGTGGCCACATTTTCTATTAAAAGTATGCCTGGTGTTTATTTATGAATAGAATAATTTTTTTCATGTGTTACTTCTTTGCTATTATTCAAACATTTAAACTTAAGTTGACCAATTTCTAGAGCCAGGTGGTGTATTTATTATTTCTGAAAGCCTGGTGATAAATTAACTTAACAGTTAAACAAGTGCTTTAAATCAGGTTAATGTGAAACACTCACCCAGTGACTTGGACATCAGTATCAGTTTGTCCCTGTATTTTGGTTTAAGACAGACAGGATTTCCATTTAGATCCATTTTCCACAGCTTCATCAGTTTCTTCAGTAAAAACTCCAAGTCCTGCAGTGGGCAGAGAAAAGGGAAGGCGTGGGAATTTTATGATTATTAGTGCTTTTCGTGCGACTGCTTTTCAAGGTGGGCAATGATCTCTATGGCATCCTAGCTCTCCAGGTAGAATTCATACAACCACCAGCTTTGTCTACACTAATCGAGGAGGAGGCAAAATGGGGATTACAGTGCTGTTCTTGATCATGCTGACCCTAAGTCGACACAATCTGTAGTGAGGAAAGCACTTCCTGCTTGTAGAAGACGCCCTATTCTCCCGGGAATCCATACAAGTTTACAGTTGAGGGCAATGGAAGAGTATCGAGTAAACGTTCATCAGCTCTTGCTGAGGGGTCTGGAAGGAGCAGGGAGAGAGGCTCACAGCACCCGAGGGAGGCTCTGGGAAAGGCCACGCCCCAGCCTGTGGCCCCTCCCCAGCCTGTGTGCCCCGGGCTGGGCTCTGGCTCTCAGGAGTGTCACCATGCTGGAGACACTCCTGAGAGCCTGGTTTTGGGAATGCAACTGTCTGAATAATTTCTGCTCCTGTAAGTTACTCCTCACCCATCTTACTATAAATAACCCCAATAAAAACCCATTGGTTCACCAAATTAATCAGCACAGTCTGCCAGCACTGCAGGCAATATGCATTGTTGTCTATTTTGTTGAAGAATGTGGGAAAATCCTGTCAAACTACAAAACAGAAAAAAACAAAACAAAACAAAACAAAAAAACCAATTCCTTGCGT